>NC_091060.1:169355930-169980930 GCF_000393655.2 Nicotiana sylvestris | reverse complement strand
GGGATGGGTTCTGTGACTTTGGAAAACACCATGAGCGGTTGTATATAACAGATAGAGGGCCGTGATATCCACAACCAACCGGATATGACAACGCGGATCTCGCTCGATGACGGTTACGAATCGTTAATTAATGAGAAAAGAAGATTTTTTTTAACTTTTTTAGATTTGTACTAGGAATGAAACTCTCTCCTACTATATAAAGGAAAAGCTTTTCTACGATAAAACACACTGTAATGCGCATACCAAGACAATACAAATTTATTTTTACGCTTTTTAGCTATTGAAAAGTTATTACTTTACTGTTGTTCTTCATCTTAGTTGGCTTCGAACCAAGAATTCAACCGAGGGCAGGAATTTTTGCCAAACCCAAGTTCAAGATGGGCCATAACATTATAATCGGTTTGATTATTCATTTTGTCTTTCACTCGTTTATCTAATATCTTTGATTATTTGTATTGAATCAATCCACATATCTTTAAAACTGCGTACAAATTTAATTGTAATCCGTTTTAATAGTAAACAGTTTACCACCAGTCGTGGGTCTAAGGATAATAGTGGTGGTTTGATACAAATCTCCATAACACACTCTATTTTATGCTTGTTCTTTAAAGTCTCAATTTCAGGTCAGCTTAAAAATGTCAAATACTCAGTCTGCCCACTTGAACGTTGAGGCTGATCTGGTCATCATGGAGAAAACAACAATCTGATGCCTAGCAATGAGGTGCCCCTTGATGATCCCTACGGGGTCCTAGTTGTCGATCCGATCGACGCCAATTCACAGGCTGCTATCGAAATCAACCTACCAACTGACCTCGAAAACAACATTCGTGGAGGTCCCTGACAAACAGTTCGAGAAACGCCCGAGGGAGAATGTGATGGGGTAAGTCTGCGGCTAATCTTTGAAATGTTGTAGGCTCAGTACGGGGCGATAGCGCAGTTATAGAATCAAAGCCACACCCCTGGCTGGGTCGAGACCGAACGGTCTTAGGAGAACACCCGAAGAAACGAACAAACCACCGAGAGATGGGGTGAAACTGAGCCCGGGGTCAACCCCGAGATAATGAAAATGCTTGAAGCACTGACGAAACGGGTGGAATCAGGTGAAAATCAAATTGAGGCCAACAACAAGAAGGTGGAGACATACAACTCTAGGGTTGATCAAATCCCGAGAGCACTCCCGATATTAGAAGGACCGGATTCCAAAAAATTATCCAAAAGCCTTTCCCTCCGAACGCGGCACCAAATCCGATCTCGAAGAGGTTTCACATGCCCGATATTCTAAAGTATGACGGAATTTCCGAATGAGCATGTGACCTCCTATACATGTGTCATCAAAGGGAATGACTTGGAAGATGATGAAATTGAGTCGGTGTTACTAAAGAAGTTTGGGGAAACTCTGTCAAAAGGAGCAATGATATGGTATCACAACTTACCCCCAAATTTCGTTGATTCGTTTGCTATGCTTGCAGATGCTTTTGTGAAGGCCTATGCTGGGGCCATCAAGGTTGAAACCAGAAAATCGGACCTTTTCAAGGTTAAACAAAGAGATAATGAGATGCTTAGGGAGTTCGTGCCAAGGTTCCAGATGGACCTACCTATGGTTGCCAATGATTGGGCCGATCAGGCATTCACTCAAGGACTTAACCCCCAAAGCTCCTTGGCTTCGCAGCAGCAAAAACAAAATTTGATAGAGTACCCAGCGGTAATTTGGTCTGACGTCTACAATAGGCACCAGTCAAAAATCAGAGTCGAGGATGACCAACTCGGAGCCCTTTCTGGGTTCTTTTATCCATTCAGAGCTGACGGTAGGTCTAAGAGAGTCGACGATCATGAATCGAGGCTGAATCGAGATCGGTACTAACTATACAACGTAGATCGAATGTGAAACAGGTTCAAGCATCACCCCACAAGGAACAAAAAAAGAAGTGATCGAGGGCCCAATAGCCAAGGTCTGATGAGCAAAAATAGTTTTGAAGGCTTCTCGGGGCCAGAGAAGCACTAAGATTATCAAATTATAACTTCAACGTTGATGCTGCCAGCATCGTATCAGCCATCGGGCGCGTCAAGGAAACCAAGTGGCCTCTATCATTGTAGTCCGAACCTACCCAGAGAGATCCTAACTTGACCTGTAAGTATCGTGGAATTCATGGCCACAAAACCGACGATTGCTGGCAATTGAGAGAATAAGTTGCCCGGTTGATGAATAACGGGCACCTCCAAGAATTTTTGAGTGATCGAGCCAAAAATCACTTCAGGAACAGGGACGCCAACAAATAGACTGAACAATAGGAACCTCCACACATCATCAACATGATCATTGGAGGGGTCGATGTCCCCCAAGGTCCAATGATAAAGCGCACTAAAGTATCCATCACGAGAGAAAAACGCATCTGATATTATGTCTCGGAGGGAACCATTTCGTTTAGCGATGAGGATGACAAGGGAATCGTACAACCTCACAATGATGCATTGGTAATATTCATACTTATCAATAAATCTCGAGTTAAATGTGTGTTGATTGATCTAGTTCGGCCAACATCATCAGATCGAGGGTGGTAGATC
The DNA here is from genome assembly GCF_000393655.2 of Nicotiana sylvestris. NCBI lineage: Eukaryota > Viridiplantae > Streptophyta > Magnoliopsida > Solanales > Solanaceae > Nicotiana > Nicotiana sylvestris. The sequence continues at coordinate 169,978,368 of NC_091060.1, read as the reverse complement.
AATTGGGGTTGCAGGATCAAATAGTGTCGGCAGTCCGAGTGTTGAACGGATTTAACATGGCATGCAAAAATACTAAAGGGGAGATAACCCTATTAGTTAACACCTGCGAGATGATCCAAGAGACAAATTTTTGTGTGATCGAAGGGGACATGAGATATAACTCTCTATTCGGAAGGCCATGGGTTCACAACATGAGGGTGGTGCCTTCAACCTTACATCAGGCGTTGAAATTCCCTACACTGTGAGGAATCAAGATGATCGATGGAGAACAACATGCTGCAAAGGAGATGTTCACAGTCGACAAAGTACTCCCGGTGCCTGCAGTATCGACGTCAAGGAACGTGAAGCCGGCCAAGGAAGAAACTAAATAGCAATTACTAATGCCGATCTCGGACGAACCAGAGGAACGAGGAATAGACGAGGAGGAAGATTACAGAGTCCCGAGATCATTCATAGCTCATGATGACACCAATCCCACTAAATCGACGGTCGAGGAGTTGGAATAAATCATACTAATCGAATGCCTACCAGACCGAAAGGTATATCTGGGCTCGGGGTTAACTCGCGAGCTCAGGAAAAAACTCATTGATTTTCTTAAAGCTAACATAGATTATTTCACTTGGTCCCACCTTGACATGACAGGGATCCAACCGAAGGTAACCACTTGTTGATACCCAATTTTTCCATATATACTTTTAATATGCATAACTACTTTCAAAATAGCATATATATGTATATATAAGCATGCACAAGTTTTTTATAATTTTATTTTATACTTTTAAAGATTTTAAAATAATTTATTTCCTCCCTTTTTACTCATAAAATCCCCAATAATTATCCTTCAAATTATTGTTGTGGAGATTTAGTCATTTAAATCCTATATTTTTGCCAAAATATTGTTAAAATAGTTTTAATGCATTTTTATAATCGCATTTTGTATTTTTAAAGCTAAATTGCATATAACTGCAATATTAGCCATGTTAATGTATAATTATATTTATTTAAATAAAATTGATCTTATATATTTTTAAAATGTTAAATATCTATTTTAAATCATTTTAGTACACAAAATTATTTTTTAGAAATTATCTGTCATTTATTATAAATTATATAGTGATAAATTGGCTATTTAAAATATAGCCGGATTACATTTCAATCATAGCCACAATTAAACCCAATACCCAGCCCAATTCCTAATCAAGTTACCCGACCTATACCCTAAATGAACTTACTCGACCCAAGACCCGTCAAATCATAGCCGTTATCTAAAAGATCAACGGCCCTCGTTCGTTCCTTCCTTTTTTTAACTCTAAACGACCCCTAACCCTAACCATGTTTCATAGACCGCCGCCTCTGTATGATCTCATCTCTCCTCCTCTCTCAGTAACTCAACCAAACCTTAGCCCTTCAAATCGTCGACCTCTCTTCTCCGGTCTTCTCCGGTGATCTCCCATCAACTCCTAAGCCTCTAATGGCTTCTCTAATGCCATGCTTGCCTTCTCTAAGGTCTTCAAGGGCCTAGGGCCATGCCAACTTGCACCTAGGGTTCGTCACTTGTCTATTCTTGGCTATTCCAATATGATTTCGAGCAAAATTACGTTGTATTTGTTACGATCCTTGGGATTCTAGATAGGTTCTTTCATCTCTATTTAGGTTTCTTCTAAAACCCTAATTTCTGCCTACATCTCCTAGATCTATACAAATTTAAAAAAATTTGAGTTTGTTTCTTTGATGTTTGACACTATCCTTGGAACTCTTTACAAGAACCATGTGATTTCAAGTGTTTTTGCCTTCTTCTAAAATTAGGGTTTTCGGAATTTCTTCTAAAACTTTTTTTAAACTGATTCTTTGTGTTTAAACTTCTATTTCTTGCATATTTTGACTTATTCTATGAGTTTATCACGTCTTTAACTCGTCTATGTTAAAAACCCTAAGTTTTCTAGGTTTCTTCGTTTGATTTTGTGACTGGCCTATTCTTGTTTGAGTTTCTGTGACTATCTTGCCTAGAATATGTTCCTACTGAGTTTTAGCCTAACTTATATCACCTCTATATATTTGTGTTCATCTTGACTGGTCAATACTTGCGTCTTTGCTTGCTATGTTTGGTTACTCTTATCTCACTCTATTTATATGCTAAAATCCTCTCTTTGATTGACTCTTAACTCTATGTTTCTTGGCTTGATTTGAAAACTTCCCTTTAGACCTTCAATTTTCCTGTTTAAACTTAGGAACCCATGTTACTCTCCTTAAAATCAGTAATTCCGAGTCCTTGATTCACTGATTTACTATAGGCTGATTTTCGATTATTTTTCATATTCTGCAACTTTATTTTGTTTTCTTACCTTATTTGGTTAACCGAGTATTTACTGATTCTTTACTAGTTGTTTCCTTAATTGAACCCTTATGTACTTACCCCTAATTATCTATTTTGTACCCGATTCCCTACTTGATTTCTTTCCTTAAACATTTTCTGCCCATTACTGTTGGTTGATTACTCCTTAATTAAAGGAGTACTTGCATTGATTTGATTCTGATCAGTACTTGGTTCTATAATTATTATACTAATGTGATTCTTGCCTTATTTTACCTAATTTTTGAACTACTATATATACATACACTCTCATTAACACAAACACACGAACACATTGGTTCAAAAGTCTCTCTTTCACAAAAAACTCTCTTCTGCTCTCTTTTCTCTGGTTACTTGCTATTGTTCTAAGTCAGTCGGCTGCAAGCCAAGGCTGATTACTCTACTCTCTTGCTCCTCACTTTGTGTTTACTACCTTCTTTACTGGTATATTCTAATTTCAATTCAAGTTCCAAAAACAATATGGTCCTTTTATTACTTCAATTCATCTTGTTTCTAGTCTGCTTTTACTTATGGTTTTGCTATGAAACCTATAGTTGATATGTTTACATTATTAGCATGTTATGTACTCCCCTTCCTTAGGATCAGTATGAACATGTTACCCCCTCTATGTAGTCTGTCTCCATGTGATCTTGCTCTATCTGGTTTCTGGTATGAATCTCCTCGTAAAGTAGTCTGCACTCCTAAACTTGTATGAGTCTGGGGATTGATTTTAAATCATGGTGATCCTATGCTGAACCCCTTGAGCAGTGCTGATTCTGCGACTATGCCTAATCAGTGTTTCTGAGCATGTCTGTACTAATTCTAAAGACTTCTGCCTGTTATGTGTTTACCATTATGGGCTTTACCTATCCCCAATTCCCACTTACCCCCGTGTGAAGGCTTGTGGTGCTAAACCTGTCTTGGTTCTTTGTTCTGTGGGTGATGCTGAACCTATTTTTGGTCTATTGTTTGTTGATTGCCCTACTCTTTTCAAAACTATCTCATTGAATAACTCCTCTGTTGTTTTACTAAACTATTTCAAGTAAACTTCTTTTTAATATTGTTTTCCCATTAAAACTTTTCAAACTGTGTCAAACACTCTCACTCTACTCCTAAGTCATTAGGTTCTGCCCCCTCCAGTGTGTGTACTGCCTTGGGATCCTCTTGAGAACCCTCTGAACTCTTGCACACTAAGGCTGGCCCTTCCACACTGCACTTACTTAATTTGTTTACCAAGTCTATGTGTGAGCACTTTCTGGGATCCTTGAGATCCTTAGGAAACTCTGATGCACCTAGACAATGACTTTTTTCTATGGAATTTGAGCATTTGAGGCTATTGGAGGCTTTGAAAATCTAGGCCTATTTGTAGGCTCCCTATAGAATAACTTCTTATTTTTCTTATCTACTTATGTAATTCATTCATATGGCCTGTAATAATTTGTAAATGAATATTGGGGTAACTAGTGAAAAAAGGTGGGTAGTTACATATTTGTGGGGTAATACGGGTAGAAACCATGCCTATAGGACTCTATATTTTGCTATATTTGCCTTACCAAGTAGAAACCATGCCTATATGACTTTATATTTTGCTATGTTTGCCTTACCAAGTAGAAACCATACCTATAGGATTTTATATATTTGCTATGGTAAAAATCATGCCTATACATTTCAAGTGGTTCCAATAATAGAAATCATGTTTATAGGTCTTAAAATCAACTTCACGAGTAGATACTATGCCTATGTTTATAGGTCTTATGTAATTCATTCATATGGCCTGTAATAATTTGTAAATGAATATTGGGGTAACTAGTGAAAAAAGGTGGGTAGTTACATATTTGTGGGGTAATACGGGTAGAAACCATGCCTATAGGACTCTATATTTTGCTATATTTGCCTTACCAAGTAGAAACCATGCCTATATGACTTTATATTTTGCTATGTTTGCCTTACCAAGTAGAAACCATGCCTATAGAACTTTATATTTTGCTATGTTTGCATTACCAAGTAGGAACCATACCTATAGGATTTTATATATTTGCTATGATAAAAATCATGCCTATACATTTCAAGTGGTTCCAATAATAGAAATCATGTTTATAGGTCTTAAAATCAACTTCACGAGTAGATACTATGCCTATAGTATATGGTCCAGTTCAACTTCTGTTATAATGGATATTTATATATGTTTTCATTTGTTATCATGCCTACCAGTTTCTAACATCAGTTTTTTAACAATTAGATATCATGCCTACCAGTTTCTAACATCAATTTTTTAACAATTAGATATCATGCCTATAGGGAACAACACCAGAAATTATGCCTATAGATTTAAATCAGTTTAGTTTTAAACAAATCAATCCAGTCCATGATTAGTTCACTTCGAAACTAGTTTAATTAGTGGTTTATTTTCCCTGAAATGAGTTCTTTCAAAAACTGCTTTAATCTATCATTAGACAGCATGCCTATAAGGATTCAAAAGTCTGTTTTAAAATTTGCCCTGTTTTACTATATAAAATGTAGTTATCATTTATTCCACGTATAGGCAAGCCTATGGGGCATTTTCAAATCCTGTAACTCTGAACTGTTTCTGTTACTTACTATCGTTCTGATTTTAATAGGCTTAAAAACTAGTAGGCAAACTGATAGGGTCGTTACTTCTGAGTTTATAAATAAACTGCCTATCTTCTGTGTCTTGATATTCACTTAGACATCATGCCTTAGGATATTGTTTAACAAAAGACCTTTATCTGTGTTTGAGTCGTGCTGCCTATGTGCAATGTTTGTGGAGGTAAACTTGAGCCTCTAATTGCTCCTTTTCTATCTTATGTGCTAAGGTCCTAATTGTTTTTGTCTGTCGCCTTAGTATTTTCTCCTTTAAAACATTAGGGGTCTGTCTAGAACTACCTATAGGTAGGGGTCCTAAGTTTCCTCCAGGACCATTAAGAAGGGATGGGTAACAGCACGCAATAGAGATCGTTGACCAACACGTGCTTTAATGACCACTAAGAGGTGGGAAGGGTAGATATGGGATATGATGACTACGCGTTAATATCACGTGTAGCCCCTCATTGAGGAGTGTTTACCGGACATTGTGTGGGGTGATCCTATAGGCTAACCAACCTAGGACTCCTCCTTTCTCAAAATTCCTTTTGTTTAAAACTTTGTTTTATATGTATAAAATCTTTGCCTTATTATTTGAGTAATACAACGAGCTTTACTTGCAAATTATTTGATTCAACTATTTATTTGTTAATGGACTAATTCGTAAATATAAGTTTGTCCGGGACCCACAGTTGTGGACTAAGAGGGGTGCCTAACACCTTCCCCTCGAGGTCATTTTGATCCCTTACCCTAATATCTGGTAATGCAAACCAATCCAAGAGTTAATCGCTCTAGGTTCCCTAACGCACTATAATCCGTTAGGTGGCGACTCTTCAAATACCCAATTCCCAAAAGGAAATGAGTCATTACCCCCCATGAATGTCGAAATCCGGACTTTCTCCATGGAGGAAAAAAGGGGGCATGACATCACTCATAAGCCGAGCTTATACCTAAAGTTCCATCGGGTTAAGTAGAAGATGTGGCCGCAGTTCGAGGTCAAGTATGCGTTCATCAAAGACAAGGTATCCAAACTCCTTAAAATAGGGTCCATCCAGGAGGTTAAATACCCGAACATATTAGCTAACATAGTGGTAGTACATGAAAAAGAGAATAAGCTAAGAATGTGTGTAGATTACAAATATCTAAACTAGGCATGCCCTAAGATTATGTCCCATTTCCTAATATCGATCGGGTGATCGACGCGACAGCCGAGCATGAGATACTTAGCTTTCTCGATGTGTACTCCGGGTATAACCAAATACAAATGGACTTGGGCGGTCAAGGAAAGACTTCTTTTATTGTTAAATTTGGCACATACTGTTATAATGTAATGTCGTTCGGACTAAAGAATGCCGGTTCCACTTATCAACGCTTGGTAAATCGGATGTTCGAAGAACGGATAGGAAAATCAATGGAAGTTTATATTGACGACATGTTAGTTAAGTCACTGCGAACATAGGGCCATTTGAAACATTTGTTGGAGACCTTTGACATATTACAACAATACAATATGAAGTTGAACCCAGAGAAGTGCGCATTCGGGGTCGGATCAGGAAAATTCCTCGGGTTCATGGTATCCAATCAAGGAATCGAGACCAACCCCAATAAAATCAAGGTTATATAGGATATCACCGTGGTGGACAACGTGAAGGACGTCCAAAGACTGACCGGGCGAATAGTAGCCCTAGGCCGTTCCATCTCGAGATCCTCAGACAAAAGCCATCGATTCTTCTCACTGTTAAAGAAGAAGAATAATTTTTCCTAGACCCCAAAATGCCAACAAGCTTTGGAAGAACTCAAACGATACATGTCGAGTCCGCCCCTACTGCACACTCCGAAGGTAGATGAGCAATTATACCTTTACTTGGTGGTTTTCGAGGTGACGGTAAGTGAAGTATTAGTCTGGGAGAAGGAAGGTACGCAATCTCTTATTTACTATGTTAGTAGAACTCTAGGAGAGGTCGAAACAAGGTATCCTCACCTGGAAAAGTTGGCGCTTGCTTTTCTAAGTGCCTTTAGAAAGCTAAACCCGTACTTTCAATGCCACCAATATATGTCGTTACCTCCTATCCATTGAGAAACATCATGCACAAACCCGAACTCTCAGGCCGGTTGGCCAAATGGGTCTTCAAAATCATCGGGTATGATATCGAGTATCGACCCCGAACCACCATAAAATCTCTAATTTTGGCAGAATTTGTGGCCAACTTTACGCCGACCTTAATACCCGAAGTCGAAAGGGAATTATTGTTAACCTTGGGGACTACCTCGGGAATATGGACCATTATGGTAAGCTATAAGCCCATGTTTTAGCCATAAGATTGCACTCTAAGTACCGTATTTTATGTGTGTTTGAGCTTAAACAATAGTGATTTACACTTATTATGTGTTTTATGCCTTGAAGGAAATGGTTCCGAGCTATTAAGGTAATTTGGAGTTAAATCGAACAAGTTGGAGCTTTGAAGTCTGAGTAGAAGTCCACGCAATTAAGCCGAGATCACGTTTGGGGGTCGAGAACCAAGTCCGGGTGTATAGAAAAGCAAAAGTTGAAGAGGTCTTTTATAGAAACAAAACAAAGAGTATGTATTACCACTGAAACTTGGACTTCTATACAAAGAATCAATTACATTTGTATCATTGTCCATTAGATTGATAGAAAGTGGAATATGCATAAGAGAATAATTAATTTTTGTCCTATTGTTATCCATAAAGGCGAATATACGGCAAATGATATTGGTATGTGCTTACATGAGTAAGGGATAAATAAGATCTTCACTGTCACAGTTGATAATACAAGCTCAAATAATGTGACAGTAAAAGAATTATCTAAGTAATTAACAAAAATTGGAATTAATTTGATGAATGGTAATCACCTTCATGTGAGACGTATGGCTCACGTCATGAATCTTGTGGTCCAAGATGGTTTAAAAGAATCTTTAGTATCTATTGAACATGTTGAGCATGCAGTGAGATATGTTAGGCAGTCTCATGTGGGGTTGAAATGGTTTCAAGAATGTTTTGATGATGAACAACTCAATTATAAAAAAAAAACTTTATGCTTGGATGTTCCAACTAGGTGGAATTTCACCTACTTGATATTGCGTAAGACTATTTAATTTGAAAGTGCATTTTCACATTATGCTTCTAGTGAAATTGTCCTAAGACATTATCTTGAGAATTTTTATATTGAAGTTGGAATTCCTAAAGGTGAACTTTTGAGTAGTGATTGGGAGAATGTAAAAAAAATTACAAAGTTTCTTGAAATCTTCTATCTTCTTACTTTGAAAATATCTGGATCACGTTATGTTACATCAAATATTCATTTTATTAAAATTCTCACTGTTGTTGTTTATTTGAAGCTATTGATAGCAAATGAAGATATAGTTTTAAGTGAAATGACAAAGAAGGTAAAAGAAAAGTTTGATAAGTATTGGGTGATCCAGGAAAAATGAATAAGATAATTTTCATCTCATGTATTTTGGATCCACGGTACAAGCTCGAATCAGTTGGCTATGCACTTGTAAAGATGTTTGGTGAAGATCCACGGCAACTATACAAGTAGAAGTGAAGAAGTACATGACTTCATTATTTAGTGAGTATGCAAAGTCCAGCTCAAAAGGTGTGCGCTTGCTTCATCTTCTGGTTGCTCTCTGGCAGTCAAGTACGCACCCAAAATACAGGACTTTTAGAATCACTCATGCAAGATCTAAAAAAATATAAAATTGTGAGTGGAGGTATGGATACTAGAACATAGTTAGATAAATATTTTGCTGAATAATTTGAGGATGACACTAAAGAATTAGATATTCTTCTCTGGTGGAAATTGAATTAAGCTAGATTTCTTGTTCTTGAGGAGATGGTTCATGATGTATTAGCTGTTCTGATTTCAAATGTGCATCTGAATGTGTGTTTAGTGTGGGAGGACATTTTCTTGATTTATTTAGGAGTCCATTAACTCCTAAATTGATATTTAGTGTGTATTCAAGATTGGCTTCAATAACATGTTAGTGTTGAGGAAGATCTTGATAAAATCGAGCAGAACAAGGTAATAATATTGTTACTATATTTGTTGTATATTAGTGTTGTAAATATTTTATATTTATCACATGACTCATTATTATAATATTTTTTCTTCAGATTTAGTTAGCGTTGGAAAGGACCCTTCCGTAATTGACGTGTATTGTTCATATATCTGGTAAGAATTTGACTAGCAAGCTAGTCTGCTACCTATTTTGTGTTGCTATTTGTTTTTTTACATGCACAACAAAACAAAAGAAAATTTTTATGGTATAATTATGTCCCTTTTATTTTAAATCAATTTCAATTTGGCACTGGTAATCCAAGAATTATTTAGAAGTCGGTCTTACCATTTTCTTCTCTAAAAGCAACAGTAATTTAAAATTGATTGAGTTCATTGTGATGATTGTTTATTTGATGTGAAAATGACTAAAGATGGAGAAACCATAAAAATGAGCAGGTAATATATGTGAAAATATTGCATGTATTAATCTTGGCATATCTTTTATTGCCTCACTAGTTTTTTTTTTTTTGCTATCTTTATTTTTTATTTTTTCGATTTCGCCTCAGGTTTCCTGGTTACCGGTCCTATGTTTAACGTAGAGATGCCATTGTTTGATGTTGCAATTTCCGTGTTTACACAAGCTATGCATGATTTGGAGATGATATACTTTGAATGGATAATGGACTTTATGCTACTCAAAGTCTAGTCAAGTCAAGGCTCAAACGATGACTGGATGATACATTGGTGTCACGAGCCGAAATTCCACCATCGGGATCGTGATGGCGCCTAACATCACACCTGCTAGGCAAGCCAACATTAGATACTTATTAGCCAATTCCTTTACATTTCGGTGATTAACAATAAGCAAGCTAAAACAAGTTGAAATGAACGTGGAAGTAAATAAATAACAACCCTGATTATATACTATTACTACCCAGAATCCAGAGTCACAATTCACGAACATTCTAAGATATTACTACAAGTATTTGTCCGAAAGAAAATACAATTGTTTGCGAAATAAAGAAAACAGTAAAATATGAAGTGTAGAAGGGGACGCCAGGGCCTGCGGACGCCAACAGGACTACCTTGGGTTTCCAAGCAAGTGAATCCTACAACCAGCCTCTCGATCAGCCCAAACCTGCTCCAAAATCTGTACAAGAAGTGCAGAGTGAAGTATCAGTACAACAAACCCCATGTACTAGTAAGTGCCGAGCCCAACCTCGACGAAGGAGTGACCAGGCTACGACGGGGAAATGACAATATAACCTGCATACAGTGTACAATAAAAGCTGAAAGAAGGACAAGATAAAATAGAGTAGTAACTCGCAAGAAGTGAATACAGTTCTCCAAGCATATCATCAGTGTTCACCTTTTAGCAATCCTTAAGTGCAATTTGAGACTACCATTCAGCTAACACTGTCAAGGAAAATATAATCATATAGGTTGTTGCGGCGTGCAACCCGATCCCACCGTACATCTCATATTCCTTCCTTATTTCTTCTTATTAACACAAATAATAGAATATAGATAAGATTGTTGCAGCGTGCAACCCGATCCCGCCATATCACAATAATCACAATCATAGTTCACCCTTATTTCACCACAATCCACCCTTATTACATATGTTGCAGCGTGCAACCCGATCCCACCGTACATATCATATCACCCTTATTCTTCCTCAATATATCACCCTTATTCCACTTGTTCCGGCACGCAACCTGATCCCACCATATCAATATCAGTTACTCTGCAAGTACAGAAATTACACAATTCAAATTGCATAACTCTTCACATGGCTCAACCTCAAGCCCAAAATAATTAGGGAGCTTATACACTATGAGACTTTACACGGGTAATACTACTTAGCGAGACCAATCCAGAATATGTCTTGAAAGTACCAATAACCAACTCAAGCAAGTCATAGGAGGCAACGAAACTACGAAACAACTAATACTTTCCGCAAAGAGAAACAATGTCTAACAAGTAGCAATCAAACACGGAAATACAAGTTAAACATATAGTAGTTATGACAGGAAATGAGACAATATGAGAGGAACAAAAAAGAAACAGGTAAAACGGGTAACTTGGCGGTGCATAGGTACCGTCACCTCACCTATACGCCACTCGCATGGATTTCATATAGAAAATAAGTCAAGGGTTCCTAATCCCTCGAGTCAAAGTTAGACACGCCACTTACCTCGCTCGCGTGCCACTCAATGCTCAATTACCATTTTTTCTCTAGTATCCACCTCCAAACTACTCGTATCTAGCCATAATTAACTCAATAATATCAATTATTGCTAAAGGAATCAACTACAATGCATAAATTTAGATTTCTCAAACGTTCCCCCCAAAGTCAGAAATCGACCTCTAGCCTGCTTGGTCAAAACCCGAGGTTCAGACCAAAATCCATTTACTCATTCACCCCCGAGCCTGGATATATAATTGGTTTTGAAACCCAACCTCAATTCGAGATTTAAATCCCAATTTCCCAAATCCCTAGTTTCTACCCAAAAACCCCCAATTCTACCAAGAACACTCTAGATTTTAGGTTGAAAATTCATGAAATGCAATGGTTAATTGAAAGAAAGTGGTTTAGAATCACTTGCCAACACTTATGGGAAGAAATTATCTTTTGAAAATTGCCTCTAGGTCTTCTTGCTTTTAAAAATTTGAAAGAATGACTTAAGTCCTATTTTGGGACTGTTTTATGAACTGGGAGACAATGTTCATCGCGTTCGCGAGAACACTGTCGCGTTCGCGAAGAGCTGCCCTGCTATTCTTATGCGATCTCGAAACCCTCACCGCATTCGTGAAGGCTATGCCCCCTAGCCTTCGCGTTCAAGAGCCCGTGCTCGCGTTCGCGTAAAAGGAAAGTCTGACCCCTCCCCCATGTCCCAAATGCTTCGTGTTCGCAAGCTCGTACTCGCGTTCGCGTAGAAGGAAAGTCTAACCCTCTCCCATGTCCCAAATGTTTCGCGTTTGCGATGAGCCGGTTGCATTCGCGAAGGGTAAAGACCTCATCACTCCGCATTCGCGACCAAGCCTTCGCATTCGCGACCAAGCCTTCGCGTTGGTGACGAGGAAAAACTCACCCTGACCAGCTTACCCTTCGCGTTCGCGAGAGTACCTTTGCGAACGCTAAGAAGAACACACCAGAACAACTGCTACAACAAAAATACCAAATTTTCTAAGTTCAAAACATCCCGTAGCTTATCCGAAACTCACCCGAGTCCTCGGGGCTCCAAACCGAACATGCACACAAGTCTTAAAGCATCATTGCTTGCGCGATTAAATCGCCAAAATAATACTTAGAACTACGAATTGAACACCAAATCGAATAAAATTTTCAAGAAAGCTTTATAACTTCTAACTTCACAATCGGAAGCCCGAATAATGTCAAATCAATTTTGTTTCTCACCAAATTTCACCGATAAGTTATAGATATTATAATGGACTTATACTGGGCTCTAGAACCAAAATAAGGACCCGGTATCAACAACGCCAAACATCAATCAATTCTTTAAAACCATTAGATTTTCAGCTTTTGTTTTTTAATTTTTCAATAAAAATTCATAACTCGGGTTAGGGACCTCGAAATTAGATTCCGGACATACAACCAGGTCCTATATTTCATTGCGGACCCATCGGGACCGTCAAAATACAGGTCTAGGTCCGTTTACTCAAAACATTGACCGAAGTCAACTAAAATCAACTTTTAAGGCAAAATTCTTATTTTTATTAACTTTCAACATAGAAGCTTTCCGAAAACACGCCCGGACTGTGCACTCAAATAGAGGAGGGTAAAAATAAGATTTTTAAGGCTTAAGAGCACAAAATCGAGTTCTAAAACATAAGATGACCTTTTGGGTCATCACATTCTTCACCTCTAAAATAACCGTTCATCCTCGAACGGACATAAAAAGTACCTGAGCTGATGAAAAGGTGGGGATATCTACTACCCATATCAGACTCGGACACCTAGGTAGCTGCCTCAATAGGCTGACGTCTCCACTGCACTCAAACTGAAGGATAACTCTTCGACTTCAACTGACGAACCTGCCGGTCTAGAATAGCTACCGACTCCTCATCGTAGGTTAAATCCTTGTCCAACTGGATAGTGCTAAAATCTAACACGTGGGATGGATCGTCATGATACTTCCGGAGCATGGACACATGGAATACCAGATGGACTGCTGATAAACCAGGTGGCAGCGCAAGTCTATAGGCCACCTCTCCCACTCGCTCAAGGATCTCAAAAAGCCCGATATACCTAGGGCTCAACTTGCCCTTATTTCCAAATCTAATTACACCCTTCATGGGTGTCACATGGAGCAGCACTCTCTCTCCTACCATGAATGCAACATCACAAACCTTACGATCGACATAACTCTTCTATCTGGACTGAACTGTGCGAAGTCTATCCTGAATTATCTTAACCTTATCCAAGGCATCCTGTACCAAATCTGTACACAGCAACCGATCCTCCCCCGACTCAAACCATCCAACCGGCGATCGACACCGTCTACCATATAATGCCTCATCAGGAGCCATCTGGATGCTCGACTGGTAGCTGTTGTTGTAGGCAAACTCCACAAGGGGAAAGAACTGATCCCATGATCCTCTAAAGTCTTTAACACATGCACGGAGCATATCCTCCAAGATCTGAATAGTACGCTCAGACTGTCCGTCCACCTGAGGATGAAATGTTGTGCTCAACTCAACCCACATACACAACTCACGTTGTACTGCCCTCCAGAAGTGTAAGGTAAACTACATACCTCAATCGGAAATGATAGACACGGGCACACTATGATGACGAATGATCTCACGGATATAAATCTTTGCCAACCACTCTAAAAAATAGGTAATTCCACAAGAATAAAATGTGATGACTTGGTCGATCTATCCAAAATAACCCAAACATCATCGAACTTCATCTGAGTTGGTGGGAGTCTAACAACGAAATCCATAGTGATACACTCCCACTTCCACTCAGGAATCTCTATCTTCTGAAGCAAACCACCAGGTTCTGATGCTCGTACTTTACTTGCTAATAATTTAGACACCGAGCTACATATGCAACTATATCCTTCTTCATCCTCCTCCACCAATAATGTTACCGCAAGTCCTAATACATCTTGGCAGTGCGCGAATTAATAAAATACCGGGAACTGTGGGCCTCTTCTAGAATCAACTCACAAAGTCCATCCACATTAGGCACACAAACACGACCCTGCATCCTCAAAACTCTATCATCTCCAACCGTAACCTACTTGGCATCACCGTGTCGCACTATGTCCCTAAGGACAAGCAAATGGGGGTCATCATACTATTGCTCCCTGATGCACTCAAACACAGAAGACCAAGTGATTGTGCAAGCTAAAATATGACTATGCTCGGAAACATCCAACCTCACGAACTGATTGGCTAAGACTTGAACATCTAATGCAAGCGGTCTCTCACCGACGGGAATGTACGCAAGGCTACCCATACTAGCTGACTTCCTACTCAAAGCATCAGCCACCACATTGGCCTTCCCACGATGATACAAGATGGTGATATCATAGTTTTTCAATAGTTCCAACCACCTCCTCTGCCTTAAATTGAGAACCTTTTACTTGAACAAATATTACAAACTCCGATGATCCGTGAACACCTCACACGACAGGCCATAAAGATAGTGTCTCGAAATCTACAGCGCGTGAATAATGGTCGCCAGCTCTAAGTCATGAACATCTTCTCATGAACCTTCAACTACCGTGAAGCATATACAATAACCTTGCCACCCTATATCAATACCGCACCAAGTCCAATAAGAGAAGGGTTACCATATACTGTATAGGGCCCTAAACCTGTGGGCAAACTTAACACCGGTGCCGTAGTCAAAGCTGTCTTGAGCTTCTAAAAGCTCACCTCACACTCGTCTGACCATCTGAACGGGGCACCCTTCTAGGTAACCCTGGTCAACGGGGCTGCTATAGATGAAAACCCCTCCATAAACCGACGGTAATAACCTGCCAACCCAAGAAACTACGGATCTCCGTGGCTGAAGTAGGCCTAGGACAATTCTGAACGGACTCAATCTTCTTAGGATCCACCTGAATACCCTATGTTGATACAATGTGCCCCAAGAAAGAGATTGAGTCCAACTAAAACTCACATTTTGAAAACTTAGCATACAATTGGCTGTCTCTCAGCGTTTGAAGTACGATCCGAAGATGCTGCTCATGCTCCTCTCGGCTGTAGGAGTAGATCAGATATCATCAACAAACATAATCACAAAGGAATCCAGGTAAGGCTTGAACACCTGGTTCATCAAATCCATAAATGTTGCTGGGGCATTTGTCAAGCCAAATGATATCACCGGGAACTCATAATGCCCATATCGACTCAGAAAAGCTATCTTAGGGACATCGGATGCCCTAATCCTCAACTGATAGTAGCCAGACCTCAAATCGATCTTTGAAAACACTTTGGCGCCCTGAAGATGATCAAATAAGTCATCAATCCTTGGCAATGGATACTTGTTCTTGATGGTGACTTTGTTCAACTACCGATAATCTATGCACATCCTCATCAATCCATCCTTCTTATTCACAAATAACACGGACGCACCCCATGGCGAGACACTAGGTCTAATGAAGCCCTTATCAAGCAAATCTTGCAACTGCTCCTTCAACTCTTTAAACTCTGGCGGGGCCATTCGATATGGCGGAATAGAAAAGGGCTGAATGACCAGAACCAAATTAATACAGAAGTTAATATCCCTGTCGGGTGGCATTGCCGGCAGGTTTGCAGGAAATACCTCTGGAAACTCTCGAACAACTGGTACAGAATCCATGGGAGGAACCTTCGCACTAGAATCGCAGACATAAGCCAAATAAACTAGACACCCTTCTCGACCATACGCCGAGCCTTCATATAAGAGATAACCCTATTGGTAGAATGACCAGAAGTCCTTTTCCACTCTAATCAAGGCAACCCCGGCAAGGCTAAGGTCACTGTCTTGGCATGACAGTCCAATATAGCATGATAAGGTGACAGCCAATCCATCCCTAAAATGACATCAAAATCAACCATATCGAGAAGTAGAATATCTACGCTAGTCTCAAGACCCCCAATATTAACCACACACGAACGATAGACACGATCTATAATAATAGAATCCCCCATAGGTGTGGACACATATGCAAGGGTACTCAAACAGTCACGGGGTACAACCTAATATGAAGAAAAATAAGATGACACATAGGAGTAGGTAGACCCTGGATCAAATAGAACTGAAGCATCTCTACTGCAAACTGAAATAGTACCTGTGATAATAGCATCGGATGACTCAGCCTCAGGCCTGGCTGGAAAAGCATAACACCAGGGCTGAGCCCCACCACTCTAAGCCATATCTCTAGGACGGCCTCCTATTGGCTGGCCTCCTCCTCTAACGGCCTGGCCTCCACCTCTAACGGCCTGACCTCCACCTCTAACGGCCTGACCTCTACCTCTGGCTCCTTGACCCCTAACTCTAGATGGTTGGGCAGGCAGTGATGTAACTGATGTCGTAATCATGGCATGAAAACTCTGTTGTGGCGCACCGCCCAACAATATCTGACTAGTCCTCATGATATGACCAAAACCACCACACTCAAAACATCCATCCGAGTGTTGTGGCTGCTAAAACTGAGTCTGACCTAGACGGGCCGGATGACCATAGTAATAACTTTGAATAGGAGGTGCACTGCAGGTTGGCTGCCCAGAATGAGGCACATAGGGACCACGACTCCCTGAAGCATTGTGGGATGCCTGAAGCGCTGAATGATATGGCCTGGGAGGATTGCCCCTACCAAAAGTACCTATGCCTCCAGACGAGGCACTACTAAAACTACCGGAATGACGAGGTCTCTTGTCAGATCCCTGACCACTCCCCTGAGCTAGGAACATCTTGATTCGCCTGGCAACACTAGCAGCCACCTAAACAAAATCTCGGTCCCAGTCTCCTTAGCCATCTGCAATCTGATAGGCTGAACAAGTCCCTCAATAAACCTCCTCGCCCTTTCTCTCTTGGTAGGAAGTAGAAGAATATCATGTTGGTCCAGATCTACAAATTGAGTCTCGTACTGAGTGACAGTCATAGAACCTTGTTGCAGATGCGCGAAGTACCTCCGATAGTCTTTTATCTGAGTGATAGGAATGAACTTCTCAAGAAATAACTGAGAGAACTGGTCCCAAGTGAGAGCACGCGACCCAGCTGGTCTAGTCAACATATAATCCCTCCACCATTTCTTAGCGGAACCCGACAAATGAAATGCAGCAAAGTCGACCCTATTGGTCTCCACGATCCTCATGTTCAGTAACACCTCATGACACCTGTCTAGATAGTCTTGGAGATCCTCTGAAGATGCACCACTGAAGTGAACTGGAAAATCTTGGTGAACCTATCCAATCTCCACAAGGCCTTAGAAGACATAGCCGATCCATCACTGGTCAATGCCGCAAAACCCAGCTGAGCTGCTGGAGTTTGAAATTGGGGAGCCATCTGCTCCGGAGTGCGAGTAGTGGGAGTCTGTGCTCCTCCCCTAGCCTGAGAGATGGTTGGTGTTATAGGAAATGTGACGGTCTATGCCATACTCTCCATGAGGCCCACTAGACAGACTAAATCATCTTGAAGTACCGGGGTGGCAATGAACCCCTCTAGGACCTGAGCTGGTCCTACTGGAATGGTCTGGGCTGGAGCCTCCTCATTAAGCTCTACCTAAGGCTCCGTCGCTGGTGTTGTTGCTAGAGCTCTAGGCTGAGACCTGCCCTTGCCTCGGCCTCTGACACGGCCTCAGCCTCATCCTCTACCCCTCGTAGGAGTTGCCACTAGGGGCTCTGGCTGCTGCTCAGCTGAAGATACAGTATGTGTTCTCGCCATCTGTGAAAGAACAAAGGTAGAAGAGTCTGATTAACATTGAGAGAATAAAATCGCACGACAGAAAACGATAAAAGTAAACTTGTTCCTAAACTCTGTATCCTCTGAGAGATAAGTACAGACGTCTCCGTACCGATCCCCCAGACTCTACTATGCCTGCTCGTGAATTGTGAGACATAGGCAAACTAGTGCTCTGATACCAACTTGTCACGACCCGAAATCCCACTATTAGGACCGTGATGGAGCCTAACATCACACTTGCTAGGCAAGACAACATTAGAGATTTATTAGCCAATTCCTTTACGTTTCAGTGATTAATAATAAGCAAGCTAAAATAAGTTGAAATGAATGTGGAAGTAAATAAATAACAACCCCGATTATATACTATTACTACCCAGAATTTGGAGTCACAATTCACGAACATTCTAAGATTTTACTATAAGTATTTGTCCGAAAGAAAATACAATTGTTTGCGAAATAAAGAAAATAGTAAAGTATGAAGTGTAGAAGGGGACGCCAGGGCGTGCGGACGCCAACAAGACTACCTTGGGTCTCCAAGCAAGTGAATCCTACAACCAGCCTCTCGATCAGCCCAAATCTGCTCCAAAATCTGCACAGGAAGTGCAGAGTGCATTATCAGTACAACCGACCCCATGTACTGGTAAGTGCAAGGCCTAACCTCGATGAAGGAGTGACGAGGCTACGGCGGGGCAATCATAATATAACCTGCATACAGTGTATAATAAAAGTAGAAAGAAAGACATGATAAAATAGAGTAGTAACTCGCAAGAAGTAAATACAGTTCTCGAAGCATATCATCAGTGTTAAGCTATTACCAATCCTTAAGTGCAATTTGAGACTACTGTTCAGCTAACACGATCAAGGAAAATATAAGCATATAGGTTGTTGCGGCGTGCAACTCAATCCCACCGTACATCTCATATTCCTTGCTTATTTCTTCTTATTAACATAAACAACAGAATATAGATAAGAGTGTTGCGGCTTGCAACCCGATCCCACCATATCACAATAATCACAAATACAGTTCACCCTTATTTCACCACAATTCACCCTTATTACACTTGTTGCAGCGTACAACCCGATCCCACCGTACATATCATGTCACCTTTATTCTTCCTCAATATATCACCCTTATTCCACCTGTTGCGGCGCGCAACCCCATCCCACCATATCAATATCAGTTACTTTGCAAGTACAGAAATTACACAATTCAAATCACATAACTCTTCACAAGGCTCAACTTCAAACCCAAAACAATTAGGGAGCTTATACACTATGAGACTTTACACAGGTAATACTACTCAGCGAGACCGATCCAGAATATGCCTTGAAAGTGCCAATAACCAACTCAAGCAAATCATAGGAGGCAACGAAACTACGAAACAACTAATACTTTCTGCAAAGAGAAACAATGTCTAACAAGTATCAATCAAGCCCGAATATATAATTGGTTTTGGAATTCGACCTCAATTTGAGGTCTAAAACCCCAATTTCCCAAATCCCTAGTTTCTACCCAAAACCTTAATATTGTATCATGAACACTCTAGATTTTAGGTTGAAAATTCATAAAATGTAATGGGTAATTAAAAGAAAGTGGTTTAAAATCACTTACCAACACTTCGGGGAAGAAATTATCTTTTGAAAATCGCCTATAGGTCTTCTAGCTTTTAAAAATTTGAAAGAATGGCTTAAGTCCAGTTTTGGGACTGTTTTATGAACTGGGCGATAATGTTCATCGCATTCGCGAGGACATTGTCACGTTCACGAAGAGCTGCCCTGCTAAGCTTACGCGATCGTGAAACCCTCACCGCGTTCGCGTAGGCTATGCCCCCCGGCCTTCGCGTTCGCGAGCCCATGCTCGCGTTCGTGTAGAAGGAAAGTCTAACCTCTCCCCCATGTGCCTAATGCTTCGCGTGCGCGATGAGTCGGTCGCGTTCGCGAAGGGTAAAGCCCTCATCACTCCTCGTTCACAACCAAGCCTTCGCGTTCGCGAGGAGGAAAAACTCACCCTGACCAGCTTACTTTTCGTGTTCGCGAGAGTACCTTCGCGAACGCAAAGAAGAACATACCAGAACAGCTGCTGCAACAAAAATACCAGATTTTCTAAGTTCAAAACATCTCGTAGCCTATCCGAAACCCACCCGAGCCTTCGGGGCTCCAAACCAAATATGCACACAAGTCTTAAAACATCATACTAACTTGCTTGCGCGATCAAATCGCCAAAATAACACCTAGAACTACGAATTGAACACCAAATCGAATGAAATTTTCAAGAAAGCTTTAAAACTTCTAACTTCACAACCGGACGTCCGAATCACGTCAAAAAAATTCCGTTTCTCACCAAATTTCACAGATAATTTATTTATATTATATTGGACATGTACCGGGCTCCAAAACCAAAATACAAACCCGATATCAACAAGGCCAAGCATCAATCAATTCTATAAAACCATTAGATTTTCAGCTTTTTTTAAAATTTTCAACAAAAATTTATAATTCGGGCTAGGGACCTTGGAATTCGATTCCGGACATACACCCATGTCCCACATTTCATTACGGACCCATTGGGACCGTTAAAATATGGGTTCGGGTCCGTTTACTCAAAACATTGACCGAAGTCAACTAAAATCAACTTTTTAGGCAAAAATTCTTATTTTTATCAACTTTCAACGTAAAAGCTTTCCAGAAATACGTCCGGACTGTGCACGCAAATCGAGAAGAAAAAAAATGAAATTTTAATGCTAAAGAGCACAAAATCAAGTTCTAAAACCTAAGATGACCTTTTGGGTCATCACAAATGGGATATACTCAAACTGTCCGAAGATATTTAATTAGCTGAATCACTATTTTGTTGATTGTTTGTTATCATCAAAGGCCAAAGCATAAAGCTTAGTGACACTCGAGCTAACTCGTCTATGTTTTCACTTTTTCATTTTTTTCTAGATCAAGATTCAAGGCATTTGTTGCTAGAAAATCACGTCTAACACCATCGTCTAATGAATTTGTAGTTGAATTTTGAAGTCTCTTTAAGACAAATAGGTTGTTATAACTTGTTGCCTTATGTCAGTGTGTTTGTAGAATGTGCAGATTACTATATTTGTGGAATGTATCGATGTATGGATGTATATTTGTATAATTGTATCAGTTGTCAAACCGATATCAATTCACTTGATATCTTATCAGGTGGCTAGCAGATTAATTCATTTAAAAGTCGATAATCGATAAGCCGAACTGTTAAGCGTAAATAACGACCCGATCCGTCCGATAATTAGTCCTAATACCAAGACAATACAGATTCATTTTTATACTTTCTAGCTATTGAAAAGTTTTTACTTTAGTGTTGTTCTTCATACTCAATTGGCTTCGAACCAAGGATTCAACCGAGGGCATAAATTATTGCCCAACCCAAGTTCAAGCTGGGCTATAATATTATAACTGGTTTGATTATTCTTTTTGTCTTTCACTCGTTTATTTAATATCTTTGATTATTTATGTTGTATCAATCCGCGTGTCTTTAAAATTGTAAGTAAATTTAATTGTTATCCATTTTAATATAAACAATATTCAATTCACTTAATAAATTCAAATGATTCCCTCCGTTATCTTTCCTAATAAGTTGCCTACTCTTTCTAAATTTTTTTTTAAGTGAAAGATACTTTGGATACACAACTTCGTAGCCAATGAACTGAATATGAAATCCAAGTAGATTCAAAGGCATCTAAGCTGTAATGTAAATTAGAAGAAATCAAGAAAAAAATATCCAATACATTGCCTGGCTACTAATTAAAGCCGCCGCAGTTGAACTAGTCTCTCATTGCCCATATCATTAAATGGATATATTTTAATTGGTCCATAGCACATCATGCCAGCTAGCTATTGCCTCAAGCTTGTTCCAAATAACTATTTACACCTATCATAATAGTTTAAACATCTCCCTCCATTTTAATTTATTTGAAAGCCAAAAGTTTTAATTTTGATTGCGATTTCACATATATACTTTAAAGTTTTTTAAAAATAAAAGTTATATACTTAAAAATTATTAAAGTATAATAAATCACAATAATTAAAACTTTAAAATATATACAAAAAGATCGTGATAAAAGAAATTCTTTTTTTCTTTTTCAAATTTCAAACCGTATTAAATAAATTGGGAAGGAAGGAGCTTTATAGTTTACTTTAATAGTAATGGAATAATAAATAGGACCGAGAGGTATTTTCTTAAACCTTTTTTTCAGTATTTTCATAATTAAGCAAGGGCTAAGCCGTAAAAACAGTCGATATTATTTTATTTATCTGAGCGTGATCCAGATTCTTGTATCCTAGATAGGGGCCCATAGAATATTTGCAAACAAGGGCCCGAAATTTATGAAATTGACAATAGAAGGAGCCTTATCCGGTGTAAGTACACGTGGCACTTCCAAGGCAGTTTTTAATTTCGGCGGCATTAAGGTATCTGTCTGTAGCTTGATAATGACGTCATCCAATGCAACAAACCTGTATTTTTCTGAATTGCCAGGACTACCCTTTTCCATGGCTTAGATATTTGCAACAAATCTAAAGTAAATATCCCTTTCAATCTATGTAATGACGCGTAATTAGAAGTATACTTCATGAGAAAAAATATTTAATACACACATACCTAACACAAAGAACATATATTTAGTCTCAACTGGTATATATTTAATAGTTCTTGAAGAGTGTTCAATATATAAACTGTATAAACTGTCCAGTTTACACGATCAGTAGACACAAAGACATTTTTACACTGTATATTTAGATAAAATATTAAATTTTAGAGATATAATATATATTGAGCCCGGCAACTGGACAGAAAAATAGTGAATATAAAAATTGAGCCCGGCAATCAGTCCAAATTGGAGGTGTAAAACAAATGTAAAAATAGGTGTAGAATAGTTAACAATTTTAAAAAAAATGAATAGCAAGAATGAATATAATTAAGAAAACATATTTTAGTCATACCTAGCATATCTTCAAATTATAAATATGAACTTAGAGAATAAAAAATACAAGAAATATATGATTATAACAACATACTTGATGTACACCATATTATGGGGATCTGAATAAGATAAAGTCTATACAGATTTTATCCCTACTTTATAAAAATAGAGAGACTGTTTACAGATCTTATCCCTACTTTATAAGAATAGAGAGACTGTTTTCGAAAGATCATCAACCCTAAAAAATTAATTCTCAACGGACAAAATATACAAAATTAAAGGCACTTTTTGAAGCAAATATACTTTTCACATTAAAAACACTCACAAAGCTTAAAAAATTATAACTATTGAAACATGTTTTTTTTGGCAGCAATTATAATATTATTATTTCTACACTACTAGAAACAATATGCTTTTCCTTGGGCATTAGGTAAGAGGGCATAAATGTCATTCCAAAATAAATAATTAAAGCATATTGACAAAGTAGTTTCCTTGTCACAGTGTGTACCCAATGGGATTAAAATATCTACTAGCAACTGACTTTACTAATCTTTCTCTATTTCTCTGTCTTCTTCAATTCAATTCAATTCAATACACACAGAAAAAAGTATCTCTTATCTTCTCTCACTCACACCAATTCTATTCTCTTCTCCTTTATCCATTCCCCTCCCTTTGTCGGCCGTAAATTATCCATTTCTGTTTGATCCTTTTCTTTTATCCTACTTCCTTTTTTCCCTTCTTTTATCTGATTTTGTGAAACTACTTTGGTTTCCTTAATCTTGATATAATATTGTGATTTATTAAGATAATTAACAGGAAAGTTGAAGACTTTATTGTTGTTGAAGCTACGATCTGTGATCGGAAGCTGTTGGTTGTAATCCAGGTGTGATATACTGATTTTAGATAGTACTTAACGCAATTATTCTTGTTCTTTTGGATTGATCGAATGATTATACGACTTAATAAGTTGAATCTTATCGAAACTCAAGAAGAATTAAGTTTAAAGATTTTATCTTTCTTTCTTTTTTGTGTATGCGAGTTTAACTATGTTTTGATACACAGTAATATAAAGACTGTTAAGTAGTGATCAGAGACAAAGGGTTGACTTTGATGTTAGTCCCAAACTGAGTTTTGAATTCAGTTGAAGCACTGAATTGGTCAAATACTTTGTAATCCTCTGTTTTTAGGAACATTAGAATTCACTTGTAGTTTGTCAAACTATTTAATTTGTCTTCTTGAACTAAATTAGATTTGTATTTCTCTTAAAAGATTACTTACCATAATCTTTTTAATAAATAAAAAAGAAAAAGACCATTGTTTTAACAGACAAATTATTGGCTATTGGAATGAAATAGGTCCAAATAGAATCGAGTCGATATAGAGAATTAATACAAGTGACCCTTACTAGTTTGGGATTAAGTCGTAGTTGTAATCTATTGTTATCTTGTTGGAAAAATGATGTCCTTGGTTTTAATCTATTGTTGTCTTAGTAGATTGCGGAGCAGGCAGAATGAGCTCTTTACAAGGGCCTGTTATGTGTCCTGTGGTTCGTGGAAAGCAAACAAGTCAGTTTGCTGTTCCTTTCAAATCTTCTGTAGTGAGGGCTAAGATTTTGAAGAGTGGGTTCTGGGGGCTCAATGGGATCTCTAGCTGCCAGGTTAATGTGGCTCGTCAACCACGATCACGAGTAAGCAAGGTGATTGGATGCAGTTTTAGTTCATCATCAAATGGAAATGGTAGCACGGCAGAAAATTCCAATGAAAACGATGCAGATTATGTGAACTCTAGCGTGGTAGAAGCTGGTATGCTAACTTTGTTCTCAACTGCTATATTCTTTATTGTCATACTTTGTTTCTTATGAGAAAAAACAATTCATAATGCTGGGATTCATTGTACCAAATAATAATTATACTAATAATCATACTGCAATTCATTGTACCAAATAGTATTGGCACCTTATTTGAAGTGTAACCTTCTAATTTAGTATTGAGATGACTCTGCCGCAGTGTGATGATGACATTCCATAATTTTTCCTTTTTTTTGTGGGGTAACTTTCCTAAACTTTTTTTGTAGTTGAAGTGCGAAGTGGGCCAGATGGTTTCATGATCAAGATGAGAGATGGCAGGCATTTGAAATGTGTCCATAATAATCCACAAGGAGGTCATCTACCTGATTATGCTCCACATCCAGCGATTGTTTTAAGAATGGAAGATGGGACAGGACTTCTTCTCCCTATTATTGTTTGTACGTAGATATTTCGTTCATTTGTTTAAGTGACTAGACAGTTTCTTAGGTGCATAATTAAAATATAAGGCTGTCTCTTTTCTCTGTGTGTGTTTATATGACAGTGGAGATGCCAAGTGCGCTGCTCATGGCAGCTGTGCGCAATGTCCAAATTGTAAGTTTCCCCTATATAGGTTCTGGTAAAGCCATCCTGCCAAAATTAGCAGCATTTGTTCTATTCCCGTTACTGAAGAAAAACATTGCCTTTGTTTCAGGCCAGACCAACAATGTATCAAGTTGTGAAGGAAATGGTTGAGAAGATGGGTTACACGGTAAGCTTGCTATATGTGCTTTACCAGCAATTGTGTTAGCTTTTAGGCTTAATCTGACAGTTCCTCTCTTGGAAGGTTAAACTTGTTCGAGTTACCAAGAGAGTGCATGAGGCATATTATGCTCAGTTATACCTGACAAAGGTGTGTAAAATGCTGTTACTATGCTCCGACTAATCATGTTCGCAAGTTTCAATAGGCTTTTAGGCTAGATGATGCAACTTAACCACCTTTGGTGTGGTTGTCATTACAGTCAGACAATGATGCTGAGATTATTAGCTTTGATCTTCGTCCTTCTGATGCAATCAACATTGCTGTGAGAAGCAAGGTGAATAATTAGTCTCCAACTTCTGTTTTATACATCAGCTAACTGATAGTACCATATTATTTTGAATTTTGCCCACATATTGAAACAATCTCCTGAGAGAGAATTTCGTAATCAAGAGATAGTTTTCCTCTTCCTCCTGTGTTTTCTGCTCATTCTCAGTTCATCCATTTCAAGATTTATCCTCTGGTTTCTTTATTAGTCCTCCTTTTGCGGTGTGGATTATGGTGTTTGATAGAAAAGCAAAACATAATGTGAATCTGATGCTTTAATTCCTGCTGTCTTATCCAAGTAATAAAATTTGGGAGAATAGCTTTATTCTCTCTGTTTCTTGATCTCCGACAAGCTCCAAAAACATTCTTAACGTGAAACGTGTGGTGGCAGTTTTGCTCGCGTTTTTAGCTTTAACATAAGTTAACCGAGCTGAAATTAGTAACATTCAATTTTAAGTGGAAATTTTTGTGTAGTCCAGGAATAAAATTATTATCCATCAACTGAACTTGGGTTCAATTTGTTGATTGCCTCCTCCCAGCCTCTGTTGCCCTCTGTGCAACCCTCTCACTTTTTTTAAGTGCTCTATATTGCTTATTTAACTACTTTTTATTACTTCTAAACAAAAATTGATGAATTCTTTTGTATAATAACCTGATTAGATATGATGTTCAGAATATTAGCCTGTTGCCAACATATTCAATATATGTCTTACCTTATATCCACCCTCTACTGAGTGATACAAATACAATCTAGTTCGTGATTCTTCCACTAATAATCTGCTCACTATAATATCTTGAGATTACAACTGCACAATACTCTCTCCATAAACCAAATGATTTCTAAGGGCTCGTATTGTGCCTGATATATGATGGAGAAGGGAGGATTATAATTGCTCCTCCCTTATAGAGATTATAAACTTGAGATCAGAGTCACTCCAATTTTCAGTTGAATGTAACCGCCGTTTTCGTATCTGGGCATATGCCTCCCAGCACTACTCCTTCCCACTCACTTTCATCTTACATACCAAGTACGAAAATTTAAGGATGTAACTATAGTCAATTCCACATTTAATCCCAACCTATCCACGGATCGAGCAGAGTGTAGAACTTTGTCCGAGGCCATCCACATTTTCGTCTAGTCCCCATCACTATAGTCCTAATTGCTCGCTTGTAATCTGATTGTATTGTAATCCAACTTTATCTTTACCTTGCACCAAATGAATGCTAACATAATAAAGCTTCTGTTGTCTAATTGTTCTAGGTGCCAATACAAGTCAACAAGTACTTGGCATACAGTGATGGTATGAGAATAGTTGAAACTCCGAAGCCAGCAGTGCACACTACTGGTTCGGATGGTTTATTGTTCACTGAGCTTGACAGGTAAAGCTCTTTTAGAAAATTCTTGTGAAACTTTGTCCACATCTTGTTTTTGTCAGAAAAAGCAGTTCAATAGATTGCCCAATTTTCTTACATGGTGTGTATTTTAGTGAAAAATGACACACAGCATTATTTCCTGTTTGAGAGATAAAATTGTAGTAGTTTGAAATTTGAAACTAGCAGAAATCTTAACAATACCTTATTCTATAACAATCATTCCCAGACAAGTTGAATTCGGCTATTATCCTCATTGACCATGTTACTCACTTTCTCTGTCGTGACAAATATAATCTAAATTGTTTTAACAATCACATACTTAATCTAACTTGTTTTGTGGGTCAGACCTTCTGGCCGGCCATGCATTGAAACAAAGGAGTTTATTCTTGTGCGGAACATGCTGATTGCAGCAGTTGAAGAACGATATAGAGATGCAGGTACTATTTGTTAACATGTTCAGATTTTGCGTAGAATGGTTTTTCTGCTACCATCTATGCTTTGTGTACCGCTTCCTTTCCATGTTGTTGAAAATCCTTGTCTGTCATTTATTGCTACTATATGGGTCCAGAAATTACATCAATGAGAACCTGCAGAAGGGGGACGGGGTCATTTTCTTCTAAAGATGAAGCATCAACTTTTAAATTTTCTCTGAGTTCTTCTTTTTTTAAAACCTGCAAGTGTAACCTTATCAGCTAAGAATTGACAGGCCTTCTTTATGCACTGGTTTTTCCTGACAGGCCTGAGGCCTTCCCTCGCTAGCTTATTTTTCCTTTTCCGGGGGGAATTTTTTCCTAATTCCTGTTTTCTCCTTTCTTTGTTGTTTTGCCAGTTTATATCCCTGGTTGCATGTTTTATTTCTCACTTGTATATTGGTAACTGCAGCTCTGTGGAGGGACAAGCTTACTCAACTGCGGTCCAAACGAAACTGGATATAACAGGTACATTGTCCAATAATTTTCCTTGACCCTACATATTCTGCGAAAACTATTAGCCTTACTTTCCTTCGACGTGTATTTGAATTTAAACTACTGGAGGAACACGATGGTTGATTTTGATTAGAAGTTTGTTTTCATAGGTGTGCTTTAGAGTTGTCTGAGCAAAGGACTACTGTGTATATAGGGAGTTATTCATCGGAGCCAATGTGGTCAGCATCGTCAAAGATCAATTGTAGCTCTCCGTTAATATGTAAAATAACTTGTGAATATCTGTATAGATTGTAATGCTAATGTAAAACAAACAGGTAAACTTATGGTTCTTGGACATGAACTTTATTCTGTTTCATGTTAATCTTGCAGTTTAAAGTGTGCCTTTCATGTCCTACAAATTGCTATGGTCTGTATAAATGGCATGTAATTGGGTGTCGACTCGCCGTTACCAAATGGCTCAATAGTCAATCTCATAGTATAGTTTTGGATCGTAATATGTGACCACTGTTATGGAAAATCAGCTTAAGATGCTCTTGTTAGCAGGTAATGTTACACAGGATTTAGTAGTTAATCCATAGGTGGATGCTATATGTATGCTCAGTGTAGAAATTGCTGGATTTTGTTGTACTTAGAGTTTAAATCTTGAATACCCTTCTAAATTAATCAGATCCTATTGGCTGATTGACTATGTCATTTAGGAACCCAAAAAAAGAAATTGGAAGTCGTAGTTATAAGGAAAGCGACGGGTTCCTGCACTATTAGACACTGCTGTGTTGACAGCAACAACGATAATAAATTTAGTGTAATCTCTCAAAGAAGGGTTTGAGGATGATAGAGTGTACGTAGACTAGGGGTGGTAAATGGGCGGGTTAGGTTGGATATGGGAGGGTCTTGGGTAATGCAAAAATTGATATATTATCTGACCCGATCCATACTTAATACGGATAAAAAGTGGGTTAACCGGCGAATAATATGGATATTCGTATTATGCATGACTTCTTGATATGATCACTTTTGGAAATTTCTAATCTCTTAAATTTAAAGGACTATCAATTTGAGGCTTTACGAATTTAATTTAAATCCACTAGTTATTTATTTTCTAAGTGGATAATATGATTTTTATCCATATTTGATTCATTTTTAAAAAGTTTATTATTTCATTAATTTTTTTATTGGATAATAGGTGAATAATTGTTTTCTTTTAATTATTTTGCTACCACTAACAAAGACCTTATTACTATTTTTGTGAAGATATAGATATAGAGCTTGTTTTCGATAGGTCCTCCGCGCAGACTGCAGTGTTGACAACAATAGCTTGAATATAGAAAAGAAGATGCTAAATATACCAGGAATCGTGATAGTGAATAAACTAAAATAGTGTTTCAGTCACAGCCATTTGTGGGTATATGCCCAGTTCAACGGGTATCTTGTTTCAGGCCGTAAAAGAAAAACTTGCACGTAATTGTTGTAGAATTTATTAAAAATAGGTTCTTTCCTTTATTGATCAAAGATCTTGGGGTCGTTTTCGTTCCGTCAACAAAACTAGAAATTGCTTGTCCGGTGGGACGGTTAGTGATCAAACAAAAACAATTCATACGCAATGCTTTTGATTCAACATTTTAAGTTTTTCTTCTTTTGTATGTAATAACGTAAAAATGATGGAAGTACGATGCACACATATTTATTTTGCCGATGTAACAAGTGAAGAGGGAGGTGCAAAGATATACAAAAATCAAAAAGAAAAGCCAAAAATAGGACAAACCGGGAAAACAAACCTAAAATTAAATCGAGAATTGAAATGAAATTGAGAAAATCGAACTTAATTTGATCCAATTTGCAAATTCATTAAATCGGAAATTAAAATCATAAGCAACTAAGTCTTTGTCTACTTTCCAACCTGATACCTTCGAAGATGTTGTATCTCAATCAAAAGATAACTCAAAGTAATAATATTTTTGAATTATTTTTGCAGCAGGATATTGATTTTCCAATATCCTTTTAATTGTTCTAAATGAGGATCGAGAAAGAAGAGAGTAGGACAGCTTAAAAATAGAAGCGACGGTTCAATGAAAATAAAAAAGTTCGTAAAAAAGAGAGGGTTAGAGCATAAAATATAGATACAAAAGCTATCAATGGCATATTCCCGCCACTAAGAAAAAGGGTCCCATATAGCAAGTAGTGGGTCCCACCCACAAAACCAACCGCTATTCAAAAGTAGACACAACGCTTAACTGCTTCACGAAACTCCCCAGTTTCGCTTCACTTCGACTTTGACATATCCAAAAATCCAAATATGTTTCCATGTGAGTGTGTTTGAAGTAAAGTAGTTAAACACCCATTTCCACATTTTCCGATTGCTCAATGTTATTTTATTTATTTTTTTGGCAGGGTGATGAGATTTACCTCTATAAGGTTTCCATCAGTTTAGCAGACATTTATATCGTTAATTAACTTCACTTTTTAGTCCTCAGAAAATGTCAGGTACCTACTGTTGATCTATGTTGTAGGCAGTGTCGATTTTGTTCTTTTTTCAGTTTGATATTTTCATTTAACATAATATATTCACAATCTCATGTGATCAAGAGGTTAGAAGTCAATCTTAGGGAAACAGTATAGGAGATTAAATTAGTTTTTTTTTATGTCGTAAAGTATATTTCTTTATCCGGTCCTTTTTTTCTCTCTCTTTAGGATCCTGATTTCTATGTTTGTCATTCAATTGAGTTAATATAAGCTCATAACCTATCCCAAATCGGGAATGCAAAATATGATTTCGGTGGGTTGATGCCAGATTTTAGTCAAAATTATGATTTGGAGGATCCAATGGGGCCAGGCCAAGTCATAGGCTTTGATGACTCAAGGGTCATATTAGGGAAAGGAGAGTGAGGGGAAGAGGGGGCAGCCTCGGCCCGATCATCCAATTCGCTCTAACAGACAGGCATGGTTTTGCAGTTAAAGCAACTTCGTCACTTTTGTGTACCCATCGGACGGCACCCCTTTCGGGGGTTCCTTAGGGACCAATTCAGTCTACGTAGATTGACTGAATGCAGAAAACCTTCCACTGGCAAGCGATCATGTTTTTCATAGGATTTTTCGTTACTCATGTCAGCATTCTCACTTCTGATATCTCCAGGTCTTGTCACCAAAAACCTTCCCCGATTGACAGAACATTCTGCTACTGACACTTGAAAAAGTAGCTTTCAAAGTCTCGTCGCTTCGTTGAATCACTTGAGCCCTAATACATTTTCGGTGCGATGGAGCTAGACTAGTGAGCAATTACGCTTTCTTCAAAGGATGGCTGCTTCCAAGCCCAGCTCCTGGTTGTCATCACTCGATCACTTCCTTTTTCATTAAGCGATTGCTTAGGGACCTTAGCGTACGATCTGGGTTGTTTCCCTCTCGACTTTGGATCGTAGCACCCAAAAAGTTTGTCTGTACAAATAATCTAGGCCTGTATTCGGAGTTTCCCCATATATAGCCTAACCCAACTAATGTAGTATTGATTCTTAGTTGAGTGATTAACATTTGGTCTAAGATCAGGCTTTGGGCCTCCCAACTCAACTTTTGGTGTTTTAGCTTTTTGTTGTGTAAATTCGAAGAATTTAAATGTAATTATCATCTGAGTAATCTTCATTAATCAAAGCAATGCTGAAAATTTCAATGCTTTTATGCCACATGTCAGAATGGTGCTCAGTAGATGATAGCAATGTGTAATGTGTTTAATCCATTTTGAAACTGGGAATACTTGGCCAATTCTTCTTTTTAGCCCCAATCCTGTTTTTTCTTTACTTGTATCTGTCATGTTTTTGTGGCTGAAATCCTGTCTATTTTTCTGTTTCCTCTGCTATTTACCTCCTGAAAAGTATGCATCCTCAGTTTTCGCATTGTTGGTCATGAAGTTATGTTTCTCTTATATTTAATATAAGTTACTGACTGTATTATCCTTTTCAAGTGTCTGTGATTCGACCAAGAATCACTATAGATTTAGTACTTGCATGGTAACTCTAAGTATAACTTTGTAAATTTTGCACAGATATTGGTGAAGGATCTTCATTTGATGATGAAAATTATGAAGATCAATTACATTCTAAAATCTGCGAGGGAAGGAAGAATGAACTTGGGATCCTTAAGACAGAAGAGAAAAAGCTGCCCAGTGATTCTGGGAATTCCCTTGAGAAGATAATCAGGAAACAAAATGATATTGAAATTTCTTTTATCAAAGAGCAAATTTGGGGCACTGAGGAGTTGAAGTTTGTTAATGCTTTTCGACAAGTGCTGATTAAGGAGAACCTGCTTCCTGCTATGCATGATGATAATCTCAAATTATTAAGGTGCCCTTGCCAATATTTAACCACAAACATGCGGAGTGTGAAGGGGAGTCTTGGCATAGCTGGTAAAGTTGTTGTCATGTGACTAGGAGGTTACGGGTTTGAGCCGTGGAAACAGCCTCTTGCAGAAATGCAAGGTAGGACTGCATTAATAGACCCTTGTGGTCCGGCCCTTCCCCGGACCCATGCATAGCGCGAGCTTAGTGCACCGGGCTGCCCTTTAAACATGCGGAGTGTAACCTATATTATGCATGAGTTGCTAAATTTTTGGTGCTGTGATAATTGAGCTAATGCAAGAGTTAGCGGATTTTAACCTTGATGGCAAGATCATCTTATGAGTTCTTATTAGAGATCTATAATTTACATATGCTAGAAATGTAGGATGCATAAAATTGGATTTCATAACTGGGCTCAATGAAGCTTCTTCTGTGTTGGTATACACATTAGCTGTTCAATGTTCTTTTGTCAGATTTCTGAAAGCTAGAAAGTTTGACATTGAGAAGGCAAAGTGCATGTGGACAAATATGCTTCAGTGGAGGAGAGATTTTGGAACTGACACTATAATCAAGGTACAAATAGTCTGATTCTTCTTCTTCATGTTACTGTTAAAATGTCATTAACTCGCAAAATAACTTGAATATTCATGAAAAAGATATAAGAGAAGGAGACAAGTCATTTGGCTTGAGCTAACAGCTTGTTAGATGGTTACCTATTGTATTGTATCGTATTGTTATTTCAAATATTATGTTTGTTTTGATTGTTACTTAAATTTTATTGTATCGTACCGTTAAATCTGTCGTTATGTAACGACGAAAAGTGTCACTTTATGGAACGACTAATTTGGTATGGTTGCATTGTTTCATTTTTTTTCCTCTCATCTTATTATTAAATAATCTTATTTTATTTTTTACCGTACCTTTTTATATAATAATTTTACCTCGTATCTTACTTTTTCATTGTAATGTTGCAAATTTATTTTTCATATCGTTGGTGCATGACTTCATGAAACGACGACAAACTATACAATCTATCGAAACATTATATACATCAAAACGATACAGTACAATACTATATGATACATTATGAAACGATACATAACAACCATCCAAACAAGCTGTAAGTGGAGTTTTCGAAATCCATTACTATTATATAGCTCTTTCAACATTATGAAACATCCATGAAGTTGGAGTGGTTTGAACTTGCTGTCTGCACTTGTTATTGCTAAAATGTCGATGCTAGTCACTTTACCTATAGTTTCTTGATCGTATACAATATTTTCCTCAGGATTTTGACTTCCATGAAAGGGATAAAGTTCTGCAAAACTACCCTCAGGGTTATCATGGCACAGATAAGGAAGGAAGACCAGTTTATATCGAAAGATTGGGGCTAATAAATGTGGAAAAACTTTTGGAAGTGACTACTTTGGATCGATATGTTAAATATCATGTTCAAGAGTTTGAGAAGTCTACTGCCTTCAGGTTTCCTGCCTGCTCTGTAGCTGCAAAAAGACACATAGATAGAAGTGTTACCATTTTGGATGTCGAAGGAGTGGTATATACCTATTCACTAAATTATTAGTCTTTTCTGGTGGATTTTCAACAATGTGCTTCTTATAGTTCAGTTTCATAATTTGTTTTCTATGTTATAGAGTTTAAGGAATTTCTCAAAACCTGTACGAGAAGTCATTTTGCGGCTGCAGAAGATTGATAATGACTTTTACCCTGAAGTAATTCGCTATACCCCTTATTAGCTAGCAGTAATACATGTCTGTTTCTGATTTCCTTTTTCTCGTATGGGTACTGTCATGTAAAACTGCCAGCTAGTATCTAACCTTGACAAAATAATTTTGCAGACACTTGGAGAAATGTTTGTCATAAACGCCGGACCTGGATTTAGGCTCATTTGGAATATACTCAAGCCTTTTCTTGACCCTGAAACGACGTCCAAGATTCATGTATGGCATGCTTTCTTCCCTTTGACCAAGATTCTTGTATCTGTTGCTAATCATTATTTTTAGCAGCTTCTGAATATTTAAGTCTTATTATAAAGAAAGAGATTTATCGATGCCTGTAATCAACTTGAGAATTGGTCTTAGATTGAGATGGCGGGTATGAGTCAATCGGACATATTATATGTTGCTCATCAAGAATTATAACTTTTCAAATTTCTAGGTTCTTGGCAACAATTATAAAGGCAAACTGCTCGAAATCATCGATCAACGGTAATTATCTCTAATTCTTTTTTTCTCTAACCTAGCTGTTATAGTGTTCCTTAGATGATTAACAAACATCAAAAGCTATGTGATTCCCAGTGAGTTGCCAGATTTTCTAGGTGGCAGTTGCACGTGTGGGAATGATGGTGGTTGTTTAAGGTCAGATAAAGGGCCATGGAGAAAACTCAAGATATCACTGGTGAATGTGGATTATTAGTAGCTTTTCTTCGCGTAAATTACCATCTTAGTGTATTTTAATTGATTCTGATCTACATGAAGATGAACTGTGGAGAGGAATCAGAATGTTTAGAGAAGACAATAGCAACACCGGATGCTACAAGGCAACTAGTAGGAGAGAACCAGCCAGAGATGGTATATATGTTCCATTTGATTAAAAATTGTTTCTTTCTTTTACTATGAGGTTTTCTTTGTCTAGATTGGTCAAATTCTGAAGTGCTTGTTCCTAGGACAGGTAAGGTGTTGTGACATATGCTACTGAGCCAGGATTTGAATGTGAAGGAGGTGCGTCTAGCAACCTGTCATCTCCCACCAGCAACAGGTACCAGATAACTCTATCCACCGAGGCTTGGATAGATGAGAAGAAATCACCTAGTGTTTTTGCCTCCGCTCAGATTTGAACTTGAAACCTCATGGTTCTCAGCCACTTCATTGACCACTAGGCCACACCCTTGGGTGCATTATCCTACAACTCTTTGTAAATTTTGATATATGTTTTATAACACATCTATATATTATTGTTGTTTGTTCAATATTTTCAGCATGTTGTTTTCTCCCTCTTTCAAGCTTCAAATCGTTTCTAGGTTGGAGAACCTGTATCAGAACCTGGTAGGGGTTGTTTGGTAGGGCGTATAAGAATAATGCTAAATAAGGTGCATTAGTAATGCAAGCATTAGTTATACATAGATTATTTCTTATGCATTGTTTGGTGTGGTGTATTAAAAATTAAAATGCATTGCATAATTTTTAAGAAATTTAATTGTTTACAAAAATGCCCTCCATATTCTTTAACTTAAGGGACTTCAAGGATAATTTTATCTTTAACCATGCTAATGCATGCATTAATAGCCTTTGTATAGCTAATGTCATGATTTTATCTGCATTAGCTATACATAGGATAATACAAAATAGAGTGTATAACTAATGCTTGTATTAGTTATACATAGGTTGAAAAAGTGTACCAAACAAAGCACTACTAATACACAAAGTTAATGCATGCATTATTTTCTCTAACACACTCTACCAAACGACCTCTTAGTATGTTGTGTTAAGTAATTTGATGGACTTCAGTTCTGCATCTGCAAACTATTCTAGCCAGGCAGAATGGAAATATTTCTAACCATGTAATGACACAACTAACCAATGATACATAGAATCAAAGAATCAGCATGATTATATTACCAAGTTTAACAAAAGCTAATGAACTATAAAATCTTGCTCTTTAACAGATGAAAGAATCTCTCTAACTATACCGCATTTACTTGTCCTCCGCCGTTGTCCCTAATGTCCATCTGTTTCAGTCAGCAATTCATTTTTGTTATGAAGGTACTTGATGAGGTTTTCTAGTGCAATTTCAGCTTTGTTGCTCTTCATCAGCTCTCCTGCAACTTCAGCTGGAGTTGCTTTAACTTTCAGGAGCAGATCCTCAATTACCCTAAACTTGCTGTGCTCCTCAATCTTTAGGTAATTAGATGCTAGTATCCTGAAACCACCGAAAGTGCAATACGACATCTCAATGTGCACATCCATACGGCCAGGTCTCAACAATGCTGGATCAAGTCGGTCCTTGTGATTTGTCGTGAACACTATGATTCGCTCATCCCCACAACTCGACCACAACCCATCAATAAAGTTCAACAGCCCAGACAATGTAATCTGCATTTGTAGAAATTTTAGCAAAATACAGGTTAAAGTATAACACTATAACAATATCTAGTGATACCAAATGATATTTGTTAAGGAAAAGGTTCAAGCTTACTCCTTTACTATATGCAATATCTTAATTTTATCCTATATTATACTTTGGGGGTCATTCATAACCTTATGGTTAGCAAATTGTTTCGTATCTGTCCTTGACTTTAACGAAGTTGTAGCATGAAATGACTGGATTTATTGTGTCAAAATACATCATAAAAAGGGTGTAGATATACCCCTCTACTTCTAATTACGGTTTAGAATTATCCTCCGTCATACTTCAATTAGGGTCCACAATCGAACTTTATCAGGGTCAAGTGAAAATACTAGACGATTTGCTAACAGCAAGGTATGAATGACCCCATAGTATAACATATGGAAGACTTAAGATACCTCGTACCGTGGAGCTATGTTGCAGGGACCCTCTAAAATTGCAGCCGCACCCGTGTCGGATCCTCCAAAAATGCACTATTTTGGAGGATCCGATACGCACCTGGAGACATTTTTGAAGAGTACGAGCAACATAGCAGTGCAGGAGTGCTCTGACCATTTTCCTTATTCTTATATGCAGTGTGGTTAAGAGGAATTGAATAGTTCACTGTAAACTGAAACTGTGTCAATGAAGTGCATTACAATACCTTGTCATCTTCACTTGTGTCATTCTCATTTTCCCTATTCTGCAACCCCACATTGCAATCAATGTCTTCTATCACAAGTATGGATCGATTTGCAGAACCAATCAACAACCTTCTCAAATCCGAATTACATTGCACCTCTCTCAAATCCAAGTCATAAACATCAAACTTAAGGTAATTAGCCATCGCTGCAACTAAGCTCGACTTCCCTGTACCAGGTGGTCCATATAACAAGTACCCGCGTTTCCAAGCTTTGCCAACTCTCCTATAGTAATCTTTCCTATTCACAAACATGTCAAGATCCTCAATCAGCTCCTTCTTAATTTCTGGCTCCATTGCCATTGTATCAAAAGTCGCAGGATGGTTTAACACTACGGAACTCCAATAATCAGTCCCATTATAATCCACTGTATGTAACCTCACTGCCTTTTTCTCTTCCTTAATCTCTTTGGCCCTGCCCAATATATATGGTAAATAAGATTTTAAAACCATCTCTTTTTTCTTCTTGTGAAAACTTAGCTCAAAATATCGAAGCTCGGTCTTGGGGTTGGTGCTCTTGTCACTCTGTTTGATTCCCATGGACTTCAAAATCCAGGTGAAATTGACATTTTCATAACAATCCGTTACTTCTTGGTACCTGTAGATCTAAGATTTTAAATCAGTACGTTTAAAATTTGAGTTACCTCAATCAATAACCTACAACAAAGTGTAATTATTTGTAACAGTAGCGGAGTCAGGAATTTATACAAGGGGATTAAAAAAAATTATAGAATGTCACAGCTGAGATTTAAACCAGTGAGCAAAAGCAAATTTTGTACCCCTTTTGCCACTTCACAAGACTTTTCCCTTATATAAGGGATTCAGCTGTTTATACATAATCAAAAAAAAATATTGTAACTTGCATATTTTCACTGTATAATTTTTCAATGATTTCCTCCGCTCAGCTCCTCCACCGATTCTTAGCAAATTTAACATGATAACATGAAATAATCTATTGTAAGAGATTAAAAGATACAGATAACTGTGCTAGTATTTCATCAATTGCTCATCAATCAAAAAAGAGTGTAATTAAGCTAATCCTCTTATCCCACCAACTAAGAGTCGTACAAAAAGCGTACTCTATTCGTTTCAATTTAGATGACACACTTCTTTATTAGTCCGCTCTACAAAGAATGACATATTTTTATATTTAGAAAACAATTTAACGTTAAGCTTTTCATTTTACCCACCTTACCCTTAATGAGAAGCTTATAGTCACACAAATATTATGCCCCACAAATTTTTAGCCCCTTAAACTTTTAGGACCACATGTTTTAAAAGTCTTTTTTTTTTCTTAAACTTTGTGTCAAGTCAAACTACATCGTCTAAATTGAAACAGGTAAGTAGTATATAATAAGCACAATTACACCATTGGTGTAAACTATATTCGCACCGTATATATAAATCAAATCCTTAAAATTGGCTGCACTCACTACCATTTTGTTACAATTGTAGGAACTTAGTACAGAACTATGAATTATATGTTTTAAAAATTGTTAAACTGTATGTAGTTCAAGTCGAGGTTTATACCTATCAACAGTGACGGCGAGCTCTTCATCTTTGTCGGGCTTATTGACTTTGATCCTCTGTGTCCAAGGAGAAACCTTTGTACCCAAATAAACGTTAGCAGCGTCGAACAACTGGTTCGAAGTGAGACCTTCAGATTCTTCTATGACAACTATCAATTGTGA
Organism: Nicotiana sylvestris; assembly: GCF_000393655.2. NCBI lineage: Eukaryota > Viridiplantae > Streptophyta > Magnoliopsida > Solanales > Solanaceae > Nicotiana > Nicotiana sylvestris. The sequence goes on along the minus strand of NC_091060.1, from coordinate 169,939,502 downwards.
GGAAAGTCGGTTCGATAATTTCTGAAAGCGTGAAGAAAAGAAGTGCTGAAGTGTTTCAGGTACAAGATCGCTAGCTATTGATCTGAAGAGAATTACAGAAGCGGTAAGAGAAGTAGCCGCCGTCAAAATTGCTTTAGAAGATGGCATGGATTCGAACAACTCCATTTTCTTCTTACCTTTGTTTTCTGCTAAGGTTTTCTGATGATGTTGAAAAATTGCGGGACTTTGGGGGAGGGGGTGGGGTTAAAGTGTTTACGTAGGGTCATGTCTTGGCGAGCAAGAAAATTGTAGGACGTTCGTGGAAGAAATTCGAAGATGTCTAGAAAACTCTTGGGCCGTTTGCGGTAAAATTTGAAGCCCAAGAACGAAAGGTGCTCACGTAAAAATAGCACGGGCTAGCCAGTTTTCGGACTAGTCATTCATAAATAGCCAACATTTGCAAAATCATTGAAAAATAATCATTATTTTGCTGCAACACGAAAAGTTCCAGCATAATATACTGGAGATCGGTGCACCTGTGTATGAACTTTCAACACATTATGTTGGACCGGTATATTATACTGGAACTCCAGTATATTATGCTGGAGTATTCTCCGGATTTTAAACAGTGTTTTCATTCAGATTTACCTTTACATGAAAAGTGACTAAATTTCGATTACTTTTGAAACTTTAGCTATTTTTGAATGATCACTTGTAAATCTGGCTATTTTTGAATTTCTCCCTAGATGGATTGATTTTGGGGCCCATTACAGCGGCCCATATAAGAAATTCAATCTGAGGCCCATTGGCCCATATGAATAATTTTTAGTTCCTTTACTTTGGTGGTGCAAATTACATTGGATGGACCATTTTAAAATCACTATTTATTTTTTGACCATGTTTAAAGAAGTTAAGGGAATATAGCCTCGTGCCAGAATTTAAAGCATGTTCATCGAAATTTTAGAACCCCAGGAATCCTGACGATTACCAGAATTTTCAGCCACAATGCCAAAATTTTTGGTTATTGGTCAGAATTTGTGGCAAATCTTAATGATTACTAGAATTTTGGTCAGAAATCTTTGTGATCATCATAAGCATATTTATGGTGATCGCCAGGATTTTGATCACCTTAAGAACGTGGCGATTGCTAGGAGCATATTTTCAAAATCTGACGAGAGATCTTTCTCTAAGACTTTTCTTAACGGGGTCAAACTTTAAATAGCGGCACCGAAATATCCTATTTGTGTAAATCACCTTTCATTATCTCTTTGTTCAGAAATAAGAGTATATAATCTACTCCTCTTATTTGGCACTACACCATTGACTTCTTTAAGTCCGAGCATGGCAAAATTTGCATTTCCATCTCTTATTTATCTACTACTACTATCTTTAAATTTTTACTTTTCAAAAAGAAAAAACAGTAGATTATCTCTTTCTCTGGTCGCCCAAGGAGATAGCTAAGTTCAAATCCAAGCTAGAACAATACTCAGGTACCTTCGAAAAGAAAAAGGTGAAATTCCATATTCTTACATATATTAGAATCTTTTCTTTTCAGCTACAGTAAAAAAGAACAATTTTTCATTCATTTAACCGTTTACTACAACAAAATCACAGTTGTTCGCGGAAGAATCAAAGAGAAGAATAAAATGAATATTAGGCCGAATAGAAAAGCATACAAATTTGGGGCGTTCTCCACTACAAGGAAGAACTAGATTCACAGCGCGAGACGTAGCTAGAGCTTCGAACACGGATTCGGCCGAACCCAACCCAATAGCTTTGATCCAAACTTTGTATATCCAAAAACTTAGAAGAAATAGAATCCCGAATGCATTAGCTAACCTTGTTTCCCTTCTATTAATGGGATAAAATTTACCTTTTGACACATTGTAGTGTAGAAGACTTATAATGTGTAAAGTAAGGCAAATTATTTGATAAAATTGAATAAAATATATTATACATAATTTTTTAGATCGTCAGTGTATATAAGTTCATCTTCGTAACATGATCTTTGAAAGATTCTTCGTTTACAAAAGCTTAAATCTTGCATCACTAGTGAATGGACTAGAAATTTCAACCATCTCATTATACATGAGAGCGATCGTCACGCTTATTTTATGACTCAAGAAAAATATCAAGTAGAATGTAATTTTTCACAAATTTAGTTCAAAAATCATTATGAACAAATGAGTTTATTTATTCTTTAAGTGAAAATAGAAAGTGGAGTAAAATATTGACGTTAAATTAGATGTTATTAAGTGAGGTTGAATTTTGTAGACGATACAACACTCTGTTTCAACAACTGAATTGCAAATCTTCATGAAAATGGTATACGTCTTCATCATTGAATGTGACAAGATGTTATATAATTTGAAAGAATTTCATGTCTATACAACGGATTCAATTCAACAATTAATTTTCTTTTCTACTTCCAAAAATTTGATGAACTCATGGAAGATATCAAATATACTCCTTAAAATCATGATATTTTATAACAACTGTATAATAATTAAAATATGTTCTTCCGTAAAATCAACTTAAAATACTGCACCAACAAGGGTTGTGATAGATTGATAGGTATTCCTTCATCCTTAATCAGAGTTCTTGAGTTCGAGTCATAGGTATGGAGTCACCTTTGTGAGGGAGCGCTTTACCCCCCAATGTAGGACTTTTCGGTGCGAATCCGGATTAGTCGGGCCCCAATATGAGTAACGGATACCGGGTGAGAAATAAATAAAAAAACTTAAAATGTTGCCTGTGTTATAAATATATTATATTATGGATGTTCATTTAGTACTCCGTTGTAAATAAGCTTCCTGAATAAGCTTATCCATATGGGACTCCACCGTAAATATGTTTATCTATTTAGTACTATATTGGAAATAAGCTTCCTGAAGAAGCTTATCACTTCGGTACCCGGTTATGGATAAACATTACCCCCAGTATAAGTTTATCCATACCGGGTATAATAGGCTTATCTTTTCAGTACCCAGTTATGGATAAACATTACCCCCGGTAAAAGATTATCCATACCGGGTATAATAAGCTTATCCATTCAGTACTCCGTTATGGATAAATATTGCTCTCAGTAGAAGATTATCCATATCTGGTATAGCAGCAGCTTACACAGCAGCTTGTAGCAGCTTACACAGCAGCTTGTAGTAGCAGCTTACACAGCAACTTATAGTAGCTTACACTGCAGCTTGTAGTAGCAGCTTACACAGCAGCTTGTAGTAGCAGCTTACGGAGCAGCTTCCTTTCTTCTATAAATAGAAGAGATTTCAGTTCATTATGTACATCAGTTTGAATTCGAATAATATATCAGTTTCTCTATATACTTGTCTTTACTTTATAGTCTTTATTTTATAACACGTTATCAGCACGAAGCTCTACCATCTCGAGCAAATATTTTGAAAGTATCTGAGGTAAGAACTTTCTTTTCCTAAATAATGTCAAATCTTTCTAAACTTGAATTTGTAGCCCTGGATATATCGGGCAAAAGCTACATGTCTTGGGTACTTGATGCTGAAATTCATCTTGATGCGATGGGTCTGGCAGACACCATCAAGGATAAAAACCAGGCATCAAACCAAGACCGTGCCAAAGCAATGATATTCCTACGCCATCACCTTGATGAGGGCCTGAAAATGGAATATCTCACTATTAAAGATCCAGTCATACTGTGGAATAATTTGAAAGATAGATATGACCACCTGAAGATGGTCGTTCTTCCACAGGCACGTTATGATTGGACTCATCTAAGGCTACAAGATTTTAAATCTATCAGTGAGTATAATTCTGCTATGTTCAGAATTATTTCCCAATTAAAATTATGTGGTGATAATATTACTGATCATGATATGTTGGAGAAAACTTTCACCACTTTTCATGCCTCGAATATGCTCCTGCAGCAGCAATATCGAGAGATGGGATTTAAAAAGTATTCTGAACTTATCTCACATCTTCTTATAGCAGAGCAACATAATGGGCTATTAATGAAAAATCATGAAAGCCGACCTATTGGTTCTTGTCCATTCCCTGAAGTGAATGAGACGAACTTCCACCAAGCTAAACGTGGAAGAGGTCATGGCCCCAGTCGTGGTCATGGCCGTGGTCGGGGAAGAAACCCCAATCATGGTAATAATAATGCACCAAAGAAGTCTCCTCACCACCAGCAGTGGAAAAGGAAGGAACAAAAGCATGAAGCGGTGCAAGCGCCAAATGCAGAAAATGCATGCTATAGATGTGGAGGAAAAGGGCACTGGTCACGTACTTGTCGTACGCCAAAGCATCTGGTTGAGCTTTATCAAGCCTCCCTGAAGAAGACAGAGAAAAATGCTGAAGCAAATTTTATTTCTGAAGATAATTTAGACTTCATGCATTTGGATGTAGCTGATTACTTTGCACTCCCAGAAGGAGAAATAAGTCATGTAATCGGTAGTGAATCTGTAGAAATGTAAATATTTTAATTTGTGTTGTTTGTAATAAATAGTATGGTTATGTAATTATTGTACATAAATAAAAGTTATGTTTTGATAATGATATTTACTATAATATATTTTATTTATGTTATTTTGAAGAATATGGATAACCCTCAAATTATGTTTGGATCAAAGACAAATCATGAAGATATGTGTGTTATTGATAGTGGAACAACACATGCCATATTCAACGATCAGAAATACTTTTCTTATTTGCATAAGGAAAAAGCAAATGTTTCAACAATTTCTGGTAATATAAGTTTGATTGAAGGCTCCGGAAGAGCCATAATATTTCTGTCTAAGGGAACAAAACTTATTATAGACAATGCATTGTTCTCCTCCAAGTCCCGAAGAAACTTGTTGAGTTTTATAGATATCCGCCGAAATGGGTATCATGTAGAGACAATAGATGAAATGAACAGGGAATATCTTTGTATTACAAAGAATATTTCTGGCCAGAAATGCATTGTAGAAAAGTTACCAACTTTATCTTCTGGCTTATACTATTCAAAAATTAGTACAATTGAAGCACACTCTATCGTAAACCAGAAGTTTACGGATTCAAATACTTTTGTGCTTTGGCATGGCCGTTTGGGCCATCCCGGATCAATAATGATGAGACGAATTACTGAAAATTCGAGTGGGCATCCATTAAAGAACCTGAAGATTCTTACAAATGACGAATTTTCTTGTGATGCTTGTTATCAAGGAAAAATGATCACTAGACCATCACCAATGAAGGTTGATATTGAATCCCCTGCCTTTTTAGAGCGTATACATGGGGATATATGTGGACCTATTCACCCACCAAGTGGGTTGTTTAGATATTTTATGGTCCTAATAGATGCATCTTCAAGATGGTCTCATGTGTGTCTACTATCATCTCGCAACCTGGCGTTTGCAAAGCTATTAGCCCAAATAATTCGATTAAGGGCACAATTCCCAGATTATCCTATAAAGGCTATTCGCCTTGATAATGCTGGAGAATTCTCATCTCAAGCTTTTGATGATTATTGTTTATCCGTTGGGATAAAAGTTGAACATCCTGTAGCTTATGTTCATACTCAAAATGGCCTTGCAGAGTCATTTATTAAACGCTTGCAATTGATAGCAAGACCACTACTTATGAAAACAAAATTGCCCACTACTGTTTGGGGCCATGCTATCTTGCATGCAGCATCACTTATCCGTCTTAGACCGACACATTATAATAAATATTCTCCGTCACAATTAGTTTTTGGTTATGAACCAAATATTGCCCATCTACGAATTTTCGGATGTGCTGTATATGTGCCAGTAGCACCACCACAACGTAGTAAGATGGGACCACAGAGAAGGATAGGAATATATGTTGGGTTTGAATCACCCTCTATTATTCGCTATCTTGAACCATTGACAGGAGATTTATTTACTGCTCGATTTGCAGATTGTCGGTTTGATGAAACAAATTTCCCACAATTAGGGGGAGAGAAAAAGGAAATCAAAAGAGAAATTGTGTGGAAAGTTTCATCATTATCTCACTTTGATCCCCGTACCCCTATATGTAATCAGGAGGTCCAGAAGATCATCCATTTACAGAATATAGCAAATCAAATGCCAGACGCATTTACTGATTTGAAAAGGATAACTAAGTCACATATCCCAGCAGAGAATGTGCCTATCCGAATTGATGTCCCAATGGGACCATCTACTAGCATGAGAGCTAGTGAACCTAAAGCACGCCTGAAGCGTGGTAGGCCTTTGGGTTCTAAGGATCGAAATCCTCGAAAAAGAAAATCGACAAATGATCAAAACGATACTATGAAGGGATCCCCTGAAGAGACCCAAAATCTGATTAGTTCTGAGATTCCTGAAGAAATCAATGAACCTGAAGCTCATGTGAGTGAGGAACTTTTAATAAGTTCGAACGGTGATGGGATTAATTTAAATCGATTTGAAATAGTGGTGGATAATATTTTTGCATATAATGTTGCACTTAATATTATGCAAGATAGTGAGGATCTTGAACCTCGATCTGTCGAAGAATGTCGACAAAGATCTGATTGGCCAAAATGGCAAGAGGCAATTCAATCGGAATTGAAGTCACTTGCTAAAAGAGAGGTCTTTGGACCAGTAGTCCAAACACCTGCTGGTATAAAACCAGTTGGTCATAAATGGGTTTTTGTGCGAAAAAGGAATGATAAAAATGAAGTTGAAAGATACAAAGCTCGCCTTGTTGCACAAGGATTCTCACAACGACCTGGAGTCGATTTTGATGAAACATATTCACCTGTTATGGATGCCATAACATTTCGATATCTCATCAGTTTAGCACTACATGAAAAGCTTGAAATACATCTAATGGATGTAGTTACAGCTTATCTGTACGGTTCACTTGATAATGAAATTTATATGAAAATTCCTGAAGGATTTAAAATGCCTGAAGCAAAATCTCAGGAAATGTATTCAATCAGATTACAAAGATCTTTGTACGGTTTAAAGCAATCTGGGCGCATGTGGTATAATCGCCTTAGTGAATATTTGCTGAAAGAAGGTTACATAAATGATGTTATTTGTCCATGTATTTTTATAAAGAAAATGGCATCAGAATTTGTTATACTTGCTGTTTATGTTGATGACATAAATCTTGTTGGAACTCCAGAAGAGCTCCAAAAGGCAATTGAATATCTTAAGAAAGAATTTGAGATGAAAGATCTTGGAAAGACAAAACTTTGTCTTGGTCTGCAAATTGAACATTTAGCAGACGGGATCTTTATCCATCAATCTGCCTATACAGAAAGGGTCTTAAAACGCTTTTACATGGACAAAGCGCACCCATTGAGTACACCAATGGTTGTTCGATCACTTGAAGTGAATAAGGATTTGTTCCGACCTCCAGAAGAGGACGAGGAACTCCTTGGTCCCGAAGTACCCTATCTCAGTGCAATTGGTGCACTAATGTATCTTGCTAATGCTACAAGGCCTGACATAGCATTCTCTGTTAATTTACTAGCAAGATATAGTTCTTCTCCTACACGGAGACATTGGAACGGGATTAAGCATATATTGCGATATTTAAAGGGAACTCTTGATATGGGTTTGTTTTATGCTAACAAAGATAGTGCAGACCTTGTTGGTTATGCAGATGCAGGTTATTTATCTGATCCCCATAAAGCTCGATCTCAAACCGGCTACGTATTTACATATGGAGGTACTATCATATCATGGCGCTCCACAAAGCAATCTATTGTTGCTACTTCTTCAAATCACGCTGAGATAATAGCTATTCATGAAGCAAGTAGGGAATGCGTATGGTTGAGATCAATAATTCATTTTATTCGAGAAAAATGTGGTTTGGAATGTGAGAAAAGACCCACAATTTTATACGAAGACAATGCTGCATGCATAGCCCAATTGAAGGGAGGATTTATAAAAGGAGATAGAACGAAGCACATTTCACCAAAATTATTCTACACACACGATCTTCAGAAAAATGGTGACATTGATGTGCAACAAATCCGTTCAAGTGATAATCCAGCAGATTTATTCACTAAATCTTTGCCAACTTCAACTTTTGAGAAGATGGTATACAAGATTGGAATGCGGAGACTCAAATATTTGAAACAAGGTTTTCATCAGGGGGAGTAAAATACGCGATGCACTCTTTTTCCCTTACTAAGGTTTTTTCCCATGGGGTTTTCCTTATAAGGTTTTTAATGAGGCACCTAACAATGCGTATTACTAAATATGTGTACTCTTTTTCCTTCACTAGAATTTTTTTCCCACGTGGTTTTTCCTAGTGAGGTTTTAATGAGACACATGATTTTTTAATGAACATCCAAGGGGGAGTGTTATAAATATATTATATTATGGATGTTCATTTAGTACTCCGTTGTAAATAAGCTTCCTGAAGAAGCTTATCCATATGGGACTCCACCGTAAATATGTTTATCTATTTAGTACTATATTGGAAATAAGCTTCCTGAAGAAGCTTATCACTTCGGTACCCGGTTATGGATAAACATTACCCCCAGTATAAGTTTATCCATACCGGGTATAATAGGCTTATCTTTTCAGTACCCAGTTATGGATAAACATTACCCCCGGTAAAAGATTATCCATACCGGGTATAATAAGCTTATCCATTCAGTACTCCGTTATGGATAAATATTGCTCTCAGTAGAAGATTTTCCATATCTGGTATAGCAACAGCTTACACAGCAGCTTGTAGTAGCAGCTTACACAGCAGCTTGTAGTAGCAGCTTACACAGCAGCTTGTAGTAGCAGCTTACACAGCAGCTTCTAGTAGCTTACACTGCAGCTTGTAGTAGCAGCTTACACAGCAGCTTGTAGTAGCAGCTTACGGAGCAGCTTCCTTTTTTCAGTCCATTATGTACATCAGTTTGAATTCGAATAATATATCAGTTTCTCTATATACTTGTCTTTACTTTATAGTCTTTGTTTTATAAAAGCCTGACGCTTTTTGACAATCAAAATAGAATCACATGCTAAAAGATGTTTTCTTTTTCTTTTTCTTTTCGACTTCCGTTGTGGACCGGTGGATTGTTCCGATTTGGACCTTCCAATTTGCGCAGTCTTCAACTGTTTTATGAGAAAAAACATTACGCATCCTATAATTTAACGTGCCAAAATTGCTAGTACCAAATAAGTATTAAGACTATTAGCTAAAGTCACTTCAACTTGTAGTGAGCAGGTTTGACCGACCAATGCAATTTTTATCAACTTTTTGGGTCGCACCAGATGCGTTTTATAATGAGGATAAAAGGCATCGATTCTTTAATTAGGATCCAAAAATGTTAAGTACCTTTTTTATTCGAAATTTGAAATCAAAATGTTTTTTTCTTCACCATGTATCGGCTAAAGAGATAATCCATTAAGGGCTAAAGCTGGATTTATAGACAAATGATAAAATAAATGTAAAATATAAGCTTCTGGCAAGTGCACAAAAAGATCACTAAAAATAAGGGTGATATTTAAAATTTGAAATCTGATGCAAATGAATTATTTTTGTCTTCAAAATCTAGAAGACGGAAAAGTAGTAGATCAATTTATGATTCCGTTCTATATTGTATCTATGACTCTCTCTTTGGATACTATTCTTTTAGATACGTTTTGACTTTTGATGGTATGACGAAGCTAAAAGAAATTGTGGTTAATTGAATTGAAAATTGGCAAAATACAAAATGGCCGGTCGACAGAAACTAATTGTATTCGTTAGCCTAAAAAGTATATATATACAAAAAAAATTATACATTTTATCGGCTTTATTTTTGGAAGCGGCTAAGAAAATATATTTCTCTGGAAAATTTTGTACTTCCTTATTAAAATACTCTTTATATATACAACAACAACAACCTTCCCTCCAAGAAGTTCCCTCCTTGCTCTTGAGGAAATTCGAACTCACAACCTCTTGGTTGAAAGTAGAGGTTGCTTACCATCAGAGCAACCCCATATATATATATATATATAATGTTACTTTATTGGCCTTGGGTACCTTTTATGTTCGAATTTTCAGAAACCACTATATTTTAGTAATTATTAGTTTGATATAGCTACTATTTACTAAATTACTTCCTATAGCTATATTTTAATTTGTTATAGAGTGTATTCGATGTATTTAAGCTAATGTATTCATGAATACAAAGGAAAAATCGGCGGAAAAAGGGAAATTACAGCTAACGTATAGACTTTATTCATATGTATTCGCGAGCTGTATTCGTGAATAAAGTAACGAAATTTGCGGGGAAAAAAGGTCTTTAGCTACTTAAAAACGGTAAGTGAATCATTTAACGCGACTCCTAATATAACTCAACAAACTCAATTATAACACACAAAATTTGTATTTCCAGTTATAGAAAAGATTCTCAACCGAAAAACACCCCAAAAATAGAGCAATCTTCAGAGATTCAATCCATCTTTTCTTTTTTTAGTGGTATCTTTACAAATAGGTTTATATATTGAAATTATATAATTATATTGAATACAGTTAAATACATAAAAATATATTGAATACATGAAGTATAGCAGGTCATCTGTAGTGCAAAAAATATATGAATACATACCACATATATATATATATATATATATATATATATATATATATATATATATATATATATATATATATATATATATATATATATATATTTGAATACATATATACATCTGAATGCATAAATTATATTAATTAAAAAATATATAAATACATTCTACAATACATTGAATACATATTGTTGTTGGACAAAACAGTGAAACAAAGTGAAGCTTTCAAATTATATAATTACATTGAATACAGTGAATATATCAAAAAAGTAGAAAAAACTAAAAACAGTTAATACAATGAAATACATAAAATTCAGCGAGATATATTGAAATACAATGAAAAAAAAGATAACAGCCTCTTCAAGTTCCTCAGCCCCAAAATCCGACCAGAAACGATATTTTTATTTGAAGATCTTAACCACCCAAAGACATGTTATTTCATATCAGAGCGATTACAGAAACTAGTCTAAAAGAATCTCCATAGGCGGCATATAGATTTAGGCGTAATACATACGGAGACACTTAAAGTTGGCACGATCTTTCATTTAGACACCTGAACTTAAGAGAGTTCCTATTGAGCACATACGTTACATGAACTTTGTTCCAATTAAACACTTCTTGCTGAGTTGGCACATAAAGTGAGTTTCACCCAATATGGGCGCGTGAAAAGCCCAAAAACAGATTATTTTTTTTGTTTTTTTATTTCCTTCTTCTTCTTTATATTCACCACCATTTCCACCATTGCCTCCTCCACTTTCCGTCATCTTCTCCGACTCATTTTCCTCTTCTTCTTTCGAATCCCATACCAGATTCAAATTCAGCCTAAAACGAAAAGGTGAGTATTTGTGATTGGAAAAAAACAAAAAGGATAAAGTGAAGAAGAAGAAGCTTAACCCAGCTGCCAGAACTGAAATGAAGAAGAAGCAGAGAACTGAGACTAAAATGAAGAAGAAAAAGAAGAAGCAAAATGAATGGAAATAGCTTGAACTTTTCCAGTGAAAACCAAGAATATCATTGTGCTTCAGCAAACCCAAAATGAACCAATCTCACTCAAATCTTCACCAAATGATTTAAAACTTGAAATGAAAACTCTAAACAACATCAATACCAAGCCCCAGTGATCAATTCGAACAAACAACCGCAAAATCAAAAGACCTAAGTTCGTCTTCTTCGTCGAACAATCAGTTCAAGTTTCGAAGATGTTGGCTGCTTCTTTGACGGCAAAAACGGAAGCATTTTTGATGAATTTTGTGCTGAAACTAACGATCTTAGCCCGACCTTCATCATCGGGTATGTACTGATCCAGCTTCTGTATGCCGTTAACTCTAATGACGTCGTCGATCTTTCTAACGGCAGTAATACTGTAATAATAGGTAGTATTATACACCTTCTTCACCGGATCTGGTGTGTATCCTTTCACCGTTTCTTTGCCGGAATTAATGAAATCCCAGATTCCCATTTTTCCTTCTTGCTACTTACCTCGGAAACTAGGGAAGACTAGAAAAATGGTAATGGTAGTACTACACTGGAAAGGGGAGCCAACTTTTGTGCTTTTTCCGGCAATGTGGCCTAGAATTAAGCCAAGCCATAGTTATGGGAGTACTTTGTTTTGCAGATGAAGATGGAAATGAAGTGGGGTGGGGGTCGTTGGGGAAGATGACGGAGGGGAGGGGTGGGTTGGTAATATGTTTAGATCGTTTGTTTAGGGCTAGTTATTTGTATTTTAGTGGAAATAACACTATATAGCTGAGATGGATAGTGATGTGGACAAATAAAATGATGTGGCACGATTTATAATGGTTACTTTTGCCACGTAGACGGAGATTGCAGAACACGCGCTTGGTTAATTAATAAGCCAGCAAAAAACGTGTCTTATTGGTATGAGAATTGCCTAGGAAACGTGTCTAATTGGAAAGAGGTCTAGTTTAAGTGTCTAAGTGAAAGATCGTGCCAACTTTAGGTATCTCCGTATGTATTACGCCTATAGATTTATGTTTGCTGTGATGGGTAAGAGTAGGAAGCAAAAATATGTGATGGTTTGCTGCTCATTATTTGTTTCAGCTTATACAACTACGTAGGCACCGAGCTTCTCTTGAAGTTTCTGTGCTACAACATCAATAAAGGGAGAAGTGGGTTAGGGGTGACATAACAAGGAAGGGGAAAAGTGGTCGCCGGCCGAATCTGTCATTGGCGAAACACAGCCCCTGCTAGGGTTTCTAAGAGCAGGGGAGGAAAAAACCGGGGGGAAAAGAGAAGAAAGAGGAAAGAGAAAGGAGGAGAGAGGGAGAGAGAAGTTTACTTCCTATACGGTAATTTTGTGAGAGAAAAAAAAAGATAGAAGGAGAGAGAAAAATAATACACAGTATATTTAATGGCTTAAAGGTAGAAGTGGTCATAAATAGATATTTTGCTATAAAAATTAAAAGGTGTTATAAAATAAAAGCAATGCAGTAAAATGTAAACAAGAAGAGATAGAGAAAATGGAGAAGTGTTTTCTTCTTTCACTTTGGCATAATTTTTCATTGCAATTACATGGCCTTTTATAGGCATAAAAAGTAAAGATGATGGACATAAAATAGGAAATTTAATCTTTAAGTTATTCACAACATGGGCATCCAATATAGCATCCAATGTAGTATCCAATGTAGTATCCAAAGTAGTATCCAATGTACAAATTATTCATAACACTCCCCCTTGGATGTCCATGTAAGATAATGTGCCTCATTAAAAACTTACAAAAAAATATTGGGATGTACATAGTTATTTATAATATGCATTGCTTGTTGCCTCATTAAAAACCTCACCAGGAAAACCCAGTGGGACAAAACCTTGGTTAAGGAAAAGAGTGCAGCGTGTAGTTACTCCCCCTGATGAAAAAATTACTTAATGTCTCGAAGACGACGCATTCCAATCTTATATATCAGCTTTTCAAATATTGAGGTTGGTAATGCCTTAGTGAACTGATCAGCCAAATTATCACTTGAACGAACTTGTTGTACATCTATTTCACCATTCTTCTGAAGATCATGAGTGAAAAAGAATTTCGGTGAAATGTGTTTTGTTCTATCTCCTTTGATATATCCTCCTTTCAATTGAGCTATGCATGCAACATTGTCTTCATACAATATTGTTGGAATATTCTCTTTCGAAGAAAGACCACATGTTTGCTGAATGTGTTGAGTTATAGATCTTAACCAAACGCATTCTCGACTTGCTTCGTGAATGGCTATTATCTCTGCATGATTTGAAGAAGTAGCAACCATAGTTTGTTTTGTCGAACGCCATGATATGGCTGTACCTCCACTTGTAAATAAATAGCCTGTCTGAGATCGACCTTTGTGTGGATCAGACAAATATCCTGCATCTGCATAACCAATCAATGATGGCTTGGATTCATTTGAATAAAATAAACCCATATCAATGGTCCCTTGGAGGTATCTGAATATATGTTTAATACCATTCCAGTGTCTTTGTGTTGGCGAAGTACTAAATCTTGCCAATAAGCTTACTGAGAAAGCTATATCTGGTCGGGAATTATTGGCAAGATACATTAATGCCCCAATTGCACTAAGATATGGTACTTCGGCACCAAGAAGCTCTTCATCATTTTCATGAGGTCGGAATGGATCTTTCTTTATATCAAGTGATCTCACAACCATCGGGGTACTCAATGGATGTGCTTTATCCATATAGAATCGCTTTAAAATCTTTTCGGTGTATGTCGATTGATGGACAAATATTCCATCTTTCATATACTCAATTTGTAGACCAAGACAAAATTTTGTCTTTCCAAGATCTTTCATTTCAAATTCTTTCTTCAAACAGTCTACTGTTTTTGGAAGCTCCCCAGGAGTTCCAATGATATTTAAATCATCAACATACACGGCGATTATAACAAATTCAGATCCAAACCTTTTTATAAAGACACAGGGACAAATTGGATCATTCTTGTACCCTTCTTTCAACAGGTATTCACTCAGGCGATTGTACCACATACGTACTAATTGTTTCAATCCGTATAAAGATTTCTGAAGCTTTATTGAACAAGTTTCTCGAAAAATTTTATATGCTTCTGGCACTTTAAATCCCTTAGGTACTTTCATAAAAATTTCGTTGTCTAATGATCCATACAAATAGGCTGTAACAACATCCATTAGATGCATATCAAGTTTTTCTTGTACTGCCATATTTATGAGATACCTGAAGGTGATAGCATCCACTACAGGAGAATATGTCTCCATATAATCAATTCCAGGCCTTTGGGAAAACCCTTGTGCCACAAGTCGTGCTTTATATCTAACGACTTCATTTTTATCATTTCGTTTTCGCACAAAAACCCATTTATACCCTACTGGCTTTATGCCTTCAGGTGTTCGAACTATGGGTCCGAAGACTTCACGTTTTCCAAGTGAAGTTAACTCTGCCTGGATAGCGTCTTTCCATTTTGGCCAATCATTTCTCTGTCTACATTCATTGACAGATTTTGGTTCAAGATCCTCATCTTGTTGCATTATTTCAACAACAACATTATAAGCAAAAATGTTATCGATAACAATATTATTTCGGTTCCATCTTTTCCCGGTTGAGACGTAACTTATTGATATCTCTTCATTTTCATTATTTTTAGGTACCTGGACCTCCCCTAAGGTCTTATCATTTGTTACGTCTTGGGGCTCTTCTTGAGCCACTACCTCTGTGTTATGTTCACTTTGATCACTTGCTCCTTTTCTTCTTCGAGGATTTTTATCTTTAGAACCGATTGGTCTACCACGTTTCAAGCATGGCTTAGACTCATTTGCTTTAATTAATTGTTCTGTCGGGATATCAACTCGAATTGGAGCATTAGCAGCTGGAATATGTGACTTAGTCACCCTTGGTAGGTTAGTGAATGCATCTGGCAATTGATTTGCAATATTTTGTAAATGAATAATCTTTTGAACCTCTTGTTCACATTGATTTGTTCGAGGATCTAAATGAGACAGTGATAATGCATTCCAATCTATCTTCTTTTTCAGCTGCTTATTTTCTCCCCCTAATCAGAAAATCTTGCCGTAAATAAATCTCCAGTCATCGGCTCTAGATATTTTATAATAGAAGGAGATTCATATCCAACATATATCCCCAACCTTCTTTGAGGACCCATCTTTGTGCGTTGTGGTGGAGCAATTGGAACATATATCGCACAACCAAAGATCCTAAGATGGGAAATATTTGGCTCCTAACCAAAAGCCAATTGCAATGGGGAGACTTTATGATAACTTGTGGGCCTTATCCGCACAAGTGCTGCTGCGTGCAAAATAGCATGACCCCATACTGAAATGGAAAGTTTTGTTCTCATAAGCATTGGTCTAGAAATTAATTGGAGGCGTTTGATCAATGATTCTGCTAGACCATTTTGTGTATGAACATGAGCAACCGGATGCTCAATTGTTATCCCAGTTGAAATACAGTAATCATTAAAGGCTTGGGATGTAAATTCACCGGCATTATCAAGACGAATTGTCTTAATTGCATAATCTGGAAATTGTGCTCTTAGCTTTATTATTTGAGCCAACAATCTCGCAAATGCCATATTGCGAGTTGATAGTAAGCACACATGTGACCATCTTGTAGATGCATCTACCAAAACCATATAATATTTGAATGGTCCACATGGAGGGTGAATGGGCCCACATATATCACCCTGTATACGTTCCAGAAATGCAGGGGATTCCATCCTAACTTTAATAGTTGATGGTCTAATAATTAATTTTCCTTGAGAACACGCAGCACAAGAGAATTCCTTAAATTGAAGAATCTTCTGATTCTTCATTGCATGTCCATGTGAATTCTCAATTATTTTACGCATCATATTAGAACCAGGATGGCCCAACCGGTCATGCCAAATAATAAAATTATCTTGATTAGTAAACTTCTCGTTTACTACGGCATGTGTTTCAATCCTGCTAATACTTGTGTAGTATAAGCCGGAGGAAAGAGCAGGTAACATTTCAAGCACATATTTCTTACCGGACATTATTGTAGTAATATAAAGATATTCAATCTTTTCATCATTTGTAGTCTCAATATGATAGCCATTTTGGCGAATATCTTTGAAACTTAATAAGTTTCTTTGAGATTTACTACAATATAGTGCTTCATCAATAGCCAAATTTGTTCCTCCTGGTAGTAATAAATTGGCTCTTCCAGAACCTTCAATTAATCTTGTACTACCGGATATTGTATTAACATTCGCTTCTTTCATTACCAAATAAGAGAAATATCTCTTATCTTTTAAAATAGTGTGTGTTGTAGCACTATCCAGAAGACATATATCATCTTTATTAATCTTGAGTCCAACTGAAGACTGGGAAATTTTCAAATTCTTCATAAAAAAAACAAATAATACATCATAAGAAATATTAAAGACAAGCGGAAAAAAACATTAAGAAATACATTAGGAATGTAGAAACTAGCAACACATGATGCATTAGGAAAATACACTCAAGAAAAATAAACTAGTTGCAAACATAAAAATAACAACTTTTATAGCTTCATTCCCCAGTAAGATGATTAGTTCTTCAGTCAATATCCTCAAAGAAGTCTCCAACTTCTAAATGAGTAATATTTGTTAGGCCTTCAAAATCATCATCTTTATATGCAAGATGTGCCTTAGAATCATATTTATTTGAGGGACCTGCTTCATCATCATTATTTTGAAAGGTCAAGTGTGCCTCCACATTATTTTCTTTTTTCTTGAGGGAGGCTTGATAAAGTTTGACAAAATGTTCTGGCGTACGACAAATGCGTGCCCAATGACCTCTCATACCACATCGGTGACACATACTAGCTTTACCTTTTGAATGATTAATTTGAGAACCCTTATTGTTCTCCAATTTATTTCCACCATAATGACGATAATTGTTTCGCCCCCTGCCACGTCCACGTTTACGACCATGTCCACGACCACGGTAATTATTTTGTTTTCTTTCAAACTTATCATATGTTGCTACAACATTCACTTCCGGAAATGGAACTGACCCGGTGGGACGAGCTTCATGATTTTTCATTAATAGAGTATTATTCTGCTCAGCCACAAGTAGGCATGTGATTAACTCAGAATATTTCTTAAAACCTTTTTCACGGTATTGTTGTTGTAGCACCACATTTGAAGCGTGAAAAGTAGAAAATATTTTTTCCAATAAGTCTTCATCTGTGATAGTGTCTCCACATAATTTTAATAGAGAACTTACTTTAAAGATAGCAGAATTATACTCACTTACGGTTTTAAAGTCTTGCAACCTTAAATGTATCCACTCATACCGAGCTTTCGGTAATACCGTAAGTTTTAGGTGGTCATATCGATCCTTCAAATTAATCCATAATTCAAGTGGATCTTTTACGGTTAAATATTCAGTTTTTAACCCTTCATGTAGATGATGACGAAGGAAAATCATGGCCTTCGCTTTATCCTGATTTGATGCTTCATTTCCTTGTATAATAGTATTTCCAAGACCTTTAGCGTCAAGGTGAATTTCAGCATCAAGAACCCATGATAAATAGTTCCTTCCGGTGATGTCAAGTGCCACAAATTCAAGTTTTGATAAATTTGACATAGTGAAAACTATCATAAAAGATGAATAAGTTAGAGAAATAATTATAATAATAAACAATTAATGAAAACAAAACGATTAAGGTAAAAGAAATGAAAATAGAGCTATATCATGTTAACAATCTACTATTTCATTTTATTCTTGCCATAAAGTAGAAATTACATACTTGTTTCATTTCACTTTATATTATTGATATATATGTGTTAATAGAATTGAACGTGACTAACATTATTTATATGTTCCAATAAATATAAAGTAATTAAAAAATTATTGCTTGTCAATTCATTTCTCACAGTTCTTCAAAATGCCTTAAAGATATGTTTTGATCCAGGGAGTCCATGACATTAGTGCACAGCTAGTTTGATGACTTTGAGGTCCTCTAAGAGTTGAGCACGGAAGGAAATAGTTATTTAATCACTGCAATGTACTTAAACTATTTAAGATGCCCAAGCGCACAAGTAATCTGCAAACAGTGAGCATATGATATGTACTGCCATAAATAAGATGATTATAATGATACATACCTTAATAAAATATGGCTCAACTTAGCGGGAGTTAAGAATAAAATTAGAGCTTCGTGCTGATAACGTGTTATAAAATAAAAGCAATGCAGTAAAATGTAAACAAGAAGAGATAGAGAGAATGAAGAAGTATTTTCTTCTTTCACTTTGGTGTAATTTTTCATTGCAATTACATAGTCTTTTATAGGCATAAAAAGTAAAGATGATGGACATAAAATAGGAAATTTAATCTTTAAGTTATTCACAACATGGACATCCAATGTAGCATCCAATGTAATATCCAATGTAGTATCCAAAGTAGTATCCAATGTACAAACTATTCATAACAAAAGGTAGTATATGAGATAATTTTTTAAAGAGTATTTATTTATAATAAATAAGGCATCAACATTTGCTAAAGGAGATAAAATTTCCTTTTAAATTTTTCTTTTACTGGGCTTGGCCTGTTGATTGATTTAAGTTCAAGAAAGTCCAAATAAATAATTAACCAGAATAATACCAACAAAATGTAAGTAAGTCGAATTGAATTGAGGGAGTGGAAAAAAATGAAATGAGGGAGGAAAATAGACCACAGCCAGCCCAGGTAGCATGCTGAAGCTATCATTTCTAGTTAGGGGAAAAAAACTATCATGAAAGAAAAAGGGGTATGTGGTTATAATATCTTCTCATCGAATATATTAGCTGGCTGAAATCAAATTTCTATTAAATGTTGAATGTATTTTGGATGTGACTTGTTTCCCAAATTATTGGTTCTAAGCTCTTCATTTTTCTCAAGAAATTTGTGCAGATAGAAAACATGCTATATATGATATTTGAATCAACTTGAGTATGTACTATCTTGAAAATGAAATTAAAGCAAGATAATTCAAATTAACGTACGTTTTGTTTGAGAGATATGAAACTTCAATCCTAATGTGAAACACAATGTTGGAATAGCCTCATTATTAAGCCAAGGAGTACCTAGGAATAGTACGATGGACATATTCCAAAAAGTCTATTTCAATGTATTGTCTAGAAAATAAAAACGACATAATTTTAATCAACATGGTTAAACACATTGTTGGAATAACCTCGTTCTTAAGCCAAGGAATGATTTGATTATGATTGGCGGATTTAGGATTTTTATATGATGGGTGTATTATTAAAGAAAGGAAAAAATATAAAATATTAAATGAGAATTGATTTTTGCTCTAGATAAATAATTCAATATTTAACCAAGTGTACCATTTAACTTTTTTGGATGCTAGCAGATAATAATTTAAATTTATTATAAAAAATATACATACATAAAATAATAGTTTGCCACAGAAATTGAGTTTACGTGCCCATATATTGTGACGGAGTGTGACATAAGAATTTTCACATGAGGCACCTAGGAATAACTTTTCCATACACTTCCAAAACACAATTTCATGTGATGGAGTGTCAGAAAGACCTAGATCTTTTTCACCAAAAGAACAAAATTGCATGAAAATATTCTAATATATAATGGAAGTGTCAAATTTCGAATATTTTTTTAAATTTCCAGCTTTATAACTTCTTATACTGACACTGACGTTCATAGGTATCAGGAAACTACCATAAATAGATTAAACTCAGAATTTGATAAAACCAAATATTTTTTAAAAAATACTCCTATGACAATATCGACTTCCCCCCCCCCCCCCCCATATATATTGTTGGAGAAAATTGAATGATTATGGAGAATAAAAGATTTAGCTTGAGGCGTGTCAAAGACATTGTCCTTAAGAATATTTCGCTCACACCGAGATGAATAATATTAGGCGTATCTTCCAGGATTCAACAAGCTCTTCTAGTATAACTAGGAGCAGAAACAACAAAGATTTATGAGAAGAAAAACCCAACACAAAAAAAAGGAAAGAAAAGGTTTAACTTTTTTCACACTACTACCATGAACACAAGTTGATAGTTCTATATGTATAATCCAAAAAACCATCTGAAAATGAAGAAACCTCCAAGCCATAAAAGCTTTTCAATTACAATACATTAAAAACCAAAGTCCATAACGTATAAGAAAAGAAATAAAATGGCCAGTATCACAAACACTAACAAAAGCCATTAAGGCTATAGATTATATTGTTAAGAAACGGTAAAATCAATAAAGGATACCAAACAATTAAGACTTAACTCCATAACGTTGAACTTATTAGCATTAAAATATAGTTATGACATCCAATCATCAATTTTAAAATATTAAATTTATAATTTGAAAATTATGCCATCAGTTACATTTGTAATAAGACCAATTAATATTATTTTAAGAGAATGAACCTAGACGTAATTTTAAACAATTCTTTTTGAGATATTAAAACTATTTTTGTCTCAACATATATATATATATATCGATCCAAAGATTATGTAAAGGACATGTTGTCCCTCCACTTGATTATTTCGCATCATATTTTGCATTAAAATGTGTTATTCATTTTTTGATTGAGATTTTACGAAAAGTTGGACCGTCCCTACTATCCCTCAATTAGGAAGGCCCCTTGCTATTTCATGTATATGTAGATTGATACATCTACGTATGCGCTGATTTTTATTTGAACTCTGCATATACAGTCGATTATACAAAAATATACTACCTCTATGGCCTCACTTTGTTGGCACTATTTCCTTTTTGTCCATTCTAAATCTAAAAAGATAAAGCTTTTTTAAAATTAATTTGAAAGCTAGTTAATTTTAAGGCGTAATACATACAGAGACACCTAAAGTTGGCACAATTTTTCACTTAGATACTTAAACTAGGCCTCTTTCCAATTAGATACGTTTCTTAAGCAATTCACATACCAATTAGACACGTTTTTTGCAGGCTTATTAATTAACCAAGCTCGTGTTCTGCAATCTCCGTCTACGTGGTGAAAGTAACCATTATAAATCGTGCCACATCATTTTTTTGTCCACCTCAGCTATATAGTGTTATTTCCACTAAAATACAAATACCAACTTCGTCCCCAACCTCCAACGTTCCCCCACCCGCCGATGTCTCCAATCTCGTCGCCGACATCACCCCTGCTCCCTCTTCGTTATCCAATTTTTGTCGTCTGATCTCGTCTGCCAAGCGGCGTCAAACAGATCCAAACTCCAAAGCCTAAAGTTCATAAAACTCATTTATCAAACTCCTTAATGAAGCCAAGAATTTCCGCGAAAATATCAAAATTACATAACAATGGCCAAGTAATTTTATTCTATTTATTAGGATGTTGGTCTCATTTGTTCACCACTTTTTAGTTGTCTTTGTTTGAGATTGATAATTCTGCTTGATGATTTTTTTCCTGCAGCTTTATTTACTTTTTGGTGTTATGGCAATGAAATATTATGGTGGTTGGAGGAGAAGTTTTGGTGGGATTTTGGAATTGGGGGTTGGTGATGATAAATGAAAAATGGTTGTTGCTAGGTAATTTATGAGGAGAAGATGACTTATTGGAGTATTATTACGGAGGAGGAAGGTTTAAGATAGTGGATGAGCTGATATGGTGGAAAAATGGAGAAGATGATAGAACACAGTTTGTTTTTTGTGTGGATGGAACACAGTTTGTTTTTTGGGGGGATTTAGTGAAAATAGGGTTTTTGTGGTCAAATGCATTGTTAATATTTAATTAATTAAAAAATGTCATGTTTATTTCATTCACGCGCTCAAGGAAGGAGACTGAGAAACACTTTCTTTGCCATGTCATAGTTTTGTGTCTAATTGGTATGAAAATTACCTAAGAAACGTATCTAATTAAAAAGATGCCTAATTTAGGTGTCTAAGTGAAAGATTGTGCCAACTTTAGGTGTCTCCGTATGTATTACGCCTAATTTTAACATTCCCCTTTTGCTGTTGACATGACCAGATCTAGGTGAGAAGAAATGGAGTCAATTATGAGTTCCCTTCCCGGAAAATTATATTAAATATAAGGCAAAATAATTTTTTATAATATAAAATATATTGAATCTACACAATATATATATATTCCAGGCAGTGGTAAAGATGGTTCTAGTTACTCCAACTTTTTAAATCTTTTTGCACAAAATTCTCGCTCTTTCACTAATCACATTAAATATTAGATAATGGCATTTGTTTTTCTCTCTACATTTAGCTTACATATTAGTAATAGTTTAATTTCTTTCTCATAAACTCACAGCCGCAGCTAGCTCACAAATCTTAGACCTTTCATGTCCTCTCTTACTTTCTCTTCTACTTTTCAAAAAATCATTTTCTCTAGCTTTGAGGAACTTTAAGGATAATTTTGTCTTTAACTATGCTAATGCATGCATTAATAGCTTTGGTATAACTAATGCAATGGTTTTCTATGCATTACTTATGCATAGGATAATGCAAAGTATGATGTATAACTAATACAAATATTAGTTATACACAGGTTAAAAAAATATACCAAACAAGATATTAGTAATGCATAGAGCTAATGCTTGCATTAGTTTTTCTAATACCTCCTACCAAACGACCCCTAAAAGAGTTTAATCCATTTAAAATGGTTTTCACGTGAATATCTTTTTCCCCAAACTTCCAGCTACTACTAGTACTAGGCATTGGACAACCTAGTTCATGGCCGAGAAAATTCAGGCCAGGTATTAACTTGATATAAATTACTAATGAGTTTAAGTTATGCGTATTTTTTTATATATTTAACTAAAAGGTAACTATAATTAAATATTTATAATAGATATTAATTGGTAACATAATAAAAATAGTAATTAATTTATTATAGTAAGTTAAACTATATTATAGTGTAAGTTTTTATATTGTTATTGTAATTAATTTGTTATAGTAGACTAATAATAGTAATTAATATTTTATAATAGGTTAAATAATATTGAGAGTGTAAAGTTCAAGAAATATATTATCAGTCTCATAAGCTGACATGCGCAACTACTTCATCTCTTGCTGAAAATTTGGATAAGAAAAATTCTCTTTCATGCAGTAATTCACATACAGTACAGTAGAATTGCCAAATCCAATTAATTCCTTTTCGCAAACATTTTTTATTCAACAAACATGCCGTTGACATTACAAAAATTTAAGATGTTACATCTAAATTACTGACTGAAATGTAAGATAATTTGTTATTGGTAAGTTAGAAGTGGGATTCTTCCCACATCGGAAGAAAAGAAGTTCCGTGCTTGTCATGTGAAACACTCCCGGGACCGACCTTACTCGTACCGTGCCTGTTAGCCTCGGAACTGATCATTATGAAATAGCACATAACAGGCACGAGTTTGTCTCAACAGGCACGAGACTGACTCAACAGGCACGAGATTGTCTCAACAGGCACGAGACTGACTCAACAGACACAAGATTGTCTCAACAGGCACGAGATTGACTCAACAGGCACGGGATCCTAGAGTTAATTATTTTTAACAGTAAAATCAAATTTATTTGAATTTTAAATTCAAAATTCGAATAAATAGTCGTGTCTGTTTGTGAAACAAGACATCCTATCAGAAAGGATCTGTTGGTTGCCTATAAATACACAAGAATTCCAACGAAGTGGATATAGAAAATCACAAGTGTTATTGCAGACTTTGTTGTATCCTGAAGAGAATCGTTTTGTATTTTTCCTAAATTAGTATACAGGCGATAACTCTTTAAGGACAGTCGATTTTCACGCCTCAAAGCCAATTTTGATTATTATTTTCTAACAATCTTAAAGAGTTATTCTGCTATGGAGAAATTGATGTCTGTTGTTGAGAATCCGAAGGAGTTCATCAAACTTGATCGTTTTGATGGAACGAACTTTACCCGTTGGAGAGACAAGATGATATTCTTGTTGTCCGCTCTCAATATCTACTATGTTCTTGATTCTGCCTTGCCTCTGATGCCTGAGCCCACAGCAGAAGATTCTGACGTAGTCAAGGAAGAAAGGAAGAAACGAGAACATGATGAACTGTTGTGTCGCGGCCATATTCTGAATACTTTGACAGATCGACTCTATGATCTTTACTGCAATCTGAAGTCGCCAAGAGAGATTTGGACTGCTCTACAAACTGCATACCAGAATGAAAAACGAGGTATTGACAAATTCCTGGCTCTGCAGTACTTTGAATTTAAAATATTTGATACTAGGCCTATAATGGATCAGATTCATGAACTGCAAATCTTAGTATCAAAACTAAGTGATCTTGAAGTTAAAATTCCTGATGCACTTCAAATAGGTGCTATTCTTTCGAAATTGCCTTCCTCTTGGAATGACTATAGAAAGAAAATCCTACATTCTATGGATAAAATGACTGTGGAACAATTTCGTACTCACATTCAAATTGAAAGTGAGACACGTGCTCGTGATGTTATTAGTCAGCCTTCGAGTTCCGCAGTCAATTTTGTCAGTCAGAATGGTTTAGGAAGTGGGAACAAACATCTGAAAGTTTCCAAAAAGTCTTCTTTTAAAAAGAGAAAGAACTTTAGTTGTCATCATTGTGGAAAGAAAGGCCATATGATTCGGGACTGCAGATATAGAAAGGCAGGAATAAATTTCAATGCAGGCAATACCGAAAAGTCTAGAAAGATTGAAAAATCTGGAAATTCTGAAAAGGCAAACATAGTGGAAAATTCTGCCCAAGGACTGGTTGCCATGGTTTCCGCAATGCAAATTGGTATGGTCACAGAGTTGAATGTGGCTACCGCTGCTACAAATACTCAAGACTGGTGGCTAGATTCGGGTGCTACTATTCATGTCTGTTATGACAAGAAGATGTTCAAGACATATGCAGAAGTGCAGGATTCTGAACAAGTCTTGATGGGAAACCATGTTGCGGCAGATGTTGCTGGAAAAGGAAGTATTGAGATTAACTTCACATCTGGCCAGAAGTTGACATTACTGAATGTGTATCATGTTCCTGATATGAAGAAAAACTTAATGTCCGTTGCTTTGCTGTCAAAGAAAGGCTTCAAGATAGTTATTGAGTCTGATCATGTAATAGTGTCTAAGAATGGTGTTTTTGTTGGAAAAGGCTATAACTGTAACGGCATGTTCAAATTGAGTATTAATGAAATAAATTATGTTTTCTGCTTACATCGTTGAGTCTGATTCTTGTTTATGGCATGCTAGACTAGGACATTTAAATTTTGGCTCCTTGAATTATATGTCCAAAAATGGTTATATCTCATGTAAAACTCAACATATAAAATGTGAAATTTGCATACAAGCAAAGATGACAAAGAAACCATTTCGTAAAGTTGAAAGATCCACAGAACTATTAGATTTAATACATTCAGACTTGTGTGAATTAAATGGAGAATTAACTAGAGGAGGCAAAAGATATTTTATTACTTTTATAGACGACTTCTCTAGATTTACATATGTTTACCTACTTAGAACTAAGGACGAAGCTTTTCAAAAGTTTAAAGAATACAAGTCTATTGTGGAAAATCAAAGGAGTAGGAAAATTAAAATTATTCGAAGTGATAGAGGCGGAGAATATTTTCCTAACGAATTTAATAAGTTCTGTGAAGAGCATGGCCTACTACATCAAATGAGTGCCCCTTATACTCCTCAACAAAATGGGTTAGCGGAAAGAAAAAATAGAACTTTGGTGGATATGGTTAATGCTATGTTACTTAATGCACATTTGCCATATAATTTATGGGGTGAAGCACTAGTAACTGCATGTTATATTTTAAATAGAGTGCCTTCAAAAAATATGCATATTTCGCCTTATGAGCTTTGGAATGGTAGAAAACCAAATTTAAATTATTTTAAAGTGTGGGGGTGTATATCCTATTATAGAGTACCTAACCATCAAAGAACAAAATTGGGTCCTAGAGGAATTAAAAGTGTTTTTATAGGATATGCACAACACTCCAAAGCTTATAGACTGCTAGATCTAGAATCTAATGTCATTATAGAATCTATACATGTTGAATTTATTAAAAATAGATTTATAAATGACAATGTTGATGAAATGACTGAAATAAATGGAAAACGTATTGATGCTAATAAATTGTCGCTTTCTGAAATTATTAAAACTAAGGAAAAAAGTGATAACATGCAGATAGAACCAAGGAAAAGCCAAAGAATAAGAAAGGAAAAACATCTTGGTTCTGATTTTATTTCTTCACAATCTATAGTATTTCTTGTTGAAGGAGATAGGACAAACGTTTGTAATCAAATTCCAATTGTATTAAATGTTGAAGAAGACCCAAAGACGTTTCAAGAAGCAATGTCTTCTAGAGACGCTGCTTTTTGGAAAGAGGCCATTAATGATGAAATGGACTCAATTATATCCAACAACACTTGGGTTTTGGTTGATCTTCCTCTTGGATCAAAACCTATAGGTTGTAAGTGGGTCTTTAGGAGAAAGTACAATACAGATGGTTCTGTCCAAACCTTCAAAGCAAGATTAGTTGCAAAAGGTTTCACTCAAAAGGAAGGCATAGACTATTTTGATACATATGCTCCTATTGCAAGAATAACATCGATTAGAGTCCTTTTATCCTTGGCCTCTATCTATGATCTTTACGTACATCAAATGGATGTTAAAACAGCCTTTTTAAATGGGAACCTTAGTGAAGAAATATATATGCAACAACCTGAAGGATTTGTTCTTCCGGGAAACGAGAAGAAAGTTTGTAAATTGATAAAGTCTCTTTATGGTCTTAAACAAGCGCCTAAACAGTGGCATGAAAGATTTGATAGTGTAATACTATCAACCAGATTCGTACATAATAATGCAGACAAGTGCATTTACTCTAAATTTACAAAAGAATATGGAGTAATAATTTGTTTATATGTCGATGACATGCTGATTTTTGGTATGAATCTACAAGGAATTACCGAGACCAAAAAGTATCTAACCTCAGTTTTTAAAATGAAGGATTTAAATGAAGTTGATACTATTTTGGGAATCAAGGTCAAAAGAGATAACAAGCAAGTGACTTTGTCACAAGCACATTATATAGATAAAATCCTTACTAAATTCAGTCATTTAGGAATAAAGGGGTATAATACTCCTTATGATTCTAGTGTTAAGCTAACTGCAAATACTGGAAGAGCAGTAGCACAGTTGGAGTATGCAAGTGCGATAGGTAGTATGATGTATGCAATGCATTGCACTAGACCCGACATTGCATTTGCTGTTTGTAAACTTTCAAGGTTTACCAGTAATCCAGGTAATGATCATTGGAAAGCAATAAGTAGAGTACTTGGATATTTAAAATATACAAAGCACTTAGGCATTTGCTATAATGGTTTTCCTAATGTATTAGAGGGATATTCTGATGCAAGTTGGATTACAAGTGTTAATGATAATAAATCCACATCAGGATGGATATTTACTCTAGGCGGTGGAGCCATTAGTTGGGCATCCAAGAAACAAACATGTATTTCCCATTCTACTATGGAATCTGAATTTATTGCATTAGCAGCTGCTGGAAAAGAAGCAGAATGGCTGAGGAATATGTTACTTGATATAAAGTTGTGGCCACAACCTATGCCAGCCATTTCCATATTCTGTGATAGTGAGACTACAATGTGTGTTGCTCACAATAAAATATATAATGGGAAATCGAGACATATAAGCTTGAGACATGCTTATATAAGAGAATTAATTACAAATGGAGCTATAACTATAATATATGTGAGATCAAATAAGAATTTGGCTGATCCACTTACGAAGCCATTAGGTAGAGATGTAGTACAACAAACTTGTGGAGAGATGGGGCTGAGACCCTTAAATTAAATATAAGGAATAGGAACCCCACTTTGAGTTAGTATACACTCTAACAATATAAGTTCAATGGGTAATAACAAGTTACTTGTATTGTTTAAGCACTGATCTCCTCTTTAGGATCCCTAATTCTATTATACTACTTACTGTTATATGAGGAGTTAAGGAGTTGTTAAATGCTTGTTATAACAGGGGCATAAAGACAAACTCCAAAGTGCATATTGTTACATGAAGAGGTTGATTAATCTTAATGGAATTATTAATGTCTGGAGTAACAGGGATATAGTAACTAATTCCACCTATATGAATATTGAAGTGGTGCCGCTTCTAGCAAGATTTAAAGGGTTGATCTTGTAAATATTCATGAATTCAGGATGAGCACATGATCGTAAACGTGCTAAAGCGAATACTGGATTTTCTAAGCTACTAGATAACACTGTGTGTGTGGTACTTTCGGTTTTGGCACAAGGAGTTGTGGTTCAAATCTTAAGATACCATTAACTTCGTCAAAACTTTAATATACTTACACTAAAGGAAAGTTCAAATCTATAAAAGATACTTTCAATTATTCACAAGTGTTATGAAGCGAAATAACAAACTAGTGGGAGATTGTAAGATAGTTTGTTATTGGCAAGTTGGAAGTGGGATTCTTCCCACATCGGAAGAAAGAAGTTCCGTGCCTGTCATGTGAAATACTCCCGGGACCGACCTTACTCATACCGTATCTGTTAGCCTCGGAACTGATCATTATGAAATAGCACATAACAGGCACGAGTTTGTCTCAACAGGCACGAGACTGACTCAACAGGCACGAGATTGTTTCAACAGGCACGAGACTGACTCAACAGGCACGAGATTGACTCAACAGGCACGAGATTGACTCAACAGGCACGAGATCCTAGAGTTAATTATTTTTAACAGTAAAATCAAATTTATTTGAATTTTAAATTCAAAATTCGAATAAATAGTCGTGTCTGTTTGTGAAACAAGACATCCTATCAGAAAGGGTCTGTTGGTTGCCTATAAACACACAAGAATTCCAACGAAGTGGATATAGAAAATCACAAGTGTTATTGCAGACTTTGTTGTATCCTGAAGAGAATCGTTTTGTAGTTTCCCTAAATTAGTATACAGGCGATAACTCTTTAAGGACAATCGATTTTCACGCCTCAAAGCCAATTTTGATTATTATTTTCTAACATGAAAGGGATCAACTTGAGAGCAAGGATGGAGCCAGGATGGCGGAATGGGTTTTATCTGTTCCCTTTCGCCAGTTTAAATATAGTTAAAATTATTTTTTATGAATTTATATCCTTTTGAATTTTTCGTGTGTCTATTTTTTTATATTTTAAATTTCTTAATAAAAATTCTGGATTCGCCATTACTTGAGGAACTCGACTTAGATGATAAATTAGTAACATTAGCCTATAGATAAATGACTTTAAAAAGCATGTCTCTCGGCACACGTTAGGTGATAGCCAACTCGCGCCCTCGCTGAAAATGGGAGGAAGAGGGAAACCAAAGAAGAATCATAGCAAAACACCAGTAATCGAACAGAGAATCACATAAATCATCACAAGGGAGCAAGGAAAGTAACATGCAAAAGCAAAGGACAAAATACAAGAGGAAGATCTAGATCTGGATAGTGACAACGAGCTGAATTGGCCAGATCTGAGCTGCAATCGAGCACAATCAGCTGTATTAAAGAGCCTAGTCACTCAAGGGATAACTAAAATGAATGTTTCACTGGTCACAATTGGTGGAGCGAGTACGAGTAAAGCAGTGCCCAATGTAACAGTAACTACAAGCTTGGCAAAGGAGCAGAGCAATGAAACAGTAATAGCTGGAATTGAAGATGAGAAGCACAAGCACGAGACGAAAACAATTCCAAATGGTAATATAGGAAGGTCCTGGGCAGGTCTACTTCAAGACAACAAATTTGCAGCATGAGGAATGAATCTAGCATGTATACCACTGGTGATACAGGATGGAGAAATAGTAGTACAAATACTGGAAGAGGACATAGCTGGAAAATCAGAAGTGGAATCGAGCAATAATCATGTATGTAGTTGGAAATACCCCAACTATTGGGACTATTGAACGATTTATAGCTAGACAGTGGAGTAAAATCAGAAAACCAAAGGTACTATTCCATAATGATGGTTACTTTATAATTCTGATGAACAGTTGTGAAGATAGGAATGATGTGTTAATGAATGGACCGTATTCTATGAACAACAGACCAGTTATACCTAGACCACGGACTGAGGGGTTTGATTTCAATGCGGAAGTGCTGAAAAACATTCCTTTATGGGTCAAATTCCCAAAGCTTCCATTGAACTACTGAAGTAACCAAGCTCTAAGAAAAATTGGGAGGGGTTTGGGTAAGCCAATGTATGTTGATGCATGCACCACAGTGGCTGACAGGATTTCATATGCTAGAGTATTAATCGAAATGGACATCACTAGGGCATTACTAAGATCAATCAAACTATTTGATCCCAAAGGAAAGGTGATAGAGCAGGTGGCATAATATGATTGGAAGCCTCAATATTATAATACATGCTGCCAGATTGGTCACTCATGTTAAGACCAGTAGAAACAAAATCAGGAAGATGGTCAACAAAGGCTTCGAGTATAGAATCAGAAGTAAGAATGGAGAGTTGGGAGGGCACTTGATCCAAAGGTGGATAAAATTGATGCACATGGTAGATTTCTGGAACAAGTGGAAGAAGAATGTGAGGTGACACAAAGCAAAAAGATAAATGAAGAGCAGTGGCAGTTGTCTAGGGGAAAGTCTACATCAAAGAAGAGCATGAGAGGGAGAAGTGAGAATGAGATCAATATTGATAATGCCTTCAAAGTCTTAGTTGATACAACATAAAAGATTGTGCAAATGTCTGAAGCTCAAGAGAAAAGTAGAGGGCAGCCTATTGAAAAGGCGCAAAGGTAGCGATCCCAATTTAAATATCGTAGGATGATGAATATCATATCGTAGAATGTTAGGGGTCTGAATAAATTCTATAAGCAAAAAGAACTCAAAAAAATTAGTAGAGAGAATAAGGTAGTGTTAATGGTTGTGCTAGAAAATAGAGTCAAAGAGACAAATGCTGACTCAATAATAAAGAAGGTATTTAGTACTTGGAAATGGATAGCAAACTATGATGCTGCTCCAGGAGGTAAAATATGGGTAGTGTGGGATTAGACAAAGGTGGACTTTGAGGTATATCAAATCCATAAACAGTATATTGTAGGGCAAGTGACTATCATCCAAAGCAACACCAAGTTTAACTTTGGAGCTGTGTATGAAATACATACTATACAAGACAAGAAGGCATTATGGGAAGATATGAGGGGTACTATAACTGGAATCAGTGGTCCTAGTGTAATGGTGGGGGACTATAACACTATCCTAACTAGTGAAGATAGAGTGCAGGAGAATGCAGTGCAAGAGTTTCAGGTGAGAGATTTAAGAGAGTTCATATTGGATGTTGGACTAACTGAACTAAGAACTGTGGGTAGAAAGTATACTTGGACAAATAACCATATCCACAGTAAAATAGACAGAATTCTTGTTAATGCTGAATGGATCCATAATTGGCCTACAATTGAGGGGAGTATTTTGAAGCCTGGTTTCTCTGATCACTGCCCTTTGAGCATAACTTTTTTATGACAATAACCAAGCTAGAAGTAGACCTTTCCAGATCCTAAATTGTCTGGCACAATATAAGGAGTTTGAGGATACAGTGAAACAATATTGGATAAAAGTGAGCAACGGAAATGCAATGTTTAAGGTTTGGAATAAGCTCAAATTGCTAACGGTGGAGCTGAAACAGTTGAATAGTCTTGAGTTTAACAACATTGGGCATAAAATTCAAGCACCAAGATCAAAATTGGAAGGTATACAGGTTCAAATACTAGGACCAGTGAATGACAGTGAAATAATAGCTCAAGAAAAAGTTATAAAGATGGAATTGGCTAAGTGGCTAGAGGTTGAGGAGAGTATACTGAAGCAAAAATCAAGAATTAAATGGCTCAAGCTAGGGGATTTAAATACAGCATATTTCCATGCTTGTATAAAAAATAGGCAAGAAACAAATCATATTGGAAGTTTGGTTGATAGTGCAGGGCAATTACTCCAGAGTCCAACTAAAGTAGAACTAGAGATGTTGAATTTTTGTAAGTTGTTACTTGGTACATCAGAAGCACAGATTCCAGCAATCAATACACAAGTCATGCAACAAGGAGATATGCTGAGTAGGCAACAACAAATGCAGCTGATAAGAACTGTCATAGGAGGTGAAATCAAGCAAGCAATACAGGATTGATGACAACAAAGCACTAGGATGTGATGGTTATAATTCTTTTTTCTTTAAGAAAATATGGCATATACTGGGTGAGGAGGTTACTTGAGCAATGATGAAGTTCTTTGAAAGTGTTGAAATATGTAAACCTATTAATTGTACCACAATTACTTTGATCCCTAAAGTAAAGAACCCAAATAGCATAAAATAATTTAGACCTATATCTTGTTGTACAATGCTATATAAGATAATATTAAAGATTCTAACAATAAGACTGCAGGAAATCATGCCAGACCTTATTGATAATTGTCAAACAGCCTTTATTCTAGGAAGGTTGATCACAGACAATATCATTATGAGTCATGAATTGGTTAAAGGCTATGGGAGGAAGAATATATTACTAAGGTGCATGCTAATGATTGATATGCAGAAAGCCTATGATTTTGTGGATTGGGTATATCTTGAACAGATGATGAGAATGTTGGGAATTCCAGAAAACTTTGTAAAATGGATAATGGTATGTATTAGCACAATCTATTATTCTATCATAATTAATGGTAAGCCAACCAAGCCCTTTGAAGAAAGTAAAGGACTTAGAAAGGGGGATTCCCTATCACAATAGTTATTTGTGATGGTGTAACGACCTGGTCATTCGTTCTGAGAGTTACAACCCTATTTCTCCTATCTATATTTATTTATGTGTTGTTCAGCTGTGTTGAGTTGTATCGTGTTGGTAGGTTTGGGTTCGGAGTAGTTTTGGAGTCAAATGATCACTTAGTCTCTAAATTAGAAAGCTAAGTTAGAAAAGTCAACTGGAAGTTGACTTATGAGTAAACGAATTCGGATTTAGATTTTTATGATTCGATTGGAATCGTTGGGTGATTTTAGACTTAGGAGTGTGTCCGAAATATAATTTGGAGGTCCGTGATAGAATTAGGTTTGAATTGGCGAAAGTTGGAAGTTTAGAAGTTCTCAGGCTTGAATTCGAGGTTGATTTGGTGTTTTGGTGTTGTTTTGGGTGTTACGGAGGTTCAACTAAATTCGGGTAGTGATATATGGCTTGTTAAAATTATTAGTTGAGTCCCGTGGGCCTCGGGTGAGTTTCGGATAGGTTTGAGTTGTGTTGCGCTCGTTTTTCTTATGTTTCGATGTTGTTTCTTCAAGCATAAATGATATCATATTGAATAAATGAGTTTCAATTTTTTTTTTGATTAAAGCATTAGATCTCTATCGTAATTACGGACCCGTAGCAAAAAGAATGATCAAATTTGGACATCGTATGAGGATTTTAGGGTCATTTTACTAAGAATTAGGTTGCCAGATTTTTCAGATTAATTACGTAATTGCCACTAGCAGCGTATTTAAAAATCTACATTATTTGCAAATATTAAAACCTACATATATCATTCATTATAAGGTCAAATTGAGTGATTCAAAAGTCTAACTTGACTATAATTTCACAAGGAATCTATTGGAGGCATAAAATACGAGTTCCGAAATCATTTGGCACGAGAAACAAGGAGAATAACTGGTAGAAAAATATATAAAACTAGAGTTTGTTCATTCAATCATATTTTGAGTTGTGGAGCTCGGATTTGGGCGATTTTCACCATATGGATTGGGGTAAGTGTTCTCTAATCAATTTTGATTATATTTCACGAATCCATAATCGTTTTTGGGATTTGATTAATGATTTCAAAGTGAAATTGAGGGAGTTAGGGTTTGAGTTTTGGAGAGATTTAAGTGAGGATTTGAGGGACCAAACAGAGTCTGATTTTGATAAATTTTATATGGTTAGACTCAGGAGAGAACGAGATTTATGATTTTTCCATTTTTGACTGATTCCGAGACGTGAGCCCGGGGCCGGATTTTGGCCGATTTCGGATTTTTGGCATATTTTGCAGTTTTTTATTGTGGAATTTGATTTTTTAGCATATGGTGATGGTATTGATCTGATTATGGTTAGATTCTGAGCTTTTGGAGACCGAGTCCAAAGACGAGGGCATCCCAGAGTATGATTTTATGCGGTTGAGGTAAGTAACAGTTTTAACTCTGGCTTTGAGGGTATAAACCTGGAGAATTTTATATCGTGTGACTGTTTGGAGGTGATACTCATGCTAGGTGATGGGTGTGTGGGTGTATACCTCGAGGGATGGAGACTTGGTTCGTCCCGTAAGGCCTCATGGCCATCATCTGTGTTTACGTAGTTACTTGTTGTTGAACTTGTTTGCCTTTATGTTAGAGATCATGTTTATGCTTTATTCATGCTCACATTATTTGTACTCAGTCATAGAAATTATTTTACATGTTTACCTCAGTCTCTATTATTTGCTAATATGTTGTGATACTTGATGTGGGATGTGTTCCCTTATTTATTGATGATGGTGAGGCTAGTGAGGTACACGACTGAGTGAGGCCGAGGGCTTGGTTGTGAGGATATTAATACCATAGAGCGTGATTGTCCGCATAGCACGTGAGTTGATCGTGCGGGTCCAGGTATTGATACCATAGTGCGTGAGTTATCCGCGTAGCACGTGAGTTAACCGTGCGGATTCGGGTATTGATATGATGGCACGTGAGTTGTCAGTGCTTAGCGCTTGGGCTTTGGGAGTCCCTCTGGAGTCTGTATACACCCCCAATGAGCGCAGAGTATTGAGTGTATTGAGTGTTGAGTGCTGAGTGCGAGTGCAGAGTGATGGAATGGCATTGCTGTGAGGTTGCATTTACTTTTACTGTTGCTGCATTTATCTGTTAATTTTCTTTGTGGAATTTACTGAGTTATAGAATTTATCTGTTTATTCCTGTTATTTTTAAATTATGAAAACAAATAATTGGACTGTTTTACTTAGCTCGTCACTACTGCGCAGTTCCTTAGTTATTTCTATTACTACTGAGGTGGTTGTACTCATACTACACCCTGCACTTTATGTGCAGATCCAGGTGAGTTAGAGCGCGACGATCGTTGAGTTCAAGCCGGCTATTTTTGGAGACTACAAGTAGCTGCTAGCGTCTGCAGGGCCTTGTTACTCCTTTTGTCATTTCTTCTTTGGATAGTTAGATAATTTATATATCTTAGTTAATAGTTTTAGATGCTCATGACTAAGTGACGCCCTGATGTTTCGGACTCGTTTCCGTATTTTATATTATTTATATTTAGAGTTGGTTTAGTTTATCAGGAATTAAATTATTGCAAATATTTTATTAAATTCTTATAATCAAATTAGTAGTATTATTTTGGGAATATGCTTGCCTTGTAATACGATAGGCGCCATCACGACCATGGTTAGATTTTGGGTCGTGACAATGGCCATGGAGTACCTATACAGACTAATAAAGCAATTGAGGAACAACAAGGAATTCAGATTTCACCCAAGATGTGCAAAAGTCAATCTAGTACAATTGGGATTTGCTGATGACTTATTGCTTTTCTGTAAGGGAGACATACAGTATGTCAAGACTCTACACAAGCAATTTCAGACTTTCTCTGCCGCTTTAGGTCTAATTGTAAATCCAAACAAAAGCTGTATCTATTTTGGAGGAGTGGACAATAGGACACAACAACATATCATGGATCTGTTAGGATACACTAAAGGAGTTTTACCTTTTATATACCTTGGTGTTCCTTTGAGTACAAAGAGGCTGACAACAATACAATGTGAACCCCTAATTTATAGAATTCAGTGCTGGACAACAAAGTTTTTATCATATGCAAGTAAAGCAATGCTGATCAAGAGTGTGTTAGTGGAATTTCAGAACTTCTGAGCTTAAATCTTTATACTACCAAAAAAGATTATACAATTTATAGAAACAATATGCAAGAGGTTTCTATGGTCGGGCAGCGCTGAACCAACTAAGAAGGCATTGATTGCTTGGGATAAATTATGTGCTCCAAAGGCAGCAGGAGGGATAAACTTCATCAATGTGGAATTGTGGAATAAAGCACCCATATGCAAGCTTCTTTGAAACATCTGCACAAAGAAAGAAAAATTGCGGGTTCAATGGATACACGCCTACTATATAAAAGGGAACACTATATGGAACAATGAGCCAAAGAATGCATCGTGGATTATCCAAAAGATCTCAAGGCCAAAAGACGGTTTGAAGAGACTGGTTATTCAGAAGAAGAAGTGAATCAAATGGAAAAGTTCTATATAAAGCACATATACAAAGCATTGCAAGGGAGCTTTCAAAAGGTGTCATAGAGGAAGATAGTCTACAACAAAAATGGGCTCCAAAATGGATATTCATCTTAAGATTGACACTACAAGATAGGTTAACCACCAAAGAAAGACTAGCAAGATGGGGAATAGTAGAAGACACAGTATGTTCACTGTGTCAAAGAAAGAATGAGAAAATACATCACTTGTTTTTTGAATGTGAATTATCAAATGTTGTATGACAGATGCTTCTACATTGGCAAGGAATCACGAGAAGGAAGAAAGAATGGCAGGAAGAAATACAATGGACAAAGAAGGTAGCCAAAGGGAAGAGTACAGGAGCAACAATTTACAGAATGGTGTTAGCTGCAGCAGTCTATCATATATGGCAAGCAAGAAATAATACCATTTTTTCATAAGAAGAAGATGAAGAAGAGTAATGCAAATGCTATAGTTATATTGATCATCCAAGAGACACACATTAGAGCTCAGCAGGTTGCAAAACTGAATAGCTATTTGATTAATATGAATTGATATCCAGACTGAGCTTAAGTGTAGAGGCAATAGGAGAACATGAGGTAAGTTGGAAAATCTCCTTCTTGGGGCTTCATGTCCCGCAGGAGCTCTGTTAGGCGGGTTGGATTTTGTAAAGCTGTAAATATTTACTTGGTAAATAAAATCTTTAATTACAAAAAAAAATGACTTTAAACAAGGAAATCAATAATCCAATTAGCCTAGCTAGATCTTTTAATGGGCTACATTAACTATTGTTTAGAGATAAACAAAGTGAACTCGATACTTACATGCTTTGATACCATGTAAAAGTTAGGTAAAAATGAAGTAAAAAATCGTATCTACTCCATGAGAAATATCCCAAATCTTCCTATAAACACGTTTGAACTTGATCTTAGTATTTTTTTTAACACAAAACAAAAAGTTACACTTACACAGCAATACAAGATAAGGGTTAATGGGATGACACTTGATGTAGATTCTTCTTGTTTATTGTCTCCCATATTTGACACACATATTATTTAATAGCTGACGACACAAATCAAGATTATTTCCTTTCTGATGTAGAAGATCAGACTAAACTGCAACCACAGAGCATACTCAGACAAAACCTTGACTCAGTTACCAAGATAAATCTTTTATGATGTGGAAGATCAGACTATGCTGCAACCACAGAGCATACTTAGACAGTACCTTGGCTCTGATACCAATTGTTGCGGAAGCCAAATGTATATAGTTTGAATAAGTCACAACTACTATACCAAAAATTATGACAGCCACCAAATAATAAATAAGACAATAAAACAACAATAAAGGGAACACCAGAATTTACGAGGTTCGGCTAATTTTACCTACTCCTCGGATACAACCAATATTTTATTCCACTCCAAAAATACAAGTGAAATAATACTAAAGAGAGAAGATACAAATGCCTTAAACAGATGAGAAGGCAAATGAGAAGTCTATTTAAATCTTAAACATTAGGCCTTCTTTTAAAGGGGGAAATCCCCCCAAACTCAAGAGCCCACCAATGTGGGACAAAGAATTTGCCAAACTTCAACAAATCTCCACCTTGGCAAAATTTCACATCTTCAATTTTCTCTCAATAATAAATTTCAAATTTTTGATTGTGTCTATATCTTCTGTGAGCACGTGATTTTTGCCTCACAAGAACTACTCCAAAAGAAATCATAAATAATTTTTTTTCCTTGTATACGATTCTGAATTTTCGTGGCATTTTATCTGTGCATGTTTATTTTATTCTAATTAAAGAAAATACAGAAAAAATAGTAATATAGCTACATGTGCATTTAGGAATTAATGTTGCATTTTCATAATTAATTAATCATTGGTTTATATAAAAGGATAAAATAATAAAAAACAATATATTTAGGAATTAATTAACCATAATTTGGTTAAAAGAAAATCACAAAAATATGCATATGTGTTTCTTGCCATTGTGTTGATTTTATTTAAATGTTTAATTTGTGTGTTAATTATTATAGGTGTTAAATTATATGTGTGTAATTTTTTTATTTTTTTTACAATTTATTTAGGATTTTTGTTTAATTTTTCGTAATTAAAGAAAAATGGAAAACGGGTAAATGTAAAGGAAATTCGGACTGGGCCAGGAGAAATTCAGGCCCAAAACTCATCCCTGACCCAATCCAGACCAGCCAGCCTTGGAGACGGGCGAAACGACGTAGTGTGATGTCGAAACTGCGTCGTTTCGTCATAAAAAATCACAGCCGTCCACCCAAATCAATCCAACGGTCCCTAACGATCAACCCTAACCCGTAAACAGCCCCGACCCATTTTGCCCACACCGGTCCAATCCAACCTAAAGCCAAACGACCCCATTTTTAATTAAATGAATTGATCAAAGCCGTTGGATCCCATCATCCAACGTCCAGGATTCCTCAACCACTCCACTATATAAACCTAAAATCACTACCCGCCCCCTAGCCATTACCCCCTCCTCTCATTTATCATCAAACCTCGTCTCTTTCAGAGGCGAGAAACCCTAATAGCCACCACCCCGTTCCCTCGCCGTAAACCCGGCGGCGCCGGCTCTGATGGCCGTGAAATTCACACCACTGAACCTCCACACCACCCTGAACACGAATCCCTGGTTACTTAACTTCGAATCATCCCCAGTGTTCTCGAATCTTCAATCGAAGATTCGAGCCAAAACCCTAATCCACCTAATAAGTCCCAAAATCACACCAACCACCCACCTGACCTCCCTCATGCTTAAACCGCCATTAATCCCGTTCGAATCTCATGAGAACTGCTCGAATCCCAAATCGAACAAAGAATAACCCTAGATGCCAAGAAGTCGGAGTTCGTCGAGATTGGAAAAAAAACTTGAGGTCTCGACTGACCTTAGTCGAGTGTTCTCAGTCAGAACATTCGATTAAGGTCCGTTCGGCCTCAAAAAGGTCAAAACTGGTTCAAGACTGGGACATTTTTGTTAAAAATCAGAGGTATTTTTTCTTTCTTTCTTTCTTTTTGTTCATGTATTCTATATGTATGTCGTTGCCTATTTTATTAATTTGTGTGATTTTTCTACTTTTTTTAGATCAGTTCTGTTTCATCTTCAATAGACCTCTTCATTTTTGTCCAATTCTGTCATTTATTTATGTTTGCTGTAATTGTGGTGAGTTATAATGCGTATAATCGATTCGAATAAGTTCGTCGATTAGTTGTTTTATTATAAATCCTTGCCTCTGTTAATGCTGATTTAGGCAGCCTGTTTACTATTTTTAGATTGATCATTAACATTTGTTGTAAGTAATCATTTACTTAACTCCTGTTGATTAATTCGTTTTGTTTGCTCAATAAGCAGATCAGTCAAATGTTGTTATGTGTGTTTGATCCGGGGCCATTAGGTCTCAGGGCATTGTCATTGAACTGACAATGAACCTGCCCTCATATTACCTTCATTCATGTGCATATTAATTCAAGTTTCAATATCAGTTTAAATGATTCTATTAGAATTTTGTAAATTCAGTTTGTTTGTTTCAACTGAGATTCGACCTCAGTCATTTAGCTGTCAATAAGTGTATTTATAGCTGTTAGTTAGAGTTAATGTTCACATCTTTGATAGTTGGAACAAGTTGCAGAATAAAAGGCTGCCAGGCAATAATATCAAGGGGTTTGCAGGGTTAGTTTGGGAATTAGCATACCCACTAATTAAACTAGGATCCTATTAGACTAAGTGGAAACATTTCTTAATGGGAATGACACTTTTGCTGATTTTAAGGGGCTGAAAGGGGCACTAATAATCAGCACTAGTATAATGGGTTAATTAAGAAATGAAAAGTAGAATACTAAGTGGACAATGCACTAGCTGAAAGGCTTATTTAAGATAACTGAAAATCTGATTTGAAGGGGGGAATTTTAAGAAAAAGCAGACTGAAAGAGAGAAAAACTGGACTAAAAAAAATAAAAGATCTGAAATACTGGAAAAGGAGAGGAAACAAATTCAGAAAAAAATCAGAACTTTTAGATTAAGAGTTAGAGTATTGAGTTTGAACTTTTGCACTAAGAGTTGTCAGGCTGCTGTTCCTAAGTATTTGAAAATCAGAAACTATTGTTTCCTTGCATCTGTCTGTGTTTCATTTTGGTACTGCTGGGTTTTCAGTTTCGTTTGAGCTGGGTTTACTGGTTGTTGTTGTACTGCTTGGTGCTGATTGTCGCTGTTATTAGCTACTGGTCTACTGATCGTCACTTTCTTCTTCTGTTTCTACTATCAAGTACACTTTCGAATCATTGTGATGCGGCTGTTGTAGTGAAAACAAATACTCAAGTAGTCAAGTATTTAATTTGTATGTTTAATAGTCAAATGATAGGCAGATGTATAATCTATCTTTGTAATTCAAATTAAGAACATGGACGATGGAATTCATATTTGGCTAGAACTATTTTCTTTTGATTATAAACTGTAATTTGTAAACTATTAATAGTTTTCCAGTGTATGTTAGTTAGAATTCTATTTCATTTTGAATTAAGTATATTGAGTTATTAGAATTAAACAAGTTTAGGTAATCCTAATTGGAGCCGGCATCAGTCTGAAATAACAAGTTAATCGTGAACCTGCTGATAAACCTAGTTAAGGCATAAATTTGGACTAATTGTGTGAATTAGGTATTAATGTTTGGTTCAGGCAGCTCGTTTGTTTAAAAAGGGGATTTGTCTGGTTTGAAAGGATAATTGTTTGAATAGGTTTAGTTCTTCCAGTTTTAGGCAGAAATAAAAAGGCCATTAATTTTATAGAATCCGTAGGCTTGACATATTTGAAGCGCGATTCAATGTAGAAAGGATAAGAACCTTAATCCAATAGGTTGTCCAAGTTAACGAGTTAGATTCAACAAACTTTGGTAAGCATCAGTAATTAAGGTGGGTTTAGTTTCAAATAGTTGTAAAACATTTAGTCCCAATGAATCAATTCGTCTAACCATGCGAGTTTAATCTAGCTATAGGTTAATTAGCTTTTTTTTGAATATGTTATTTGTCGATGTTGCATTTTATTTGTAATTTCAATTTTAGTAATCTTCTCTTTCAATAACATTTGTCTTAATCTAGCAATTAATATGTCATATTTTTTTTAGCATGTAATTAACTAGGATCATTTTCTTTTATTTTAGAGAACAACCTAAATAAAAATGTAGTCGCTTTAGGACCGTTCTTTTAAAAAGAATGAGATAAGCCTCACCGAGTAAAAATATAAAAATTGCGAGGCCCTCGGTAAATATTTACTTTAAAAATTGCTTAGACTTCGGAATAGACTGTTTAGCAAACTCTCACGGCCTTA
Source organism: Nicotiana sylvestris (assembly GCF_000393655.2). Taxonomy (NCBI): domain Eukaryota; kingdom Viridiplantae; phylum Streptophyta; class Magnoliopsida; order Solanales; family Solanaceae; genus Nicotiana; species Nicotiana sylvestris. Next base: position 169,897,413 of record NC_091060.1, on the reverse strand, counting down.
CCCAAAGTAAATGATACGCTAGTCGCTTTAGGCGCGCCTTTAATAATTTAATTTACTTAAAACTCGGGTGCACATTTATGTTACCCAAATCCAAATCTCAACAGAGTCGAAACATGTCGATAACCACGGACACATTGATGTGACGTAGTTCGAGATATATTTTTACGATGTTGCAATTCTCTATAAAAATAATAATAACAATAAAGCGGTTTAAAGTTGAAATTGCGCTATAGTTTTGAACATGTATTAAAATCAGATATTTTAGCCATTACAACAGTTTAAGCGACCGTGTTAGAACCACGGGATTCATGGGTGCCTAACACCTTCCCTCGGGTCAACAGAATGCCTTACTTAGAATTTCTGGTTCGCAGACTTCATTTGGAAAGTCGAATAGTTTCCTCGATTCGGGATCAAATTGGTGACTTGGGACACCCTAAATCTTCCAAGTGGCGACTCTGAATAAATAAATAAATCCCGTTTCGATTGTCCTTTAAGTGGAAAAAACTCCCTACCACGTCCCTTCGCGGCGGCGCGGGCGAAAAAGGAGGTGTGACAGCTCTGGCGACTCCGCTGGGGACTAGAACCCAGAATCTCTGGTTCATGGTTCAGAATTCGAGCTTAAACGAATTGTTATATTTGGCTTTATTTATTATTTGATCTTATTGCATGTTTTGGCCTAAATGTACAAAATGATGCTCTTTACTGCTTTGATATTATTTGAACTGTACATATAAACTGTGCCGAAGCCTTCTCTTCTTACCTCCGGGGATGTGCTTATTGGTTAAGACTCCCTATTCTGTTAGTGTCGTACCCTAAATAAAAGAGGCTCGAAAAGTTTCTAAGCCGGCTGGCCTTTTGGTTCCCGGAAAGGAGCTCATTCCTCAACTCGAGTTGTCCGCTCGGGTGCACTGTCTAGAACAAAGACCCAGGTTTTGAACATAGAATAACGTGACTTCATGCCGGATCCCTAGTAGGAACGCTTATTTGCATCATGTTGCATTTGAATTAGGGGACTCAACACAGGGGTTGAGTTCGTCTAGAACTAGCAACCTGAAATGGAAAAAGACTATCCTGCTGCATCCTGTGTGTTGTGCACATTTATTTGCTTCAGATCTGCATGCTGACCGGCTTCTGAAATCAAGAATTTTTGAAAAAAAATTTGTGAAAAAAAGAAGAAGAGAAAAATAGCAGTGTAGGGAGATAACTACTTTATAGAAAGATAAAACCAATGTCCGAGTAGTATCAAAACCCTGCCGAAATTTTGAAAAAAAAATGTTTTTTTTTAGTTTAATATGTTTGAAAAAAAAATCTTGTTTACAAGTTTAGTTTATGTTGGGCGAACTACGCCGGTTTGATTCTCACAGGACGTGAGATACGTAGGCAACCCTCGTCGGGTCTAACCTCCCATTTTTGTAAAAAATTAATAAATAATAAAAATGTCAAAATTTTTATTTTTCTGTCATAGAGTCGGGTGATGCTGTTTATATCAAAAATAGTTGAATGTTCCCAAAAGGAACTCCGGAAGGCTGCCTTTGTATAAACGGCCACTTCTTATTTTTATTTTGGTTAAATCACACAACCTTAAAATCTTCGTCCCTGAAGTGCTGAGAGGTCGTGTTCAGAAATTCTTTTTTAGGAAAAATGATCATTTTTTTTAGTCGAATAAATTTTCGCTTGTTTAAATCTTATTAATAAATGTGCAGAATGAGCACGGCTCAAAATGAACCCTTTTCAATCATGAATAAAATTCCCCTCCAATTGCGGCTATGGTGGAATGATTTAGGTAAAGAAGGGTATGACGAAATCAAGAAACATCTGAAAGGTCTCACGAGTTTGTTGGATATCAGGCCTCGAGGAGATATTATAAGGGCACTGGTCCCTCACTGGGACCCTGCGCACAATGTCTTCCACTTCTCGGACTTTGAACTTACCCCAACTTTAGAGAAAATAGCAGGGTACATCGGCAGTGCTGAGGTTCCATTGAGGCATAAATACCTGGTTGCTCCAAGAGCCGTAGCGGTACACCGGATTTTGGACTCATTAAAGATAGTCAGAACAATCCATAACCCTGACTTGGCAAAAGGTTTTTGCACTATGAGTTTCATATACCAAAGATATGGTCACATAGGAGGATTCGACAAGCCAAAAAACAAGTTGTACAGCAAAAGTAACCGTCGAAAGTGGGATGAACATAGACGGGTTGCTTTCATGATTACCTTCTTAGGGCTCTTAGTGTTCCCAAGAAAAGACGAGAATATCGACATAAAGATAGCTGGGGTCATCAGTACTTTGTTCACTCAAAAGGATAGCACGCTGGCGCCCATGATTGTATCTGATATATTCCGAGCTCTCACGGCCTGCAAAGCCGGAGGAAACTTTTTCGAAGGTTGTAACTTGTTGTTGCAAATGTGGATGACCGAACACCTATGTCATCGAGCCCAGTTCTTGAGCCATGGATCTTCTGAAAAGACCTGCATAGAGGAGTTCTACACCAGAATTAATGAGGCCCACCTACCTGAAGGAGTCTCGGCATGGACCTCATATTTCCGGACCCTCAACGCCAGTCAAATACAGTGGACACTGGGATGGTTACCGGTCAACGAAATCATATACATGCCAACAGCTAGGCCCCATTTTCTCTTGATGGGACTTAAGAGCATTCAACCTTATGCGCTGTATCGGGTATTGAGGCAACTAGGGAGGTGTCAGATAGTGCCCAAAGATGAGGATCTAAGTACCCAGGTAATTGAGATCAATTCTGATGGTCAGTTTCCTGAAGCAAGAGTCCGCCAGATTTGGAACCAATGTCAATACTTAGAGGCAAATACTTGTGTGCTGAATCAGGCAAGAGGTGAAGTTTCACCTGGATATCAGGCTTGGTACAAAGGGGAAATGTCGTCTGGAAGGCCGACTAAAAGATCTCACCTTCAAGAATTTGCCAAGTCCTCACAAGAGCATTGGGACTGGTTGGCCAAAAAGCGAGAATATCTTACCGAAATAGGCAAACTGAAACAACAGATTCAGGATCTGAAATTTGAAAGCAAAGTGCAGTTTGCTGCCAACAAAGGAGAAAAGAACAGATTAGCCAGAGAAGGCGAGATCCTCAAAGCTCAGATCCGAAAGATGAAAATGGATGCCGACAACCAACTGAGAAGCCGGGCTAATAAAAGGTTGATAGCAAGGTTAAGGAATCAGGTCGCTGAAGGCCAGAAAGACTTGGAAAGATCCAAGGCTAGCATAGCAAGATTACGGACCAGGTGGGAAAAAGTTACAGCAGCACGGAGAAAGCACCTATGGCAAGTGAAAAGGGATTATGAAATGAGTGTTACAACATTGAGAGAAATAAATTCCACTCTCAGTGATCGGGTCCTTAAACAAGCCCGGGATGCTAGAACAGATATGGAACGCTGCTATGAGTCAATAGCCCGAATGGAAGAACAAATGGAGAGGTTCTAAGATCAGCTCATTGACAATACTCGAATATTGGGACTAAAGAATCAACGAATAGAACAGCTGTGCATAGAGAGGGATAGAATCAGGGGTAGGATCAATGAGATTGGGCGCTACATCACCACGAAATGCCTAACATGTGAAGAAATGCCCCGTGATATCCTTTTTGCCTCAATCATGGGTTATGTCCACCAGATCATGGAGGAATTAAAAAGATTGCAAAGAGGCCTAACACCAAAGCCTGCGGAAAGGCCGAATGATGCCTCGCGGGCACCAAAATTCAAGGCTTTAATGTATCCCTAGTTAAATCCTGCACTTGTTTGTTTTTTAGAGTCTGTTGTCTACCCTTATGTTCTCTTCAAACATTCTTAAAAAGTATGGAGTCTATATTTTCGTTTGTTTTTCTTTCAAATGATGGCTTGTAATAGCATATTTGGGTAATAAAAAGTAAAATTGGGTCTTTATTTTACTTATGGCACGAGCTACGCTTGGTCTGATTCGTGCGGGGTCACGATACGTAGGCAATCTCTATAGGATTTGACCGTAATTAAAAAAAAAAGAGGAAAAAAAGAGAGAGAAGAAGAAAAGAAAGGTCCCTGAAACACTCGAAAAAGGCACAAATAAAATAAGCCGGTAAGATGCATGCGGTCGGAGCAAAAGCATGTTAGAAATGATTAACTGTCTAAGAACATTGTATCCCCCCCAACGTGCAAATACAATATCTGTTAAGAGTCTAACACTGACAAGTTTGTTATTTTTCCAATCACTATCAGTTAGTTTGTTAAAGCGTACTGGTACCGTACCATTATCAAACAAGATCAAAAGGGCCCATACCAGAAAGCATGACTGGTTCAGACAACAGTGTTGAGTCGGAAAAGACGACAAATCAGATGCTGAAGGAAGCCATGGAAAAAATGGAAAAGATGAGGCTAGAAATGAATGAAATGCAAGTAGCCTTAGCTAGAGCCCAAAAGGGGCAGGAACTACATGTTACTCCTACTCTCCAACCAGGACACACGTCAGAATATCCCTCTCCCGGTCCTTCAACGAGTTTCCCAAGCCATCACTACTATCAGGGAAGAAAGACCTATGATCCCCAAGCTCCACCACCCAGTCAAAACCCTCCTCCACCAAATGTTCCCGTCTTTGTGGCACCTCCCCCAGCCCCATTGCACAGATCATCCAGTGAGCCGCTGTTTCAGGCTTACGACACACAATATTACCCCCTGAACTCACATTCAAAGCACCCGAGCCACATACCTATAATCCCCACTTTGAGGTCCCAACGGAGATTGAAAAGCCGGCTAAGAGCCCAGAGCAGGACGAGGTGATGCGGAAATTTTAAAGCCTGGAGCAGTCCTTCAGGAACATACACGGGTTAGGCAACCAGGTCAGCATGGCCTACAAGGATCTATGCCCTTTCCCTGACGTTCAATTACCAGCAGGGTTTAAGATGCCCAAGTTCGATTTGTACGAAGGGCATGGCGATCCTATAGCACATCTACGGGGCTTTTGTAGCAAAATGAGGGGAGCAGGGGGAAAAAATGAGCTACTGATAGCTTACTTTGGCCAGAGTATAAGCGGGTCGGCACTAGAATGGTATACAAGACAAGATCCGAGCAGGTGGTACACCTGGGATGACTTGGCACAGGCTTTCGTAGGACATTTCCAATACAACCTTGAGATAGTCCCAGACCGTCTCACATTGCTAAAGCTTGAGAAGAAACCCAGAGAGAGCTTCAGGGAATTTGGTTTCCGATGGAGAGAACAGGCAGCCAGAGTTGATCCTCCAATGAGAGAGGGAGAAATGGTAGATTAATTTCTACAAACTCTAGAGCCTACTTACTTCGGTCACTTAGTGACGTCAGTTGGCAAATCCTTCAATGAAGTGGTGAAAATGGGAGGTATGATAGAAGAGGGACTTAATTCCAATAAGATCCTGAGTTACTCGGCAATTAAGGCAACAACTCAGGCCATTCAGAGCGGCACGGGAGGTGCGCTCGGAAAGAAAAGGAAAGAAGAGGTCACGACAATAGAGGCAGGTAATTGGTCCAGATCTAGAGGTCCTTCCCCTCATTACCAACCCAGACCCCATCATCTAAACTACCTACCCAATCCATACAACCCTCCACAACCCTACTACCCACCACAAGAACAACATTTTTCCGTCCATCACGCCCAAACTTACACCCAGCCTCCGGCTCGTCCGCAATGGCGTGTACCGGCTCCCCAACATACATATATACCTCCACAAAACACATATCCACCTCCACAAAATACATATCCACCACCGAGGGCCTACAGGAATCCTTCAGGGCCAAATTTCCGCGGAAATCAGGCTTTCAGGAGCGAAAGAATGCAGAAGCCAAGAACCTTCACTCCGTTGGGAGAAACATATACTACTCTATTTCACAAGTTGAAGCAGATAGGCATACTAAGTCCTGTTGAAACCAAATTGCCAAATCCCCTTCCCAGAAATCTGGACCATTCAGTAAGCTGCGAATATTGTTCAGGTGCTCCCGGGCACGATACTGAAAAATGTTGGAAGTTGAAGACTGCCATACAAGATCTTATTGACACAAATAGGATCAAGGTTCAAGCACCAGAGACACCCAACATCAATGAAAATCCATTACCGGTGCACCATGAAACCCATATGATTGAACTAGTGCACGAAGGAGGGAAACCAAAAACACCCTCACAAATGGTAATGATGATTCGCGCCAGTGCTAATGAAGAGTCGACCAGTGGAAAGGCAGTGGTACAGTCGGGAAAGGTATATGAAAAGCCCTTTGTGGTAGCAGGGAAAGGATCGTCTATTACTGCGAAGAAGCCAGAGTCAGTCAGAGCAGTGATGCAAGGAGTAGCAAACAAACCAATGTTGGTAGTAAAAGGGGTCCACATGGAACCAGTTGTTATCAAACCGGTCATACAGTTGCCGATAACAAGTGAGAAAGCTGTACCATGGAGTTACAGTCAAGTGACAGTGACGCATAAGGGGAAGGAGATTATGAAAGACGTATGCGAGGAACATGGGTTAACTCGATCGGGAAGGTGTTTTGCTCCTGCAGAGTTGAGAAGGGTCAATACTGAAACAATAAAGAAACCGGTAACAGAGGAAGAAGCAGAGGAATTTTTGAAGAAGATGAAGGCGCAGTTTGAGAAAGACCCCAGCCCAGATTTCGTTTCTATCCTTATTAATCCATTCAAACGATCATTGTCGGGCCTTGATGAAGATTCTGAACGAGGCCTATGTCCCGACAAACTCTCAGTGAACCATTTGGAGAAAGTAGCGCACAAGATCTTTGAAGTAAACCGAGTGACATTCTCTGATGATGAGTTACCGGTAGAGGGTACTGAACACAACAGAGCACTCTATCTGATGGTAAAATGCGAAGAATCGGTGGTCACCCGAGCACTAATTGATAATGGGTAAAGTGCCAATATCTACCCTTTAGCCACTCTGAACAAGCTAAAGGTTGCTGATGATAGGATCAACAAGAACAGTGTCTGCGTCCGAGGTTTTGATGGGGGTGGCACTGACACAGTGGGTGATATCGTACTGGAATTAACCATTGGTCCAGTCGAGTTCACCATGGAATTTCAAGTAATAGATGTGGCGGTGTCATACAATCTTTTATTAGGACGACCCTAGATCCATGCAGCTAAAGCAGTGCCTTCTACACTGCATCAAATGGTCAAATTTGAATGGGATAGACAAGAAATTGTGGTACACGGGGATGACGGCACACACGCCGTCAGTGATGCTATTGTGCCCTTCATAGAAACCGACGATGATAAGGGCCCATGGGTTTATCAAGTTTTCGACGCAGTCTCAGTAGACAAAGTTCCTGAGGGCGGGGGACTTCCACATCCCAGAATCACAGCTGCAACCTTCATGATAGCCTCAGAAATGTTGAATAATGGGTTTGTACCAGGGAAAGGTCTGGGGGTTGATCTGCAAGGAATGATCCAGCCAGTTTCTTTGCCCAAGAACCTGGAAACTTTTGGGTTGGGATTCAAGACTACCGCAGCGGATGTGAAACGGGCCCGCAAATTGAAGAAAAGAATCTGGGTCCTTCCTAAGCCAGTCCCATGCCTGTCCAGATCATTTGTCAAAGCAGGGTTCAGAAAGTTGTCAGTCCCGAAAGTTCTTGGACCTCTGATAGGGCCAGATGGAGATTTGAATGAAAGCTTTGAAAGAGTGTTTGCCGATATCAACATGATAGAAGCTGGAGAGGATTCCAGTAAGGCAGACATACAGTTTGTGGGTCCTAAGGTCAAGGTCAACAATTGGATAACTACTTCTCTTCCTACTTGGAGGGAATCCTGGTAGTTGACTCTGATTTTCCTTTTCTGTTTTCTGGATTATTCCAGGGTTGTAATTCAGATTTCTTTTTATTGTGTTCAATACAGTGTGAAACCTTGTTATCCCATAATTCGATAAAACGAAAAGTTTCTTCTTTATTTCTTATCTTATTTTTTATTATTTTAATTTTGTTTCTTTCGTTTCTTTTTCTGAACAGTTCTTTTCATACTGGTTCTAATGACATGGCATGCACAACGGATCTTCAACCTAGTCTAAAAGATCAATCTGATTTCGAGTTAACCATACAAGAGGTCGATTATGATAATGAATCAGAATACGATGAGGATGAAGCATTCGAGGAGATAAACAGGGAGTTAAGCCAGTTTGAAGAAAAATACAAACCCAACTTAAATGACACAGAAGCCATCAATTTAGGGGATACCGGCAATATCAGAGAAACTAAAATAAGCATCCACATTGCACCAAATATCAGGGAGGAATTGATCAAAACACTTATTGAGTTCAAAGATGTTTTTGCATGGTCGTATGATGACATGCCGGGGTTAAGCACAGATTTAGTGGTTCATAAATTGCCCACTGACCCGGCATGCCCTCCCGTCAAGCAAAAATTGAGGAAGTTCAAAACGGATATGAGTGTGAAGATTAAAGAAGAAGTAACCAAGCAGCTGCAAGCAAAGGTTATTCATGTCACTCGATATCCTGATTGGTTGGCTAATGTGGTGCCGGTACCAAAGAAAGATGGAAAGATCAGGGTGTGTGTCGATTACCGTAATTTGAACAGGGCAAGCCCTAAAGACAACTTTCCTTTACCCAACATCCATATCTTGATCGACAATTGTGCCGGACGTGAGATCAGATCTTTTGTAGATTGCTATGCTGGGTATCATCAGATTCTGATGGATGAGGAAGATGCGGAAAAGACAACCTTCATTATGCCGTGGGGAACTTATTGCTACCGGGTAATGCCATTTGGTTTGAAGAATGCTGTGGCGACGTACATGAGAGCAATGACCACTGTGTTTCATGACATGATCCACAAAGAAATTGAAGTGTACGTAGACGATGTAATCATAAAGTCCAAGCATCAGGAAGACCACGTAGCAGACCTAAGGAAGTTCTTTCAAAGACTTCGAAGGTATGATATTAAGCTCAACCCGGCCAAATGTGCATTTGGTGTTCCATCTGGGAAGCTTTTGGGATTCATCGTCAGTCGGCGAGGTATTGAACTGGATCCGTCAAAGATCAAATCTATCCAAGATTTGCCACCACCGAAGAACAAGACATAAGTAATGAGTCTGTTGGGAAGTTTGAATTACATCAGCAGATTTATTGCTCAACTCACAGCAACCTGTGAACCCATTTTCCGGCTGTTGAAGAAGGATGCTACAGTAGGATGGACGGTGGAATGCCAGGAGGCATTCGACCAGATCAAAGAATATTTATCAAATCCACCTGTATTGGTTCCCCTGAGCCGGGAAGACCATTAATTCTTTATCTAACGGTCTTGGAGAATTCGTTTGGTTGTGTGTTGGGGCAACACGACATTACAGGAAGAAAAGAGCAAGCCATCTATTATCTCAGCAAGAAGTTTACAGTATATGATGTTAAGTACACTCAACTCGAGAAGACATGTTGCGCCCTAACCTGGGTGGCCTAGAAATTGAAACATTATTTATCCTCATATACTACTTATCTCATTTCCCGTTTGGATCCGTTAAAGTATATTTTCCAGAAGCCTATGCCCACAAGAAGGTTAGCAAAATGGCAAATATTACTCACGGAGTTTGACATCGTCTATGTGACGAGGACAGCCATGAAGGCCCAAGCGTTGGCAGATCACTTGGCTGAGAATCCTGTTGATGAAGAATACGAGCCGTTGAGGACGTATTTTCCTGACGAGGAAGTAATGAATATAGATGAGTTGGACTTACCTGAGGAACCAGGTTGGAAGCTTTTCTTTGATGGAGCCGCAAATGTGAAGGGAGTTGGAATAGGAGCAGTGCTTATTTCTGAAACAGGACATCATTATCCTGTTACAGCTCAACTGCGTTTCTATTGTACCACAACATGGCTGAGTATGAAGCATGCATTTTGGGTTTGCGATTAGCTACAGACATGGATGTACAGGACGTCTTGGTCTTGGGGGACTCGAACCTCCTGGTGCATCAGATTCAGGGTGAATGGGAAACACGGGATTTGAAGCTCATACTATATCGACAATGTTTGCACGATCTGAGCAAACGATTTTGATCAGTGGAGTTCAGAAACATCCCAAGAGTTCACAATGAGGTTGCCGATGCATTGGCCACTTTAGCATCAATGTTGCATCACCCAGACAAAATTCATGTTGACCCGTTGCACATCTAGGTTCGTGATCATCATGCCTATTGCAACATGATAGAGGAAGAAGTGGATGGCGAGCCATGGTTTTATGACGTTAAAGAGTACCTCAGGATGGGGATATACCCGGAGCAGGCCACTGGAGATCAAAAAAGAGCCATTCGGCGATTGTCAAATGGTTTCTTCCTCAGTGGGGGAGTGTTATACAAAAGAACCCCAGATTTGGGATTGCTAAGATGTATAGATGTCAGTCAAGCCACGACAGTTATGACAAAAGTACATGCTGGAGTTTGTGGGCCACATATGAGCGGATATATATTGGCAAAGAAGATTCTTCGAGCAGGATATTATTGGATCACTATGGAGCATGATTGTATCAATTTCGTGCGGAAATGCCATCAGTGTCAGATACACGGCGATCTGATTCATTCTCCACCAACGGAATTGCACACAATGTCAGCACCATGGCCATTTGTGGCATGGGGCATGAATGTCATTGGGCCTATTGAGCCAGCAGCTTCGAACGGTCATAGATTCATTCTGGTGGCCATCGATTATTTTACTAAGTGGGTTGAAGCCAAAACTTTCAAGTCAGTAACCAAGAAGGCAGTGGTGGATTTTGTTCATTCTCATATCATCTGTAGATTTGGGATCCCGAAAGTAATAATCACGGACAATGGTGCTAATCTTAACAGCAATTTGATGAGGGAAGTATGTGAATAGTTTAAGATTACAAACCGTAACTCCACACCATATCGTCCCAAGGCGAATGGAGCTGTTGAAGCAGCCAACAAGAACGTCAAGAAGATACTGAGGAAGATGGTAGAAGGATCCAGGCAATGGCATGAAAAATTACCATTTGCATTGTTGGGTTATCGCACTACCGTCCGGACTTCAGTAAGTGCTACCCCTTATTTGTTGGTATATGGAACTGAAGCAGTAATACCGGCGGAAATTGAAATTCCATCCCTTCGGATTGTCGCTGAGGCTGAGATTGATGATGACGAATGGGTCAAAACCCGTTTGGAGCAGTTGAGCTTGATTGATGAAAAGAGATTGGCAGTTGTGTGTCATGGCCAGTTATATCAAAGGAGAATGGCAAGAGCCTACAACAAGAAGGTGTGCCCCAGAAAATTTGAAGTGGGGCAACAAGTGCTGAAACGAATCCTGCCACACCAAGCAGAAGCAAAGGGCAAGTTCGCCCCGAATTGGCAAGGACCATTCATTGTAACCAGAGTATTGTCCAATGGCGCTTTATGTTTAACAGATATCGAAGGAAAATGCGTCGACATGGCTATCAATTGTGACGCAGTTAAGAGATATTATGTATGATCTCTTTTGATTGTAATTGTCATTTGTTTGTGGTTGGCATTTATCGGAGAATGAAATAACGGAGGAAATTTTTTCTTCTATCAAAACACTTTAACCTTTGCTTACCCTTTTGAGCCTTATTTATTCTTTCATATCCCTCTTTTGGAGTCAGTAAGTAAAATAAAAGATAAAAAAAAAGAAAAACAATAATAAAGACAAAGGAAAAATCATAAGAAAAATAAAGGAAGTGGGAACTATGTTTGACCTGATTCCTCAAAGAAAGATACGTAGGCGCCTCACGGCTCGGTCATAGTGCAACAAAAAATAAAAAATCCCCAAGCAAGAAGAACTGGGGCAGAAGTTGTGAAAAGAAAATTTGATTCCAAGAGTTGTACTGTTTCACCCCTCCAAATTATTTTAAAACTTTTGATACTCCTTTTCTTTTAGCCATATATATAAAAAAAAAACCATATTGATGTCCAAAAAAGACCTCCCGATCAGTATTCGAGAAGTGCCAAGTTCATGCACATGGAAGTCGGGAACAACACTCTGATCCCCAGCAGAGAAGAGGATCATAAACTGGAAATGAATTGATAGCCTAAAGGATCCCCAACAAAGAGCGTCATATCGACAACGCTCCAATCCCCAGCTGAAAAATAAAATAAAATGAGAGAGTCTTGTCGGTGAAAACCTTCACAGGTACCATGAGGCGACGAGAGTTGAGAGAAATGAGAGAGTCTTATTAGTGAAAACCCCTCGAAGGGCACTATGAGGCGACAAGGCGAGATTGGCGGAAAAGGTCCACCGTTGGCAGAAGTTGAGTATTTATTTATCCCCAGTGAGATGAGGCCATCCGAAAGATTGATTGATACAAATAGACTGGGTTGATCAATCCGGAATGCACGACATGATCGTTGGGATTGGTTATATCATTCAGATAAGTTCTTTTCTTTTCTTTTTCCCCAACATTTGTTCAGAAAGACTTCTTTTTCTATCTTTAAAATTATCACTCTTTCATTTCTTGGTTTAAAAGATTTTATTTCCCCAACAGTTTATTTTTGAAAAGGATTTTCAGAGCTTACTATCAGTTTCCAAAATGGTACAAGGCAAAATGCGAAAAGGACAAGCCAAAGATAAGGCGACAAAGCGAAAAGAAGTTTGTCGCAAGACCAAATAATGAATGGGTCTAGATCCTAAGGGACCCAAAATTCCAAGGGAAGTTATGGATCAAATTCCAAGAGGATCCCTAGCAGATTTGCGAGATACAGGAACAACTCCGACAGATTCTCTACCAAGCTCCACAATGGTCGGACAACACGGAGCGGGGAAGGAAGAGAAACGAAAACCATCCCCAGCAGGAATACCAGCCCCAACAATCAATATTCTCCCCAGCAAGTTTTATAGCAATGCAAGGAAAAGAAAAGGGAAAAACCATCTTCAGCAGAAGTGGCACGACCACTCGCCCTGTTTTAAACTAATAAATTTTTCTTTGATTTGAAACAGGGAAAGGAAATATTATTGACCGCAGGAAGACAGGGTCACAAAGAAGATTATCAAATTGGGGCAGAAAATTTTCTCTCATTAGGAAAATTTTCTTAAAATCAGATAGTCATTTGGGAAAGAGAGAAGACAACACAAGTGTTGAAGGAAGAAAAATCCCCAGCAGTATACGAGAAGGGAGATAGAAGTTTTAAGAGAAAAGCAATCTTGGAAGAAGCAAGATAATCAGTATCATCCCCATCATTGTTAAAAGGAGGAAGATAATTCCCCAGCAGTGTTATTCCCGGCAGGTTTCAGGGAAGCGAAGCACCAGCTTTAAAGGAAATAGTCTTTGAAGAAGGAACATGACATATTGGTGAAATAAAATATCGGTGTTATCCCCAGCAATTTTCAGAGGAATAAAACACCAGTTTTGAAGGAAGCAGTTGTTGAAGTCAGGAGCCCGCCTGGAGAATGGAGGCTGAATTCTTTTGAAAGTTGGAGAAGTCAGGAGCCCGCCTGAAGAATGGAGGCTGAATTATTTTGAGAAAGTTGTTGAAGTTAGGAGCCCGCCTGGAGAATGGAGGCTGAATTATTTGAAAGTTGTTGAAGTCAGGAGCCCGCCTGGAGAATGGAGGCTGAATTATTTTGAAAGTTGGAGAAGTCAGGAGCCCGCCTGGAGAATGAAGGCTGAATTATTTTGAAAGTTGGAGAAGTCAGGAGCCCGCCTGAAGAATGGAGACTGAATTATTTTGAGAAAGTTGTTGAAGTCAGGAGCCCGCCTGAAGAATGGAGGCTGAATTATTTTGAGAAAGTTGTTGAAGTCAGGAGCCCGCTTGGAGAATGGAGGCTGAATTATTTGAAAGTTGGAGAAGTCAGGAGTCCGCCTGGAGAATGGAGGCTAAATTATTTTAAGTTGTTGTTGAAGACAGGAGCCCGCCTGGAGAATGGAGGTGTTAAAATTTAAGAAGTTATTGAAGTCAGGAGCCCGCCTGTAGAACGGAGGTCGTTATATTTTTAAGTTATTGAAGTCAGGAGCCCGTCTGGAGAATGGAGGCTGAATTATTTTGAAAGTTGGAGAAGTCAGGAGCCCGCCTGGAGAATGGAGGCTAAATTATTTTAAGTTGTTGTTGAAGACAGGAGCCCGCCTGGAGAATGGAGGTGTTAAAATTTAAGAAGTTATTGAAGTCAGGAGCCCGCCTGTAGAACGGAGGTCGTTATATTTTTAAGTTGAAGAAGTAAGGAGCCCGCCTGGAGAATGGAGGTGTTAAAATTTTGAGGAAGTTGTTGAAGTCAGGAGCCCGCCTGCAGAACAGAGGAGTACATTTCAAGATCAAACAGAAGTCAGTAATGAGGGGGAGTACAACAAAGATCCCCAGCATAACAAGCTTTAATGTAAGAAGCAGTGTCCCCAGCAGACAGAACGGAATAATAAAACTTATGCTCAAAAAGGCAAAAAGGCCAGTGTCATCCCCGACAATTTTCAAAAGAAAGGCACCGGAGGAAACACAAGCCGACAAGAGCGAGACAACCAGAGCAAGGGGAAGACAGATAAGATTTTGTAATTCCTAGCTTAGTCTAGCTTCTTATTTTCTTTTGGCAATGGTGTAATAAGGAGATCGGGAGGCAGTAACAACAACAATAACAGCAAAAAGCAGTTCCATGGTAGTCCCAGCTACCACAACTTCCCGAACTACATTAACCTGATTCCCTTCTAGCCAGGGATATGTAGGAAACCTTTGAAGCAAAGGTTTGGTTAAATCTTTTTCAAAAAAATGCTTCACACGGAGAATTCCAATGGGCAAAAATCGCTCGTATCCGCTCACTTTATCTTTGCATGAAAACTCTTCATGTTTTTGGACAAAGAGGGGCAGCTGTGAGCACGTGATTTTTGCCTCACAAGAACTACTCCAAACGAAATCATAAATAATTTTTTTTCCTTGTATACGATTTTGAATTTTCGTGGCATTTTATCTATGCCTGTTTATTTTATTCTAATTAAAGAAAGTACAGAAAAAATAGTAATATAGGTACATGTGCATTTAGGAATTAATGTTGCATTTTCATAATTAATTAATCATTGGTTTATATAAAAGGATAAAATAATAAAAAAATAATATATTTAGGAATTAATTAACCATAATTTGGTTAAAAGAAAATCACAAAAATATGCATATGTGTTTCTTGCCATTGTGTTGATTTTATTTAAATGTTTAATTTGTGTGTTAATTATTATAGGTGTTAAATTATATGTGTGTAATTTTATTATTTTTTTATTTTTACAATTTATTTAGGATTTTTGTTTAATTTTTCGTAATTAAAGAAAAATGGAAAACGGGTAAATGTAAAGGAAATTCGGACTGGGCCAGGAGAAATTCAGGCCCAAAACTCATCCCTGACCCAATCCAGACCAGCCAACCTTGAAGACGGGCGAAACGACGTAGTGTGATGTCAAAACTGCGTCGTTTCGTCATCAAAAATCACAGCCGTCCACCCAAATCAATCCAACGGTCCCTAACGATCAACCCTAACCCGTAAACAGCCCCGACCCATTTTGCCCACACCGGTCCAATCCAACCTGAAGCCAAACGACCCCGTTTTTAATTAAATGAATTGATCAAAGCCGTTGGATCCCATCATCCAACGGCCAGGATTCCTCAACCACTCCACTATATAAACCTAAAATCACTACCCGCCCCCCCATAGCCATTACCCCCTTCTCTCATTTCTCATCAAACCTCGTCTCTTTCAGAGGCGAGGAACCCTAATAGCCGCCACCCCGTTCCCTCACCGTAAACCCGGCGGCGCCGGCTCCGATGGCCGTGAAATTCACACCACTGAACCTCCACACCACTCTGAACATGAATCCCTGGTCACTTAACTTCGAATCATCCCCAGTGTTCTCGAATCTTCAATCGAAGATTCGAGCCAAAACCCTAATTCACCTAATAAGTCCCAAAATCACACCAACCACCCACCTGACCTCCCTCATGCTTAAACCACCATTAATCCCGTTCGAATCTCATGAGATCTGCTCGAATCCCAAATCGAACAAGGAAGAACCCTAGATGCCAAGAAGTCGGAGTTCGTCGAGATTGGAAAAAAAAAACTTGAGGTCTCGACTGACCTTAGTCGAATGTTCTCAGTCAGAACATTCGATTAAGGTCCGTTCGGCCTCAAAAAGGTCAAAACTGGTTCAAGACTGGGACATTTTTGTTAAATATCAGAGGTATTTTTTCTTTCTTTTTGTTCATGTATTTTATGTGTATGTCGTTGCCTATTTTATTAATTTGTGTGATTTTCTACTTTTTTTTAGATCAGTTCTGTTTCATCTTCAATAGACCTCTTCATTTTTGTCCAATTCTGTCATTTATTTATGTTTGCTGTAATTGTGGTGAGTTATAATGCGTATAATCGATTCGAATAAGTTCGTCGATTAGTTGTTTTATTATAAATCCTTGCCTTTGTTAATGCTGATTTAGGCAGCCTGTTTACTATTTTTAGATTGATCGTTAACATTTGTTGTAAGTAATCATTTACTTAACTCCTGTTGATTAATTCGTTTTGTTTGCTCAATAAGCAGATCAGTCAAATGTTGTTATGTGTGTTTGATCCGGGGCCATTAGGTCTCAGGGCATTGTCATTGAACTGACAATGAACCTGCCCTCATATTACCTTCATTCATGTGCATATTAATTCAAGTTTCAATATCAGTTTAAATGATTCTATTAGAATTTTGTAAATTCAGTTTGTTTGTTTCAACTGAGATTTGACCTCAGTCATTTAGCTATCAATAAGTGTATTTATAGCTGTTAGTTAGAGTTAATGTTCACATCTTTGATAGTTGGAACAAGTTGCAGAATAAAAGTCTGCCAGGCAATAATATCAAGGGGTTTGCAGGGTTAGTTTGGGAATTAGAATACCCACTAATTAAACTAGGATCCTATTAGACTAAGTGGAAACATTTTTTAATGGGAATGACACTTTTGCTGATTTTAAGGGGCTGAAAGGGGCACTAATAATCAGCACTAGTATAATGGGTTAATTAAGAAATGAAAAGTAGAATACTAAGTGGACAATGCACTAGCTGAAAGGCTTATTTAAGATAACTGAAAATCTGATTTGAAGGGGGGAATTTTAAGAAAAAGCAGACTGAAAGAGAGAAAAACTGGACTAAAAAAAAAGAAAAGATCTGAAATACTGGAAAAGGAGAGGAAACAAATTCAGAAAAAAATCAGAACTTTTAGATTAAGAGTTAGAGTGATGAGTTTGAACTTTTGCACTAAGAGTTGTCAGGCTGCTGTTCCTAAGTATTTGAAAATCAGAAACTATTGTTTCCTTGCATCTGTCTGTGTTTCATTTTGGTACTGTTGGGTTTTCAGTTTCGTTTAAGCTGGGTTTACTGGTTGTTGTTGTACTGCTTGGTGCTGATTGTCGCTGTTATTAGCTACTGGTCTACTGATCGTCACTTTCTTCTTCTGTTTCTACTATCAAGTACACTTTCGAATCATTGTGATGCGGCTGTTGTAGTGAAAACAAATACTCAAGTAGTCAAGTATTTAATTTGTATGTTTAATAGTCAAATGATAGGCAGATGTATAATCTATCTTTGTAATTCAAATTAAGAACATGGACGATGGAATTTATATTTGGCTAGAACTATTTTCTTTTGATTATAAACTGTAATTTGTAAACTATTAATAGTTTTCCAGTGTATGTTAGTTAGAATTCTATTTCATTCCGAATTAAGTATATTGAGTTATTAGAATTAAACAAGTTTAGGTAATCCTAATTGGAGCCGGCATCAGTCTGAAATAACAAGTTAATCGTGAACTTGCTGATAAACCTAGTTAAGGCATAAATTTGGACTAATTGTGTGAATTAGGTATTAATGTTTGGTTCAGGCAGCTCGTTTGTTTAAAAATGGGATTTGTTTGGTTTGAAAGGATAATTGTTTAAATAGGTTTAGTTCTGCCAGTTTTAGGCAGAAATAAAAAGGCCATTAATTTTATAGAATCCGTAGGCTTGACATATTTGAAGCGCGATTCAATGTAGAAAGGATAAGAACCTTAATCCAATAGGTTATCCAAGTTAACGAGTTAGCTTCAACAAACTCTGGTAAGCATCAGTAATTAAGGTGGGTTTAGTTTCAAATAGTTGAAAAACATTTAGTGCCAATGAATCAATTCGTCTAACCATGCGAGTTTAATCTAGCTATAGGTTAATTAGTTTTTTTTGAATATGTTATTTGTCGATGTTGCATTTTATTTGTAATTTCAATTTTAGTAATCCTCTCTTTCAATAACATTTGTCTTAGTCTAGCAATTAATATGTCACGTTTTTTTAGCATGTAATTAACTAGGATCATTTTCTTTTATTTTAGAGAACAACCTAAATAGAAATGTGGTCGCTTTAAGACCGTTTTTTTAAAAAGAATGAGATAAGTCTCGCCGAGTAAAAATATAAAAATTGCGAGGCCCTCGGTAAATATTTACTTTAAAAATTGCTTAGACTTCGGAATGGACTGTTTAGCAAACTCTCATGGCCTTACCCAAAGTAATGATACGCCAGTCGCTTTAGGCGCGCCTTTAATAATTTAATTTTCTTAAAACTCGGGTGCACATTTATGTGACCTAAATCCAAATCTCAATAGAGTCGAAACATGTCGATAACCACGGGCACATTGATGTGACGTGGTTCGAGATATATTTTTACGATGTTGCAATTCTCTATAAAAATAATAATAACAATAAAGCGGTTTAAAGTTGAAATTGCGCTATAGTTTTGAACATGTATTAAAATCAGATATTTTAGCCATTACAACAGTTTAAGCGACCGTGTTAGAACCACGGGATTCGGGGATGCCTAACACCATCCCTCGGGTCAACAGAATGCCTTACTTAGAATTTCTGGTTCGCAGACTTCATTTGGAAAGTCGAATATTTTCCTCGATTCGGGATCAAATTGGTGACTTGGGACACCCTAAATCTTCCAAGTGGCGACTCTGAATAAATAAATAAATCCCGTTTCGATTGTCCTTTAAGTGGAAAAAAACTCCCTACCGCGTCCCTTCGCGGTGGCGCGGGCAAAAAAGGAGGTGTGACATCTTCAATCTTCAGTGTTCAACAATGTTGATCAAATCCAAACAATGTTGAAACTTGATCGCAGTTACCACCTTTGTCAGCATATCAGTAGGATTCTCCGTAGTATGAATTTTTTTCACCGTGACTCCTCCTTCTTCTATGATTTCTTGTACGAAATGATACCGAACATCAATATGCTTCGTCCTTGCATGATAAACTTGGTTCTTCGCTAATTGAATAGTACTTTGACTATCACAAAAAATTGTGATACCTTTTTGTTCAACACCAAGCTCCTTTAGCAATCCTTGAAGCCAAATTGCCTCATTCACAACCTCTGTAATAGCCATGTACTCTGCCTCTGTTGTAGACAAAGCAATTGTTGACTGCAAAGTAGACTTCCAACTAACTGGTGCCTTTGCAAAAGTAAACACATAACCAGTAGTTGATCTTCGTTTGTCCAGATCACCCGCAAAATCTGAGTCACAATATCCAACTACAGACTGATTGTCTTCCTGCTCAAAAACTAACCCGACATCTACAGTATTATGAATATACCGTAGAATCCACTTCACAGCTTGCCAATGCTCCTTCCCTGGATTGTGCATATATCTGCTAATAACTCCAACAGCTTGTGAAATGTCAGGCCTTGTGCAAACCATTGCATACATCAAGCTACCAACAGCATTTGCGTATGGTACCTTTGACATATACTCTCGTTCAGCTTCATCCATTGGCGACATAGTAGTACTTAGCTTAAAATGGGAAGCAAGTGGAGTACTAACTGGCTTAGTCTTGTCATCTATGCCAAAACGTTGAAGTACTCTCTTCAAATATTCCTTTTGAGATAAACAGAGTTTCTTTGAACGTCTATCTCTAATTATCTCCATGCCAAGAATTTTCTTTGCCTCACCCAAATCCTTCATCTCGAACTCCTTCTTCAGTTGAATCTTCAACTTATCAATTTCTTCCGAATTCTTGGAAGCTATCAACATATCATCAACATATAGGAGAAGATATACAAAGGAACCATCTTTAAGCTTGTGCAAATACACACAATGATCGTATTTGCTTCTCTTGTACCCTTGCCGCAACATAAACTCGTCAAATCGCTTGTACCATTGTCTAGAAGATTGTTTCAATCCGTACAACGATTTTTCAAGTTTGCACACCATATTTTCTTTTCCAGCAACTTTGAATCCTTCTGGCTGAGTCATGTAGATTTCCTCCTCCAAGTTTCCATGTAAAAACGCAGTTTTTACATCCATCTGAACTAGTTCCAAATCCAATTGTGCTACCAAAGCCAACATAATTCTAATGGAGGAATGTTTTACAACTGGAGAAAACACTTCATTGTAATCAATTCCCTCCTTTTGAGCATATCCTTTGGCCACCAATCTTGCTTTGTAGCGAACATCTACTTGGTTAGGAAATCCTTCCTTCTTTGCAAATACCCATTTGCACCCAATTGCTTTCTTTCCCTTCGGGAGATTGGCCAATCTCCATGTATGATTCTGATGAAGGGACTGTATTTCATCATTCATGGCAATCCTCCACTTATCTTCTTCTGAACTTTGGACAGCGTCTTTATAAGTAGTAGGAACATCATCAGCTACAATTGAGGTTGCACAAGCAACCGTCTCTATGAGACGAACAGGTTTCGTTATTGTTCTTTTTGGCCTGCTGGTTGCTATTGATTCAAGTTGTTGTTGAGGTTCCTGAGTTGGAATCTCCTCTACTGGCTCTCCTTCCAGAGGGTAATCTTCATTTGTTTCCTCCTCTGCTTCTTGTGTAGGAAAAATAAATTTTCCCTCAAACTCCACCTGCTTAGAAGCACCTTCATTTTGTTTGGTATCTTCTGTTACCTTATTTACCATAGCAGATTCATCAAAGGTAACATCCCTGCTGAATATTACTTTCTTTGTCATAGGACACCATAAGCGATATCCTTTGACTCCAGAAGTAATTCCCATAAAAATAGCCTTCTTTGCCCTTGGATCCAATTTTGACTCTGTCACATGATAATATGCAGTTGAGCCAAACACGTGCAAAGAGTCATAATCTACAGCAGGCTTTCCATACCATTTTTCAAATGGTGTCTTGCCATCAATAGCAGCAGATGGTAGACGATTAATGAGGTGGCATGCATATGTAATTGCCTCAGCCCAAAATTCTTTGCCCAAGCCAGCATTGGACAACATACACCGTACCTTCTCCAGCAAGGTCCGGTTCATACGTTCTGCCACTCCATTCTGTTGTGGTGTATGTCTAACAGTGAAGTGTCGGACGATGCCATCATTTTCACAGACCTTATTGAAATGATCATTTTTGTATTCACCTCCATTGTCTGTGCGAATACACTTGATCCTCCTGCCTGTTTGATTCTCCACCATCGTCTTCCATTTGAGAAAAATTCCCAGCACTTCATCTTTGTTTTTCATTGTATACACCCACACTCTTCGAGAAAAATCATCAACAAAGGTTACAAAATAGTGCTTCCCACCCAATGAAGGTGTTTTGGAAGGACCCCAAACATCAGAGTGTACATAATCCAAAATGCCTTTAGTATTATGGATCGCTGTACCAAATTTAACCCTTGTCTGTTTCCCTTTGACACAATGCTCACAAAACTCCAAGTTGCAAGCCTTTACTCCTTTTAACAATCCTTGATCTGATAGAGTTTTCAAGGATTTTCCTCCAGCATGTCCCAAGCGCATGTGCCATAGCTTGGTTGCTTCTGCCTCTTTGTCGTCACTGGATGTCACTGTCGCTGTCCCAATAACTGTACTGCCACGATAGCGGTACATATTATTATTCTTCCGATTAGCCTTCATTACCACTAGTGCACCGGAGCATACTCTCATCACTCCATTTTCTGCAATGATTTTGAACCCTTTTGATTCTAGGGCTCCCACAGAGATGAGATTCTTCTTCAAATCCGGTACATATCGAACATCTGTTAATGTTCTGATCATTCCATCATGGTTCCTTAATCGTATTGAACCAATGCCATATGAGGTAAGAGGGCTGTTATCCGCTGTGTGGATGACTCCATATTCTCCTTCTTGAAATTCCACAAACCAGTCCCTGTTGGGACACATATGATAGCTACAAGCCGAGTCCATCAACCATATGTCTGATGATGTTGATGACTCTGTTGTAACTAATGAGAAGTCTGAATCATCACAATCAGCTACATTTGAATCCATAATGGCCTTTCCATTGTTATGTTTGGCCTTATTCTTCAACTTCGGACAGTCTTTCTTCCAGTGCCCTTTTTCTCGACAAAAGGCACATTCATCTTTGCTGGGTCTGGATCTTGACTTGGATCTTCCCTTCTTTGTCCTCGTTTGATTTTGAGGACGACCCCTCACAAATAGTGCTTCTCCTTCTCCGCCCTTCTGTTTTTCTCGCTTTCTTTGTTCATAGCTGTACAAAGCCGAACAAACTTCTCTGAGAGAAACTTCGTCATTTCCATGGAGTAGAGTAGTTTCAAGGTGCTCGTACTCATCAGGAAGTGACGCCAACAACATCAAGGCCAAGTCACCATCATCATAAGTTGTATCCATATTTTGCAAATCTGTGACCAACTTATTGAAACTGGTGATATGTTCATTCATCGTGGTACCAGGAACATAGGTGAAGTGAAACAGTCTCTTCTTCATGTACAATTTATTTTGACTATTTTTCTTCAAAAATTTATCCTCCAGTGCTTTCCATAATTTACTTGCAGAAGTTTCCTTTGTGTATGGATATTTCTGCTCTCTAGCAAGGTAGGATCGAATGGTACCGCAAGCAACACGGTTGAGAATCTTCCAATCTTCTTCTCCAATAACATCTGGTTTCTTTTCTTCAATGGCCAGATCTAGCCCTTGTTGAAAAAGGACATCTAGAACCTCGCCTTGCCACATCCCAAAATGCCCTGACCCGTCAAAAATTTCTACCGCAAATTTCGCATTTGACACAATTCTTGTCATAAGCGAAAATGCCAATGATGACGTATTGTTGACACTTGATGTAGATTCTTCTTGTTTATTGTCTCCCATATTTGACACACATATTATTTAATAGTTGACGACACAAATCAAGATTATTTCCTTTCTGATGTAGAAGATCAGACTAAACTGCAACCACAGAGCATACTCAGACAAAACCTTGACTCAGTTACCAAGATAAATCTTTTCTGATGTGGAAGATCAGACTATGCTGCAACCACAGAGCATACTTAGACAGTACCTTGGCTCTGATACCAATTGTTGCGGAAGCCAAATGTATATAGTTTGAATAAGTCACAACTACTATACCAAAAATTATGACAGCCACCAAATAATAAATAAGACAATAAAACAACAATAAAGGGAAAACCAGAATTTACGAGGTTCGGCTAATTTTGCCTACTCCTTGGACACAACCAATATTTTATTCCACTCCAAAAATACAAGTGAAATAATACTAAAGAGAGAAGATACAAATGCCTTAAACAGATGAGAAGACAAATGAGAGGTCTATTTAAATCCTAAACATTAGGCCTTCTTTTATAGAGGGAAAATCCCCCAAACTCAAGAGCCCACCGATGTGGGACAAAGAATTTGTCAAACTTCAACACATAAGACATAATCCAAATTAATTGCGTACGAAGAAGTTGAGGGTAGCAAAAGGTATAGCCTTGTTCAACCCTCTATATAAACTAGAACATTTTCAGCTCTTTTATTCACAACAAGCTGCTCTCTAAAGAAATAATTAAAAGAGAGAAAAAAGAAAGAATTAGAGAGCAAATTAAGATGGAAGTAATGCAGGTACTTCACATGAACAATGGAGAAGGAGAGACTAGCTATGCCAAAAACTCCAATATCCAGGTTTTATATCTTCATCAAATGATTAAAACAGTTGAAATGTATTTACTTTCCTGATATATACTTCCCTTAATTTAGTTCATATATCAATTATATTTTCCGGTGAAAAAGATTTTTCTTATATTATTATATTGGTTTCCTTGGGCGACACAATATTTGTTTGTCTAACTATATCTATCAAGGTGGCCACATGAAGATTTATCAAGGTGTTTGTGGATCGAATCAATAGAACTAATAATAAAATAAAGAGGTATCAAAGAAAATATTTAAAAAAACTTAAGAAAGTTAATTAAATATTATCTTAGGAAAGAAGACCTTTTTCTCAAGAGTGAAAGAAAAAGCTACCAACTTGGCCTACTTTCTAAGCTATATGGAGTAATATATTACTATCTTTTATCTCTAATCTCTAAAGTTGGATAATTGGCTTGAGAGGTGAATTTTTTTGCTTTTCCCCTGTGTCCGTTATTCATATTGGGACCCGATTACTCTACCTCAACCATTGTTGGTCCTGATTTGATTATTTAAGGAAGCTGATCCAGTTGAAAACTCTTCTTTTAAGCGGTTCTTAAAATCTAATCAAATTCTAGTACTCATCCCAAAAAATTTCATTTAAATATTAGACCAGTGTTATTGAAATTTGGTTTAATGAATTTGTAGAGGAAAATAATATCAGCAACAAATTCAAGGCTTAAAGAAGCAGTGATAAGCATCTTGTGCAAGAACAAAAAAATTCCAGAAAGCATTGGCATTGCTGATTTAGGTTGTTCCTCGGGGCCGAACACTTTGATGGTCGTCACAGAAGTTATAAATATCATGGACGCAACGTGTCGAAAATCGGGCAGCTCATTGCCGGAGTTGAGAATTTCTCTGAATGATCTTCCGGGGAATGATTTCAATGATCTATTTAGGTCTTTGCCAGAATTCTATCGCAAAGTAAAGGAAGAGAAAGGTTCAGAAAATTGCTATGTTGCTGGGGTGCCTGGTTCATTTTATGGAAGGCTTTTTCCACTAAAAAGCATGCACTTTTTTCACTCTTCCTCTAGTCTCCATTGGCTCTCTCAGGTCAGTACAGTGAATTTTCACGTACTCTATTTCAGTTTATGTGTATTATTATTCGAGTTGTTAAGTAGATTTTTCTTTAACTATGTTTTTCTTAAATATTTTATATTTATTAGAAAGTTTTAAGAAAGTTAGCTCTTTATTTAATTTGTTTATCTCGTCCGCCTTTCTTTCTTTTCTTCATTTTACATGGTACAAAAGAAGAAAAAAAATTGATCTTGTACCCAAAGTGCGGTACACTTACACTCACACCAATCCAAACTCCCTATCATCATTAAAAAACTGTTACCCCATTTGTTTGATTTGTCGGTCCCTGTCAGACATACTGAACAACCTGGCAAAGGTTATTAGCTTACGTAACCAACTTCTCATACCAAGGCAAGATCCAACCTCATAAACTGGAATGGAAGGGTATCTCTTTTAAAATCACACTGAGTTTGTTGTTGTAGTACTGAAATTTACACTATATGTCACCAAAAAAGCAAAATTAACAAAAAGAAAGTAATAGAGATCTACTCTACCTACTAGTAGGTAGATGACCATTCTTGTCATGAGATGTTTAATATTTGTCCTTTTTCAATGACTTTACGGTATGAGTATTCTGTCATTAATTTATTATGTACCTTTTTTTGTCATAAGAATATAGTTCAATCGAATTCAATAACACATGTCAAGCTCATTTTTTCAAATGTAAAAATAATGAAACAGGTTCCACTTGGTTTGGGTACTGAAGCAAGGACAGCCCTAAACAAAGGGAAATTATACATATCAAATACAAGTCCAAGTGAAGTAATCACTAAATACATGTCACAGTTTCAAAATGACTTCTCCTTATTTCTTCAATCACGTTCGCCGGAGATGGTTCCCGGCGGGCGGATGTTGTTGTCGTTAATGGGGAGGAGCTCTATTGATCCCACGGCGGAAGACGGTTGCTACTACCAATGGGAGCTCCTTGCCCATGCACTCTCTATTTTGGTCTCTAAGGTTACTTGCTTAAACTTATCTTTTCATCTTTTTGTATTTGGATGCTAATTTATAACAACAACAACATACCCGGTGAAATACTTATTTCTGTTTTTTTTTTAAAAAAGAAGTCAAAATTCGATATGATCAGTTTTTTTCGATTTTTCCTAGAGTTAAAACCAGTGTCGCATATTTACTACTCATATTGTCCAGGATACACCTACAACTTTTAACTAAGATAGTACGTTGAAAGGTGTCTTTTAAATAAATAAAAAAGCACAGTCGAGGCCGTTAGTTATTGGTAAATTCTGATTTTGGTTCTTATGACATATAATGAAGTAAACCTTATTAAAATGTGTTTTTATTCCATTTATGTTAAAGAAGTTGTATTTAGACTTTTTTAGAAATGTATTACCCTCAAATTTGGAGTTATTATAAAAATAGCCCTAACAAATGCTGTAACAATTATTAATTCATTAAATTTATGAAAAATCAAAATAGAGAGTTTGATATTTCATATTTTAACTAATTGAAAATTAAATATGCTTACTTAGATATTATAAGGACTAGAATAAGAATTTGTCTATATTTGAGGGAGTAAAAGAGCAAATTTCCCAAAAATTACTCATTATAAGTCGTATATCCAATTTTATGGCACACATACTTATAATTTTATATTTAGGAGTCTATACTAGTACTATCGCCATTTTTGTATTGTTAGATTTGGGACCATATTTATTAATAACTATTTATTCATACCACCTTTTTGAGTGAAGCTTACCCTCACACAAAATTTCTCTTCCCTAAACATAGTAATTCATCTATGCAGGGGTTAGTAGAAGAGGAGAAAGTAGACTCCTTTAATGCACCATACTATGCACCATGCCCTGAGGAAGTGACAATCGCAGTAGAAAAAGAAGGTTCATTTGTGATTAATCGTCTCGAGGCTTTTGAGGTTGAGTGGGACGCCAGTATTTCTTTAAATTCTACACTATGCGATAGCGATGACAAAAATGGCCAATTGTGTATGAAATCAGCATCAAGTGGCCAGCAAGTTGCTAAAACAATTAGGGCTGTGGTTGAATCAATGGTGGGGTCTCATTTTGGAAATGAAATTATGGATGACTTGTTTAAAGTGTATAGTGATCTTGTGGATGATTACATTTACAAGAATAGAGCCGTTTACATCAATTTAGTTGTTTCTCTTACACGCAAAGGATAATGTTCTAGACATCTAGTAGCAAAACAAAATGATCAATATGTAAACTCCACATGTCAATAAGGGGTTGGATCATTTTCTTTTTTTTCTTTCTTTCACGAATGTCAATTGAAACAAAATGTATCAAGTAGTACATTATTGTAACACAATAAAAATTCATCCTTGTTCGATATTTACACAAAACTAATAAATATTTATATTTGTAAGCACGTAATTTTTGACCCCTCATGTTTCCAAGACACTCCAGTATTTTATACATATCTACTTGAGTTTATATTAATTTTTCTAGGATTTTAATATATATAGTATTTTATTTTGTTGTTTAATATTTTTAAAAATAAAAAAATATAAAAATAGTTTCACTTTTGATAACTAATTTTATTAGTAGTTTATCCTAGTTAATTAAGAGTGATTTTGTATTTTTATAAATGAACTTTATATTATATTAGAAGGGAAAAATTAGTATTTTTGGGCTAATTAATGTTCAGATTTTATGATGAATCGCCCCAAAGAGAGGCCCAATTTCGGAATTTTTAGCCCAACACTATTTAATCCATCAGCAATTACCCAATCACATTTAATCCAACACCTTTGACCCGACGCCTAGCACCTAACCCGCGACCCGCCCCATTTTCAATTGCAAAATCTTGGCATCCATCCACTTAGATCCAACGTCCCCTGTTATTTGCCCATACCAAATATAATAATCCTCATTATAATTTTTTAAAACGCAACCTTAAAAATTCCTAAGAGCAGCTGCAGCCCACCCCTTCCTCTCTTACCCTTTGCCGCCGCCTCCGATTTCTCACCGTGAACACTAGTAGAACGAAAGACCTCCCAAAGGCGTTCTGAAAGGAAAGTGAGATAAGGAGTTTTAAGAAAAATCCAAGAAGAACTCTAGGTCTTATTTTTTCCCTTCTGGAATTCCAAGGCAAAATACCAAAACAGAAAAGATTTTGATTCTTGTTCTAGTTTTCTTCCTGAAGATACAAAAAGTAATAAAAAGATTTTTCTAATTTTGATTTAGTTTCTTATTTGGATCCAAAAGAAAAATTACCAAAATATACTGGTTTCTTACTGCCATTGATTTCGAAAAAGAAGCTAAGAATCATTCAAATAGAGTTGAGTTGAAATGTTTCGGGTCTGTTCAGATTTTCTGATATGAGCGTTGAGCTCAGATTTGTTTGCGGCTTCGTCAAGGTTGTCGTGTCCCAGGTTTCTGGTCCTAAACATTTTCTGATTCAAAGAGCTTTCGCTTCTGAGGTGATCGAGTATTCCGATCTAAGCGGAGAGGGTCGGTTTATCGTCGGCGTGAGGTTTTGTTCGAGGCTTTGTCGTGTTCGTGTCCCCGTTGGTATCTTTGGTCGCTGCTCAATTTTTTCGGCCGGATTCTCGTTGCTTTTCAACTAAACAGAACTGTAAACTCAGAGTTCTATTAATCGGAAAGAAATCCGCTCACTAAGGTCCATTTCTTATATCTGTTTTATTTCATCTCATTATATTAGTTGATGAATTGTGTTAATTGTTTGTGGTTCTTATATCCTTTGTTTAGTTAATTTAGTTTGCTTGATCAGTTCATTACCTTGAGTTCATGATAAACTTGGAAGAATACTTTAACTCATTAGGTGGACAACTGAAACGAAAAATAGATATTATTCATTGTTGAATTCAATGGGTCGTTGGGGTAATAATTTTGAATTAACTGAAATAAACCAAATTAATTGAAAGACAAAGAATAATAAATGGTCTTGTGTTGTTGTTTCACTGCCTTTAAATTCATTTTATTTCCTTAAGTATCGCTAGTAGCATATTTAAGTCGATCACATCTGGGTAAGCAAATATTAGGTTTTTTATTTAGTTTTCTTTTTTGAAGTTAGAGGTTGACCCTTAGTTTGTTGTTTTATTTAGGGAATGCCCCGAGAAAGCATAGGATAGAACATTAGTACTTTTATTTTTATTTCTTCTTTTGTTTTTCTTTTATTTAGGTAGGGACAACCTCGAACCTTTTTGTATTTGTTTTCTTTGTATGTTTTACTTCAATTAAAATATTCTTAAAAGCCAATTTGATCAAGTATGTAACCGTACTATTTACGGGATTAGGGAATGCTTAATACCTTCTCCCCGAATCAAATGAATCCCCTTACTTTGAATCTCTGGTGCAAACTAGTTTTGGAGTCTAAAGGTGTTTTAAAAGGAAAAAATCATTCTTTAAAAAAATGGTGACTTGACACACCGAAACCAAATATCAAGTGGCGACTTTGAAAATCCTTTGAAATACAATACTTTGTCACTTTATCTTTTTCTAAGAGGGTTAAGAGTGAAAAAAAGGGTGTGATAGCTTTGGCGACTCTGCTGGGAGTTGCAGGTTCGAGCTGATACTTGATCTTGTTGGCTTTTTCGGATATTCAGTTGCGGTTTTATGTTCTTTATTTGCGTTGTTTGATTTTTATTTTGTTTATTTTATTTTATTATTTGCTAGTTGTTTATGTGTTTACAGTTTTCCTTTATGTGTTACTGCTTTATAATTGTCATCATATGCATTACCTGGTCAATTGTTTCTGCAACAAGTTTCGTAGTATGCATCACGTACACAAACTCTTTGTTGAGTCACCCTTATTTTGGGAGGGGGGAAGGGGGCGTAGGATGTATGAAGTGGGTGGAATGCTTGAGCAGCCACCATCGACCATATGCTCCCCCGAATTGCCTTGTTATTGAACCCCAAACATAGGTCAGCCTTTAGGTCACGACTATGTGCATCATATTATTATCACCTAGCATGGCCCGTTCCTAGGTACTGTGTTCCTTTGTAGGAAGACTGTCCAAATTGTGTCGAATGGGCCCACGGTCCAAAAGGACATTCAATCATCCTATGTGCTAAATGTTGCATCTTTGAAGGTAGAAAGATCATTTGGCGGACTGATGTTTGGGAAAAAAGGGTGAAAAAATGAAGTAAGAGAGAATATTGAGGGCTTTATCACTTTTAATTTTCTTGTCCAATTTTCTAAATATATTAAAAAATGATTTTACACTTTCTTACCTTTTTTCAACAACAACAATGACCCAGTATAATCTCACAAGTGGGGTCTAGGGAGAGTAATGTGTACGCAGACCTTACCTCTACCCCGAAGGGTAGAGAGACTGTTTCCAATAGACCTTTGATTTAAGAAGACAAAAAGATGAAAAGAGAAAATATATCAGTACCATCAATAAAAACCATGGAAATAATAAAGACATCACAAAAACTAGTTAATAAATAAAAAACAGAAATATTAACCAGTAAATAACGAAAGAGTAGTAAAAATACATCACTGACCACTAGCAGTCTAAGACTAATTCCTATCAGCCTAGCCTCACACTGGTAGACTAAATGAAACTCAACTACCTCCTAACCTACAACCTTAATGCTCGACCTCCACAGCTTCCTATCGAGTGCCATGTCCTCGGAGATCTGAAGTCTCGCCATATCCCGCCTAATCACCTCTCTCCAATACTTCTTAGGCTGCACTCTACCTCTTCTCGTACTCACCAATGCCAACCGTTCATACCTCTTTACCAGTGCATCCAAGCTCCTCCTCTGAACGTGCCCGGACCATCTGAGCCTCGCTTCCCCCATCTTGTCATCAATAGGAGCCATGCCCACCATCTCCCGAATAACTTCACTCCTAGTCTTATCCATCCTAGTGTGCCCGCACATCAACATCAACATCCTCATTTCTGCTACTCTCATCTTCTGGGTATATGAGTTTTTAATTGGCCAACACTCAGTCTCATACATCATGGCCGACCTAACCACCGTTTTATCAAACTTACCTTTGAGTAGCGAAGACACTTTCTTGTCACACAGGACTCCAGATGCTAACCTCCATTACATCCATCCCAATCCAATACGATGTGTGACATCCTCGTCGATCTCCTCATCCCCTAGATAGTTGACCCAAGGTACTTGAAACTGCCTCTCTTAGGAAAGACCTGCGATCCAAGCCTGGCGTCCATGCCTGCTTCCTTTGGCTCGGTACTGAACTTGCACTCAAGATACTCCATCTTCGTCCTGCTCAACTTGAAACCCTTAGACTCAAGGATCTGTCTCCA
Organism: Nicotiana sylvestris; assembly: GCF_000393655.2. NCBI lineage: Eukaryota > Viridiplantae > Streptophyta > Magnoliopsida > Solanales > Solanaceae > Nicotiana > Nicotiana sylvestris. The sequence goes on along the minus strand of NC_091060.1, from coordinate 169,866,240 downwards.
AACCTCTAGTCTCTCGTTAACACCACTCCGTGTTTCATCAATCAGAACAATGTCATCAGCGAATAACATACACTATGGCACTTCTCCTTGAACGTGGTGTGTCAGTGTGTCCATCACCAGAGCAAATAAGAAAGGGCTGAGCGGAGATCCTTGGTGTAACCCCATAATAACCGAAAAATGCTCAGAGTCGCCTCCCACTGTCCTAACCCGAGTCTTAGCTCCATCATACATGTCCTTAGTCGCCCTAATATAAGAAACCGACACACTTTTAGCCTCTAAGAATCTCCAAAGAAACTCCCTAGGAACCTTGTCATATGCTTTCTCCAGATCAAAAAACACCATGTGCAAATCCTTCTCCCTATCTCTATACTGTTCCACCAACCTCCTAATAAGGTGGTTAGTTTCCATAGTAGAACGACCCAACATGAACCCGAACTGGTTATCTGTTACAGACACCGTCCTCCTCACCCTCGCTTTTACTACTCTTTCCCAAAATTTCATGGTATGACTCAATAATTTGATACCCTTATAGTTTTTGCTACTCTGGATGTAACCTTTGTTCTTGTACAACAAAACCATCGTACTCCACCTCCACTAGTCCAACATATTCTTCGTCCTAAAAATAAATTAAACAACCTAGTCAACCACTCCAAGCCTAACCACCGTTCTATAAAACTTACCTTTGAGTAGCGAAGACACTTTCTTGTCACACAGGACTCCAGATGCTAACCTCCATTACATCCATCCCAATTCAATACGATGTGTGACATCCTCGTCGATCTCCCCATCCCCTAGATAGTTGACCCAAGGTACTTGAAACTGCCTCTCTTAGGAAAGACCTGCGATCCAAGCCTGCTTCCTTTGGCTCGGTACTGAACTTGCACTCAAGATACTCCATCTTCGTCCTGCTCAACTTGAAACCCTTAGACTCAAGGATCTGTCTCCAAACCTCTAGTCTCTCGTTAACACCACTCCGTGTTTCATCAATCAGAACAATGTCATCAGTGAATAACATACACCATGACACTTCTCCTTGAACATGGTGTGTTAGTGTGTCCATCACCAGAGCAAATAAGAAAGGGCTGAGCGGAGATCCTTGGTGTAACCCCATAATAACCGAAAAATGCTCAGAGTCGCCTCCCACTGTCCTAACCTGGGTCTTAGCTCCATCATACATGTCCTTAGTCGCCCTAATGTAAGAAACCGACACACTTTTAGCCTCTAAGAATCTCCAAAGAAACTCCCTAGGAACCTTGTCATATGCTTTCTCCAGATCAAAAAACACCATGTGCAAATCCTTCTCCCTATCTCTATACTGTTCCACCAACCTCCTAATAAGGTGGTTAGTTTCCATAGTAGAACGACCCAACATGAACCCGGACTGGTTATCTGATACAGACACCGTCCTCCTCACCCTCGCTTTTACTACTCTCTCCCAAAATTTCATGGTATGACTCAATAATTTGATACCCTTATAGTTTTTGCTACTCTGGATGTAACCTTTGTTCTTGTACAACAAAACCATCGTACTCCACCTCCACTAGTCCAACATATTCTTCGTCCTAAAAATAAATTAAACAACCTAGTCAACCACTCCAATCCTAACCACCGTTCTATAAAACTTACCTTTGAGAAGCGAAGACACTTTTTTGTCACACAGGACTCCAGATGCTAACCTCCATTACATCCATCCCAATTCAATACGATGTGTGGCATCCTCGTCGATCTCCCCATCCCCTAGATAGTTGACCCAAGGTACTTGAAACTGCCTCTCTTAGGAAAAACCTGCGATCCAAGCCTGACGTCCATGCCTGCTTCCTTCGGCTCGGTACTGAACTTGCACTCACGATACTCCATCTTCGTCCTACTCAACTTGAAACCCTTAGACTCAAGGGTCTGTCTCCAAACCTCTAGTCTCTCGTTAACACCACTCCGTGTTTCATCAATCAGAACAATGTCATCAGTGAATAACATACACCATGACACTTCTCCTTGAACATGGTGTGTTAGTGTGTCCATCACCAGAGCAAATAAGAAAGAGCTGAGCGGAGATCCTTGGTGTAACCCCATAATAACCGAAAAATGCTCAGAGTCGCCTCCCACTGTCCTAACCTGGGTCTTAGCTCCATCATACATGTCCTTAGTCGCCCTAATGTAAGAAACCGACACACTTTTAGCCTCTAAGAATCTCCAAAGAAACTCCCTAGGAACCTTGTCATATGCTTTCTCCAGATCAAAAAACACCATGTGCAAATCCTTCTCCCTATCTCTATACTGTTCCACCAACCTCCTAATAAGGTGGTTAGTTTCCATAGTAGAACGACCCAACATGAACCCGAACTGGTTATCTGATACAGACACCGTCCTCCTCACCTTCGCTTTTACTACTCTCTCCCAAAATTTCATGGTATGACTCAATAATTTGATACCCTTATAGTTTTTGCTACTCTGGATGTAACCTTTGTTCTTGTACAACAAAACCATCGTACTCCACCTCCACTAGTCCAATATATTCTTCGTCCTAAAAATAAATTAAACAACCTAGTCAACCACTCCAAGCCTGCTCTACCCACACACTTCCAAAATTCAACCGGAATCTCATCAGGCCCGGTTGCTCTGCCCCTGCTCATCTTACGCATAACCCCCATGACCTCCCCAACCTTGAAGTGCCTACAGTATCCAAAATTGCGGAGGCTCTCGGAATGCCCCAACTCGCCTAGCACAATATCCTAATCCCTAACTTCATTTAGAAGTTTATGAAAGTAAGTCTGCCGTCTCCGATTAACCTGGGCCTCTCCCATAAATACTCTACCATCATTTTCTTTGATGCACCTCACTTGGTCCAAATCCCGGGACTTCCTCTCTCTCTCCTTGGCCAGCCTGAATAATCTTTTCTTCTCGCCTTTGGTCCCTAGTTCCTCATACGGACAACTAAAATCTGCAGTCTTAGCCTCCGTGACCGCTAGTTTCCCCTCCTTCCTAGCTACCTTATACCTCTCCCTGTTCGCAATCCTCTCTACCTCGCATGTACTCCCAACTAGCTTCAGGTACACTGCCTTCTTCATTTCCACTATACCTTGAACCACTTCATTCCACCATCAGTTGCCTTTGTGCCTGCCAGCGTAACCCTTTGAGACTCCCAAGACCTCTCTCACTGCCTTTCATATGTAATATGCCATCATCGACCACATAACGCTCCTGTCCCCATTACTCCTCCAAGCTCCCAGAATCGATAACCTCCCTTTCAACTCCTGATCTTTATCCTTAGTCAAGGCTCCCCACCTGATCCTCGGTCGACCTCGTGCAATCCTCTTCTTCCTTTTCATTATAATACTGACGTCCTTCCCTAAGAGCCTATGTTGCATCGTGAGGTCTCACCCGGGATAACCTTGCAATCCTTACACAACCCTATGTCGCACCTCCTAAGGAGAAGATAGTCAATTTGAGTCTTCACCACCATACTCTGAAAAGTAAACAAATGCTCCTCCCTCTTTGGAAAACTAAAGTTAGCAATCACTAGCTCAAATGCCTTTGCGAAATCTAGCAACAAAGTACCTCCTTCATTCTTATCCCAAAACCGAAGCCATTAGGCACCTCACCATAGCCGCATGCAGTCGACCCAATATGACCATTGAAATCCCCTCATATAAATAACCTCTCAACAAGCGGAATACTACGCCCAATCTCATCCAACCTCTCCCAGAAGCGCCTCTTGACCTCCTCATCCAATCCCGCTTGCGGTGCATACACACTCACGACATTTAGGGTGCACTCTCCAACCACCAACTTAATAGACATTATCCTATCATTCACTCGCCTAACCTCTACCACAGACTCTCTAAGTTCCCCATCCACCAGAATGCCTACACCATTCTTACCTTTATGGACTCCAGAGTACCACAACTTGTAATCGTCTGTATTCCTCGCCCTCGATCCTACCCATTGAGTCTCTTGGACATACTTTATATTGACCTTCCTCTTCTGTAGGATCTTCGCTAGCTCTATAGGCTTACCCGTCAATGTACCTATGTTCCATGACCCAATTCTCAACCTATAGGCACCCTTGTGCCCATTACCTCCCATCACACCCCCTGACCCCTCCCCCACCCCCTGCCCTACCCCCTGGCCTCCCCGAGGACATGACCTTACTCTACCATCTCGGACTACAACCACTATACCTACAATAGACTAAGGAGAATCACTCACTCGCACTAGGCAAACGAACCAGACAAGGATAAAACAAGTTGCAGCTAATAGAATGCTTAACACTAATGCAAACTAAGAAAGGCGACAATTTAACTAGCACAAGGGGAAGAATAATAGGAAAGTGGTAGGTACCAACTCCCGAGAATAGAATCTGGAAGTTGTCTTAGTTTACACGATGATGTCGCGACACCTGGCTCGTTCACATCCAACTTCCATCGTCCCTTACTGCTACTCGCCCTAGTAGGGACTCATATATTTTCATGCTTGTTCCTCTTTCGTTTCCAATAGCCACCACGTACTACCTGAAAGACACAACAAACCCAAGACCGAAAAATAGGGATATTTTCCAATAACCCAAGACTTGATTCTCGTCTTTTGGGGCGAGATACGTAAGCAACCCACATAGGGTCCGTCTTCCTAGTGAGTCTCAAGTTCTTGGCTTCGGAGGTCGTAGCCAAATCTTGCACGTTTATCCATATTTGTCATATCGGCCGTTTTTGCGAAATAGGGATATTTTTGCAAAAGTAGCTTGTTAACCCATGTCATAGAGCCCTAAATCAACAATAAGGTGTCCTCTTAGTTTTAGGTCTATTCCGTTTGAATTTGCACGCTTAGCCATTTTTGACCACATAGGCCATTTCTGCAATGGGGTCATTTTTTGCAAAGTAATTTTGAGGACTATGTTGGGAGTTTGAGGCCATGTAGGCCTTAGTAAGGTATCTGTGTGACTTTGTGGTCACCTTTGTTGTGTTTGCACTTCTAGCCACCTTTTGGCCATGTAGCCATTTTGCAAAAATAGCTTCAATAATGTTGTTATTGTTTCACATAGTGTCCTGAGTCACTAACTCTATTTGTTCTTATTCTTCTAATTCAGGTATGGGTCCACTTACCCCATAACCTTCATAGCTAGGATCGTTGCATTCAAGAGCTTCTTAAGGAGACTTTTATGTTTCGAGTCTGTTTTTATGTTTGTCTTTTACTTTGTAGTCTTGTCCAGTGGTATTGAGTCTTTTAGGTGATGTCAGAGTCTGTCATAATCTAGTTGAGATTGTCGAGTCTTTTTATAGAACTTCCTTTTGTATTTGAAAAACCAAAAAAATATTATAAATAATTTTTTTTTATTTTTAGTTTATTTTGTCCATTACTTTTCCAGAACTACGCTTGGTCTGATTCATGTGGAACATGATACGTAGACAACCTACATTGGAATCGATCGAATCATTTTTAATATTAAAAGAAAAAAAGATGAAGTTGTGGGATGTGAGAAATGAGAGGAAAGAAAAGACTAATAATAAGAAAGAAAAAGAAACGGAAGAAAATGAAAAACCAAGGAGCGCAAGAAAAAAAATAAAGAGGAAAAGGGGCAAGAAGAGTGAACTTGGGATGATGCCAATACGACCTTCGTACCCTCGAAATCATTTTAGATCTGATAACTGTGACTAGGTATATTGCTCATAATGTGAGATTATCTTATGTTAAATGCCTTAACACTAACGTGATGACTTCATTTTGTTCCTCTTTGTTATGTTCATTATAGTAGAAGGGTGGTTGGTTTGTGGTTCTTAAACTGGGAACTCTTTCCTTCAATATAACATCGAAAGGCAATGACAGAGGACAACAGAATTGAGTTGGTTGATACTGGTGCCCGCCCAAAAGCAATTGTTTCAACGAGACACTATGTTGGTTGAAGAGATGAGGATGTTAAGACAACACATGACAGACATGTATGAGGCTTGGATGACTGGTAAGACATCACCCCCGCTACCGCCTAGCTTCCTAGATGCCACCTTCACCTAAGCTCCGGTCATAGTGTCAGATGATCCACCATATTCTCCAACTTTTTCCCGCTTATCATATCCTTCCCAACCTTCCTAGTAGCTCCATCATTCGTCCTCCAACTACATTTCTCGAAAATAGCCTTCCTGTCATATCCACTACCTCCACCATCATAACTTCTCAACAACCTTTCCCTCTGTCACGACCCAGAATTCCCACCGTCGGGACCATGATGACGTCTAACATTTTACTTGCTAGGCAAGCCAACATTAAATCATTCTATCCATTTTTAACAGTTCAATATTAGTTAATGAGAAAAGAACCAAGACTACTGCAATGATCCAAAGTAATAATGCAAAAGTTAAAATAGCCAAACGTTTAATACATCCCTGAACCCGGTGTCACAAGTGCACGAGCTGCTAGAATAATACACATAAGGGACTAAAATAACATAAAGTTGTTTGAAAAGAAGGTACACAACTAAATAAAAAGAAGATAAAGGAACTCCAGGAGTTGCGGGCGCTGAGCAGTTGTACCTCAAGTCTTTGTACGATGTCCAATTCGAGCTCACTGATAACCGCTGCTAGGATCGACTCCAAAATCTGCACAAGAAGTGTGGAGTGTAGTATGAGTACAACCAACCCCATGTACTTTGTAAGTGCCGATCCTAACCTCGACGAAGTAGTGACGAGGCTAAGGCAGGTCATCTACACTACAACCTATACGCATTATATAATAATGACAAAAAATGGAAATACAGAACAAAATAAAACAATCAACTGAAAATAATAGCTACAACGTCAAGAAATAAGCCAGTGTCATCCAGAATTACCAATCCTTAGCATTTCAAATGAGAACACTGAAAACCAACACAACTCATGAAATATAAACACATAGGTTGTTGCGGCGTGCAACCCGATCCCACCGTACAACACAGAATCCTCACTTATTTCACCGTAATAACATCAATAACAAAGATAATATATAATTGTTATGGCGCGCAACTCGATCTCACCATATATCAATATCAGTATCATAATTCACCCTTATTTCACCATATCAATCTACCCTTATTCCACTTGTTGCGGCGTGCAACCCGATCCCACCGTATAGTACAAATTCACTCTTATTCCACCATATCAATCTACCCCTATTCCACATGTTGTGGCATTCAACTCGATCCCACCATATCAGTACCAAAAACTCAATGTGCATAGTCAAATTAACAATTCAAACCACGGAAACCTTTACGATCAATAAATAATTTGGCGGCGTATAAGTACTCGTCACCTCGTATATACGCCGCTCACATGAAATTCACTTAGCACTTAGTCCGAGGGTTCCTAATTCCCTCAAGTCAAGGTTAAACTCAACACTTACCTCGGTCCAAAGACCACTCAAAGCTCAACCACAACTTTGCCATTCAAGCAATCCTCCGAACTAACAATATCTAGCAAATTACCAACCAAACGATTCAAAATAAGCCTTAGAAATTACCCACGATCAAAAGTTTCAATTTAGGTCATTATTGAAAAAGTCAATTACCGGGATCGCTTGGTCCAAACCCGAAATTTGGACAAAACCCCGATTACTCATTCGCCCCCGAGTCCGGTTATGTAATTCTAAATCCCCATTTTGCAAAAATCCCTAATTCTTCCCACACTCCCAATTTCCACCATGAAAACACAAGATCTTAGGTTGAAATCTTAGGAAATGTAGTGAAAGATTGAAAGAAAATGGATTAGAATCACTTACCAATAATTTGGGGAAGAAGGGTGCTTGGGAAAATCGCCTCTAGGGTTTTCTTGTTTTGAAAATTTGAAGAATAAACAAAAATCTTGTTTTTCCCTTCTTTTACCTAGCTGCAGTTATCGCAATTATGATACAAAGTTCGCAATAGCGATGATCGCAATTGTGATCAATTCCTCGCAAATGCAACGAATCTTTAAGCCAGTTGTCTTCCCAAATGCGACGCATATGTCGCAAATGCGATGCATATGTCACAAATGCAATCCAAGGTGTGAGCACGTGATTTTTGCCCTATGAGAATTACTCCCAAAAAATTCAAAATAAAATATGCGATGCATATGTCACAAAGCCAGTTGTGGATTTTTATAATATTTTCTGTCATTATTTGCATGAGTTCGTGCATGTTTGTATGTTTGCAATTACTTGTGATAAATATTATTTAAATTGGATTAGTATTTTAAGTCATTTTGGTTTTATAATTTGAGTTAGGATTTTTGGTTTTAATTTTGAAGACAATTTAGGAAGAAAAAGAATTAATAAAAGAAAAGGAAATCAAATTGGGCCAAACTCAATTTAACCACCAAAGCCCAAATCAAATACACCCCAAACCAGCCCAGACCCGTCTCCCCCAACCCGGTCCGTCTCCAACCTCAACCAAAATGACGTCGTTTGGACATGCTCTAATCTGGGCCGTTGAATCAGCCTGATCGAACGGTCCCAAACCTTTCCCACAACCCGACCCATTCCCATACCCGGACCACCCACTTAGCCACCAAACGACCCCATTTTCCCCTTGATCAATCTGGATCGTCGATCCCTTCTAATCCAACGGCCCCGGTTAATTCCCCATTTTAATATACCAAACACCCCCCACTCGTCTCTTTAGAGACCAAGAACATGCACTACCGCACGTCGCCCTTTTCTGCCCACCGAAAATCGCCTCACGGCGGTTTTGGTGGCCCAAACAACCCCAAATTAACACCAGTGATTCTCCTTAACCTCATTATCTCAAATCCTCAAACCGTTCCTTTCGAATCACGGTCGAAATCGTCGAATTTTTGATCGAAATTTGAACCCCGAACCCTAGTTTATCCAATCGACCCCAAATTGACACCCCATAACCTCCTTGACCTCCTCATACCCAATACATATCTGGTTTACCTCAAATTTGTCTAAAATAGGTCAAATTTCAAATCTTGAGTTGCGATTCTAAAAGTCAGAGTTAAAGACAAGAATTGTTGATGATTTCAGGGCCGATTTCGTCACAAAATGGTGTTAATCATTTGTTCTAACAAAGAACAAATGACTAACATCATTTGGCGATGAAGTCGGAAAAAATTCAAGTGCCAAATGAACCCGTTGAGTTGGTGAGTATCCAGTACTACTTCTTTTCTTCTCTTGTTATTATTCCACTTCTGCCCCGTCTTCTTCTCTTTTTAGGTTTGAATTAGGTTTAAAATTGTGAACTGTCCATTCGATTGTCTTTGGTGCATATTCATGTATGTCGTTATTTAATTTAATAGTGATTTTGATTTTTCAATCTAGTTAAAAGTTTTAGTCTTTTGTTTACTATAATTGTGGTACTTCGGAACTTAGGGGGGATGAATAACAGAAGCCTTGAGGGTAATTTGGGCAGGGAAACCTGTCAATAATTAATTAGAGGGCTTCTCAATAGTGGTAGGGTCTAAGAAATGCACTACTGAATTAATTATAAGCACTAAGTAGAGGAATGAATTAAAAAGGAAAAGAGGACTGGTAATGGCTAGCTTAATGCCCCTTTAGGAGCTGGAAATCAGAGAACATGGGGGATATAATTAAAAGGCTAAAAGATACAGGTGTAAAAGGGTATACAGTCTGGAAAGGGGGGAGGGGGGAGGAACAGAATTAAGAAAGGACTGAATACACCTTAAGAGGGGGACACTCACTGATTTATAAAGGGAGAAGAGAGTTGGAGAGCGAAAAAGATTGAAAGGAGAACATTCTGAGAAGGAAATAAGGAGAACAAATAGACCAAAAAGAGGGAGACTAAGAGAAAAATCCGAAAAAAAAATGAAGAAAAAATCTGAAAATAGCTGAAAATATTAGCACTGTTCCATTGAGTTTGAATTTGCTAATCTGAAATTTCTCTCCTTGAATCAATTTCTTAACTGTTTGGATTTAGAAATAGTTTGAGTTTCAGTCATTTATCTTGGATGTCGAGTTTGTTGGTTTTACTGTGAATCCGAAATTGGATCCTTGGTTGCATTTCACGATTTGAACTGATCTGTGGCACTCTTTCCTTGGATATGAACTCAATTCTGCTGTTGTTACTGCTGAAATCCTCACCCTTTCATTTCATATTTACTTCCAGGTATTTATCAATTCCATGGACACCACTTAAAAGTAGCTTGAAGCTTGGTTCTGAAATGTGAACAAATTGGATGATGGTTGCTATTGAATTCTCACTTCTGTTTCTTCCATTTCATGCATAATGTATATCATTTAGTTCGGAGATAGCTTGTTCGAGGTATATTTATGGTTGAATAGAGTATGAATAGGTTTATAATCACCTTATTGTTGGGTGCACTTGCTAAGTTCTATGTTCTAGAATTATCTTTGGTTTGCAACATAGAACAAGTTATGGCTTAGTTACTTGGATGTCATGGGGTTTGAATTGGTGTATATGTAAAAGGGGACTTTCAAGGACATTCATAATAGCTGTTGACTAATTGTTTCGTAATTTGTGTAATTATTCGATGGCATGAAATTCTAGTACATTTTATGGAGCTTAGATCTTTGAATCTGATAATTTCTCTGTTTCCCAAGATTATGGTTTGGGTTTGTTGCTGTCTTATTTTGTTCATAAAAGTTCAAAGAGTTTGTGATGAATCTGGAAATTACAGTTGTTAATGAGCGGATTGTTTAGGGTTTTAAGTGAGAATAAGGTTTGGTTTTGCTGAAATTTGCGAGAAATTAGATTAATAACTTTAACACCAGACTTTCTCCTCTAATCCAAGGCTCCTGCTTTCGTGCCTCTCCGAAATTTGATCTGCATTTGATGGCACGACTCAAAAGTTAGAATATCCAAACTCAAGCATTCATTTTATGATTTAGTATGCAACAAAACAGTGGTAGAACAATTACTTTGACCATCTGTGCCTTTTGATTTATGTCTCACATCTTGGAGGGGAATCCTAAAAATGTAGTTGGCAAGTAATCTATTAGCATTAACTACATGTGCTCATCTTTCTCGCACTTTTTAAGGAAATATGCAACCAGTCACAAACGGCTCCTAATAGGAACTATTAACTGCACCTATTTGCTGTATAATTGATATTCAGAACTCGGCCTTCCTAAGAATAACTAGCTAGAATAATGAACACTTGTGATTATGTACACGTTCACTTGATATAATTACGATTCTTTAAGGGTAAATCGAGGCGTGCCGTGCCAAATAAAATCTTAAAATGCATGGCCTTCATTTAATTGATCCTAAATATCTAAATCCTTAGAAATCGAGGCGTGTCATTTAGTTGAATTTTCATGGCCCTCGCAAAGTTGAAAGCGCGTAGATGCTTTAGGCGTGTTATTTTAATAATATTACCTTCCTAAATTCGGGTGCGTATTTATGTGACCCAAATCCAAATCTCAACAATGTTAGATAAAATATGTTGCGGACCATGGGCACATTTATGTGACGTGGTTCAAGACGTATTTTTGATAACGTTGAATTTTTCTTAAAATTATTTGAACAAAAGCGGTTAAAAGTTAAAATTGCACCATAGGCTGAAACATGTACTAAAATTAGATAATTAAGCCAAATATAACAGTTGGCACCGGTGCAATTAAGCTGTTCCAAATATAACAGCTCGAAATAGAACCTAGAACCTAGAACGGAGCGACCGTGCCGGAACCGGTGACTTGGGACATCATAAATTATCCCAAGTGGCGACTCTAAAAATTTAAATAAAATAATCCCGTTTCGATTGTCCTTTAATTGGAAAAACTCCCTTATACACCCTTTATGGGGGTGTAGGTAAAAAAGTAGTTGTGACAGCTCCGGCGACTCTGCTGGGGATCGAACCTAGAATCTCTGGTTCAGGGTTCAAGAATTCGAGCTTAGGATAATTGTTATATTGGGCCTTATTTATTATCTGGTCTTATTTACATGTTTGGGCCTAATGTGCTAAATATTGCTTTTTACCGCTTTGATATTATCTGAACTCTATATAAAATGCTACGAAATCCCTCTCTTCTATCTCCCGAGGAGCGCACGCTGGTCGTGACTTCTTTCTGTTAGTCCTATTCCAAATAGAATGAGGTTCGGACAAGTTTCAAAGCCGGATGATCTTTTGGTTACCTGTACGCAGCCCCACTCGGCTCGAGTTGTCCACTCGGGTAAGCCAGGTCTAGAACAAATAAACCCAGGTTTTTAACCTAGTATAACAAGACCTTATACCGTATCCCTAGTAGGAATGTTTGTCTGCATCACGTGTATTTTAACTTTGGAGACTCAACACATGGGTTGGGTCTGTCTAGGACAGGTGTACAAAAAAATAAAAAGACCATCCTGATGGATCTTACTTGCTACTTGTGCATTTATTTGCTTCGGATTTGCATGTTGACCGGTTTTTGAATAAAAGAAAAGAGTTTGGAAAAGAAATAGCAGTGTGAGGGCTAAGGGAGGTAATTACCCGTTTTGAAAACCTATATATACCGAAACTCTACCGAAATTTAAAAAAAAAACAAAAAAAAGAGAATTTTATCGTTTTCAAAAAAGAGAGTTGGTTTTGTGTTGTCAAAATTGCCCGAACTAGGCCAGTTTGATTCTCACAGGGTGTGAGATACGTAGGCAACCCTCATCGGGTCCAACTTCCTTTTCGCAAAAATAGTCAAAAGAACAAAATTTTACTATTATTTGAAAAATAGTTAGGGTGATGTCATTCTTGTCAGAAATAGCCGAATGTCCTTAAAAAGGGCGCCGGAAGGCTGTTTTTGCAAGAACAACCACCTGTGGTCATTTCTTTTCCCAAGGTTTTCACCAGTGAGCCAACACAACCTTAAAATCTTCGTTCTCGAAGTGCTGAAAGGCCGTATTTGCGAAACCGGGTTTTTATTTTATTTTTGAAAAAATGTGTGTTAATTTTATTTTGAGTTAAATAAGTCTTAAAGTTTGCCTAAACGCCCCAATAAACATACAGGTTGAGCACGAGTCAGAATTTGCCGGTAACAGTTATGAACAAAATCTCTTTGGAGTTGCGTATGTGGTGGGAAGATCTGGACAGGTCAGAGCAAGATAAGGCCAATCTGCATTTGGGGGGGGGTCTCACCGGGTTATTAAAGATCAGACCTAGAGGAGATATCATAAAGGCTTTGGTTACGTTCTGGGACCTGGCCCATAACGTATTTCACTTCTCGGATTTTGAACTCACCCCAACCTTGGAAGAGATAGTAGGTTATATAAAAAGTATTGCAGGTTTGAGGCATAAGTATCTGATCGCTCCAAGGGTCGTTAACTCTCACAAATTCATGGATTTGCTAAAGATAAGCAAGGGAATCACATATTCCGAGTTGGAAGGGGTTTTTTCCACTCTACGTTTTATATACCAGAAGTACGGGCATGTAAGAGGGTTCAATGATCCGGAAAGCGGGGTTTGCAATAAAGGGAGCTGAACAAAATGGGACGAGCATAGGCGTTTCGCTTTCATGGTCGCATTCTTAGGCCTTGTGGTGTTTCCCCGAAAAGGCGGGAATATCGATTTGAGGGTGGCTGAAGTCGTCAAGGTCCTGGTTACCAACGCCAAGAGTACTCTCGCCCCTATGATAGTGTCTGAGATATACCGAGCTCTTACAGCTTGTAAAGCTGGGGCAGACTTCTTCGAGGGATGCAATTTGCTATTACAAATGTGGATGATCGAGCACTTGTGCCACCATCCTCAGTATATGAGTTATGGATCCGCAGAGAAAAGCTGCGTTGAAGAATTCAACACAAGGGTTTCATGGTTCAAGTTACCGGAGGGGTTTGGATAATGGATAGCCCGCCTTCGTGCCATCACTACGGGACAAATAAAATGGACACTAGGTTGGCTTCCTGTTGAAAAAATTGTGTATACACCCGCCACAGGTCCTTACTTCCTCCTAATGGGTCTTCGAGGTATTCAGCCTTACGCTCCCTACCGAGTGATGAGACAATTAGGAAGGTGTCAGGTGATGCATCCAGATGAAGATCTCCGTATCCACGCGATTGAGATTAGCTCCGACGGCCAATTTCACGAAGAAACAATTCGTTCTATTTGGAACGAATGCCAGTATTTGGCGGAAAGCACCCAAGTGCGGAACCTATCTAAAGGTGAGGTCTCACCCGCCTACCTTGCCTGGTATAGAAAAAGAACACTGCAAGGGCCGAATTAGAAAGACCGGCCAAAAAACCGCACATTCAGGAATTCGTCGAGGCATCGCAAGAACCGTGGGCTTGGTTGGCCAAAGAAAACGAGCACATGGCCACAATAGGAAAGCTGGAAAAGCAAGTCAAAGACCTTCAATTCAAGAATGGCTTACAAGCAACAACGGATGAGGGTGAAAAGAAAAGGCTAGCCAAAGAAAATGAGGCCCTTCAAGCTCAAATTCAGAAACTGAAAGTAGCTGCAGAAAATCCAGTCCGAAGTAACAGAGATGAAAAGCTCGTAGCTAACCTAAGGCAGAAAGTGAGTAACTATAGTTTCTATTTGAACAAAGCAGAAAGTGAACTGGCCAGGGCTCAAAAACAATTGGCTAAAAATGCAGATGAACGGGTATGCATAGTTAAGCAGTTAAGAAAAAGGTACGACGATGAGGTCGTGGGGTTGAAGAAAAGGGTCATCGCCACAGAAAACAAAATGATCAAGCAGGCAAACGACTTCAAGGTTGAAAGGGAACGCTGTTATACGACATTGGCGCAGTTAGAAATAGACTTGCAACAACTTCAGGAACAAAATTATGCAGCCAAGCAAACTTTGGAGGCCAGGGCCCAGCAGATTGGGCGTTTGTTACAAGAAAAGGGCGTCATAAGAGAGAAAATTAGAAACATCGCAGACTACATCATTATGAAGTGCCACATTTGTGAGGATATGACTCGCACTATGTTCTTTGCAGCGGTGATAACCTTTGCTAAACAAATAATGAACAACTTGGACCGACTTCAAAGGGATTTTGCACATAGGCCCGCGACGAGACTGAATGATATCTCGTGGGCACCAGGAGCATTGATATACTCATGATTTTCCGTTTGAGTCAGTATTTCTTTTTCTGTCGGAGTCCGTAAGTCATGTTGGGTTTATACTTTCTTTCTGTTAGTCTGTATTTCTTTCAAGTATGATAGCTTTATTTCGGAGTCTGTATTTTGTCTTTTGCATCAGAGTCTTTTAGTCTTTTGAAATTTGTTAGTATTGAGTCTTTGTGATCGAAGCATCTGTTTTTATAAAAGCTGAAAATCCCAAAAATGTTTTATTTACTTTCACACTTATCTGACAGAACTACGCACGGTCTGATTCATGAGGGGACATAATACATAGGCAATCTCTATAGGATTCGACCACCACTAAAAAGGAAAAGGGAAAATATAGAAGGATAAAATAAAAGAAGCTTAAAAGAAGGGGCACAATTATGAGAGGCCGAAATGACACACGCAACCGAAGCAAATGCATGATAGAAAATGGTTAATTGCCTAGGTGCATTGCATCCCAACGTGTAATTGCATATATGTTAAACTCTAAGAACTAACAAGTTTGTTGATTTCCAGAGAATTCAAGCAGTTAGTTTATCTAGCGGATACTGACACATTATCATTACCAAACCAGATCGAAAGGACCAATACCAGAAATCATGTCTATCCCGGATGCCGACACTAGTGTTGAGGTGGAGGAGTTGGATGTCAATAAAATAAAGGAGGAGATGCTCAAACTTAAGCAACAGATGACCGAAATGTACCAGGCCAGGTCCAAAGGGCAATCACCCCCGTCTTACCCGGCTAACCCGACTTTTACCCCACTATTAGCTCAGTCTCAGGATCATCCTGCCACCGATCCAGGTTTTCCCATTTACCAACATTACCATGGCACTACTTCTCATATGCCACAAGCTCCACCACCAAAATCAATTCCATACCCCCTCCGCCAGTCACCCCTGTCTTTGTGGCATCTCCACCAGCTGCACTTCATATATCCTCGAGTGAACCTATGTTCCAAGCTCAGGACAACTAGTATTATCCCCCGGATCCCACCCTCAAAGTTTCCGAAACCTGCCCTTATGATCCACACTCCGATCTCCTGAGAGAAGCTAAGAGACCAGCCAAAAATCCTGAACATGAAGAGATGTTCAAAAAAATGAAAAACATAGAACAATCCTTCAGGGATATGAGAGGGCTAGGAGGTCAGGTAAGCGTGGCTTACAAAGACCTGTGTTTATTCCCAAATGTCAACTACCAGCAGGGTTCAAAATGCCCAAATTCGACTTGTACAACGGACACGGTGATCCGGTGGCTCATTTGAGAGGTTTTTGCAGTAAAATGAGGGGAGCCGTAGGAAAGGATGAATTGCTAATAGCTTACTTCAGTCAGAGTTTGAGCGGATCATCATTGGAGTGGTACACCCGCCAAGATCACGGAAGATGGTACACATGGGATGATCTGGCACAAGCATTCGCTTGTCACTTTCAGTATAATCTTGAGATCATTCCAGACCGACTATCTTTGACTAAACTAGAGAAGAAGCACAGTGAAAGCTTTAGAGAATATGGTTTCCGGTGGAGGGAGCAAGCAGCAAGCGTAGATCCCCCAATGAAAGAGAGCGAGATGGTTGATTACTTTTTGCAGGCTTTGGAGCCAACCTACTTTGGTCATTTGGTGTCCACAATTGGCAAGTCTTTTAATGAGGTTGTAAAAATGGGAGGCATGGTCGAGGAGGGGCTTAAGTCCAACAAAATCATGAGTTATTCAGCGACCAAGGCAACCACTCAGGCCATTCAAAGAGGCATTGAGGGTGTACTTGGGAAAAAGAAGAAAGAAGATGTCACGACTGTTGAATCCGGAGCCTGGTTCAGATCTAGAGGCCCGTCACCCTACTATAGCCAACCACGACCCTACCACCAAAATTACCCCCACACTCCATATAGCCCTCCATAACATTACTACCCACTGCCAGATCCCCATTTTTCTGTCCATCATGCACAAACCTATACCCAAACTCCGGCACACGCACAATGGCGTGCGCCGGCTCCACAAAATCCATACCCAGCTCCACAAAACACGTATCCACCCCCAAGAGCCTACAGAAATCCCCCTGGAATGGGTTTCCAACCAAACCAAGCTTTCAAGAATGAGAGGTTACAGAAGCAAAAGACTTTCACTCCACTGGGGGAATCATATACCAGTCTTTTCCACAGGTTGAGGCAGTTGGGCATGCTGAATCCAATTGAGCCTAAAATGCCAAATCCCCCTCCTAGAAATTTTGACCACTCGGTGAGTTGTGAGTACTGTTCAAGAGCCCCGGGGCATGATACAGAGAAGTGTTGGAAATTGAAAACAACTATGCAAGAGCATTGCCAGCTCACGCAAGGGCTTCGAGGTTCAGGCCCCAGAAGCACCGGATATCAATCAGAATCCATTGCCAGCTCACCATGATACCCATATGATTGAGTTGATACACAAAGGAGGGGATCCCAGGAAGCCCTCACAGAAGGTAATGATGATCCATTCCAGCAAAACCAGCTCAAAGGAAAAGGTAACTAGTGGGAAATCAATGGTCCAATTTAAAGGGGTAGTCGATAAGCCCGTTGTGGTAGCCGAGAGAGGGTCGTCAAGCATTGTTGCAGTGAAACCAGAGAAAGCTAAAGTGGTAGTGCCAGGGGTTGCAAGTAAACCTATTGTGGTCGTGAATGGTGCTCGCACAGAGCCTATTATTATAAAACCGATAACTCAGCTTCCAGTGATCAACATCAAGGCTGTTCCTTGGAATTATGAACGAGTGACAGTGATTTACAAAGGGAAAGAAATCAAAGAAGAAGTTTGTGAAGCACAAGGTTTGACTCGCTCAGGAAGGTGTTTTACTCCCGATGAGTTAAGAAGAACTAAAGATAATCCAACGCCGGTAAAGAAAGTTGTAACTAAAGAAGAGGCAGAGGAATTTTTGAGGAAAATGAAAGTGCATGACTATTCTGTTGTAGAATAGTTGAGGAAAATGCCCGCTCAGATCTCATTGCTCTCATTGCTAATCCATTCAGATGAGCATCGTCAGTTGTTGATGAAAATCTTGAATGAGGCTTATGTCCCCAACAAGATCTCGGTAAACCATCTGGAAAAGATAGCCAACAAGATTTTTGAAGTAAACAGAGTCACTTTTTCCGATGATGAATTGCCCATAGAGGGTACTGAACACAACAAAGCCCTTTACCTAACAGTAAAATGCGAGGATTCCGTGGTTACCCAGGTATTGGTTGACAATGGTTCAAGTGCGAACATCTATCCTCTCTCCACTCTAAGCAAGCTGAAAGTAGAAGATGTGAGGATCCATAAGAACAGTATCTTTGTGCGAGGATTTGACGGGAGGCAAAGACTCAGTCGGGGATATAATGTTGGAGCTGACTATAGGTCTAGTAGAATTCACAATGGAATTCCAAGTGCTGGATATAGCTGTTTCCTACAATTTGCTATTAGGGCGACCATGGATCCACGCTGCTAAAGCAGTACCATCAACACTCCATCAGATGGTCAAGTTTGAATGGGATAGACATGAAATAGTTGTGCACGGCGAAGATAATTTGTGCGCTCACAGCAACACCATTGTGCCATTCATTGAAGTGGAAGATGACAAGGGACCATGGGTCTACCAAGTTTCTGACGCAATGTCAGTCGAGAAAGTTCCAAAAGGGAAGTGTATCCCAAATCCGAATATAATCGCCGCATCAGTCATGGTAGCGTATGAAATGTTGAAGAATGGGTTTGTACCAAGAAAGGGTTTGGGATGAGCTATGCAAGGCATCATACAGCCCGTGTCTCTTCCTGAAAACTTGGGAACATTTGGTCAGGATTCAAGCCCACAGTCGCAGACATAAAAAGAGTCAGGAAATTGAAACAGAGGGCATGAGTCCTTCCAAAGCCGGTCCTATGCCTTTCCAGATCATTTGTCAAGTCCGGTACGAGGAGTCGCCCAGTAACAACAATTCCCAGTTCTTTGATTGATCCGGACAAGGAGTTAATTGAAAGATTTGAGAAGTTGTTCGACAATGTGAACATGGTGGAAATTGGAGAAGGTTCTAGCAACACGGAAGTGCAATTTGTCGGGCCAACAACAAAGCTTAATAATTGGAAGACTACTCATCTCCCTACTCGGAAGGAGTCTTAGTAGTTTGCTTTGATTTTCCTTTAAGTTTGTACGGATTATTCCATGGTTGCAATCCAGATTTCATTTTTTCAGTCTGTTTGAGTGTGCAAACCTTGTTATCTTTTATCATTCAATAAAATACAATTTCCCTTTCTTCATCATTCCTGATGGTTTTTCTTTTTGTTTTGTTTTCTTTTATATACAGTTCTTTTTATGCTGGTTCTAATGACATAGCATGCATAAGGAATCCTCAGCCCAGTCTTAAAAATTAATCTGATTCCGAAATATTAGTTCAAGAAGTAGATTGTGATTACGAATCAGAATACGATGATGAGGATGAAGCCTTCGAAGAGATTAGTAAGGAGTTAATTCACTTCGAAGAAAAACCCAAACCCAACCTGAATAACACAAAAGCCGTCAATTTAGGGGACACAGACAATATCCTAGAGACTAAAATAAGTGTCCACCTCGAGCCAAGAATCCGGGAGGAGTTAATCAAAATACTCATCGAGTACAAAGATGTTTTTGCGGGGTAATATGACGACATGCCGGGTTTAAGCACTGATTTAGTGGTCCACAGATTGCCCACTGATCCAGCATTCCCTCCCGTCAAGCAAAAGTTGTGGAAATTCAAAACTGATATGAGTGTGAAGATTAAAGAAGAAGTTACCAAGTAGTTGGATGCAAAGGTTATTCGGGTCACTCGATATCCTGTTTGGTTGGATAATATCGTGCCTGTACCGAAGAAGGACGGCAAGATCAGAGTATGCGTCGATTACCGCAATCTCAACAAAGCAAGTCCAAAGGATAATTTCCCACTACCCAATATCCATATTTTGATCGATAATTGTGCCAAGCATGAGATTTGATCTTTTGTGGATTGCTATGTCGGGTATCATCAGATTCTAATGGATGAAGAAGATACAGAAAAGACGACATTCATCACGCCATGGGGAACTTATTGCTACCGGGTAATGCCATTTGGTTTGAAGAATGCTGGGGCAACTTATATGAGAGCAATGACTACTGTGTTTCATGATATGATTCACAAGGAGATTATGGTATATGTAGATGATGTGATCATAAAATCAAAGCATCAGGACGACCATGTCGGGGATTTGAGGAAATTCTTCCAGAGGCTTCACAGGTACAACCTCAAGCTGAACCCCGCCAAGTGTGCATTTGGTGTTCCATCTGGAAAACTATTGGGATTCATAGTCAATCGGCGAGGCATCGAGTTGGACTCATCAAAGATCAAAGCCATACAAGAATTGCCCCTTCCGAGGAACAAGACTGAAGTGATGAGTCTGTTAGGAAGGTTGAACTATATCAGCATATTTATTGCTCAGCTCACGACAACTTGTGAGCCTATTTTCAAGTTGCTGAAGAAGGACGTTGCGATCAAGTGGATTGATGAGTGTCAAGAAGTATTCAATGAGATAAAGGGATACTTGTCTAACCCGCCTGTGCTGGTACCGCCAGAACCAGGGAGACCTTTGATTATTTACTTGACTATCCTGGAAAATTCATTTGGCTGTGTACTGGGGCAGCATGACGTCACCGGCAGGAAAGAACAGGCCATCTACTATCTTAGCAAGAAGTTCACGACTTATGAGGTTAAGTACACTCACCTGGAAAGGACATGTTGCGCCCTAACTTGGGTGGCACAGAAATTGAAACATTATTTATCATCCTACACTACTTACCTCATTTCACGCTTGGATCCATTGAAGTATATCTTTTAAAAGCCAATGCCGACAGGAAGACTTGCGAAGTGGCAGATTTTACTCACAGAGTTTGACATAATCTATGTGACTTGGACTGCAATGAAAGCCCAAGCATTGGCCGATCATTTAGTCGAGAACCCGGTCGATGAAGAGTATGAGCCACTGAGGACTTATTTTCCCGATGAGGAAGTGATGCATATTGACGAGCTAGAACAGGCCAAAAAATGAGGTTGGAAACTTTTCTTTGATGGGGCTGCTAACCTGAAAGGAGTGGGAATAGGAGCCGTGCATATTTCTGAAACAGGGCATCACTATCCTATTATAGCTCAACTTCGTTTTTATTGTACCAACAATATGGCTGAGTACGAAGCATGCATTTTGCGTTTAAGGCTAGTTGCAGACATGGGTGTCCAGGAAGTCTTGGTCTTGGGAGACTCAGATCTTCTGATACACCAAATACAAGGAGAATGGGAAACACGAGATCTGAAGCTCATACCATACTCACAATGTTTGCATGATCTTTGTCAACGGTTTCGATCAGTGGAGTTTAGGCATATTTCTAGGGTCCATAATGAGGTCGCCGATGCTTTGGCTACACTAGCGTCAATGTTGCACCATCCAGACAAAGCCTATGTTGATCCTTTGCACATTCAAGTACGAGATCAGCATGCTTACTACAACATAATTGAAAAAGAACTTGATGGCGAACCATGGTTCCATGATATCAAGGAATACATCAGAATGGGAATATACCCAATGCAAGCCACGGGGGATCAAAAGAGAACAACTCGACGGTTGGCAAGTGGATTCTTATTGAGTGGGGGAGTTTTGTATAAAAGAACACCAGACCTTGGATTGTTAAGATGCATAGATACTAGACAAGCTATGGCTGTCATGTCTGAAGTACATTCAGGAGTCTGCGGACCACATATGAGCGGATATGTGCTGACAAAGAAAATTCTCCGAGCAGGTTATTATTGGCTCACCATGGAGCGAGATTGTATCAGTTTTGTGCGCAAATGTCATCAATGCCAGATACATGGAGATTTGATTCATTCTCCACCATCGGAATTGCACACGATGTCAGCACCATGGCTCTTCGTTGCTTGGGGCATGGATATCATTGGACCAATTAAGCCAGCAGCATCCAACGGGCATAGATTCATTCGAGTAGCCATTGATTATTTCACCAAGTGGGTTGAGGCCAAAACTTTCAAATCGGTGACCAAGAAAGCAGTGGTCAATTTTGTTCACTCAAATATCATCTGTCGATTCAGAATCCCAAAGGTGATCATCACGGATAATGGTGCTAATCTTAACAGTAATTTGATGGAACAGGTATGCCAACAGTTTAAGATTACACATCGCAATTCTACCCCATATCGTCCCAAGGCGAATGGAGCAGTTGAGGCAGCCAACAAAAACATAAAGAAGATACTTCAAAAAATGGTAGAAGGTTCCAGGCAATGGTATGAAAAAATACCGTTTGCGTTGCTGGGTTATCGCACTACTGTCTGTACTTCAGTAGGTGCAAATCCTTATTTATTGGTATATGGAACTGAAGCAGTGATACCTGCGGAAGTTGAAATCCCATCCCTTCGGATTGTCGCTGAGGCTGAAATTGATGATAATTAGTGGGTCAAAACCCGTCTGGAGCAGTTGAACTTGATTGATGAAAAAAGATTGGCAGCAGTGTGTCATGTCCAGTTATATCAAAAGAGAATGGCAAGAGCATACAACAAAAAGGTACGTCCCCGGAAGTTTGAAGTGAGCCAGCAGGTGTTGAAACGTATTTTTCCACACCAGGCTAAAGCAAAAGGCAAGTTCGTCCCAAATTGGCAAGGGCCATTCATTGTGACCAGAGTGTTGTCCAATGGTGCTATGTTTAATAGATATCAAAGGAAAATACATATACATGGCTATCAATTCTGATGTAGTAAAAAGATATTATGTATGATTTCTTTGTTATAACTGTTGATTGTTTGTATTTGGCATTATTTCGAAGACTGGAATGACGAAGACAATTTGTTCTGCTATCTAAACACTTTACCCTTTGTTCCCCCTTTTGAGCCTTATTTATTTCTTTCATACCCCCCTTTTGGAATCAGTAACGAAAAAGAGAGAAAAAGAAAGAAAAGAAAGGAGAAAAGAAAAGAAATGAAAAGTATAACAACAAGGAAATTCAGGTGTGAACTACGTTTGACCTGATTTCTATTGGGGATACGTAGGTAGCTTTACGGCTCGGTCATAGTAAAATAAAATATCAAAAGATCCCCAAGCAAGAAATTGGGGTAGAAGTTGTATTTGTAATAAAGAATGTGATTCCAAAAGTTGTAATTTTAAACCCATGTCAAATTGTTTTGAGCCTTTGATACCCTTTCTTTCCAACCCCATCCGAAAGCCCACATTACGGTCCAAGGAAAGACCTTCTGATCAATCTTCAAGAGATGCCAAGTTGAGCAAATAGAGGTGATTCATATCGAGGTAACTCTCTGGTCCAAGCAAGAAAAATAATGAAAAGGAGAGAGTCTTATTGGTGAAAACCCTCATGGGCACCATGAGGCGACGAAAGCTGAGAGAAAGTAAAAATGAGAGTCTTATCGGTGAAAACCTTCACGGGCACCATGCGGCGACAAGGAATTGAGTAATGAACAAATGATAGAGGTTTGTCGGTGAAAACCCTTCAGTGCACTACAAGTCGAACAAGACCCGTAAAGATTGGCGGAAAGTAAATTGGGTTGTGGAACATCTGGGAGCACAAAGTAAAACAATTGGAAAAGAGATTGGATAAATAGACTGGGCTGATTAATCCAAAATGCATACCATGATCATTGGTGTCAGTGACTCCACTCAGATAAGTTCCTTTTTCCTATCTCCAACAGTCATCCAAATTTGGATTTTCTTCTTTATTCTTAATTCCCAAAATCATTGCGTTTCATTGCTGTTAATTTTTCGAAGTTTAGCCTTGTTTCAACAAATAAAAAGGAATTTCAAAGCTTACTACTAGTTTTGAAATTGCTCAAAGCAAAATGCAGCTAGAACATGCCAGAGATGATATGATAAAAAGTGGGACCTATGGTGTAAGCAAAAGTTAAAATGGTGGAATGGTTCAGTAATGTCGTGGGAGATGTACGAGTTCAGACAGGAAGGTCGGAAATGGAGAATGACAGTTGGGGATCCTACAGTTAAAGATCAGTCAGAAGGTGAAAACAATCCTTCGACCATGTTCAAGGCAGTCGGAACAAAGCAGAGCCTAGCAAAGAGAAAACCACCCCCAGCAAGAATGCCACAACTAAACGCCATGTTTAAACTGACAAGATTTTTTTTGATTTGAAACAGGGGCAAAGATGGAATTTGTTTCAAGAAATCATCCATAAGGAGAGCAGTTACCAGGCAGGTTTGATCGCAAGGTCCTCAGGACCCTCCTGTAAAATGGGACTTAGTTTAAAATTCAAAATAATCATGAGTAGCGGAATTTGGCATAATGCACCATAAAGGAGCTCTGAAGTTTGTATGTTTGAGATACACTTTGGACATTACCCCATGAGAACAAAGATTCTGACTTCTCTTCTTTTCCAGATTCATGATTATGATTTTATGCTTCCTCAACTTTTTCCCCAAGAAGAAACACCTTCTTTTTCCACCTTTTTCCCAATTTAATCGGAAATTCTCAGGACCCTCCTGGAGAATGTGACCTAGTTTAAAATTTAAAACAGTCATGAGTAGTAAAATCTAGCATAAATGTATCCCAAGGAATAAGATGGTTTAAAGTTCGCGTGTTTAAGATATGATTCAATCAGGAATTTTCAGGACCCTCCTGAATAATGGGACCTAGCTTTGAGATTTCCATTAGATAACAAGGTTTAGCATAAGTTCTTGTTGGAGGGTAATATAATTTAGCCGTAGAATTGTCACTCTTAAGATAAAGACTTGATTTAAGAGTTGTCAAGGCCTGCCTGGATAATGGGACGTTGTTTAAAAATGGTTTGGATAACAAGATTTAGCATAAGACATACCCTCTAGTAGATATAATTTAGCTCTAAAATTGTCGTTTAATTAAGAATTGTCAGGACCCTCCTGGATAATGGGGAGTAGTTTAAGACCTCCTTAAATAAAAAGATATGGCTTAGATTTAAAATCGCCGTTTAGTTAAGAGTTGTCAGGACCCCCCTGGATAATGGGACCTAGCTTTCAAATTCTTAGTAATATTTGGTGGTGTGATTCAGTTTAAACTCACAGATGCGCCCAGCTACCAAGCTGGGGTAGAAAATTTTCTTTTGTTTTGTCTATTTTTGTTGAAGTCAAGTGCCCATCTGAATAATAGGAAGAACAACACGGATATCAAAGATAAGAGCGTGACCAAGTACTAGCAATCGGGCGTCCACCTAGAGAACAAGGAACAATAGTTGAAGTATCAGCAATTAGGCGTCCACCTGGAGAATAAGGAACAACAGTTCGAGTTTTGGCAATCAGGAGCCCACCTGAAGAACAAGGGAAAACAAATCAGGTTTCAAGGAAGATTGGCACAAGTATTGGTAATCAGGCGCCCACCTGGAGGAACGAGGGAGAACAAGTCAAAGAAAAGCAGTTTCAAGAAGAAGATGGACCAAGTTTCAGAAATCAGGCGTCCACCTGGAGATCAAGGAAAGACGGTTGAAATTTCAGCAGTCAGGAGCCCACCTAGAGAATAAGGGAATACATTCGAGTTTTAGCAGTCAGGAGCCCACCTGGAGAGCAAGGGAATACATTTCGAGTTCAGCAATCAGGAACCTACCTGGAGAACAAGAGAATACATTTCAAGTTTCAGCAGTCAGGAGCCCACCTGGAGAACAAGGGAATATATTCGAGTTTTAGCAGTCAGGAGCCCACCTGGAGAGCAAGGGAATACAATTCCATTTTTGGAAAATAGGCGCCCACCTGGAGAGCAAGGAGATACAATTCAAGTTTTGGCAATCAGGCGCCCACCTGGAGAGCAAGGGAATACAATTCAAGTTTTGGCAATCAGGCGCCCACCTGGAGAGCAAGGGAATACAGTTCAAGTATTGGTAACCAGGAGCCTACCTGAAGAACGAAGGGAAGCAGCAAGTCAAGTGTTGGTAATAAGGAGCCCACCTGAAGAACGAAGGGAAGCAGTTCAAGTTTCAAGGAAAAGCAGTGCAAGTATTGGCAATCAGGAGCTCACCTGGAAAACGAAGGGAAGCAACAAGGTTCAAAGGAGTTCAGCAATCAGGAAATCACCTGAAAAACGAAGGGAAACAGTTCAAGTTTCGAGGAAAAGCAGCGCAAGTGTTGGTAATTAGGATCCCACCTGGAGAACGAAGGGAAGCAGCAAGGTTCAAAGGAAGACAACAATCAGGAGCCCACTTGAAAAACAGAGGGAAAGCATCTCAAGAATGCAATTCGAGTCAGCAGCAAAGGAACTAATGAGGGAAATACAAATCAACAAGGCAACAACAGTCACAAGACCAAGTTTGAAAATAAATCATTGTAAAGCATAGATTGTAGCTTAGTCTAGCTTCTTCATTTTTGTCATGATGTAATAAGAAGGTCAGTAAGCAGTATCAAAAGTAGCAACAGTAACAGTGAAACCAC
Source organism: Nicotiana sylvestris (assembly GCF_000393655.2). NCBI lineage: Eukaryota > Viridiplantae > Streptophyta > Magnoliopsida > Solanales > Solanaceae > Nicotiana > Nicotiana sylvestris. The sequence goes on along the minus strand of NC_091060.1, from coordinate 169,839,857 downwards.
AGCTTTATGGTAGTCCCAGCTACCGAAACTTCCCGAACAACATTGACCTGATTCCTTTTTAACTAAGGATATGTAGGAAACCTTTGAAGCAGAGGTTCGGTCAAATCTTTCAAAAAATTCTTCCCACAGAGTATTCAAAACGGGCAAAAATCACTCGTATCCGCTCACTTTATCTTTGCACAAAAACTCTTTGTGTTTTTGGGCAAAGAGGGGAAGATGTGAGCACGTGATTTTTGCCCTATGAGAATTACTCCCAAAAAATTCAAAATAAAATAATTTTTTCCGTTGTTTGCAATTTTGTGGATTTTTATAGTATGTTTTGTCATTATTTGCATGAGTTCGTGCATGTTTGTATGTTTAAACAAATGAAAGATACAAAAAAATAGATTGCATTTGCATTTAGGATTTAATTTTATAATTTTCTTAGTTGAGTAGTAAATTACTTATTTTTACAAAAATGAAAGAATCAAAAAATAACGTATTAATTTTGAAGACAATTTAGGAAGAAAAAGAATTAATAAAAGAAAAGGAAATCAAATTGGGCCAAACTCAATTTAACCACCAAAGCCCAAATCAAATACACCCCAAACCAACCCAGACCCGTCTCCCCCAACCCGGTCCGTCTCCAGCCTCAACCAAAACGACGTCGTTTGGACATGCTCTAATCTGGGCCGTTGAATAAGCCTGATCGAACGGTCCCAAACCTTTCCCACAACCCGACCCATTCCCATACCCAGACTACCCTCTTAGCCACCAAACGACCCCGTTTTTCCCCTTGATCAATCTGGATCGTCGATCCCCTCTAATCCAACGGCCCCAGTTAATTCCCCATTTTCGTCTCTTCAGAGACCAAGAATATGCACCACCGCACTTCCGCCCTCTTCCGCCCACCGGAAATCACCTCACGGTGGTTTTGCTGTCCCAAACAACCCCAAATTAACACCAGTGATTCTCCTTCACCTCATTATCTCAAATCCTCAAACCGTTCCTTTCGAATCACGGCCGAAATCGTCGAATCTTCGATCGAAATTTGAACCCCGAACCCTAGTTTACCCAATCGACCCCAAACTGACACCCCATAACCTCCTTGACCTCCTCATACCCAATACATATCTGGTTTCCCTAGAATTTGTCTAAAATAGGTCAAATTTCAAATCTTGAGTTGCGATTCTAAAAGTCAGAGTTAAAGACAAGAATTGTTGATGATTTCAGGGCCGATTTCGTCGCAAAATGGTGTTAATCATTTGTTCTAACAAAGAACAAATGACTAGCATCATTTGGCGATGAAGTCGGAAAAAATTCGAGGGCCAAATGAACCCGTTGAGTTGGTGAGTATCTAGTACTACTTCTTTTCTTCTCTTGTTATAATTCCACTTCTGCCCCGTCTTCTTCTCTTCTTAGGTTTGAATTAGGTTTAAAATTGTGTATTGTCCATTCGATTGTCTTTGGTGCATATTCATGTATGTCGTTAATTAATTTAATAGCGATTTTGAATTTTCAATCTAGTTAAAGGTTTTAGTCTTTTGTTTACTATAATTGTGGTACTTCGGAACTTAGGGGGGATGAATAACAGAAGCCTTGAGGGTAATTTGGGCAAGGAAACCTGTCAATAATTAATTAGAGGGATTCTCAATAGTGGTAGGGTCTAGAAAATACACTACTGAATTAATTATAAGCACTAAGTAGTGGAATAAATTAAAAAGGAAAAGGGGACTGGTAATGGCTAGCTTAATGCCCCTTTAGGAGCTGGAAATCAGAGAACATGGGGGATATAATTAAAAGGCTAAAAGATACAGGTGTAAAAGGGTATACAGTCTGGAAAGGGGGGAGGAACAGAATTAAGAAAGGACTGAATACACCTTAAGAGGGGGACACTCACTGATATATAAAGGGAGAAGAGAGTTGGAGAGCGAAAAAAATTGAAAGGAGAACATTCTGAAAGGGAAATAGGGAGAACAGATAGACCAAAAAGAGGGAGACTAAGAGAAAAATCCGAAAAAAGAAAAAGAAAAAATCTGAAAATAGCTGAAAATTTTAGCACTATTCCATTGAGTTTGAATTTGCTAATCTAAAATTTTTCTCTCCTTGAATCAATTTCTTAACTGTTTGGATTTAGAAATAGTTTGAGTTTGAGTCATTTATCTTGGATGTCGAGTTTGTTGGTTTTACTGTGAATCCGAAATTGGATCCTTGGTTGCATTTCTCGATTTGAACTGATCTGTGGCACTCTTTCCTTGGATATGAGATCAATTCTGCTGTTGTTACTGCTGAAATCCTCACCCTTTCATTTCATCTTTACTTCCAGGTATTTATCAATTCCATGGACACCACTTAAAGGTAGCTTGAAGCTTGGTTCTGAAATGTGAACAAATTGGATGATGGTTGCTATTGAATTCTCACTTATGTTTCTTTCCATTTCATGCATAATGTATATTATTTAGTTCGGAGATAACTTGTTCGAGGTATATTTATGGTTGAATAGAGTATGAATAGGTTTGTATTCACCTTATTGTTGGGTGCACTTGCTAAGTTCTTTATTCTAGAATTATCTTTGGTTTGAAACATAGAATAAGTTATGGCTTAGTTACTTGGATGTCATGGGGTTTGAATTGGTGTATATGTAAAAGGGAACCTTCAAGGACATTCATAATAGCTGTTGACTGATTATTTCGTAATTTGTGTAATTATTCGATGGCATGAAATTCTAGTACATTTTATGGAGCTTAGATCTTTGAATCTGATAATTTATCTATTTCCCAAGATTATGGTTTGGGTTTGTTGTTGTCTTATTTTGTTCATAAAAGTTCAAAGAGTTTGTGAATCTGGAAATTACAGTTGTTAATGAGTGGATTGTTTGGGGTTTTAAGTGAGAATAAGGTTTGGTTTTGCTGAAATTTGCGAGAAATTAGATTAATAACTTTAACAACAGACTTTCTCCTCTAATCTGAGGCTCTTGCTTTCGTGCCTCTCCGAAATTTGATCTGCATTTGATGGCACGACTCAAAAGTTAGAATATCCAAACTCAAGCATTCATTTTATGATTTAGTATGCATCAAAACAGTGGTAGAACAATTACTTTGACCATTTGTGCCTTTTGATTTATGTCTCACATCTTGGAGGGGAATCCTAAAAATGTAGTTGACAAGTAATCTATTAGCATTAACTACATGTGTTCATCTTTCTCGCACTTTTTAAGGAAATATGCAACCAGTCACAAACGGCTCCTAATAGGAACTGTTAACTACACCTATTTGCTGTATAATTGATGTTCAGAACTCGGCCTTCCTAAGAATAACTAGCAAGAATAATGAACACTTGTGATTATGTACACGTTCGCTTGACATAATTACGATTATTTAAGGATAAATCGAGGTGTGCCGTGCCAAATTAAATCTCAAAATGCATGGCCCTCATTTAATCGATCCTAAATATCTAAATCTTTAGAAATCGAGGCGTTCCATTTAGTCGAATTTTCATGGCCCTCGCAAAGTTGAAAGCGCGTAGTTGCTTTAGGCATGTTATTTTAATAATATTACCTTCCTAAATTCGGGTGCGCATTTATGTGACCCAAATTCAAATCTCAACAATGTTAGATAAAATATGTTACGGACCATGGGTGCAGTTATGTGACGTGGCTCAAGACGTATTTTTGATAACATTGAATTTTTCTTAAAATTAATTGAACAAAAACGGTTAAAAGTTAAAATTACACCATATGCTAAAACATGTACTAAAATCAGATAATTAAGCCAAATATAACAGTTGAGCGACCGTGCTAGAACCACGAAACTCGAGAGTGCCTAACACCTTTTCCCGGGTTAACAAAATTCCTTACCCGGATTTCTGGTTCGCGGACTGTAATACAAAGTCAATCTTTTCCTTGATTCGGGATTTGAACCAGTGACTTGGGACATCATAAATTATCCCAAGTGGCGACTCTAAAAATTTAAATAAAATAATCCCGTTTCGATTGTCCTTTAATTGGAAAAACTCCCTTATACACCCTTTACGGGGGTGTAGGTAAAAAAGGAGGTGTGACACAAGGTTTTTTGCAAAAGCGAACTTTTGACTCGCAAATTCGAGTCTGCCTTGATCTGATCCCAGTCGCAAATGCGACAATTTTCCCGCAAATGCGAACCCTGCCCCCATCGCATTTGTATGCTTCTCTTCGCATAAGCGACACTGACCTAACCCCCTTCATCTTTGCAAATGCGAGCCTAACTTTGCCTTTTCGAGGCTCGCATTTGCGATCAAGTCCTCACAAATGCAAGATCTACAGACCTGATGCACCAACTATGTTTTCTAAGTTCAATTCACTCCGTAGCATATCCGAAACTCACCCAAGCCCTCGGGGCTCTAAACAAAATAAGTACACAAGTCTAAAAACATCATACAAACTTGCTTGTATGATCAAATTGCAAAAATAACACCTAGAACTACAAATTGAGCATCAAATCAAAGGAAATTTTCAAGAAAACTCATAAACTTCTAATTTCACAACTAGACGTTCGAATCACATCAAACCAACTCCCTTTCTCACCAAATTTGACAGACAAGGCATCCATATAGTATTGGACCTATACCGGGTTCCGAAATCAAAATACAGACCTGATACCCATAAAGTCAAGCATTGGTCAAACTTTCAAAGTCATTAAGCTTTTAAACATCCAAATTTTGCCAAAACGCGATAACTCAAGCTAGGGACTTTTGAATTTGATTTCGGGCATATATCCAAGTCTCAAATCATGATACAGACCCAGTGGGGATATTGAAATACGAATCTAGGTCCGTTGCTCAAAATGTTGACCCAAGTCAACTCAAATAAATTTCAAAGCAAAAATTTCAAATTTTTTCAGTTTTTAACATAAAAGCTTTTCAGAAAAGCACCTGGATTGAGCACGCAAATTGAGGAGCATGGTGTCAATATTGGATTCTAAAACATAATATGACTTATCGGGTCATCACACCCTCATAGGTCCAATAGTGAACACCAGTTCAAACCTTTTGATACCCAATACTACCCCCTAGAATTGACCCACCAGGTCCCGGACTCATATAATCATAGCTCTCAAAATAAGACTCATGTTGAAAATGAAAAATTCACAAGGAAAGAAGAGCAAGATGACATAGCCATAAATATTAAAGGTATAAAACAATTCTTAAAGAAAATACAAGGGACGGGAAATCACATTAGCATGTCTTACAATGACTTGTGCATGTTTCCTAATATTCATGTCCCCGCAACATTTAAAACACCAAAGTTTTTTTTATGACGGGTGTGGAGATCCAGTAGCCCATCTGAGGGGTTATCACAATGAAATGAGAAGTGTTGGCGGGAAAGATGAGTTGCTGATGATTTATTTCAGTGAGAGCTTATGTGTGGAAGCCTTGGAATGGTATACTAGTCAAGATGTTAGTAAGTGGTATGTATGGGGTGACATAGCTCAAGATTTTGTTCGATACATTCAGGATAATATAGACACTATCCCAGACCGCTCCTCCGTGTTTAAGATGGAAAAGAAACCCGAGGAAAGTTTTAGGGAGTTTGGGCTCAGATGGAGGGAACAAGTTGCTCGGGTCAGTCCCCCGATTGATAAAGAAAAAATGGTTAATCTTTTCCTACAAGCTCAGGGACCCACCTACTTCATTCATTTGATCTGAGCTTTAGGTTAGCCTTTTAATGATGTGGTAAAAATGGGAGAGATTGTATAAAAAAGGATCAAGTCAGGAAAAATCATGAGCTACTCTGCATTGAAAGATACTACAAAAGACATTTAGAATGTCTCAATAAGTTTGGGTGGAAGAAAGGGAAATAAAAAAGATGTTGTTGAGCCCCGCCAACGACAAGATCCAGTAGGTGTTCTTGCTTAGCGCTTTCAGCCTCAACATTGACCCCATGAATATCCACATACTCCAGATAATCCTCCCCAATGCTACTTTTCTCCACAAAATCCCCAAAGTCATACCTCACCCTGCCCACAATGTACCGTCATATGCCTTATCCTATCAACACCTGCAATGGCTTACACTACCGCCACAAATGTCTTGCCCCCCACTTCAAGTATATCAACCACTTACCCGCAAGAGGTTCCAACCGAGGCCGGAGTACAAAATGAAAAGGAAGCAACAAAGGGAAAAGTCTTTCACTCTTATTGGAGAATCATATGCCAGTTTGTTCCAAAGGTTGATGCAATTGGACATGTTGAAGCCGATTCAGATAAAAATGCAGAACCCTCTTTCAAAGAATTTAGATTATTCTCAAAGGTGTGCATATTGATCTAATGCCCCGGGGCATAGCATATAAAGATGTTGGAATTTGAAAAGAGTAGTCCAAAAGCTTATTGATGCATGTGACACTATCGTGCAAAATCCAGATGCAGTAGATACTAGCCAAAGTCCATTGTTTGTTCATAATGAAAGGCATATGGTAGGCATGATTTGTGTTGAAAAGGAAAATAAGAATGCTTCTGAGTTCCTTGGCGGGCCGCTTGCCGTGAAGTTTTCAGCGCTATCAGTCTTGGTTCCAGAAGTTGATCTTAAGAACAAGTTGGAAAAAGGGACCCAAAAGCAATTTGTTAAGGTCAATGTGATGGAGCCTTGTGAAGGTCCTAGTAACGTCGATGCGCGAATTAGTGGTTAAGATGTCGAGCTTGGAAATTGGAAAGACACTCCTTACTTGGTTAGCCATGAAGGAGTATTGGTAGTTTATTTTGTCATCATTTTTGTTGTCCTGGTCATTTTAGGGTTGTAATCCGGATATTGTCTTATGACTCAAACCCTTATATCCTTTTATTTTGCCTAGCTTAACTAGTCTAGTTACCTCGTTTAGTGTTATTTAGGTTGCTCTAGGGTTGTAACCCAAGTTTTATGTTGCTTGTTTTTTTGTTCAAACCCTTTCACCATCTGTTTAGTGCAATCATGTTCTCCGTTATTTCTCATCCGTTTTTCTTTAGTTTTCTTTTTCTTTTATATTTTTTTCATGCTGACTCTAGGGACATGACACGAATGCAGAATCTTTAGTCTGGTCTTAAAAGTTAGCCCAATCATGGAACAACGAAATAAGTTTTGAAGATGATAGAGAAACACTTGAGGAAATAAGTAAAGGTTTAGACATTTTAAGATCATTTAAAGCCCGAATTGTGTGAGACTGTGACAGATAGTTTGGAAAGTTAAGAGGATGTCAAGAATTTGTTACGAGAGAGTGCATCCCAGACAATTTGAAGCGAGCAACTTTGTATTCAAGTGCATCTCTCGTGATAAGATAATGCCAAGGTAAATCTGCTCCAAACTAATGGAGGACATTCATTGTGAAAAATAATTACCCAACAAGAGTTCAACACTCGACAAGGCACTAAAGGAAAGTGAAAGGAATATCAGTGATATCAATGCCGAAACTGTTAAAGAAATATTATGCATAATCTTTATTTTTCATCCTCGAGTTGCATGTGTTATATTTGGCATTTTTAGACATTGGGAGGCCCTCTTTCATCTACCAAATACTTTATACCGTTCGGTACCACTTTTGAGCCTGTGTTGATTTCTTTGACTTTCCCTCTTTTGGAATCAAGTTAGAGTCATTAAAAAAAAGCAAGTCCCCATAAGGTTTGTTTTAGAAAGTTCATCCCAAAAGAAAATTGATCCAAAAGAGAAAAAAAAAGGAAAAGAGATAAATAAAGAACAGAAGTCAAAAAGAAAAAAATAGAAAAAGAAGAAAAAAAGAAGGAAAAGAAAAATAGCAACAACAAAAAGTATTCTTTTGAACTACGTTCCAGATTCTTGTGTCAACAAGATACGTAGGCAGCCTTACTCTAAGGTTCGGTCACATCAAGTCAAAAATTCTAAAATTTCTCACTTCAAAAGAAATTGGGGCAGAAGTCCTGTTTTCTATAAAAGATAGTTCCAAAAGTTGTAAAGTTATACCTCATTTTGTCTTAGTTAGAATGTGAGCCTTCATGAATTTATTTCTTTCTAACCCTATTCAAAAGCCACATTACAGACCATAAAGACCTTTCAGATAATCTTTGAGAGTGTCGAGTTAAACATGCCAGGAGCATATGATATTTGTACCATGGTTAATGCCTTGTCAGTTGCACCACCAAAGGAAATGAAAAGAAAAGAAGAAATAAGAGAGTATTATTGGTGAAAACTCTCATGGGCACCATAAGGAGATGGTGAGTTGAGAGAAAGTACAAAAAAAGAGGCTTAATGGTAAAAACCTGTGTGGCACCATAAGTCGAATGATGATCGTGATTCTAATAGGACAATTGGAACATTGAAGTCAGTTTCACAGGAATAGTTGGACAGATCAGGTCGCTCAATCCAAAATTCATGTCATGGTCATTAGAGTTGGTATCCACATCTGGTATGTTTCTACTTTGTAATTTTCCTGTTAGATATCATCTCTTTCCATTGTCCCCTTACTATATTCCTCTTGCTTTATTTAAGTCCTCCTTTTGAGTTTGTATTATCAGAACAAGTGAGAAATGACTTCAAAATTTGCTACCAGCTTTCCAATTGCACAAAGCGGAGTTTAGCTAGCATATCAAAGTGGCATAAGTCAGGAAAAAGTGATATGCGCACTGAGTTGGTGGCAATTGAAGTGCTTTGGAATTCATGTAAAATTCAAAGGTTCGATAAATGTCAATTCATGAGAAAAGTGCAACAGGTAGATAGTATTAGGCTTGAATGGATCAGAGGTATTTACTGTGATAAGGGTTGACAGAAAAGTGGTTAGTCAATAACAAGAGAGTTCTTCCAAGTTGAAATCAAAGTTATCATGGCAAGTGTAGGAGCAATCGCCCTCAAGGTCAAGGCCACAAACCAAGCATCATGTTTTATACTCACAAGTTTTCTTTGTTTGAAACAGGGACGAAAACTATGTCCTGATCAACGCTTGGAAGCTTGAATTTTTCTGGTGTCATGCCCAAATTTTGTCAGCACAGAGACTGTTTGAGAAGGTTTTTACCTCCTAGACATTCCCTTAGTTGAGAAGATCATTACTTCCCAAGAATTTTCCCTATTTGAAAAGACCATTAACTCCTAGGTATTTTTCCTAGTTGAGAAGAACCATACTTCCTAGTTATTCCCCCTAGTTAAGAAAAATCGTGCCTCCTAGGAATACCCCTAGTTGAGATGAGTCTTTAGCTTTCTTTAAGTTTAGGTTCCTGCTTGGAAAATAGGGTCGCATCTTAGGTTTTCCTGAGTTGTCAGTTTCAGTTTTCTTAAGTTGCTAGTCGTTAGCTTTCTTTGAGTTAAGGATTCCCGCTTGGAGAATAGGGTCAATTTTTAGTTTTCTTTAGTTTTTAGTTTTGTTAATCGTTAATCTGTAGTTTTCATGAGTTCAGGAGTCCCGCCTGGAGAATAGAGTCAGTTTTTATTTTCCTTAAGTTGTTAATCTTTAGCTCTCCTTGAGTTCAGGTGTCCCGCCCATAGAATGATGTCAGTTTTTAATTTTTTTTAAGTTGCTAACCTTTAGCTTTCAGTGGGTTTAGGGGTCCTGCCTGGAGAATAGGGTCAGTTTTTAGTTTAGTCAAGTCCAGTTCAATCTCACATCTAGGAGACACACTTCCAAGTTTTAGTCTTTCAAGTTCATCCCTAGGAGATGCACTTCCTAGTTTGGTTATTCAAATTTTACCCTTAGGAGACACACTTTCTAGTTTGAGTCATTCATGTTATACTTTTTAGGAGACGCACTTCCTCCTCTAAGTTTGCCAGTTTTATTCTTAGGAGACATACTTCCTAGTCTAAGTTTGTCAGCTTTACTCATATGAGATGCACATCCTAGTCGAGTCTTTAGTTTTACTCTGATCATTGCATCCTTCATCAATAGCATAGGCGATTTAGAGTTTTGCTAACAATTCACAAATCTTCCTAGTGAAAATTGGGATAGAAAATTTTGTTCGTTTAGTTGTTTTAATTGCAGGGATCCACCTCGAGAACGAGGGTCAATATTTTAGAAATTGGTTTTAAGTTCAAATCAGGGAAGCACTAGGAGTCCGCCTAAAGAACAGGGTCAACCTTAAGTTTCCTTCAAGTTCAAGTAGCAGAATCCCTCCTAAAGAGCAGGGTTAACTTTCAATTTTTGAGTTTAAGAAGCATAGCTCACCTGAAAATACAGGTTTACAAACGCAAGCCTACTTCAAATTCAAACTTATTTCAAGTTCAAGTCAGAAGAATCAAGAGCCCGCGTGAAGAACATGGTCAACTGTCAATTTCCAATTCAATTCAGAAGTAGAAAGAGCTTACCTGAAGAACATGATTGGCTTTCAATCTCCAGTTCAGGTTAGAAGTAACAGGAGCCCCCTGAAGAATAAGGTCAAGTTTAAATTTTCAAGTTCAAGTCAGAGATAGCAGGATCCCGCCAGAAGAATAGGGTAAACCTCCAGTTTTTTCAATTTAAATCAGAAGTAGCATGAGCCGCCTGAAGAACAAGGTTTGCAAGCTCAAGTCTTCTGCAAGTTCAAATTTATTTCAAGTCCAAGCAGCAGGATGCTCGCCTGAAGAACAGGGTAGACTTTCAATTTCCTTCAAGTTCAAGTTAGCAGGAGCTCACCTGAAGAATATGGTTGATTTTCAATTCCGTGTTGAAGAATCAAGTGGAGATTCGAGGAAGATTCAAGACAAGAAGTACATAGGACCTTGTATTTTTCTTTTACTTTGCAGTAATTTTTGTTTTACTTTTTATGTAATGGCAGGAACCGCGGACCGGAATCTCGATGGCACGACACTTCACTCGACTCTCCACCTTGGTATCTTTCTCATTTTTCCTACTTCTGAACTACACGTGACCTGATTCCTTTATAGCCAAGGATATGTAGGCAACTCAAATACCAAGGCTCGGTCACAATCTTTTTATCCATCTTTATTTCCTTTTGAATAAGTGTAGGATCAGAAATCAATTAAGTCACTTACTTTATTCTTTGCTCAAAAACACTTCGTGTTTCCGCACAAAGAGGGTTAGCTGTAAGTACGTAATTTTTGATCCGTCAGGTTTCCAAGACACTCTAGTATTTTATACATATCTATTTGAGTTTATATTAATTTTTCTAGGATTTTAATATATATATATATATATATAGTATTTTATTTTACTGTTTAATATTTTTAAAAATAAAAAAAAACATAAAAAGTAGTTTCACTTTGATAGTTGATTTTATTTTAGTAGTTTATCCTAGTTAATTAAGAGTGATTTTGTATTTTTATATATGTACTTTATATTATATTAGAAGAAAAAATTAGTGTTTTGGGCTAATTAATGTTCAGATTTTATGAAGGGATTTTTACCTATCTATACCATATATCAAACCTTATTACTCTCAATGTTTAAGGTTTGTGTTTATTACATTTAAGCATACCAAATTACCATTTCTATACCATAATTCAAATTAGGGATATAATTAAGGGTTCATTTATATTAGGCATAATTATAGGACTGTATCTTCCCACTTTCTCTTTCCTTTCATCTCAACTGTTCACAACACACACACAACTCACGATGCTCCTATGCTTCCTCTCGTTGATCATCCCCAACTGCCCACCACCGTCGAAGAATATCATATTTTCAGATTCACAAGAAAATTTTAAATTCTTTGATCCAACCGCTTGAATTCCCACTGGAAATAATAATGGCAGAGAGTTCGAAATTCTTTGACCTATTTTTTTTGGACAGTGGTTGAAGGTTACTGGTTAACACAGTCGATTGAAATTCGAAGAAGAAGATGAGGAAGACATATTTCCAGAATTTGTAGATATTTTGTAGTCAAATTGTAGTCAAATTAGAAAAATTGTAGATAAATTGTAGACTGTTTTTTGCAGAAGATTTTGTAGAAGCTTTAGTCGTTTTGGATTTGTGAAAACAGAAAATAATGCATCTACAATCAGAATACAAATAATCTACAATTTATCTACAAAATAGATACATTGAATTTTAATATCCAAATTCTCATTTCAATTGTAGCATAATTGGCATTTTTGACATAATTGTAGAAGATTTGTAGAAGTTTTAGTCTTCCCAATCTACAATTCATCTACAATTTATCTATAATTTATCTACAATATATCTACAATTCTACAATTTAACTACAATTTCTGGAAATACGTCTTCTTCTTCTTCTTCTTCTTCTTCTTCTTCTTCTTCTTCTTCTTCTTCTTCTTCTTCTTCTTCTTCTTCTTCTTCTTCTTCTTCTTCTTCTTCGTCGAGTTTCAATCTAAAATTCAGTCAAAACCAAGTCTAATCTTCACCAAAACCCCTCAAAATTGAGATATAAACTCCTAAACATATTCCGAATTATTTACAACAACACCCAATCCAAACAAATAATGATTTTTGAAAACCCAAATTTGAATTCAAAGCTTTCAAGCTTTTTAATGGCTATCAATGGTGGAAAATATATGGAAGAACAGATGAAGATGAAGATGAAGATGAAGAACAGAAATCTCCTTTCCGTTTGATTACTGGAGCTTCAGTAGCTTGCGTTTTTTGAGAATTGTAGTTGAGTGAGAGAAGAGAGATCTCTTTCCGTTGAGGAAGGAGAGAATTACGCAGCAATTCGAATTTGATGTTGACAGAATCACACGCAGATCTGGTGCCTCATTTTAGGGCTTTTTTTATGGCAAAATCTACCTATTTTTGGATTGGTATATAATTTGTAGTAAAAGTGTGGACTACACGGGTAATAATAAATTATGAATATTTTTGGTAATAAAATTTGATATATGGTATAGATAGGTAAAAGTCCCTTTTATGAATTGAATCACCCCAAAGATAGGCCCAATTTCGGATTCTTTAGCCCAACACCATTCAATCCATCAGCCCTTACCCAATTACATTTAATCCAACACCTTTGACCTGGCGTCCAGTAGCTCCCGCCCCGTTTTCAATTGCAAAATCTTGGCCATCCATCCACTTAGATCCAACGTCCCCTGTTATTTGCCCATACCAAATATAATCCTCATTATAATTTTTTAAATGCAGCGCTAAAAATTCTTAAGAACAATCGCAGTCTACCCTTTCCTCTCTGACCCTTTGCCGCCGCCTCTGATTTCTCACTGTGAATACCACTAGAACGAAAGACCTCCCAAAGGCGTTCTTGAAACGAAAGTGCGATAAGGGGTTAAAGAAAAATCCAAGAAGAACTCTATGTCTTCTTTTTCCTCTTTTGGAATTCTAAGACAAAATACCAAAACACAAAAATTTTTGATTCTTGTTATAGTTTTCTTCCTCAAGACACAAGAAGTAATAAAAAGGTTTTTTCAATTTTCCTTTAGTTTTCTTATTCAAATCCAAAATAAAAATCACTAAAATATATTGGTTTCTTATTGCCTTTGATTTCGAAAAAGAAGCTAAGAATCATTCAAATAGAGTTAAGTTAATTGTTTCAGGTTTGTTCAGGTTTTCTGATATGAGCGTTGAGCTCAGATTTGTTCGCGGATCCATCGAGGTTGTCGCATCCAAGGTTTCTGGTCCTAAACATTTTCTGATTCAAAGAGCTTTCGCTCCTGAGTTGATCGAGTATTCCGGTCTAAGTGGAGAGGGTCGATTTTGTCGTCGGTGTGAGGTTCTGTTCGAGGCTCCGTTGTGTTCCTATCCCCGTTGGCATCTTTGGTCGCTGCTCAATTTTTTCAGCCGGATTTCCATTGCTCTTCAACATACAGAACTTTAAACTCAGAGTTTCATTAATCGAAAAGAAATCCGCTCACTAAGATCCATTTCTTATACCTATTTTGTTTCATCTCATTATACTAGTTGATGAATTGTGTTAATTGTTTGTGTCTCTTTTATCCTTTGTTTATTTAATTTAGTTTGCTTGATCAGTTCATTGCCTTGAGTTCATCATAAACTTGGAAGAATACTTTAAGTCATTAGGTGGATAATTGAAATAAAAAATGGATATTATTCATTGCTGAAACTCAGCGGGTCGTTGGAGTAATAATTTTGAATTAACTGAAATGAACCAAAATAATTGAATGACAAAGAACAATTGATGGCCTCGTGCTGCTGTTTCACTGCCTTTAAATTTATTTTATTTACTTAAGAATCACTAGTAGCATATTTAGGTCGACCATACTTGGGTAGGCAAATATTAGGTCTTTTATTTAGTTTCCTTTTTCGAGGTTAGAGGTTGGCCCTTCATTTGTTGTTTTATTTGGGGAATGCCCCGAAGACCATGTAAATATTTAATCGGGGGAATGGCCCGTAGTATTATGTAACTAGAGGCCAAAGACGGGATGGTATTGAGGAAGCGTAGGATGGAACCTTAGTTTTTTATTTTTATTTCTTCGTTTGTTTATCTTTTATTTAGGCAGGGACAACCTCAAATCTTTTTGTGTTTGTTTTCTTTGTGTGTTTTACCTCAATTAAAATATTCTTAAAAGCCAATTTTATCAAGTATGCAATCGTACTATTTACGGGATTCGGGAAATGCCTAATACCTCCCCCCTCCCCCCCCCCCCCGAGTCAAATAAACCCTCTTACTTTGAATCTCTGGTAAAAACTAGTTTTGGAGTCTAAAGGTATTTTAAAAGGGAAAATCATTCTTAAAAAAATGGTGACTTGGTACACCGAAAACAAATATCAAGTGTCGACTCTAAAAATCCTTTGAAACACATTATTTTGTCACTTTTCAAATTGAGACCCTTTTGAGCTTTAAAATCACTTTATCTTTTTTAAAAGGGTTAAGAGTGAAAAAATGGGTGTGACAATGTTTCTATAGTTAAAGGTGCTTATCAAGCGAATAATTACACTTAATGGTTTGGCTTAACGGTTATCGGATTATAAATGTAGTAATCCGCCAGCCAGGATTGGTATCGAATTAACAATTATCTGGTAGCTTATCAGCTAAACCAAATAAAAAAAATTGAATAATCATTCAATGAATACCAAGACTACACATACTGTCATACACATATTAACCAACAGATATTCCTTTCGTCCTTATATTCTCACACTTTCACTTTACAGCATACTCACCCCAAATACATGCAAGATACATAACACATGCATATTTTGGGCATTCTCAATTACACATACATCTCATTTCATCAATACCAAGAGTACACACTGTCATATACATATTGATCAAATTTGTAAAACCAGCAAAGCACATTAGTTCAGTAATCAATTGAGAATTAGGAAATAGAAATTAGGGGTTTAGCCATTTAGAGTTTCAATAGTACTTTATAAACATAGGAGTAAAAGTGTAAATATAAAAATTCTTAACGGATTAATAGTTTACTCGATAAGAAAATTGAGTAATTCGTCCCCAAACCGTTAAGCCGTTAATTATAAAATCTCAATTTGTTCCTCATTCATTACCTCGATAATCCGATACCAATAAGCCATTAATTCGGTTCGGTTAACGGTTTCGGTTCAGTTTTGAACAGCCCTAGTACTTACAGTTGGACCTCTCTATAATAGCAAACTTGCATAATAACACTTTACTATAAAAGCTAAAAAATTTCGGAATCGAATTTCATGTCTGTTATAATATATGTTTTCTATAACAACACTTCACTAAAATATTCAAAAATATCTGGAACAAACGAGACTATTAAGGAGAGGTTTGATAGTATTTATGCTACTTATATTTTGTGAAACATAATAGGCAATGCCAGCCTTCAGGTTCGGTCTAAACTCCACTCCACGCTGGATGACAGAAATATTATGGATATCCTTATGTTCATAAGTTACCGAATTAACTTAGTACTTCCTTTTTCATATTAAGATTAAGATTAAATTTAACATTATCTAATTACTAATAACACCATTATAATATTTATTTCACAAGTTTCTATATTTAAACCTAATTAACAAATAAAATCTTTTTTATTATTTGTTTACCTCGAAATATGAGTAACAACTAAATTTGTAATGTGATTATAAGGATACGTGATCTAATTCAACGCCAATTGATAAATAGCTTAATAAATAAAGGAATAAAGTGATTTAATGGATGAAACCCATGTAATTGCAAGTTATCGACCACGATCTGGATTAGACTTAAGATCAAATGCCAAGAACAGTAAGAGCAGCAATATCAGTATGAACAATAAGAACTATAAAGAGCGAATAAAAGAGTATGCATATTTCTCAGTAAAAGTGTAAGCAAGAGCTCATGTATGATGATAATGATGTTCCTCCCTTTACAAATGAATAAGGCTCCTCTTTATATAGTAGAGGAGTCCTAAATAAGGTATGACTTTAATTTCGGAAGTATGATACATGATTGATATCATTAATCGTTAATGGTTCTACTGGTTCCGAGATTTTCGCCGGGATTGGTGGTCGATTGCGGATATCTCGTGATTTTGTTACTGCGGTATCGATTTAGCCTGATCTCGATCCCTCAGCCTTCATATTCTCTGACCCCGAATTTACTCCGATATCAGCTTACTCTCGAGGCATACCCTCGAACCCGTGTAATCGGGTATCTTTACTTTTTACCGTATAAAGATAGTCCCCGTGTTTCTTAGAATGAAATGATAAGAAAAGATTTGTGCCTCGATCCTTTGATACCTAGACCATGACGTCGTCCTCATGAAGTAAGCGATGGATGTGACCGAAAAGTCCCGTAAGTTCGGTTCCCAAAAAACCATCAATGTATGTCAGTCATCGATCGACCACTAGTGGCACCGAACCGCCGTTTTAAACCTATAAATACCAGCTATTTAATAGATTCAAACTTTACTTTTCTTTGATCACAAACCCTTGAGTTCACAAACCTTCTTGCTTCCCTCTCATCTTCGTTAACCAAACCACTGTTGTTCCCACAGGAGCTGCCAGATCTACACCTTCTTTTTACTCCCTACTCATACGTAACTGGCGAAGACCTCTAAAATGGTACCATAGAAGGAGAAAGCTCCATCTTCTTCTTCCCGGCCGTCCAAATATAAAACATAGGTAGAACCGGATGTCCATGAATATGTACCTGGCCCATGTGTCCTCAAAACTAATTTTAAGGTTGATAACCCTTCATCGGTGGTCGGCCGATGCGAACATATGTCGATGTATATGTGTTCAATTACCGAGGGCCCTGTCGAGGCTATGAAGAAGGACTACAGTTGAGGTCCAGAGGTGGTGGTGCAAATTCCTACGCCTGAAGAGAACATCACACATATGTAAAGGGGTTTTGAGTGTGTACACTTACTCCTTCACATTGGGTCCCATCGACCCTGTGATCTTCGACTTCTGCAAGAGGTATGAGGTCACCCCCGGTCAGCTCCATCCCTCACTTTGGCGCATAGTGATCATGCTGCGATTTTACTCCAATGAGGTCGGAGGGCTGGAGTTCATATTGGACCACCTTATGCGGTTATACAGGCCTCGACTTTATCGAGGGCTAATCAGACTTACCTACCAAGCGAGCAAAGCCCATCTTGAATATGGACGAAGATAAAGTTCGGGGCTAGAAAAGCCAATTCATACACGCGAGGACCCGTGATATAATACCAGAACAAAAGATGCCATTTCCCGAGGAGTGGAGAGCCAAACGTAAGTGGCCTTTTGTCCTTTTGGTTGTATGTCTCTTTCAATCTTATCTAACATTTCTCTCCGATCATGCAGCCAACCCTTGGATGCCCAAGGCGGTGCCTAATTTTGAAGACTGCATCCACAAGCTTGCCTCCACCTCGACTCGTGCTGAACGAGTGTGGAGGGATTTGGCTAAAGGCAAGTGGGAAGCCAAAAACCATGGTAAGGTCCCTTATCACGTTTTCCAAAATATTTACCCCTTTTCTCCATTATTAATCTTCGATTTATGTAGGTCTGACCAAAGATACCATTATGAGGCCTTCGAGCGAAGGTGGTGAAGCCGATTCCCTGGTTCTGAGGCCACAAAAGGATAAGAAAAGGAAGAATATCCCTCAATCTGAAGTCTCCAAACCCAAGCCTCGAAGGGTGAGTAGAAAAACAATCAGACTCTCGGCGGATGCGGTTCAAACATTGAGGGACCAGGACGAGGAGGAGGAAGGAGAAGGCTCCTCACCATTAGTAGCTCGCCCCAGAAAGGCTATCGAGGTTGCTTCACATTTTGAGCTTCCGCCTGCTACAACCGAGCTTCACATTGAGGAGGCTTTGAAGAAAAGTTCGGGGGTGAACCCCAAATCTCCTAAGGTTAAGACGGTGTCTTGATCATCAACTTCTACACTGGGTGGGGCCAGTTCCGAAACCAGGAGGATCGGACAGAGTGCTCCGAGCGATTCACTTGGGGCCATGACAATAGGTCAAATGCCTCTAATGTCGGTTTTCTCCGAAGAGATAATAAGGGATGCCCAAAGGCTGAAGACCCCCGAGATTGGCTGAGGCTCTAGCGCTGGCGATCCTTTTCTGGATTGCTTCGTGGGGTTCGACGATGCCTCCGATATTACTGATGCTTCGGTCTTTATGGCGGAAGCTCAGCGTCTTTTTCCAAGTTAAGTGTTTGTTGTTTTTTGGTCATTCTTCTTCATCTTTTTTCTATTATTATTCTTTCTAACTTGTGTTCTTCTTCCTCGTTCAGGCTTCTACCAAATTCCAGGCTGACCTTAATCAGCGCAAAGCCGATCTCCGAAGGGCCTCGTAAGAGAGGAATGCTTTGAATATTCTTTGTGGCCAAAAGGACGAGGTCATAAGGGATCTTCAAGCGGACCTGTCCAAGGCTCGTGAAGACGAAGCAGAGTTGGACAAGCAGGTAACCGCCTCATTGATACAGTATAGGGTAGACTTCACTGTGAAAGCTAACCCTTTGAAATCTCAGCTGCAGCAGAAGGTGAAGAAGATTGGTCTTCTTCGGGCGAAGGTCGACCAGGTTAAGACCGACTATGATTGGTGGAAAGTAGGATGGACCTCCTTGTTGTTGAAACGGAAGCATCTTTGGCCAAGTTATCTTTGGCGGAGGCCCATCTCCAAGACCTCAGAGAAAAAGGTTCTGCTCAGGCCAAAAGGGTCGAAGAGCTCAAAATCGGGTTTGGCGAGGCCAAGGCTGAGAACGAAAAGACCAAGGCCAAGGCGGACAAATCCATAGCACAGTACCGAGCTGACGCCGTAGCTGTTCAAACCCAGCTGAGGGAGGATTCCAATCGAGAGCAGTGGCATAGTGACTTGTCTAAGTGCAAATCCAAGAGGAAACCCTCGAGGAATAATGACTTGTCTAAGTACCGAGCTGACGCCGTAGTTGTTCAAACCCAGCTGAGGGAGGCTTCCAATCGAGAGCAGTGGCGTAGTGACTTGTCTAAGTGAAAATTCGGGAGGAAACCCTCGAGGAAATTCATGCTCGAGGTGTTGACCTTTTCGAAGAGATTGCTTGGCAAAGGAGCTCAAAACTGAGGCCAGGCAGCTTGTCTCTTCCGATAATGATGATGATGGTGGTAGCAAAGAAGATGTTGGTGAAGTCGCTAAAGAAGATGCCTCCGAAGAAGCCGCTCTGGAGGAGGCCGGAATCAAGGGGACTAGCCCCGATCATAACTAGGTCGTAACTTCTTTTTCTTTTCTTTTTTTTTTTAATTTTTTTGTAAGGCCTGACTGGCCCTTTGTACATATATTTCTTGATATAATGAGAAATTTTTCCCTGATTCCTTCATAAGTTTTTTCTTCTTGCCTTTGTATGTTTAACTGCCTTCGCTGAAAAGTTCTCATTGTTTAAGTACAACTCGTGATCAAAACAAACCCTTAGGTTTTTTGTGTTTTGAGGGAAAGTCCCCGAGTTTTGAAGGCGCGTCCCCGAAGCCACTCATTTGAGAACTTGTCTCGAGGATGGATTGCTTCGAACTGGCAGGCGGGTTATTTCAAATAATCGAGCTTGAATAGTTTTAATAGGATAGGGCAGACCCTTAAGTTTTTATCAATGATTGTTAAGCTTTCGAGCAAACTACTATACCTTTTATGTGAATCTTCGAGCTGTAATTAGTCGTCCATTTTAAGCTCGTAATAACTGAACCCTTGGATTCGATTTGAGCGAGAGTGAGGCCTCGAACTCTAATTGTATCGGCCTTTAGGATAATTAGATTGGCCCTTAGGCTCTTTAATCGGCCCTTAGGCTCTTTGGGCCAACTCGGCCTCTAAAAACGGATATAATTTTTCCCTTTTTTGGTTAAAAGACTTAGTAAAAAAATTTCTATGCCTTAGCAAGTGTTTTTTGTACCCGTTGGGTTATTCGACGGTTCAACAATCGGAAATCAATTTTTCCTTAACTCTTTTGTGTTAAGATAATTTAACTCCTCTTGAGGCTTTGTTAAAGCTGATATTATCGAAGCCTTTAAATTATTCGAGGGCTGATTTATCGAAATCCCTTTTTATTTGCTTTGTTGAGGGTAGCCTTATTTTACTGGTTTTTCAAAGTATTTGAAGGCCTTTAACTTATGGCGGAAGTCGGACGTCTCCGAGCCGCATTATTTTGGCCGTAGCCTTTATATGACCGTAGTCTTTAATATGGCCGTAAGGCTCAGTTATGCTTGTTGGACTCGTTTCCCGATAACATTTAGAACCTGTTCGAAATGTTAGTCCCCGGGTGTGATGGACTTGGCCCGTTTATCGAGGGGTGCCTCTTTGAGGTCTTATGATTTCGAACTTAGATAGCTCGAGTAGGTAGTCCTAGAATGTTCGAGGTATGCTTGTACTTGGCCCTTGGGCCATTTTTCATAAGTGTCAGTTTTGCACAATAGTTCATAAGTACATGACTCGTATAATAGAAATTTTACCTCAACCACGGGATGTTTGAGAAAAAGGAGAGTGCTTCTTTGTATTATTCATACATGCGTACATGTTTCGTTGTCGGGACTCGGCTAATCTATATGGACAGGGTTTATCCGACCGTTTGGCCCATTAATATATTCTTCCTATCGAGACCCATTTACATTACATCCGAGGGTGATGCTCCCCAGTATTCGAGGTTGATTGCAAAAAAGCCTTGGATACTATTGAATTATACTCAGGTAGCACATAGTTGTTGCCTCGTTACAAACCTTGCCGAAAAAATTCACTTGGAATAAAAATCGATCTAAGGGAAAAATAGTGCAACGCGTACTTTAAAACCTGAGGTCTCGATTTCTTGGATCAGATACCTTCAATAAGTTAGTTTCAAATATTTAAGTAAACGAAAAAGGAGAAAACCATACCTTAGAAATAGTATCGCTTGAGGAGTGATATGTTCCAATTATTCGGCAATGGCTCGCCATCCATTGTTCCAAGCTTGTAAGACTCTTTTCCGCCTATGTCGAGGATTTGATAGGGTCCTTCTCAGTTAGGACCGAGTTTCCCTTCATTAGGGTCTCGAGTATTGATGGTGATTTTCCTTAAGACCAAGTCCCCGACTTTGAAGTGTCGAAGATTGGTTCTTCTGTTGTAATACCTTTCGATTCGTTGCTTCTGTTCTGCCATTCGAACGAGTGTTGCTTCTCGTCTTTCATCTAATAACTCGAGGCTAGTATTCATTGCCTCGTGGTTTGATTC
The DNA here is from genome assembly GCF_000393655.2 of Nicotiana sylvestris. Lineage (NCBI taxonomy): Eukaryota > Viridiplantae > Streptophyta > Magnoliopsida > Solanales > Solanaceae > Nicotiana > Nicotiana sylvestris. The sequence continues at coordinate 169,818,436 of NC_091060.1, read as the reverse complement.
TTCCATTGCATGTCGAAAGATGGCGTTGGGCTCTCCAACTTCGACTGGCATTAAAGCTTTAGAGCCACATACTAAGGAAAACGGAGTTGCTCCGGTACTGGACTTTGATGTTGTCCGATACGTCTGTAGAACCTCGGGCAATTTTTCTCTCCACCTTTCTTTGGCTTCGTTTAGCTTTTTTTCAAGCTTTGGGTGATAGTTTTATTCGTTGATTCGGCCTGCCCATTTCCATTCGAGGAAATTCGTTACCTTACTGCTGATGAATTGTTTACCATTATCACACACTATCTCCGTAGGTATCTCGAATCGACATGCAATGTGATCCCATATGAAGTCGATCACTTCTTTTTCTCTAACTTTCTCAAAGCCCTGTGTTTTAACCCATTTAGAGAAATAGTCAGTCATAAATAATATGAATTTGGCTTTACTTGGGGCCAATGGCAGAGGACCGACGATGTCCATTCCACATTTCATGAATGACCATGGGGATAGGACCGAGTGAAGCTATTCACCGGGCTGGTTAATTGTTGGTTCATACCTTTGACATTTGTCGCATCTTCGAGCGAACTCCTTAAAGTCTTTATCCATGTTATCCCAATAGTATCCTGCTCTGATGACCTTTCGAACTAGTGACTCGGCGCGAGAATGGTTTCCACAAGTGCCTTTGTAGATTTCTCGCAAAACATAGTCAGTATCTCCCGGCCCCAAGCATACAAGCAATGGACCATCAAACGCTCTTATGTACAATGTTCCGTCTTCATCTAATGTGAACCGAGCTGCTTTAATTCGTAAGGTCCTCGATTCCTTGCGATCCGATGGTAGTTTCCCATTTTTTAAGTATTCGACATACTTATTTCTCCAATCCCAGGTTAAGCTTGTAGAATTGATTTCGGCATGTCATTTCTCGATTACAAACCTCGAGAGTTAGACAATCCGCCCCGAGCTAATTTCATCTTCGTTGACCGATGATCCCGAGTTGGCAAGTGCATCGGCCTCAGTATTTTGTTCCCGAGGTACGTGTTGAAGAGTCCATTCTTTGAAGCAGTGTAAGGTGACCTGCAACTTGTCCAAGTACCTCTGCATCATGTCCTCTCGAACTTCAAAGGTTTCGTTCACCTGGTTAACCACCAGCAGGGAGTCATATTTAGCTTCGATGACTTCTGCTCCCAAAATTTTAGCTAGTTCGAGACCTGCAATCATAGCTTTATATCCGGCCTCGTTGTTAGTCAGTTTGGCAGTTTTAATCGATTGTCTAATAACATTGCTCGTAGGCAATTTTAAAACAATACGAAGCCCTGACCGTTTCACGTTCGAGGCTCCGTCCGTGTAGAGGGTCCATACCGCCGATGTTGTACCCGATATTAGTAGAAGTTCCTTTTCCACTTCGGGTACGAGGGTTGGTGAAACGTCTGCCACAAAGTTTGCTAATATTTGAGACTTGATGGCCGTTCGGGGTTGATACTCGATATCGTACCCGCCAAGTTCAACGGCCCATTTGGCCAATCGGCCCGATAACTCGGGTTTGTGAAATATATTCCGAAGGGGATATGTGGTAATAACACATATGGGATAACATTGAAAAAATGTCTTTAGTTTTCTAGATACGCTTGTTAATACAAGTACCAATTTTTCTAGGTATGGATGCCTGGTCTCAACATCTCCTAAAATTCGACTCACGTAATAAACAGGAAACTACGTACCTTGTTATTCTTGGAATAATACTCCACTAACCGTTATCTCAAAAACCGCCAAGTATAGGTATAACTTCGTATCTGCCTTTAGGGTGTGGAGCAAAGGTGGGCTTGGTAGATACCATTTCAATTCCTCCAAACCTTGCTGACACTCCGGAGTCCATGTAAAATCATTTTTCTTTTTAAGTAAGGAAAAAAAAACTATGGATCTGATCTGACGACCTCGAAATGAACCGGCCTAGGGCAGCTATCCATCCGGTTAGCCTCTGAATGGCTTTTAAACTATCCACGACGGTATTGTCCTCGATGGCCTCGATCTTGTCGGGATTGATCTTGATCCCTCAATTTGACACCATGAAGCCGTGAATTTACCCGAGCCGACCCAAAGCCACACTTTTCAGAGTTAAGCTTTATGTTGTATTTCCTCAAGATTTCGAATGTCTCCTGCAAATGAGTCAAATGGTCCTCCACACGAAGGGACTTAACTAACATGTCGTCAATGTAAACTTCCATTGATTTTCCTATCTATTCTTTGAATATCTTATTAACAAGGTGTTAATATGTAGCTACCGCATTTTTTAGCCTGAAGGGCATTGCATTATAGCAGTAAGTTCCGTATTTAGTAATAAAAGAAGTTTTTTCCTGGTCCACTGGATTCATCTGGATTTGGTTGTACCCAGAATAGACATCTAGAAAAGTAAGTATCTTATGGCTGGCCATAGCATCGATCATTCGATCGATGTTAGGCAAAGGAAAAGAGTCTTCCGGATATGGTTTATTCATGTCCTATAATCTACACACATCCTAAGTTTGTTCCCCTTTTTGGGGACTACGATTACATTGGCTAGCCATTCGGGATACTTGACTTCCCGAATGGAACCTATTTTAAGAAGTTTAGTTGACTCTTCCTTTATGAAGATGTGCTTCAACTCGGACTGAGGACTTCTCTTTTGCTTTATCGGCCTGAACTTGGGATCTAGGCTCAACCTATGAGTTGTGATCTCAGGTGGGATACCTGTCATGTCTCAATGGGATCATGCAAAGTAATCCATGTTATCAACAAGAAATTAAATGAGTTTTTTCCTGAGTTCAGTGGTTAACCCCGTTCTCAGGTCTACCTTACATTTGGGTAGATAGTCGATGAGTATCACCTGTTCCAGCTCTTCGATTGTTGACTTGGTTGCATCCGATTCTTCGGGAACGATAAAAGTTCGAGGAGTGAGAAAATCCTCTTCATCATCTTCGATTACCTGCTTATCCGATTCAGTCGAGGCTGGGGATGGTGATTGCTATTTGGCTGCTTGTTTATCTTTGATTTGTGATTTTTCTAAGGTCGAAGGTGCTGATATTGATGTCACCTCATCGACTGCAAACATCTCCTTCACGGTATGCTATTCTCCATAAATTGTTTTCATGACATCCGCTGTTGGGAACTTCATCATTTGGTGAAGGGTCGATGGTACTACCCTCATGTTGTGGATTCATGGCCTTCCGAGCAGTGCATTGTACCTCATGTCGCCTTCGATGACATGAAATTTTGTATCTTGGATAGTCCCGACCACGTTCACTGGTAGGATTACTTCTCTTTTTTTATTTCACTAGCCACGTTGAAGCCGTTTAGAACTCGAGATGCAGGTACAATCCGATCTAGCAGGCCAAGCTGCTTTACGACCCTCGACCTGATTATGTTCGCCGAACTACCTGGATCTATGAGAACACGTTTAACTTGAATTTTATTTAGCAAAGTAGAAATTACCAGGGCGTCGTTGTGGGGTTGAGAGAGGCCTTCCATTTCTTCACTGTTGAATGTAAGGGTGCCTTCGGGCATATAGTCTCGGGTTCATTTTTCTCTTATAATCGATACTTTGGTGCGTTTGAAGACAGGTCCTTGTAGGATGTGAACCCCACCGACGATCATGTGGATAACATGTTGAGGTTCTTCTTGCTCGTTTTTTCTGTTGACGTCTCTTTCCCTGAAGTGATTTTTGGCTCTATCATTGAGGAATTCTCGAAGATGACCATCGTTGAATAATCGAGCTACTTCCTCTCTCAACTATCTGCAGTTTTCGTCCTATGGACATGCGTGCCATGGTATTTTCATATCAAGTTTGGATTCCTTTGAGAAGGATCAGTTTTTATAGGTTTGGACCACCTAGTGTATTTAATCCTTCCTATAGCCGATATGATACCCGAGGCACTGACGCTGAAATTGTACTCTGATAATAGGGGTGCTTCTATGGGATCCGCATATTTGTCGAATCCAGTCTTCCTCATGAGTCCCCGAGAATTCTGTCCTCGGTCACCCCTCTATTCGTTCCGGGAAGAATTACGTCCTGGATGGTTATTTCTTCTTTCCGAAGCATATGGCTGATACCGATATTTATTCGACCTTGATTCTTTATTAACATCTCTTTGGTTTTCGACTTTCGACCGATTATGATACATTGAACCTGAGGGGGCTCCAAGTTGATCGTCCTCGACTCTAATCTTCGATAGATACCAGTTGTGAACATTTGCCCAAGTCATAGCCAGATACTCTATCAAGTTTTATTTTAGCTGGTGTGTTGCGATCGAACTCTACTCGTTTAATCCATGGGTGAAAGCCTGAACAGCCCAATTGCCGGTAACCGGCAGCAACTCCATATGTTCCATTTGGAATCGAGATATGAACTCTCTAAGCATCTCATTATCCCTCTTATTCACCTTGAAGAGATCTGATTTTCTCGTTGCAAACTTTATAGCTCCAGTGTGTGCCTTTACAAATGAATCTACCAACATGGCGAACAAGTCGATAGAGTTCGGTGGAAAGTTGTGATACCAAATCATAGTTGTCACGCCCCGAACCTGGGGGGCAAGACCGGCACCCGGTGCCTTACCTATCCTTACGTACTAACTTGTGAATAAGGGACTCTGAACATATAATGTCATTCTTTGTCCATGGTCCACATTACAAGACAACTGTGAATGCTGACTGAATATCAATATAAAGCTGGGCCGAAAAAAACGTCATAATTAATATGGCTGACAAACCAACCAAATAAACATACAAGACCTACAAGCCCAACATACTGCACTAACTGACAAGATATATCTACAAGTCTCTACGGATGGATATATTGTGATCGGAACAGGGACAGGACCTACTCATAACATATATACATATATACATTAGATGTACATAAGGTTCTAGACCCGACAACTCCGAAAGGCATGGAGCTTATCAATCAAGCTGAACTCGGGCAACACTTAATGAGGAGGTCTACCCGTCTATCTGGCTGGACCTGCACGCATGAAATGTAGCGTCCTAAAAAAGGGACGTCAATACGAAATAATGTATCGAGTATGTAAGCCAATATACTGAAAGCTGAAACTGAATTGATAATATAATAACTACAAGTAATTGGAGTCAAAGAAAATCTGAAGATATGCTCATCGACTGTTAGTGATTCCTCTCTCTCAATATAGTGAGTAAAATAGCAGTCCGACCTTATAAGGCTCGGTGCGTGTATGTGTGTGTATATATATATATATATATATATATATATATATATATATATATATACTGCTCTACCATAGTAGGCTCGCTCATTGGTGGTCGGCCATACTAGGCTCTGTATCTCGACCAACTAGGCTCGCTCATAGGCGCTCGGCCATAGTAGGATCGGTATATATCTTACCATTTGATCAGAGGTTGCCCAATAGGGGCCTGCCTATCGATTATAGCCCGACGGTAATGAAAATACCTTAATATTGTATATATAAACTCTCTGGAAGAAGGAAATACTCAATTGAATATGAAGTCCCAATAAGGAGAATATTGTAACTTACAAGACTAGAAAAATATACGTAAATTCCGGGATATGAATTTTTCTTTATGCCTCATTATCAAACTCATGGTAATTACAAGATCATGCCAAAATGAAGGAAGGGCTTAGCCTTAATATACCTGGAGTAGGAAAAAATTCGTGTGATATTTTTGAGAAGGTTGCACTGTACTCCCTTAGAACCGCAAAATTCCGTCGCTATTTTGCTAAATAGTTCGTAAGAATTTGTTTTTATTGAAGAACTCATGTTACATTATCTCATTTTGTAAAAGATTTTAATGAATCTCGTTTTAAACTTTGCATCCGTAAAGGTCTCTTTAAAGATAAATAAAAGTCATTTATAATTAAGCTTTATAGGCCCCATTTTGCATAATGACTAAGCCATCCAAATTACACCTTATCTTGCCATTTTGCAACATAGTTCATGAGTCATTATTTAAAGTGACGGGTTGCCATGTGTATGAATATAATACTTATCTAAAAGTTATCCACTTAATCCCTTAATCAATTCATTAATCCCCACTAGTCCAATAATTAACCACGTATTCATATAATTAAGAATTATCTTAAATTACATAAAATGCTACTTACTTTTAGTACACTTTATACACCTTACTATCATGGCCATGTGGTACCTTGTATGGCACTAGTCCATAAATACGGGGTATTATAGCTTAGACCGTATTTTACCCCAAAAGGTCAAATTTCAACGAAATTCATTTTCTTTGATTCGCTCACCCTCTCACCTCCAAGAATTTACTTATCACTTGTTTGAAATAGTACAATACTTATAATCTCACAATAATCTCATTCCCAAAATTACGTCGATTAACTTACGACGAAACTTTATCGTATGAAAATACTGGATGTAATATCATCCCCCCCCCTGGAACATTCTCCCTCGAATGTTGACTAAAGTACTTATCATTTTCATAACTTATGTCCTCTAAATACTTTAGTATTTTCCTTGCAATCTAAACAACTGTTCTGTGAATAATTCTAAGCGCCAGGGCATTTCCTCCTTTAGGTCTCTTTCTCGCACCACAACTCGTTGTCGGAATCCTTTTAATCTTGTAACTGTTGCTACTTTTTATCATGCATCATGTACGACTCTGACTTTGTAAGTGCACCTATGCGACTCTTATTCCCTTTTTCCTCCATCTTTTAGTCAATATCTTGGCCTGATTTTGTAACCACGTACAGAGCTTAATAAGATGTCCCTCTGGGCATCTATAGGTATACTGAAGTTCTTCGCTCGGTACTTTGTCGAACTAACGAATATTGCTATAGGCCCGATTATCTATCCACATGACATTACTATATCTAAGTAGGTCATAATATACCATAATTCTTACCTCGATTTATCGTTACTGAGGTCTGCGACCACACTCCAGATTACTCTCGTTGCTTATCCTATATGCATAAAGCTAAGTCTTTTAACACTTCTTCATTTCTGCTCATTCTAGGACTGATGGTCTAATCTTATCTCGCACTTTATATCTTTTACCCATCCATTATGGATTCACCTTAATATTAATAACTTAACCCCTTATGTAACATTGTTGTTAGGCTCACGTCTCATCGGGAAATATCTAAAATGATTAGACTGATTTGCCTGGGCGATACCAAGCTTTCAGAATCGTATCTCATAGCATCCCAATGGGATTCACCTTACGTGGGTATTGTAATCATGTACAATTCATGAAATCCTTCCTTTTCTTCTTCAAATCCACTTTTTGTCACAATTACACCCTTATTCTATTACCACGTGGCATTCCATCTCTTCTAAATGCTACCAGTATTAGACTACTTTGAGTTCATTCAGGCAATATTGAGCTTTCTATAACTTAGAGAACCCATCGGTTCTCTTGTTCTCATGGTCTTAATCCCGAGAACTTATCCAATCTCGTCACCTTCTCACTCGCCCTTTCTTATCCTTACTCCTATCATAAAACCTTGTTGATCTATCATACTTTAGCTTGCAATCTATACATATCCATTTATACTATTCACAACCTTCCTTCAACTTTTTTGAACCCTTGATTTCCTTATGTTATTCTAGAACATCAAGCGAGACATCACATTATTTCTAACTCTTTTTTACTCTCTTGGCTAGATATCTCGGTACCTAGAAACCATAGGCTGGAAGGTATGCCACTGACGACGCTTCTATCATTCCTGGATATTGAATCCACGTACTTCTAGACTTCTATCCGAGGTATGGACTATTCATATCCTTCTGTATTTGAGTATCTTGTACGTCGTTCACCTTTACCTTACTTACTTTAAAGTCTCACGTCACATCTTCTATCTCTTTCATGACCTCCCTTCCATATAGGTATAATTCACATCCACAACTTGAACTTCTATTATAATACTTGCACATTTTTTCATGATTCTATGAGAGCTTTATACTGACTTTTTATGAGGCTGGTATTCTTCTAACTGGACCTCTAATATTAAGAGTGACTCTGTCATGTTCTTAATCACTATGTCCATAATTTTTTGGGTTCAATAATCAAACTCTTGATTTATTTAGTTGATGTAACTCTTTAGTTTCCTCTTTCCTCCGATCAACCTTTATGTAGGCTTAAGCTATCTGCCGATCCGCGACTCATGGTATTAGTTATTACTTTTAGCCTTTGATGGTGCTATAGAATATCCATGATACAATTCTTTTAAAAATTCTATCCTTTATTTATGACCCGAGCTCAATTCTTCCTTTTAACTTATATCGGAACCTTCCACGGCTGTATGATTGTCAATATATATATGCTGCATGGATAATACTCCAAACTCTTAAGTACGTTCATATCGTAACTAACTCTGGATAATTGATCGAATAATTCCCTTCATTCCATCTTAGATTTCTTTAAACGTAAGCTATTACTTTTCCTGGTCTTTCTGCCCCCTGTTGCGTCCATACTTATCTTATCTTAGTGCCCACACATATTGGAATTCCATACAACTCATATGATATTGAATATCACTTCTGATTTTACTCCTCGTATATTATCCACAGTAGGTGCTACTTTCTTATGGAGTGCATACAATGTTGTTTTGAGATTGTTGTTATAAGACTATGTCCTTTTTAGGTCACTAAGCTTAGGTTGAAGCCTTCTTCATTACTTCCCCAGCTAGTCTTTCGTTGTAGCACTGAAGAAGGATCCTCTGACTCTTGTAAAGTTGTGAGCTTATTACATTGTATATTCGACAGACCTTTTGAGGTCCTTCCTTGCTTATTATTATCCATAGTTACTTACTTCCACGCCCTTATGCTTGTAGGGTTGCTTCTGAAATGATATTTTGGCTGTCTTCCCTGTGGCACTCTCTTTTATTCCCATAATACTTATACAATACCTTTAACTACACCATCTCCTATCTAAATATTTCTCAAGTATTACAATGTCATAACTGCGATGTTGAATTCATTATATCGAGTTTTAATATATTCATCTTGTATGATCTGCTGATCTGTCTGTAACCTCTTGTCTAGCCATAAGTAGGCTTTTCATGAATCAACTATTAACTACTCGTTGGCCCATTCTTATTTCAATATTCTGAGTAATCTTTCTTGAGTTAGTTCCTTTGTCTTAACTTACCTCACGTACTGGCTCCTTATCTATCAATAATATCCCGAGAAGGAACCCTTACTTCCTTTTCTTGACGTCGTGCTTACATAATGTTTTGGAGTCATCGCATATCTGTAACATTTGAATAAGTGCAATCTCATCCCTTTCTCATTTTTATCGCATTCTTACTTTATCATTCCATAGTTATTAGAACCTCTTAATTCTGACTTAATTCCATGTCACTCCATATCCCCCTTTAGGGGAGTACTAAGATTTAGTGCTACAATAATCTACGTATAGATGTTTTACCTCTTCATCTTTGGCATCTTTACACATCATCGATGACCCTTACTCGCCTTGCAGTAATCCTTCTTTACCGGCGGATAACAAAATTCCTTATTTACGAGGGTGACACCAAGGGTAATTGGCACACATAGTCCCTTAAGCTTAACTTTGCTCGCATTGCTTGCTTTAGAGAAGCGTCTTCTTGAATGACCTTTTTCTAAATTTCATATGAATCTTCTTTCGTTGTCCATTCTATTATCGCCGAAACACAATCTGAAATTCTCACGATGTCAACCATTATATAATCAGCCAGTCAATTCTATTATTATAAGGTCTAACTTTTCCTTCTGGTAGTCACGTTGGAGCCATGCACTTATTTCTCAAAATGAGGATATGACTTTGTGGCCCATAACTCTTTTATTATCTCTAAGCCTTTCACCTCTCGTATTTTCCTTCACTTGAATATAGACTCTGTAATACTGTCATTTTTTTATCTACCGTTGTCATTCATGTATCACGTCTTACTCATAATGCTTCATTATCACTCTTCGTACTTTCCTGATAATGCTTCTATCTATCACTTTATTCTGAAAATTCGAACAAAACATTCTTTTTCTTTTAGCTCCCCTTGCTCCATCCATTGGCTCTTTGAATTCCAAGCATTCTTTCTCTAGTAGGGACGGGGGCCACACTAAGGTAATATTTACCCTTTCCAGGATTCCAGTGCACGTCTTTGTAGTACTCATATCTAGTTGTACTATTTTAGAGTGCACCATCTGGGTATCTCACAAGGAGGTCCATTAGTAACTTTGTAAAATCCTTCAGAAATGTCAACTAACACAAACCATCCATTCATCATTTTGGGTTACTCTAACTCCAGCTGGATCCTGCTATCCTGTCCTTCTCTTAAACCATATTTGTTAGCTCCCATAGGGTATGACTGAGATAGGTGTGGCCGATTGTACGTACATCTATTACTATTGAAGGTAATTCCAAATGCTTATATCTCCCTTCCTGAATGGTAAATAATGATAATATTTATTAACTGGGTATCTCGTACCCTTCTTCACCTTGCTTCTTTTACTTGCTACCACTCATGTCTAATTTCTGATTCTATTATTCCTTTTTACCATAAAACTGGATAGATATTCTTGCCTTAAGAATCCTTATCAAGAAGCTTTCACGTCTTAATATCCACATGTTCTGCTGGAGACCTTACATTTACTCATCATAAGCATGATGCAAAAAAATTGAGTTCCTCTGACTCAACTCTTCCACAACTATATCTCTTACCGATCGTCTTTTTGAATGTAGGCATTGTTGTATGATGGATAAGATAGAGTTTAGGAAATTGAGTTCTTACAACTGAGCTCTACCACACGATCTAGAGTAAGAAGAGAGAGTGACAATCTTAAATGTCTTGTAGCCTCCTGCTTATAAGTGTGGTGCACGACACATCTATAAACAAGACTCTACTAGACATGGCTTGTAGACTCCCTAGGACTGAACTGCTCTGATACCACTTCTGTCACACCCCGAACCTAGGGGGAGATCGGCACCCGGTACCTTACCTATCTTTGTGTACCAACTTGCGAATAAGGGACTCTGAACATATAATGTCATTCTTTGGCCATGGGCCACATTGCAAGACAACTGTGAATGCTGACTGAATATCAATACAAAGCTAGGCCGAAAAAGCCGTCATAGTTACTATGGCTGACAAACCAACAAAATATACATACAATGACTACAAGACCAATATACTGCACTAACTGACAAGATATGTCTACAAGCCTCTACTGATGGATATACTGCGATTGGAACAGGGCCCTGAACTACTCATAACATATATACACAAGATGTACATAAGATTATAGACCCGGCAACTCCGAAAGGCATGGAGCTTACCGATCAAGCTGAACTCGGGCAACACTTAATGATGAGGTCTACCCGTCTGTCTGGCTGAACCTGCACGCATGAAATGCAGCGCCCCCAGAAAGGGGCGTCAGTATGAAATAATATACCGAGTATGTAAGGCAATATACTGAAAGCTAAAACTGAACTGATAATATAATAAATGTAAGTAACTGGGAGTCAAAGAAAATCTGAAGATATGCTCACCTACTGTTACTGACTCATCTCTCTCAATATAGTGAGTAAAATAGTTATCCGGTCTTATAAGGCTCGATATATATATAAATATATATATATATATATATATGCTCTGCCATTGTAGGCTCGCTCATAGGCGCTCGGCCACACTAACCTCTCTATCTCCACCAACTAGTCTCGCTCATAGGCGCTCGGCCACAGTAGGCTCGGTATATATCTTACCATATGATCGGAGGTTGCCCGATAGGGGCCTGCCCATCGATTATAGATCGATAGTAATGAAAATACCTTAATATTGTATATAAACTCTTTGCTCTCTTGACTGAAAGAAGGGAATACTCAATTGAATATGAAGTTCCGATAAGGAGAATATTGTAACTTACAAGACTAGGAAAATATACGTAAATTTTGGGATATGAATTTTTCTTTATCCCTCGTTATTAAACTCACGTAATTACAAGATCATGTCAAAATGAAAGAAGAGCTTAGCCTTAACATACCTGGAGTAGGGAAAAATTCGTGTGTTATTTTTGAGAAGGTTGCACCGTACTCCCTTAGAACTGCAAAATCCTGTCACTATCTTTAAGGAATTTATTTTTACTGAAGAACTCATGTTACATTATCTCATTTGGTAAAAGAGTCTAATGAATCTCGTTTTTAAACTTTGCATCCGTAAGGGTCTCTTTAAATATACATAAAAGTTAGTTATAATTAAGCTTTGTAGGCCCATTTTGCATAATGACTAAGCCATCCAAATTACACCTTATCTTCCCATTTTGCAACATAGTTCATGAGTCATTACTTAAAGTGATGGGCTGCCACGTGTATGAATATAATAATTATCCAAAAGTTACCTACTTAATCCCTTAATCAATTCATTAATCCCCACTAGTTCAATAATTAATCACTTATCCAAATAATTAAAAACTATCTTAAATTACATAAAATACTACTTACTTTTAATACACTTTATACACCTTACTATCATGGTCATGTGGTACCTTATATCACACTAGTCTATAAATACGGGGTATTTTAGCTTAGACTGTATTTTACCCCAAAATGTCAAATTTCGACGAAATTTATTTTCTTTGATTCGCTCACCCTCTCACCTCCACGAATTTACTTATCACTTGTTTGAAATAGTACAATACTTATAATCTCACAATAATCTCATTCTCGAACTTACGTCGATTAACTCGCGACGAAAATTTATCGTATGAAAATGCGGGATGTAACAATAGCTCCCTTCGACAGGGTCTCCCCGAATTTCTTCAGCAATACTGACTCGATTTCATCGTCTTCCAAATCATTTCCTTTGATAGCACACGTATAAGAGGTAACATGCTCGTTGGGGTTTGAGGTCCCGTTGTATTTCGGTATATCGGGCATCCTGAACTTCTTTGGTATGGGCTTCGGAGCCGCACTTGGAGGGAATAATTTCTGCACAAACTTTTTGGAGTCCATTCCCTTTAGGATCGGTGGTGGCCCCAGAATCTGATCAACTCGAGAGTTGTAGGTTTTCACCTTCTTGTCATTGGCCTTGATTTTTTTTCTCTTGATTCTATTCTCTTAGTAAGCTCCTCGAGCATTTTCATTATACCAGGGTCAGTTGTCGAAGTATTATCGCTTGACCTTTTAGCAATGGCTCGGTACTGCGAGTAGCCTCTTGTTCGACCCTATTTGGTGTCCTGTGCTGATTTTGCAATTAAGTAATAGCGTTTTGTTGGGCTTGCAGCATTTCAAATATAATTTGGAGACTGATACCTTCGTCTCCTCTACCCTGAGTACCTCGACCATCAGTTCGACCCTTTCTTCGTACGCTTCCATCGGGGTCCCCACCTAAATCCGCATTTAAAGCAATATGCGAACTGACATCGACCGGGTCTACGGGCGGTGCTCCTCCGAGGTCAGCCTGGGGCACCTTGATTCTTGGAGCGATAACATTCTCGTTCTCTCCTTGGAGTACGTGACCGTTGTCACTATGCGTAGTCGTGTTTTGTGAGTGTAAAATAGTACGTTATATCAGAACTAACACTGAACAATCATATTATCTTTAGCCCCACGGTGGGCGCCAAACTGTTTACCTCAAAATACAAGTAATAATTAAACTTGTAATGTGGTTATAACGATACATGATCTTATTCAATGTCAATTGATAAACAGCTAAATAAATAAAGGAAATAAGTGATTTAATGGATGAAACCCGTGCAATTGCAAGTTATCGAACACGGTCTGGATTAGACTTGAGATCAAATGCCAAGAATAATAAGAGCAACAATATCAGTATGAACAATAAGAACTATAAAGAGTGTGTGTATTTCTCAGTAAAAGTGTAAGCAAGAGCTCATGTATGATGATAATGATGTTCCTCCCTTTACAAATAAATAAGGTTCCTTTTTATATAGTAGAGAGAGTCCTAAATAAAGTATGACTCTAATTTCGGAAGTAAAATACATAAAGCTTACTCTTGAGTCATACCTCGAACATGTAGAATCAGGTATCTTTAATTTTTACCATATACATTATTATTTTAATATCTTGCTTAGATAGTGTTATTATTATTTTAATATCTTGGCTCTCAATCGGGACCCGCCACCACTTATTAATGTCTAAAGAAGACAATTAAGTTTGTCGTCCACTTCACCTTCTAGAAATGAAATCGAAAAGAATAAAAGAAAAAGGGAAATGATTCAATCATTTATTAAACTTTAAACCACAGTGCCCATAGTCGTCTTCTAGGGATATTGTATTTGTATTTCCTAATATATTATGCAACTTACCATGCTGAAACCCTGAAGGAAAGTGTTACTACATCCCTAAGAGCAATATAGCCTTTGTATTCCTGCCAAACGCAATTAGACAAAGGTTGTGTTTGGTACGGAGGAAAATATTTTTCGGAAAATGTTTTCTAATTTTTTAATGTTTGGTTAGCTTAAATGTTTCGGAAAATATTTTCCTTATGAATTCATTTTTCTCCAATTGGAGGAAAATGTTTTCCTTATCAATAGAGGGAAAAATATGTTCCAAAACTCCTTCTCAACCTTCCCCACCCTCACCAATCCACCCCCTTTCTCCAAAAAAGACTTTTTTTTTCTTCTCAAATTTCAGTTTTTCCGTTAACACCTGCCTTACTACCCCTCCACCCCACCCACACCCCCTCTCCTGCAAAAAAAATATATTTTTTTTACCTTAATATTTTATTTTATTTTGCAATTTCACATTTCTATTTTTTCGTTTTTCTGCACTATCCACCATCCACCCCAACCCCCCTCACCTGCCCCTCCCCCACCCGCACAATTTTTTTTTTCAAATTTATGTTTTTTCATATTTCTGCACCACTCACCACCTACCCACCTCCTCACCTGCCCCTCCCTCACCGGAAAAAAATATTTTTTAAATATATTTTTCAGTTTTAATTTTTTTATTTATCGGTTTAAAGGTTCAAAATTTTACAAGTTCCAAAATTATGAGTTCAGAGGTTTATGTGTTTGGAAGTTTACGGGTTTAGAAATTATAAAATTTATGGGTTCGAAATTCCATGGTTTTGAAAGTTTAGCGGTTCGAAAGTTTATGAAATTTGTGGGTTCGGAAGGTTATTGGTTTGAAAGTTTATGGCTTTATATTTATTATATCTAAATTATTTATGAATACTCTTGAGAAGTTATTTTCCTTAATTTGCATACCAAACACCGGAAAATGAATAAGCTTACTAGTTGTTTTCCAAGAAAATATTTTCTTGAAAAATATTTTTCATGGAAAACATTTTCCGTTATACCAAACACACCCACATACTTCTTTTAATTTCTCTCTCTTATACGGGAAAATAATATATTAATACATGGAGCTAAGGCTGATTTTTTTCCTCTTAGGGTGTGTTTGGTACGAAGGAAAAATATCTTCCGGAAAATATTTTTTAATTTTTCCATGATTGGTTGGCCTAAATATTTTGGAAAACATTTTACTCATGAACTCATTTTCCTCCAATCGTAGGAAAATGTTTTCCCTATTAAGAGAAGGGAAAACATTTTCCAAAATTCCTTCTCAACCCTCCCCACTCTATTCCCCATCCCCACCAATCCCCACCAACCCACCCCCACACCCCACCCCCCACCCCACCCCAACCCACACAAGAAAAAAAATCTACCCCCACCCCCTCCACCCCACCCCCACCCTAAATAAAAGAATTATTAATTGTACTTTCTTTACATCAAAAGTAGCCCAATTTCACTATTAGGTTAAGAACATCCCTAATATTTAATTTATTCACTTAACAGCAGTTGTTCTACTTATTTCTTTTTTAGGCGAAGGATATAGTAAAATATTCTTATAAGAATTAAAAATTCAATTTAGCCTATCTATAATACTAGTGAGGGTATGCCCGGGCATAGTCTGGGCCCAACAACTATTTAGTATTTTTGTTAATAAAGCTATATAAGTAATTAAATTTATCCAGTGGCATAGAAAAAAAATATGTTATGGATATGTTTTTGTACACTTAAACGATTTTGTTAGGATGCTTTATAAAGCAAAGTACTGCAGGCTAAAGGGAGACTGTATTTAACAGTCATACCTGTACATTATCAGGACAGAATTTTGTTACTTACAAGAATGTGATTGTAACAGTATTTAGCAACATGCTCGCTGTCTTCACCTATCAAGCATGTTAGTACTGTTACATGCACTAAATGGCCTCTAGCAGTTTGTGAGTCAGCTGAGTATCTTCTTCTCTGTTATGAAGATACATTAGGCATATTAATGATTCACATTAAAGAGTATAATCTGCTCAAATAAACTCACTAATATCCAACACTCACAAAAACTACATGCAGTAATTATTAATAATTGGGCGAGTTGTGGATAAACTTGTGAGATGCGTAAAAATTATCAGCTTTGTTTATTACCTGAAATGGAGTCAATGTAGAGATATCAATAAATTATCTCGCCTATCCTAAAGATGGTACTGACCTGTTGAATTACCCAACAGGTCTTTAATGAATTGAGCAACTCAGAGCAACAAAATTTAAAGCTTGTCGAAAATTTTATCGTTAACCTTACAATACAAATAAAACATAATTGAGCACGAGTATTCTGCGCAGTAACAGTAGCTTTTGTCATACAACATAACCAAAATACTTCTTGTTCGCAATCACTGTCTCTCTCACTGTCTTTGTTATAGTCCAACCTAAAGTTTAAAGTGATTTTAATAAAGAATTCCAAAAGTAACTATAAGAACGATTGGTTACAGAAATTAAAATCATGCACTGGTTCTTTGCCCATAGCAAGATTCCGGTAACTCAAATTGAGAATAAAGTGTAAAAGAAGAGCTCTGCTTGTCTTCATGAGCAGAACACATGATATGAAATGCGTATTCAAGTGTGAGGAGTATATGTACTTATCTGAAGTAACATGCACTACTAAAAATATAGCTAAAGCAATTATACGTTTTCATGGTCACATCAATTGTTAGTATTGAAATATCAGAGCATTACCTTTTTTCTTGATGAGTGTTTCATTTATACTGCAACAACCGCAAAAATTCCATTTAATCTATCTGCCCACAAATCAAGTAAGTCCCATTATTAGTAAAAGTAATGCAATTATTAAATGTAAATTCCAAATAAGCATATCAAGAAAACGTTTCCTGTCATACAAGCTCAAAATTACTTATAAAGTTTTCACATACCATTCATCAACTCAAAATAAAGAATAATATCTTAGCAAGAAAATTGGTGTCGTAGCCATATGATGAGATTTAAGTCCATAGTTCTGAGCTCTCCAAATATTTAGGCGGTACTTTTATTCCCCCTCATGGCCTGGGAGGAATAAATGAATTCCAACGATGCTTTAGGTAAAAATAGAGTCACAATTTAGAAAGAAAAGGTCTTGTAACTTCTAACCAATCTATCCATGAGTCAGTTCAGAGGTTCAATAGCTAACGACATAAATCAAGAAAAACTTCTGTAATTTCCATTAAAGCAACAGGAATCTTTCGGAGGAGAAAATAAGTAAAGTATTTCATTCCCCTAACCAAATATCCTATCAAATATACGTACATACATACTCACACATACATATTTATATATGTATTGTATATGTATATATGCTTAGCAATCTACTTGTAGAAGCAGTCAATACTAAATCTTCCAAGTTTATTGTTAACGGGAAAAGCTTTGCTAATTAGTATGATTTTGTAAAGCAGAATTAATTTGTTTGGTTCTAGGGATCCCGCAAAAACCTTCGTAAGCCACCCATGAACTACCCCAGCCGACAAATGTAAGTTATTTCAAAAATCATTTACTCTTAAGTTCATTATCAGTGGTGTTCGCTTTATAGTCATACTCTTGTTGAAAGAAGTGAAAACTATCACTAGTATGGTATATCACCTACAGTCAGACATGTTCACATTAAAAAAGCTAAAAGCATGCAATAACAATGCATATATAAAACAAAATATATACTACTGAAGAAGTCAAACAACATATGCATAACAAAATCGTCACAGCATATCCAATTTCTCATTCTGAACTATGCTAAAACCTATCAAACAAATCGACACAACATCAAACTTGAAGAAGCAGAACAAATTATAAAGAGATGGAAATAGAATTCCCGTTTAACCAAATAAGAACCTCAAAATCCATCACTGCTCGGCGCACCGTTAACCCAAAATCAAATCAAAATTATCCAAATAAAAATCACCAGATTTGACACGCCGCAAAGTTTGGGAGGCGTGGCTGGCACTCAGTGTCGTGCTGGCCCGAGCGAACCACTCTGTAACTCATGATCGTTCGACCAAAACTAGAATATGCATAGTTCGAGTTAGCTCGACTCATTTCTTTTGTAACTATCATGGGCCCACATGGTCACAACTCATAATGTACAACTGTAAGGAGGAAAATACTGTATCACTTAACCATTTTTCTTAAAGCATGAATACATATGGGCGGTCAAGGACTCTAACATACTGTATAAAATGAACCTTTGTCTACAAAGCATCTAAGATTACT
Organism: Nicotiana sylvestris; assembly: GCF_000393655.2. Classification (NCBI taxonomy): domain Eukaryota; kingdom Viridiplantae; phylum Streptophyta; class Magnoliopsida; order Solanales; family Solanaceae; genus Nicotiana; species Nicotiana sylvestris. The sequence continues at coordinate 169,799,942 of NC_091060.1, read as the reverse complement.
TGACATCAAATGGGACAGGGTACCGACCTACCCATAAGTCTGTAGCAAAACTCTGACACGATAGCTCATAGACTCGGCTGCACTCCAAATGAGGTGGAGTCTTACCGATCCTTCGCTGAATGTCAATCTCGTCTACTATGAGGGCTCGTCAAACAAATTACCTATACCTGTAGGCATGAGTGCAGTGTCCCCAACAAAAGGACGTCAGTACGAATAATGTACTGAGTATGTAAGGCAGAACTGAAACATAACAATAAGTCAACATTAATTAAAGACATATAAGAATCAACCTGAATCTCTGAAGTGTCACTATGTATGTGTACTTATTATACTTATATATATAATGCTTCTCTTTGAGACTATTATTTATATCGTATGATGCATGACTGCCCAACTGATCAGTGGTAACTGCCCGACTGATCGTTGCACGGTGGTAAATATATGACTGCGTAGCCGGTGGTAAATAATAATACATAACTTCCCAACTGGTGGTAACTGGCCGACCAGCCGTAGCCCGGTGGTAAATGCATGTCTGCCCAATCGGTCGTAGCACGGTGGTAAATGAATATGCATGACTGCCCAACCGGCCGTAGCTCGGTGATAAATGCATGACTGCCCGATCGATCGTAGCTCGGTAGTAAATATGTAACTATCCAATCGGCCGTAGCTCGATGGTAAATGCATGATTGCTCGGCCGTCAGTAGCTCAGTGGTAAATGCATATGCATGAAGATGCATGTATTATTATATTATGAACATTAACATCTTTATCTAATTCCTCAATAGAGATTTAGGAACATACTTAGACATGCTTGAATATTATTTTACATGATTGAATAACATAGACATCCTTAACTGCTAAGAGTAGAACCACTTTTGGAATAACATTATGTTTACGTATCTTTGCTTGGATCATGCCAAAAGAAAGAAGGGATAGCCTTAACATACCTGAGACGGTTCTCTTAACGATCCCTCTAATACACGTCTTTTGCTAAAAATACGTAACGGAGGATCGAAGTAGGAAAAAATATGTATGATGTTCTTGAGAAAGATTGTACTGTACTTTAATGGTGTACTGTGGGTCGGGCCTGAACCGGACCGAACCGGGCCCGTGATCCTAACGGGCCTAATGGGCCGGTCTTCCTAGAAAGCACACGAGCCCGGGACCGGCTGGCGAGCCTGGGCCGGGCCTAACGGCTAGTTTTTATTAAAAAAAAATCCAACGGACAAAATTTAAAAAGTAGCCGTTTGGGCTGCAATTTTGACCGTTTGGATGTTTATAAAATAGCCATTTGGCCCCCAAACTTTATATAATTACAATTTTCCCCAATTCTCAACTATAAATACCCTCTCATTCTTTCATTTTTTCTCACCAATTCATCAATCTCTCTACTATAATTGCTTATTTTATTGTTGAAATTTCGTAAAAAATTGTGAAGTTGGTGAATTGAAGTATTCAAGTCTTCAACGATTTTCAATTTTCAAGAAGTTGTTCGGCAATTCGGTAAACGCGTTCCAACTCTTAAGTTTTAATATTATAGTTTTGTTAGTTTTATTTAGTATAATTAATATGGCATTTTCTTTGAAAATTTTTTTTGGTGGTAAGGGTAAAGCTAAAATTGGTGAAAGTAGTGGCCAACCTACTACCCTTCCCCGGGTCCCCGACCCAGACCTGGTAGACGTCCTGCTGCTCCTATTATTCTTGATAGTGATAACCCCTGTTTTCAATTTTCTGATAGTCAATTTTGCCATAATGTTGCAGCAGGTCAAAATCTAGATGATGAAACTATGAATGCTCTTTATCCTAATGAAACTATCTTTGAAAATGATGAGGAAAATGAGGATGAAGATGAAATCCAACCGGATTTAGATGATACACCTACTAGTCTTGTTAATAACCCAACTGATGTACCGTCCGACCCACCTGTAGAAACCCCTAGTTTTAATAGACAACCTTCTAAACGCCTAGAAACATCATTAGTTTGAAATTTTTTTACTCAAGTAAGAGAACAAAATAAGGCTAAGTGTAAAACATGTGGGAAGTTACTAGCGCATAAATATACTGGAGACCGTAGAGGCACGGGTGTAAGTACGTGATTTTTGACCCTCCCCGAGGACTTTCACACTTTTTTTTTAGCATAAATATGTAATTAGGTCTAATATAGCCATTTTAACTATTTTTACTTTATTTCGTTGCAAAAAAAGAAAAAATCACAAAAATACATATATAAATTTTAGTTTATGTATTTCTCGTAAATTTGAAAAAAATACAAAAATTGTACTTTATTTTGGTATTTTATATAAATTCGAAAATTACAAAAAATATAATTCTATTAAAGTTTTGTAGTCATTATAATTTTGAAAAATACAAAAAATATTACTTCATATTTTATCTTTATATATAAAAACGAAAATTACAAAAAAAAATAGTTTTATTAATATTTTTGTAGCTATTTTAAATCTTGAAAAATATTTAAAAAGATATAGTTTTGTTTAAATATTACTATTATTTTTGGTAATTATGTTGTTTGCATAGGACTAGTTAAGCAACGTCATGTCCTTAATCGGGTCCGAGAAAAAGAATAATATTCGGGTTCAAAATACCCGATTTTAGGCCTAATTTTCGGACCTAGCCCATAATAAACCGAGTCCAGGACACATGGGGAACCCCACCACGTGTGGGGGACACAAATCTCGAACCCCACCATGCGTGGGCTCATTTCCCTGGGCAAAGCCATGTCAAATACACGGACAAACATTTTTGAAGGGGGGGACTTTTGAATTTTGGGGTTACTGTGCATCTTCTTCTTTCTCTTTGAAAGAAGAAGCAAAGAAAAAACCCTACTGTCCCACAAAAAACACAGCCCAACTCCCCATCGACCCCCCCCCCCACGCTTGAACCACCTCCGTTCGGCCCTACGTCCGCAACCTCCCAGCTCCACCATCGTCAACCAAACAGGCCCGTCGACCCTACCGACGACCACCTGCCCCGACGCCATAACTACCAACCTTCGACGAAAACCCACCAGCTCCTCCCGTCGTCAACCCGTCACCGCCATCGTCGTCACTACCCAGCGACCATACCCTACTCCCCCACGTCCAAGCAAACCCACCCTCGCACCCCGGCAACGAACCACGACCACCTCCGATCAGCTGCTCCCTCCTCACTAACAGACCCATCAACGACCCACCAAAGCACTGCCTCCATCGTCGCAACCAGCTCCCACACTGTCTCACACAGTCACCAACCCCAGCCCGTCAGCTTTCCCGCCATTGCAGGCTCATCACCTTGCATCAACAACCCACCACCATTGTTACCCGCTACCAGCTCCATAGCCTCTTCCCTCCTCACGTCCAAACGACCCCTTCTGTCGTATTTCTCGAACCGACCTGCTGCGTCGGAAAATCCAGCAGCAGCCAACATCTGGTGCGTTGACAGTTTTGGCCAAGCTTTCAGTCTCCATCGAGGTCGTCGCCGTTCGTCGAGGTCTGGTATGTCGAGGTTGTTCCGAGGTTTCGTCGTTGTTCCTCGATTCAGTGAGGTCCGACTTGAGTTCCGTCGGAGTCGTGTTTGTCGTTCTGAGGTTGTCGAGGTGCAAAGGTCAGTAAACCTCGATGTATTAGATAAATAAACTTTACGTTAAATGTTCGAAGATGCAATATAGAAATTGGTATGATAATTTTCTGCTTATGTTTTCATCGTATGCATTTTGTTCATTTTGCGTTGTGTTATTCTTGTTTATTTGATGTCATTTAATTAAGTTCGTCTAGTTGTTCTATGAAACAAGTTTGACGTTAATTTATTCGTGGTCTTTTGCTTAGTTCGTTCAGACAAAAATTAGCATTAGTACTTGTTGTTACCACTTCCGAAACACCCATTCACTAGACTCATTTTATTAAATTTTGACAAGCTATGAGACTTTAGTTGTAAAGAAGCCGTAAGGTTTAGTATTGTTAAAAGGCGTAGAAATGGCATCCTTTTAAAGAATATAAAAATAAAAATAAATAATAATAATAAAAAAAAAACGAGACAAGCTTCGCCAAAATAAAAAATGTACAGATTGCGGAGCCCTCACAAAAATATATGTATTAAATACTTAGATTCTGGGACGGGCCGTTTAGCAAAATTCACGGCCCTACCCAAAATAATAATGCGCTAGTTGCTTTAGGCGCGCCTTTAATAATTTATCCTCCCTAACTCGGGTGCACATTTATGTGACCCAAATCCAAATCTCAGCGGAGTTGAAATGTGTCTCTAAATCGCGGGTACATTGATTGTAACGTGGTTCGAGATGCATGTCCATGACGTTGCAAATTCCTTTTAAAAAATAAGAATGAGATGAGCCTCGCCGAATAAAAACACAAATTGCGGGGCCCTCAGTAAATACTTGTTTAAAATTACTTAGAATTCAGGAGGGTCGTTTAGCGAATTTCACGGCCTCCGCAAAATAATAACGCGATAGTCTCTTTAGGCGCGTGTTTAATAATTTACTTTCTTAAGCTCGGGTGTGCATTTCATGCGACCCAAATCCAAATCTCAAAACATCAAATAAAATGCGTTCCGGATTGTGGGTGCATTTCATGTGACGCAGTCCAAAGACGTGTTTTAAGCGATGTTCACATTCTTGTAAAAACAATAATAATAAAGCGGTTAAAAGTTAAAATTTGCACATAAGTTCATATTCGTATAAAATCAGATAATCAAGCCAAATATAATAGTTGAGCGACCGTGCTAGAACCACGGAACTCGGGAATGCCTAACACCTTCTCCCGGGTTAACAGAATTCCTTATCCGGATTTCTGGTACGCACACTGTAATATGGAGTCATTCATTTCCTCGATTCGGGATTAAAATTGGTGACTTGGGACACCCTAAATCTCCCAAGTGGCGACTCTGAAATAAATAAACCAATCCCGTTGCGATTGTCCTTTAATTGGAAAAAACTCCCTTGCGCCCTCTCGGGTATGTAAAAAGGAGGTGTGACAGCTCTGGCGACTCTGCTGGGGATTTAGTGACCTAGAACCACTGGTTCAGGGTTAAGAATTCGAGCTTAGAATAATTGTTATTATTTGGCTTTATTTATTATCTGATTTTTACATGATATATGCTTAATGTGCTAAATGATGCTTTTACCACTTTAATATTATCTGAATTGTGTATATAAAACTGCTACGAAACCCTTCTTTCTGAGTCTTCTGAATTTATGGTGTACACGTGCGCGTGACCCACCTTTCTGTTAAAGTCATACCAAATAAGACGAAGTTGGGACAAGTAACTAGGCCGGTTAGACTTTCGTGCTCCCGGTACGTTGCCCCCACTTCGGCTCAAACTGTCCGTTTGGGTAAGCCAGGTTTAGAACAATATGCCTCAGGTTTTTACCTAGAATAACTCAACTTCATGCCGGATCCCTAGTAAGAGCGTTTATTTGCATCATGTGCATTTGACTTAGGGGACTCAACACAGGGGTTGGGTCCGTCTAGGACAAGCAACCTGAAAATAATAGACCATCTTTCGGCATCCTATGTGCTACATGTTGTATTTAGTCAAGGGCGAATGGGTCATTTGGTCATTTCCAGCATGGTGTTATTTTAATCAAAGCATGGGGAACATTTGTGGAATCCAAGAAGCCTTGGAATTCCCTATGTCCCCCACGCTTCATTTTTGGAAAAAACACCTAGGGAACATTTGTGGAATCCAAGAAGCCTTGGAATTCCCTATGTCCCCCACGCTGCATTTTTGGGAAAAGCACATGGGGAACATTTGTGGAATCCAAGAAGTCTTGGAATTCCCTATGTCCCCCACGCTTCATTTTTGGGAAAAGCACATGGGGAACATTTGCGGAATCCAAGAAGTCTTAAAATTCCCTATGTCCCCCATGCCACATTTTTGAAAATATAATAAATATAAAAAATAAAATATATATGTATATATATATAAAAAAAAAAAAGAGCATGAAAATTCAAAAGATTGTGTATGTTTTCATCATCATCCACAAATTAGAAAATAGTGGAAAAGAGGAGAAAATAACAGTGTAGAGATATAACTACTTATTGTTAGAAAAAACAAAACAAAAAAACAAATGTCCAAGTAGTGTCGAAACTCTGCCGAAATTTTGAAGATATAAAATAAAAAAAATATATGTCTTATTAATTTGTTTTATTAAAGCAAAGGAAAAGTAGAAAAAATAATCATTGTTTTGTCTTATTTTTTTTCTTTTTTAAAAAAAAAACATTAATAGAAAAGAAAATAGTTTGTCTTGCCATAAAAATGAAAAAAAGAGTCTTGTTTTTAAAATACGTGTTATTTATTTGTTTATGAAAATGACAAAATTAAAATAATCCGAAAATATTTTCTCCATTATTGACTTCTTTAGGAAGTCTTTCTAATTGTTTTCAAAAAAAATAATATAATATAAAAAAAAACAAATCCGAAAATATTTTGATTCTTTTTTCAAAATTGAAAAGAAAATTCAAAATTCAAAAAAAAATATTTTGAGAAGCATTTCTTTTATTAAAAGCAAAATTCCGAAAAATATTTTCTTCTTCTTCTTTAGAATAAAGAAAAAAAAGAGCAAATGAAAATTCAAAAATATATCTTAGAAGAGTTTCTTTTAAAAGAAATCAATCAAAAAAATGCTTCCTTTCTTCTTTTAAAGTAGTTCTTTTGCCCGAACTACGCGGGTTTGATTCTCACCGGATGTGAGATACGTAGGCAACCCTCATCGGGTCCAACCCCATTTTGTTAAAATAGCCAAAAACAGATAATAAATAATAATCAAAAAATATGTATGTCTAATTTTAATTCTGTCATAAAGAAATCGGGTGACGCTGTTTTGTCAAAACATAGTCGAATGTTCCCGAAAGGGACGCCGGAAGGCTGACTTTGCATAAACAGCCACCTTTGGGTCATTTTTTAAGATTTGGTCCAGTTGACCCCCACAGCCTAAAAATCTTCGCCCCTGAGACGTTGAAAGGCCGTGTTTGGAATATTGACTTTTCTAATTTGAAAAACGATAAAAAAGAGTTATAAATAAGTCAGGTGATGCTGTTTTGTCATAAATAGCCGAATGTTCCCGAAAGGGACGCCGGAAGGCTGACTTGGCATAAACAGCCACCTTTGGGTCATTTTGAGATATGGACCCACACAGCCTTAAAAAGCTTCGTCCCCGAGACGTCGAAAGGCCGTGTTTGCAATACCAGGTTTTTATTATAATTTGAAAAAAAAAAGAGTCGGCGGTCAGGTGAATACCGTTCAAATTTTGTCATAATAAGCCGAGCCAGCTTCGGCCGCGTCTTAAACCGTTCTTGCCGAAATAGCCTTAGAGTATCTTTCAGTTGTCGAAAGGCTATTTTCGTAGAAGAACGGGCAAGTTTGTAAAGTGTCATAAAATAATCCTCCCAGGCCTCAAAATTTATATGAATTTGGAAGGGGCCACATTTGCAAAAAATAACCGTTTCGTTGCATTTGGCAAACCGGGAAAGGAACTGGCCATTTGTTTTGAGTTTGATTTTCGAGGCCGTTTGTTTGGCTCTTGTCAAAAGTCTGTTAGTATGGTTAGTTTTTAAAACTTTTGCAATCAAGTTTGTTTTACTTTGAAAGTTGGAAATTCCAAAAAAAAAATGTTTATTTATTGTTTATCTTTTATTGGTCCGAACTACGCAATGTCTGATTCATGCGGGGTCATGATACGTAGGCAATCTCCATAAGATTCGACCACAACAACAAAAAAAAATGGAAAAATCAAAAAAGGAAAAATGAAAAAAATCAAAAAAGGAAAAATGAAAAAAAAATCGAAAAAGAGAAAAGAAAAAAAAATGAAAAATCGAAAGAAAAAAAAATACAAAATAGAATAAAATACAGGGGTTCCCAAAGTACTTCAAAGGGGCAAATAAGCAAGCCGGGATGACGCATGTTGTTTGAAGCAAAGCATGTTAGAAACGGTTAACTGCCTAGGAGCATTGCATCCTCAATGTGTTGTTATCAAATTTGTTAAACTCTAAACGCTAACAAGTTTGTTGTTTTCCGAATCTCAAACAGTTAGTTGTTAAAGAATTCTGGCAACCCACCCTTACCAAACTAGATCCAAAGGACCGATAACAACAAGCATGACTACTTCAGAGAATAGTACCGAGGAAGAAAGGCCGATGAGCCAGTTGTTAAAGGAAGCGATGGAAAAGATAGAAAGGATGGGACTAGAGATGAATGCAATGCAGTTAGCTCTAGCCAAAGCACAAAAGAGCCCTAAGCCACTAGGGCACGTGCCCGAATACCCCCACTCCGGCCCTTCAACAAGCCTCCCAAATCACCGTTCTCTTCAGGAGAGAAGCCCCTATGATTCCCAAGCTCCACCATCCCATCAACCTCTCCCAACACCAAATGTTCCCACTTTTATGGGACCCACATCAGCCACCCTGCAAAGAACAACCAGCGAGCCATTGTTTCAGTCTCCTGATACGCAATACTATCCCTTTGAGCCCACATTTCATGCACCAGAACCCCATACCTACAACCCGCACTTAGAGGTACCGGCAGAGATTGAAAAGCCGGTTAAAATCCCTGAACAAGATGAGGTGATGAGGAAGTTCAAGAGCCTGGAGCAGTCCTTCAGGAACCTGCACGGATTGGGCAACCAGGTCAGCGTGGCCTACAAGGATCTATGCCCTTTCCCGGATGTCCAACTCCCGGTTGGGTTCAAGATGCCTAAGTTTGATTTATATGAAGGGCACGGTGATTCCATGGCGCATTTGCGGGGATTCTGTAGCAAAATGAGAGGGGCAGGTGGCAAAGATGAGCTGCTGATAGCTTATTTCGGCCAAAGTCTGAATGGATCGGGACTAGAATGGTATACCAGGCAGGATTCCAGCAGGTGGTATACTTGGGATGATCTGGCGCAGGCTTTCGCAGGTCATTTCCAGTACAATCTCGAGATAGTCCCGGACCATCTCACATTGTTGAGGACTGGAAAGAAGCCTGGGGAAAGTTTTCGTGAGTTTGGTTTCCGCTGGAGAGAACAAGCGGCCAGAGTTGATCCTCCCATGAAAGAGGGAGAAATGGTGGACTACTTCTTGCAAACACTTGATCCAACTTACTTTGGTCACTTGGTGACAACGGTTGGGAAATCCTTCAATGAAGTGGTAAAGATAGGGGTCATGATAGAGGAGGGCCTAAGGTCTGACAAAATCCTAAATTACTCAGCGCTCAAGGCAACGACCCAGGCTATTCAGAGCGGCGCGGGAGGTGCGCTCGAGGTCGCATCAGTCGAAGCAGCTACTGGGTCCAAATTCAGAGGTCCTTCCCCTCACTACCAGCCTAGGCCCAGTCATCCAAATTATCCACACACTCCATACAACCTTCCACAACCCTACTACCCACCATCAGAGCCACTCTTTTCAGACCATCATGCCCAAGCCTGCCCCCGAGCTCCATATAATCCGCCTCAGTATTATCCTCCGAACAAGGTCCGGTCGCGGGGTCAACCATCAGGTCACCCCCGCTGGCGAGAGCAAGCACCATGTAATGCATTCTTGCCTTCACAACGTTTTCAAGCACCCAACGACCCTAGAAAACAGGGGCATGGGGGAAAACAAAGGAAAGGAAACAATTTCACGCCAATTGGGGAGTCCTACGCAAGTTTGTTTGAAAAGCTAAAGCTTTCAGGACTGATTGAGCCGCTCCTTGGCTATACTCCAGATCCATATGCAAAAGGGTTCAATCCTGCTGTACGATGCATGTACCACTCTAATGTCCAAGGACATAGCATTGAAGACTGTCGTTCTTTGAAAAAGGAAATCGAAAGAATGATTCAGGAAGGGGCAATTGTGATCGACGACAGTGACAGGGAGCAGGCGAATCATCTTGAGAACTTGTTGATTGATGTTGATAATACTGAAGTTGGGGATGGTCTTGGCAATGTTGATATAGAGCTCAATGGCTAAAATGTCATGCTTTGCAGTTGGAAGATACTCCATTTTGGGTCAGCCGGAGATGCCGTGCTTGGATAGTTGGAAAGACACTCCATTTTGGGTCAACCGGAGAGGATCTTTGATGGTCTATTTTGTTGTCATTTCCGTTGTTCGGATTATTAGGATTGTAATTCGGATTTGTTTTGTGTCAATATCTTTCCGCTTATCTTTCCGTTTTGTCATAGCGGTTTGTTTAAGTTTTGTCCAAGTTGTTTAGGATTTTATTCCGGTTTGCTTTGTTTTTAAAACCATTTGTTCAGTCCAATGCAAAAAATTCAGTCTTGGATTATTCCCAGTCATCTTTCTGTTTAGTCATTTTATCATTTTTATTCAACGCCGATTCTAGTGACATGACATGCGTGCACAGTTTGGGCCTAGCATTTAAAGTTAATCATAAAACCCCGAAAAGGTGATCAGACCATTTAAAGGAAATAAGAACGGTTTGAGATTATTCTGAGCCCGAGTCATGTGGAACTAGGGGCAAGTGAAACACAAAAAAAAACCGTTAAAAGCAAGATTCGCCAAATTGGCATGAGGGCCGTTCAAGATAATGAGGGTGAGAGTGTCACCCAACTGTGCTTTTGGAAATGACAAGGAAAAATAAAATGTTTAACATAATTATCAAGTCTAGCACCATCGGAAGAGACTATAAATCTATTGTTTAATTGTGTTGTTTGCACTTGGCATGTTTTTAAAGACTGGAATGACGAAGGCATTTTGTTCTGCTACCTAAACACTTTATTCTTCGTTACCCCTTTTGAGCCTTATTTATTTTCTTTCATACCCCTCGTTCGGAATCAGTAGCAACGAAAAAAAAAGAAAGAGAGAAAGAAAGAAAACAACAAAACGAAAAAAAGAGAAAAAAAGAGAAAAAGAAAAGAAAGGAAAATGATAACAAAGAAAAAAAAGTCAAATGAAACAGAGGAATTGGGAACTACGTTTGACCTGATTCTTCAAAGAGGATACGTAGGCGCTTCACGGCTCGGTCATAGTTTTGAAAAATGAAAAATAATCAATTAAAATATCCCCAAGCAAGAAACTGGGGCAAAGGTTGCGTTTGTTGTAAATAAATCTAATTCCGAAGGTTGTAACTAATAACCCATAATTAATGTATTTTTGAGACTTTTATACCCTTTCTTTCTAGCCTATCCAAAACCCACATTACGATCCAAAGAAAGACCTTCTGATCAGTCTTCAAAAGATGTCAAGTCAGACAAATGAAGAGTCTTACCGGCGAACATAACACTATGTTCCACAGCAGAAAGGACTCTAATCCCCAACAGAAAGAGTCATATCGGCAGCACTCCAAATCCCCAAGCTGGAAAGTGATACAAATGAGAGAGTCTTATCGGTGAAAACCTTCACAGGCACCATAAGGCGATGAAAGTTGAGAGAAGAACAAAAAATGAGAGAGACTTGATAGTGGAAACCCTTCGGGCACTACAAGTCGAATAAGATTAAGAATCCGATGGGGAATCGCCAATTGAAGATCTTGAAAGATGATTGACGGTAAAGGATAGGCCACATACGCATGTCATGGCCATTAGAGTCGGTATCAGCATTTGATAGGTTTTATTTATAGTTTCTTTTGTTAAAGAGTCGTCTTTCCCTTGGTCTTTTTATTCTGTTCCTTTTTTTATCTTTTTCCTTTCATAGAAAAATCCCTAATAGAGTCTGTCTGGTCAGAACAAGTGTGAATTGACTTCAAAATATGCCATCAGCTTTCCAATTATGCCAGATGAGATCTGACTAGTGCATCCAAATGGTATAATCGTCAAGGAACAAGCGCGAGGCCAGTGTCAAAAAGATATCCCCAAAAGGGAGTTGACAAAAAGATTGACAAGTGTCAAGAGGGATACCATTGCCTTTACCAAAAGTTATAAACCTCAAGGCCAAGGCCCATGAACAAAGCAAGGAAAGCAGTGTGCATGATTTGGGAAAATTCATGCTAGACTAAAAGGTCGGGGAAATGCCAGTTTCCGAGCTATACCACAAAAGAAGAGGGATATCCAGCAGAAAGGGATTGTACCCAGCAAATAAAATCGTCCCCAACAAGTTGTGCAACGCAAAGCAAGGAAGGAAAAAAGGAAAAGCCATCCCGTTGGGAGTATCACAACCAACCACCATGTTTTAAACTAACAATTTTGTTTGATTTGAAACAGGTAAAGGAAATGGCATTGATGCAGAAACGCATGCCACAAGGGATATTATCAAACTGGGGCAGAAAATTTTCCTTCCATTTAGAAAATTTTCTGGAAGTCAGGTACCCCCAGCTGATAACATTTTACCCCCCAACAGGTAAGTAAATAATCCCCACCAAGTTTTCCAGGTAAGACATTTTCAAGTCTTATGGATATTTTGGGTTCATCCGCCCTCAAATAGGATATTTTGGGTTCATCCGCCCTCAAACAGGATATGTCGGGTTCATCCGCCCTCGAATAGGATATATCGGGTTCATCCGCCCTCAAACAGGATATGTTGGGTTAATCCGCCCTCAAACAGGATATTTCGGGTTCATCCACCCTCGAGTAGGATATTTTGGGTTCATCCGCCCTCGAATAGGATATTTTGGGTTCATCCGCCCTCGAATAGGATATTTTGGGTTCATCCGCCCTCGAATAGGATATTTTGGGTTCATCCGCCCTCGAATAGGATATTTTGGGTTAATCCGCCCTCGAATAGGATATTTTGGGTTCATCCGCCCTCAAATAGGATATGTTGGTTAATCCGCCCTTAAATAGGATATTTTGGGTTCATCCGCCCTCAAATAGGATATGTTAGTTTCATCCGCCCTCAAATAGGATATGTTGGGTTCATCCGCCCTCAAACAGGATATGTCGGGTTCATCCGCCCTCAAATAGGATATGTTGGGTTCATCCGCCCTCAACTAGGATATGTTGGGTTCATCCGCCCTCAAATAGGATATGTTGGGTTCAGTCTTTATATTTCCAGAGTTGAAGTTGGGAGCCCGCCCAGATAACAGAGGCATACATTTAGTCTTTTTATTTCAAGTGTTGAAATTGGGAGCCCGCCCATAATAACAGAGGAATACATTCAGTCTTTACTTTTAAGTGTTGAAGTTGGGAGCCCGCCCATAATAACAGAGGAATACATTCAGTCTTTACTTTCAAGTGTTGAAATTGGGAGCCCGCCCAGATAACAGAGGCATACATTCAGTCTTTACGTTTCAAGTATTGAAGTTGGGAGCCCGCCCAGATAACAAAGGCATCCATTCCACGTCTTTACCCATAGGAGATGCATTTCCTCCTAAGTTTATTTTTACCCATAGGAGATGCATTTCCTCCTAAGTTTGTTTTAGTTTCACCCATAGGAGATGCATTTCCTCCTAAGTTTGTTTTAGTCCACCCATAGGAGATGCATTTCCTCCTAAGTTTGTTTTAGTCCACCCATAGGAGATGCATTTCCTCCTAAGTTTGTTTTAGTTTCACCCATAGGAGATGCATTTCCTCCTAAGTTTGTTTTAGTCCACCCATAGGAGATGTATTTCCTCCTAAGTTTGTTTTAGTTTCACCCATAGGAGACGCACTTCCTAAGAAGACGCACATCCTAAGTTTAGTTTCACCAATAGGAGACGCACTTCCTAAGGAGACGCACATCCTAAGAATAATTTCACCAATAGGAGACGCACTTCCTAAGGAGACGCACTTCCTAAGATAAGTTTCACCAATAGGAGACGCACTTCCTAAATAAGTTTTACCAATAGGAGACGCACTTCCTAAGCTTATTTCACCCAAATAGGAGACGCACTTCCTAAGTTCAGTTGTACCAATAGGAGACGCACTTCCTAAGTTAAGTTTCACCGATAGGAGACGCACTTCCTAAGTTAAGTTTTACCAATAGGAAACGCACTTCCTAGATCCATTGTACCAATAGGAGACGCACTTCCTAAGTTTATTTCACCAATAGGAGACGCACATCCTAAGAATAGTTTCATCAATAGGAGACGCACATCCTAAGTTAAGTTCACCGATAGGAGACACACATCCTAAGTTAAGTTCACCGATAGGAGACGCACTTCCTAAAAAAGTTTCACCGATAGGAGACGCACGTCCTAAGTTAAGTTCACCGATAGGAGACGCACTTCCTAAAAAAGTTTCACCGATAGGAGACGCACTTCCTAAGTTAAGTTTTACCAATAGGAGACGCACTTCCTAGATCCATTGTACCAATAGGAGACGCACTTCCTAAGAAGTTTCACCAATAGGAGACGCACTTCCTAAGAATAGTTGTACCAATAGGAGACGCACTTCCTAAATTCAGTTTTACCATAGGAGACGCACTTCCTAAGTTCAGTTTATCATAGGAGACGCACTTCCTAAGTTCAGTTTTACCATAGGAGACGCACTTCCTAAGTCAGTTGCACCCTTAGGAGACGCACTTCCTAGTTTAGCTCATTCCGATTCAACCATAGAAGAAGCACTTTCAAGTTTGAGTCATTGAGGCTTTAGCAGACGCATTTGCTAGCAAGAGTTTTGGTTTTACTCGTAGGAGACGCACATCCTAGCCTAGTCTTTAGTTTACTCTCATCATTGCATCAGTAGGGTAAGTGGGTTACAATTTTGCTAACGACTCACAAATCTTCCCAGTACAAACTGGGTTAGGAAAGTTTGTTTGTTTGTTTGTTTTGGTTGTCAGGGACCCGCCTGTAGAACGGAGTTTGTTGTATGTCGAAGATCGAAGAAGTCAGGAGTCCGCCTGTAGAACAGAGGAACATTTTTCAGGATCAAGCAGTGACCCACTGAAAAGCAGAAGGTTACAACAAAAATCCCCAGCATTCAATCCAAGTTAGAAATAGTAGAAGATCGCCTCAAGAATGCGAGTCAATAGTCTGGGATGATCAACAGAAGCTGGTCACAAAAACAAAAACAAGAAGAGAAAAAGGCAAGCATAGAAAAAAAAGGAAAAAAAAAGAGAAAAAGAGAAAAAAGAAAAAAAACCCAAAATACGGAAGTGGAGAACAAATGTGGTCTGCTCAAGAACTAGCACCTACAACTAGCAAGTATCAAGGTTCAAATCCAAAGTTTGTATGAAGCACCATTCAAGACTCAAGACCAAGTTTCAGAAGACTTAAAGATAGGAATCCTTGTAACTAGTAGCTGATAGGCTTAGTTAGTCTTTTTCAGTTTTCATTTTTGTTGTAATGACAGGACCGCGGACCGGAACCTCAACGGAATGGCACCTCGATCGGCTCTTCACCTCGGTACACTCTACCATCTCTCCCATTTCTGAACTACACGTGGCCTGATTCCTGTATAACCAAGGATATGTAGGCAGCTCAAATACCAGGGCTCGGTCACATTCCATCCCCTTTCCGTAGTGTAGTCCCCTCCAAATAATGGTCGGGTCAAAACACGTCTAGTCGTTCTTTGTCGGAAAACCCTTCGTGTTTCCAGTCAAAGAGGGGCAGCTGTAAGCACGTGATTTTTGACCCTTCCCGAGGATTTTCACACTTTTTTTTTAGCATAAATATGTAATTAGGTCTAATATAGCCATTTTAACTATTTTACTTTATTTCGTTGCAAAAAAAAGAAAAAATCACAAAAATACATATATAAATTTTAGTTTATGTATTTCTCGTAAATTTGAAAAAAATACAAAAATTGTACTTTATTTTGGTATTTTATATAAATTCGAAAATTACAAAAAATATAATTCTATTAAAGTTTTGTAGTCATTATAATTTTGAAAAATACAAAAAATATTACTTCATATTTTATCTTTATATATAAAAACGAAAATTACAAAAAAAATAGTTTTATTAATATTTTTGTAGCTATTTTAAATCTTGAAAAATATTTAAAAAGATATAGTTTTGTTTAAATATTAGTCTTATTTTTGGTAATTATGTTGTTTGCATAGGACTAGTTAAGCAACGTCATGTCCTTAATCGGGTCCGAGAAAAAGAATAATATTCGGGTTCAAAATACCCGGTTTTAGGCCTAATTTTCGGACCTAGCCCATAATAAACCGAGTCCAGGACACATGGGGAACCCCACCAAGCGGGGGGGACACAAATCTCGAACCCCACCACGCGTGGGCTCATTTCCCTGGGCAAAGCCATGTCAAATACACGGACAAACATTTTTGAAGGGGGGGACTTTTGAATTTTGGGGTTACTGTGCATCTTCTTCTTTCTCTTTGAAAGAAGAAGCAAAGAAAAAACCCTATTGTCCCACGAAAAACACAGCCCAACTTTCTCGCCATTGCAGGCTCATCACCTCGCATCAACAACCCACCACCATTGTTACCCGCTACCAGCTCCATAGCCTCTTCCCTCCTCACGTCCAAACGACCCCTTCTGTCGCGTTTCTCGAACCGACCTGTTGCGTCGGAAAATCCAGCAGCAGCCAACATCTGGTGCGTTGACAGTTTTGGCCAAGCTTTCAGTCTCCATCGAGGTCGTCGCCGTTCGTCGAGGTCTGGTACGTCGAGGTTGTTCCGAGGTTTCGTCGTTGTTCCTCGATTCAGTGAGGTCCGACTTGAGTTCCGTCGGAGTCGTGTTTGTCGTTCTGAGGTTGTCGAGGTGCAAAGGTCAGTAAACCTCGATGTATTAGATAAATAAACTTTACGTTAAATGTTCGAAGATGCAATATAGAAATTGGTATGATAATTTTCTGCTTATGTTTTCATCGTATGCATTTTGTTCATTTTGCGTTGTGTTATTCTTGTTTATTTGATGTCATTTAATTAAGTTCGTCTAGTTGTTCTATGACACAAGTTTGACGTTAATTTATTCGTGGTCTTTTGCTTAGTTCGTTCAGACAAAAATTAGCATTAGTACTTGTTGTTACCACTTCCGAAACACCCATTCACTAGACTCATTTTATAAAATTTTGACAAGCTATGAGACTTTAGTTGTAAAGAAGCCGTAAGGTTTAGTATTGTTAAAAGGCGTAGAAATGGCATCCTTTTAAAGAATATAAAAATAAAAATAAATAATAATAATAAAAAAAGCGAGACAAGCTTCGCCAAAATAAAAAATGTACAGATTGCGGAGCCCTCACAAAAATATATGTATTAAATACTTAGATTCCGGGACGGGCCATTTAGCAAAATTCACGGCCCTACCCAAAATAATAATGCGCTAGTTGCTTTAGGCGCGCCTTTAATAATTTATCCTCCCTAACTCGGGTGCACATTTATGTGACCCAAATCCAAATCTCAGCGGAGTTGAAATGTGTCTCTAAATCGCGGGTACATTGATTGTAACGTGGTTCGAGATGCATGTCCATGACGTTGCAAATTCCTTTTAAAAAATAAGAATGAGATGAGCCTCGCCGAATAAAAACACAAATTGCGGGGCCCTCAGTAAATACTTGTTTAAAATTACTTAGAATTCAGGAGGGTCGTTTAGCGAATTTCACGGCCTCCGCAAAATAATAACGCGATAGTCTCTTTAGGCGCGTGTTTAATAATTTACTTTCTTAAGCTCGGGTGTGCATTTCATGCGACCCAAATCCAAATCTCAAAACATCAAATAAAATGCGTTCCGGATTGTGGGTGCATTTCATGTGACGCAGTCCAAAGACGTGTTTTAAGCGATGTTCACATTCTTGTAAAAACAATAATAATAAAGCGGTTAAAAGTTAAAATTTGCACATAAGTTCATATTCGTATAAAATCAGATAATCAAGCCAAATATAACAGTTGAGCGACCGTGCTAGAACCACGGAACTCGGGAATGCCTAACACCTTCTCCCGGGTTAACAGAATTCCTTATCCGGATTTCTGGTACGCAGACTGTAATATGGAGTCATTCATTTCCTCGATTCGGGATTAAAATTGGTGACTTGGGACACCCTAAATCTCCCAAGTGGCGACTCTGAAATAAATAAACCAATCCCGTTTCGATTGTCCTTTAATTGGAAAAAACTCCCTTGCGCCCTCTCGGGTATGTAAAAAGGAGGTGTGACAACGGGTAGTTTGACTAGGCACATAAAAAAACACCCTAGAGATAAAGCTAGATATTTACAAATGAAAGCGCAACTAGAGGGAACACATGTAGATTCTGATGTTAACCCTAGTACAGGTTCAAATCTAGTTCAACCAGGAATTAACACTGTGACCGGAGGTATTTTATATTACGATCCAAATAGAGATCGTGAAGAATTAGCAAAGATGGTTACCGTTATGTGCTTACCCTATTCTTTTCCCTCTAATCCTAATTGGGTGCATTATATTAGAAGAGTTTTTAATCCTACTTATAAAGGTTGGCCTCGCGCAACAGTTAAGAGCGATATTTATAAATATAAACATGAATATGAACAATATTTGCGGTATTTATTTACTCATATAAGTAATCGGATTTCTATTACTACTGATATTGGTAGAAGTGGTAATGATTGTGATTATCTAACTGTTACAAGTCATTGGATAGATGAGGAGTGGACAATGCAAAAACGCATTATTGCGTATAGAATAATTAATTCATGTCACACAGGTAAGTTTATAGCTAACACTGTTGCAGATATTTGTAGATATTTTTGCTTTAGAGATAAAATAATGTCAATTTCTATGGATAATGCTTCTAGTAACACTAGTGCTATAGGCATACTTACAACAACACTAAATCCCGCATTTAGAAATATATTCCATGTTAGATGTATTTGTCATATTTATCATTTAATTGTCGGTGATGGTATGCGAATTTTAAATTTAGAAATTGAAAAGGTTAGAATGGCTCTTAATTGATTTTTTTATTCAAACCGTAGAAGTAGACTAAGAGAATATTTTTAAAAATGTGATGAATATGGCCTTAGAGAAAGAAAAGTTCATAAACCTTGCCCGACTAGATGGAATTATATGTACGAAAGTTTAGTAGTTGCATATGAATATAGAACCCAATTAATGCAACGTTTAATGCTCGGGTAGGTGGTGAGGATGATGATGAAATGCTTACTACTCAAGATTGGATGAATGTTAAAATTCTTATAGATTTTTTAGAACATTTTCAAATTGCTACAAATGCATTTTCTGAGCAATATTATCCTACTATTTCAAACTGTTTAGTTTATATTGCAGCACTATGTGATTTGTTTGTTGAATTTTCGGAGGGTGGAGAAATTTATTAACTTGCTATAAATGCAATGAAAGAAAAGTTTAAAAAATATTTTTTCCCTATCCCTCCTATTTATGGTGTTGCTGCAATGTTAAATTCTACAATGAAATTAGGAGGTCCTCATTTTTGGTACTCAAATATTTATAAGGCTTTAGATTTTTCAAATGAGGAATTTGCTATACTTGCAGATGCAAAAGCCTCAATTAAAAT
The DNA here is from genome assembly GCF_000393655.2 of Nicotiana sylvestris. NCBI lineage: Eukaryota > Viridiplantae > Streptophyta > Magnoliopsida > Solanales > Solanaceae > Nicotiana > Nicotiana sylvestris. The sequence goes on along the minus strand of NC_091060.1, from coordinate 169,780,691 downwards.
CAATGCTCAAACAATTTATAATGATTATCAACTTGCCTTAGAGCATGCTAGGCCAAATGTTCCAATCCCTACTTCATCTAGTTCACAATCGTCTAAAAGAGCTGTGGGCTTAAAAGCACTTAAATCTTGGACGGAGTTCAGGGGTTCTCAAGGTGATAATTATGATGAAACTTCACATCTAAATGAGCTTCAAGTTTATTTGTCGTAGGGACTTGAAAAGGAAAATCCAGACGGCACTTTTGATCTTTTGGAATGGTGGAAGGCAAGGGAAAAATATTTCCCGGTTCTTGCAAGGATGGCTCGGGATATTTTATCTATTCAAGCTTCAACTGTTGCATCAAAGAGAGCTTTCAGTCAAGAAAGACTTCAAATAGGTGATCATAGAGCGTCAATGAGGGAGAGCTTGAAAAAATCTGTACTGTTCAGAGATTGGATCCGCTCGGAAAGAAGAAACTTTGGAATTGCGGAATCACAACCGGCGATAGATGAAGCTTATGAAGAAATGATGGCGGAAATTGCGGAGGATGCTGCTTCGCCCGGAAGTGGTGATGAACAAGCTTCTTTTCCACCACCACCAACGCAACCTCCTCCGAACCTTGAAGGATTTATGAAATTTGTTAGAGATACAATGTAGATTATGGTGTACCTTGTACTTTGGCATATCTTCTTTTAGTTTTTTCCCTTTTAATGGTGGTATTAGTACCTTGTTGTGCTCATTCCATTGGGGGGAGGAAGACTAAGAAAGATATGCCATTTTTGGTAATAAAAATTATAAGACATGCCCTTGAATATCTTTTTGCAATATTTTTTTGTCTTTAACTTGCAATTATTTATAAGCTATAATATATATACATAACATACAATATATACTACAAGAAAATATATAAGGGAATATATATACATAACATACAATATATACTACAAGAAAATATATAAGGTAATATATATACATAACATACAATATATACTACAAGAAAATATATAAGGTAATATATATACATAATACTACAAGAAAATATATAAGGGAATATATATACATAACATACAATATATACTATAAGAAAAAAAAATATAACTTACAATATATACTACAAGAAAATTTATAAGATAATATATATACATAACATACAATATATACTACAAGAAAATATATAAGGTAATATATATACATAACATACAATATATACTACAAGAAAATCTCTCTCTCTCTCTCTCTCTCTCTATATATATATATATATATACTACAAAACATTATAAGAAATTATATTTGGAAATATATATACATAACATACTATATATAGTATACTATACTAGTATACTATATATATATATATATATATATATATACTATACTAGTATACTATATATACTACAAAACATGATTTTTCAAAATTCAAAATGAGGGCCCCACCCCCAATGACCACCAACGGCCATATTGCACAAATAGCCGTTTTTTTTAATTTACAAAACTAACCTTCTCTAACACTATAAATACCTCCCTCCCTCTTCTTCATTTCAATACTCAATACTCATTTCTCAATCTAAATTTCTCTCAATCTCCAATTTTCAAGACTTCAAGTCTCAATCTTAATTTTCAAGTTACATCATGCCTCGTTCGGAAAGAGTGCGCTTATTTGTTTCGTACTACTATGAAGTGCTTGAAGAAAATGAAGAAGGCCAAATATTAAAATGCAAGAACTATAGAAGAGTCTTAAATTTTCGTTCAGGGTGTACCACAGGCATTTTAAGGAGGCATATAACGTATTGTGTTGATGGTATTTATCCGCAAATTCGTCTTTAAGATATTTCAACAATTTGTGTTATTTTAAAATTATTAGACGTATTTATGCTTCATGTTGTACTTTCTTATTAATTTATTATGCATGGCAATTTAGTTTTACTATTGTTTTGTTATTTTACTTTTTCGTCAAGCACTTTAATAATTAGATTTCTACATATATATTACATATATATTATTTATATAGCCATGATATGGTTTACAAGAAATTGTCTTAAAAAAAACCCGGAAATAAAAAAGCCCGTTAGGCTCGCTAAGCCCACGAGCCCGGCCCATTTAGCCCAGGACCATATGGGCTTAGGCCCGTCACGGGCTGGTTCCACCCGTTGAGCCCACAAAGCCCGGGACCATGAGGCCCAGGACCGCCAGAGCCCGGGACCGCTAAGCCCAGACCCGTTAAGCCCTGCCCGTTTGGCCCATTTAGGCCTGGGCCCGGCCCAGAATACAGCACTACTGTACTCCCTTAGAATCGAAAATTCTCGTTGCTATTATGCTAAGAAGTCTCGTATGTATTCTTGTTGAAGGTCGTTACTTAGTGATGGGAGGTAAGCTTCTCTATTTTGTTTTTGTGTAGTTGATCATAATCTTGTGTGATATCTTTCCTAAAATAAATGAATAGATTAGAAATATTCCTTATTAAGGTAGTGTGGGCCCCGCTTGATAAGAATGAGTTTTTTTGGCCAATTCTCCTAATTATGCCACCTTGTTTAATGATTTAATAGTCACCAAATATGCCTTGATTTGCTGCCACGCTAAAAAGTTCCTTAGGCTTATCCAAGGTTCTTAATTAATTATTTACTAATTCTTAATTAATTAGTTAATCTCCCATTAACTAATAATTAATTAATTACTTATATGGTTAAGAATTATCTCAAATTACTTAAAATACTATTCACTTTTAATACACTTTATACACCTTACTATCATGTTCACGTGGTACTATATAAAATCAATACATACACTATTATTTCATTAAAATATCAATGTAAAAATACATATATTTTATCAACTTCTTATTTTCCAAATCTCATATAAAGAGTACAAATTTTCGTACGCTTAATTCTTAAATGGCAAAAAGATAACCTTCTTTGTGTCACGACCCAAAATCCACTGAGGGTCGTGATGGTGTCGGACACCGCTGTCAGGCAAGCCAACCAAGCTACTTAATTAAATTCTCGTTTTAATAATTTTGAAAACTATAATTTTCCTTCAATTTTACCAGTAAAAGATAATCGCTTCAAGTCTAATATAATTTTTAAGAAGTTAATACAAGATACCCCGTGATCCTCCCAGAACCCGGTGTCACAAGTGCATGAGCATCTACCAGCGAATGAAATAAAATACAGTGACTGTCCGGAATACAAGAGGATAGAAATGAAATATAATACTCTGAAAGAGACTCTGTTGGCTGTGGGCCGTCTCGATAAATGCAGCTCACCTAAGTTTCCGTATCAACCTTGCCGTTATGCCACTAAGTCACTAGCCACATATGAACCTGTGCAACAAAATGCACAGCAAGTGTAGTATGAGTACGAAAACAACGTGTACCAATGAGTATCCCGTCTAATCTCGAAGAAGTAGAGACGAGAGGTCGACTTCGACACTTACTAGTGGTCCATAGTAGTATTATTAATGCAATGAAACACGGATTTATTAAGAACAACAGTAAATTCAAATAAGTCACGAATCAGGTAAAAGCCCCTTTTTTATCAAAAGTTTTCGGATTCATAATCCATTAATTAACAATTATCTCAAGTCAGGGAGAGCAAATATCAATATCAATAAATCTCAAGGCAAGCAATACAAGCATGCGCAAATCATGCCGAGGACGTACGGCCCGATCCAACAATATTTAAACCGTGCACTACCAAAGGGTCTAATGACGCGAACCATAGATGCATCTATTTAATCTGCCGAGGTGTTCGGCCCGCTCCGAAATTAAGCACATACAGACAGTCAATCAAGAAGTCAACAGGGAACAATTATCCAAAGGAATGCCAATTCTCTTTTAAAGATTTTTGAAAATGAAGTTTAAATCTTTTTAGAAATTCATTTACTAATCCAATATGGTTTAAGCAATTCAAATGGTCATCAAGGTTACAAGTATTCCAAGTATGGCATGCTTTTGGGTCCTAAACTACCCAGACTTATACATAATAGCAGCTACGCAAGGACTCTCGTCACCTCGTGTGTACGTAGCCCCTACAAATAGGAGCACATAACCAATTATTTCACCTATGGGGATAATTCCCTCTACAAGGTTAGAAAGGAGACTCACCTCGCTCCAAAGATCCATAACCGGCATTCAACGCTCTTCCGAACACTCGAATCGATGCACAATGCTCCCCAAACTAGCCAATAATTATGTAAATCCATTAATATATGTTCAATTACTCATTACAATCCAATTTATAACAATTCCTAACCCCGATCGAAAAGTTAACAAAATTGCCCTCAGGCTCACGAGCCCGGATTCCGAAATTTTTCAAAGATAAAGTTTATCCATGAACTCACGAACTCAAATATATGATTTTATCTTAATTTCATACCCAAAATTGTGGTCAAATTCCAATAATACGAATTTTCTAGGTTTCCCCTCAAACCCCATGTTTTTACCAAATTTTCATGCTCAAATCCGCACATAATTAATGTATTTAACTCAAGATAGGTGGGGTTAGCTTACCTTGTCATTGATGATGAAAACCCCCTCTTGAAACCCTCCAAGAATCGCCCAAGCCATGAGAAAGATGAAAGAAAATGGCCAAATCCCGACTTTAAAACAACCCACTGCCTCCAGCCCTTTCCGCACCTGCGGTCTCTTAACCGCTTCTGCGGTCTTGCAGGTGCGAACCAAACTCCGCTTCTGCGGTCCAGGGCTCCCAGCCCATTCCGCTTCTGCGTCCTCTCCTCCGCAGATGCGGTCCCGCATCTACGATAAAACGTTGTATCTTGTCTCCCCCTCATGTTAGAAAAACTAACTTGCTTCCTCAACTTTGGAAATCCATCTTTGTGCATTATGGTGTTAATGAAAATATACACCGCACATCAATAATAATAAGATGGAATTATTTGGTTCCGAAACCCGAACCACTTGTGAGGGGAGAATGTAATATACAAACTGATATAGGTAACTTTGTTCTCAAAAGCAATAGTTTAGCTATAAAGTGGAGACACTCAATAAATTATTTTGCTAAACCAACTGTGATGTAAACCAACTTATCAAGATAAACTTTCTTGAGTAGAAAATCTGGAAATTATGCTCGAAATTAAATTATTGAGCAAGTTACCTCGCAAAACATCATATTGCGAGTTAATAATAATCGCACATGTAACCATCTCATAGATGCATCTTATGTGGTATACATGGCAAGTGAATGGGCCCATATTCACTTTTGATAATTCCAGCGTTTATGAGATTCAATCCTAATTTTAGTTGGTCTACTAATTAATAAGAACAAGCAACCTAGGAGAATTCGTAAAGTACTTTCTAGTTCTTTAATGTTTACTCATTTGAATTCTCTTTTATTTTTGCACATCATACTTAAATTGATATGACTAAACCAGCTATGTCAACTGGATATCAATAAACTCCAAGTTTATTATGATATGAGTTTTATATCAATAAAGTTCTACTTTATTGTGGCATTCTTTTATTTGTGTAGTACAAACTGAAAAATAAAGCAGGTAACTTTTCACATACATATTACCCCGCTACAAGTTGTAGTAATAGAAGATATTAAATCTTTCCTTTATTTATAGTCTCAATATAATCAACCGCTTTCGCGTGTACTTTGGAAACTGAATAAGTTTCTTTGAGACTTACTACAACACAATACCTTATTGGTAATCAATTGTGTTTCTCCAAAATAGTATAATTGGCTCTTGCAGAGTTCTCAATTAATTTTGTAGTACCACATATTCATCAACATCCATATGGTGAATATCTCTTTTAAAGAGAAAATTATATCATTATGGTTATGGTCAAAATTATATGCAAGATCTGTTTCTTGCATTACTGTTATCTTTTATTAATCACAATGCAAAGATATTTTGGCGTACAATAAGTATGTGACCAATGACCATTCATGCCATAATAATGACATTATTTTCTTATATCATCTCAAACCTCCTTCTAGAAGTGAGTGTGGTATATTCACTACCACTAGCACGTTCATATTCTTCCAAAAATGAATATGCATTAATAAATCACATGTTATCACACTCACATCATGAATGGACAATAATCATCTATATGTGCTTTACAAAATCTCATGTCAAATTGATGACAAATATTACTTTCACGAAGTGAAGGATTATTTTGATAATCCTTATTGTTCTCATTACCACAATGATGACGATTATAATTTCGTCTATTGCCACGTCCACATCCATTGATACTTTCATAGTAGTAATTTTGTCTTCTTTCAGACTTATCACATATTGCTATCACATTCTCTAAAGGAAATGAGAATGGAGCAAATTCAGTGGGACGGGTTTTCAATTCTTTGCCCACAATCATACATGAATTTGATCATGACAAGGCATAGAAATTTTACCACTTTTGGTGGTTATAATTTCTTTCAAACTCCATTAGAGTTGCAATCAAAATTTATCGTCTTTGCTTGTATTTAAAATCAAAGTATAGAATGTCAAAAATTTGAAAGAGAAAAGTAAAATACTTACCTTAAATCCAGAATTTAATCATGAAGGAAGTTCAAAGAACAATTGACAATTATGCTCAATCCCAAATCTTCTACTCAATTGGTTAGAGTCTCGTGCTGATAACGTGTTATAAAACAATAAAAGAATAAGAGCAATATTGCAGAGAAAGAGGGAATTCTTATTGAATTTTGGAATGAATTATAATGGAATAGAATCCTCTATTTATAGGGAGAGATTGGCTTAACCACCAAGCAATAAACCCTAGAATCTCTCTAAATATGGACATTCACCATAAATAGAATTCTCTTTATAATAAGATAGTTGTTTTTAGAAATAACTCTACATAATTTTAGACAGAGGGAGTAGATGCATGTTCTCTTTCTTTTATCTAACACTACAACATCGAGAGGAGACCAGCTGTAGGGCAAGATCAAATTAAATCTGTATGAATGTCGAATGATGTAGTAAATTAACTAGTGCACTCTCAAATATGGACCCAACAAAATTAAAACGAAAAAACAAAAAAGAAAAAGAAGAAGCATCGTACAACTTGGCTAAACAAGAAGCAATTAGTGGAGGTAGTTGGCTATACAGGGATATATATAGTCAAACCTCTCTATAACAGTCTTGTTTGTTCCAAATATTTTTGGCTGTTATAGAGAATATATATTATAACATAATATAAAAATTGGTCCGAAAAAGCTTGACCTATATAGTGAAGTGTTATTATATAGAAATGTTGTTAGAGAGGCGTGACTGTAATTTGAATACCCAAAATTTGTCCTGTCAAAGAGCACTTAATTCCCTAAGTGGAAACATCCATTTAAACATTCCATAATTTCTTGTCCCCTAAATTAAAAATTGAACATTCCAACCGTTCATTTAGCTTTATCATTCAAATTTTCAAGACTCACTTTTCAACAATCTTTCATTTTTAGCTGAGGCACAAGTTTAGGACTTAGAATTCTAGGAGAAAAAATGCAGCTACTACTCAATCACACGTCTCGTTTACTTTATTGGTTTTGGTACATAGTTCTCTACTTGGGATTGCTATATTTATTTGTGCGATCTTTAAAGATGTTAAGGCATAATACTACTGCAAAAACTCCGGCGAAAGTTCCGCAGGGCAACCGGGGATTACCGTTCATCGGAGAAACCATCCATTTCATGGCTGCCATTAATAGCAACAAAGGTTTCTATGATTTTGTCAAAGTTCGACGACTCAAGTAAGAACAATTTATTATTAGGTCATTACTAGAATAGGATACAGTATTGATGTGTTTTGACTGTTCTGATAGAATATATGTGTCGTAAAATTTTGTAATTTAATTTTTTCTAGCAATAATGAAATTTCGTCGATAGTATTGATTTTAATCAATTAAAGTTATATTTGAGACGATGAAAGTCATTTTTCGAAAATGTTTCTAAAAGAATGACTTATTTTTAGGAAAAATACTTTCTGTAAAAAGTTTTCTAATATTTGATTAGAAAGTGAAATATATTTTCTGAAAGAACATGCATCAAATATTGATTAGTATATTTTATCAAACCGGATACTATTTTTGGTGAAGTTTTTGAGTATTAAACATTGATAATAATTTTCAATTATTGGTTAAAGCAGTTGATGTTAAAAGTTAAGATAATTTTGAAGACAAATGACTTCCGCCGAAAAGTGAGCAATATCATTTTACCTTTTTGTTTGAATATTTTTTCTTGGAAAAATATTTTCTGGCAATTAAACAATAAAAATATGGCTTATTTCTGGAAAGAGTTCCGGTTAACAATCAAAGAATAGTAGGAGTAGGCCGGACTCTGTGTATGGTTAGAGAATTTATATGCTCTCTAGATTATTAGTGTGTGACAACATTTGACATCTCAGGTATACAGTCAAACTTTTTTATAACATACTTGTTTGTTCTGATTTTTTTGACTGTTCGTGAAATAATGTTATAAAAAAATATATTATAACATAGCAAGAGAAATAGATTCCAAAGAAAACATGACCGATATAGGGAAGTAGTGTTATAGAGGATCATGACCGATATAGGGAAGTATTGTTATAGAGGATCATGACTGTTATTTTATTTGTAGGTATGGGAATTGCTTCAAAACAAATATATTTGGGCAGACACATGTATTTATCTCAAGCACAAAGGCAGCAAAGAAAATTCTAAGTAACGAGACTGAGAATTTCACAAAGAGATACATAAAGTCAATTGCAAAGCTTGTTGGAGATCAAAGCCTTCTTTGTGCTTCACATGAGCAGCACAAACTTATTCGTAGCCATCTTACTACTTTGTTTACAACTGCGTCTCTATCGTCAATGGTTAAACAATTTGATGAATTGACTGTTAATAATCTTAGCACCTGGCACCAAAGATCCAACGTTACTATACTCCATGAAGCTCTAAAGGTTGGTTTTCCTATTAGTCTATTCCAAGTGCTTTTAGTCCTTTTTTATGGAATGTTTTAACAAATAGCCCGTCAGATTCGCTGTTTATTTTTCTTAGCATGTATAAATAAACTATGCATTAATTATACACGAATATACATATATTATATATGAATTCTACATATGTTAAGCGATTGGATGCGCATTTAGTTTAATTCTACAAATGTAGCTCTTCCAACCCATCCAAATTCAGGTGGATTAGACTGCACATATATTTATTGCTCTACAAAAGACGCCAAGTACCCATTCTAAATGGTTGTTATTTAGAAATTAGTAAATATGTCTTAAATTTATTTTCAGTTCACTTTTTCGGGAAAAAATATCTTGAATTATCCTGAAATTAAAATTTTAGTTCAAATTTTTAGAATAAAATAAATACAAGCTAATTCATAAATACTAACCCTAAAAATGACTGCCTGTGCACTTCCCCTTCATTGCTAGGTAAAAATTTGAACATAACCCATTTAGCCTATCTAAGGGTTTGGGCCAATTTGAGCAATCGTTACAGCCCCAATGACACGTTTGTTAAAATAGCATGGGCTAGCCAGTTTTTGGATTGGTCATTGAAAAATAGTCAGCGTTTGTAAAGTCATTGAAAAATAGCTACTATTTTGCTATAATAGGGACCAATCCAGCATAATATACTGGAGATCAGTTCATATGTGTATGAACTTATGCTGGAACTCCAACACGCGTAAAGTTCCAGCATAATATACTGGAAATTGGAGCACATGTATATGAACTTCCAGCATATTATACTGGACCGGTATATTATACTGGAACTCCAGTATATTATGCTGGAGTTCCAATATACTTATGCTGGAACTTCATTATAATATGCTGGAGTTCCAATATACTTATGCTAGAACTCCGGTATATTATGCTGGAGTATTTTTCGGATTTTGAACAATGTTTTCGTTCAAATTTATCTTTATATGAAAAGTGGCTAAATTTCGATTACTTTTGAAACTGTGGCTATTTTTGAATGACCACTTGTAAATCTGGCTATTTTTGAATGACCACTTGTAAATATTACTAATATTAGCCAACTATTACTAATATTAGCCAATTAGATATTTGTAACAAAAAAAGGTCAATTTTTTGCTTCCTTTTGAGTGAGTGTTATTAGAATAGATTGGGTACATCTTAAGAAGCTTGAATCTCAGTTTTGGATGATTTGGTGAAGTTTTGAGGTGGTTTGAATTGACAATTCGAAGTAAAACTGAACATGAAAAAAAAGATATGTGTATCATAGTTGTATCAATTGTGTATCACATGTATATCCATGTATATCTGTGTGTGAGATACATACGTGATACATGTTTGATACAAGGTCGTAGAAGAATTTTTTGAACTCGATTTAGTTATGAATTTTGATACAAAACCAGTTCAAATCACCTCTAATCTTCCTCAAATTTTGTATATTGACTTATCTATATGTTTTCAATGAATTTCAACTATACCCGTTGAAAAAGTTTCTTTTTTTGCTTAGATTTTTTGAATATTGTATATTTTTTTGTATTTCATCACCTTATTTGCTATCTAATCCATGAAATTCATTTCCGTCTTGCATCTAATGTTGTTAATCACGCTTAAAAATATGGAAGGAGATTTTTGTATGTGATTCTTTGAGAGAAAGAACCTTATGTATTTGGTTTTTCAATTTTTATATGTGCTTGGCTAGTTTTGGTAAGTCTATGATTAATGGCTAGAGATTGGTAAGTTGAGACTTATTTGGGATATTTGTGTAAGTTTCCCAAAATTTATGGGGGAAAAAGTCGATTCTGGTTAGTTAAGTAAAGTCATGATAAATTTAAAAAAATAAAAAATAAAAAGAACATTTCTATGGCAATCCGATTTGGTAATTAAAGAAATTATAAAAGAATAAAATGAACACATGAAAAATGATTTTGAGTTGGGAAGGTCAAGTTATGGCCCTTTATTAATTCCAAATGACCCACCCACCTTGAACCAAGCAAATTGAGGGAGGGATTATGATTCAACTCATTTATTAATTCAACCATTTAATCCACTTAAATTTTGCCCAACCTATCCATTTGACACTCCTACATTAGATTAAGGATAGCTGATTGGTTCACATAGCTCGCTTGTTTCAACATAATTGCATTTTTTTCTTGTGTTATAGATAACCCTTAAAGCAATCTGCAAAATGTTAATGAATTTGGAAGGAGAAGAGGAACTAGAGACATTGCACAAGGATGTTGGGCTGATTTATGAAGCAATGCTAGCATTTCCATCAATACTACCATGGACCAGATTCTACAAAGGCCTACAGGTAATTGACAGGCGGGACAAATTCAAAAATAGCCAGATTTATAACTGGTCGTTCAAAAATAACACAGTTTCAAAAGTAATCGAAATTTAGCCACTTTTCATGTAAAGATAAATCTGAGCGAAAATACTGTTCAAAACCCGAAAAATACGCCAGTATATTATACTGGAGTTCCAGCATAAGTATGCTTGAACTCTAGCATATTATATTGGAGTTCCAAGATAAGTATGCTGGAACTCCAGCATAATATGATAGAGTTCCAACATAAGTACACTAAAACTCCAGCATAATATACTGGAGTTCCAACAAGTATAATATACTGGAGTTTGGAGCACCGGTGCTCCAGTCTCCAGTATATTATACTGGAGTCTGCAAAGTATACCGGTCCAGCATAATATGCTGGAGTTCATACACAGGTGCACCGAACTCCAGTATATTATGTTGGGCCGGTCTTTGTTGCAGCAAAATATTGACTATTTTTCATTGACTTCGTAAACGCCGGCTATTTTTGAATGATCAGTCCGAGAACTGGCTATACCGTGCTATTTTTACTTGACAGGCACAATATGTAAGCCCATTAAGTTGAAATCTTTACATAAATAGCCGGTCAAATTCAGAATTTATTTTTTCTAGCCAGTATACATATACAACGACTGTATATGATTATACACATATTATACATGAATTATACATATATTATGCATCCGCCGATTATTTTAAATTTAAGCGCTTGGATATATGGGTATTTAATTAATTCTTCATTAAAGTTCGTATTCAACATCTAAGCCCATAAAGTTTTAATTGCAGGCCAGAAAAAGAATTATGAGGTTACTGGATAAGATAATAGAGAAAAGAAGAAAGTCCAAAGAAAAGTTTGATGATTTTCTAGCTCATCTTTTGAGCAAGGATAGTGGAGAAGAAGCCATACAGTTATCAAATCAGCAGATTAAAGATAATATACTAACCATGATTATAGCAGGTTTGTTTTAATTTAATCTACTTGGATTATACATAAGTGCTTTGTTATTTTACTCGTTAAACCCTCATATTTTAATTAGCAATATTTTTTCTTTTCTTTTGGACAGGTCAAGACACCACGGCTAGCGCGATTACGTGGATGATCAAGTATTTGGATGAAAATCCTGATGCCCTTAACCAACTTAGGGTAACAAAAACAACTAACTTTTTAAGTATGGAATTCACTAATACTTAATGGTATAATTCTAAGATTTAAATGTAAGGTTCGGTTCTCACCACATCTTTAATTTCTCTTCTTTTTTTCTTTGTTAGAAAAAAATATTTCTTTTTATCAGACTCAGACTCAGACTCGTTTCAATTCTGACAGTGAAGGATTTTAATGATCCCTTCCTTAATTAGCAAGTGGGACCTAATATATAGAACAACTTAAATGAAATAATATCTTTGATTGTTTTAAAAGTAATTCACAGCCAAAATTCTAATATTAGAAAGTTGATTGGAATAGGCTGAACAACAAGCCCTTCAGCAAAAGGTTTCTGGCAAAGCACACCTCACGCTAGAAGACCTGAATTGTATGCCATATGCATCTAAGGTATTATTTGTTTATTTTATTTCACTTTTTTATTTATACTTATCTTGAATTAGCCCCTTATTTTTTGTTTAATTTTACAGTGCAATCAATACACTTCGAAATAATTAAAGCTTTGTGCCAACAGGTTATTAAGGAATCACTTCGAATGGCTTCAATTGTGCCTTGGTTTCCAAGAATGGCACTCCATGATTGTGAAATTGAAGGTTTGACTTCTATACACAAAATTATGAGAAATATTTTAACTGCAAATTATATTAACATCCCTCTAATTTTTATGTGAATTTAGGATTTACGATCAAGAAAGGTTGGACCATTAACGTGGATGCTAAATCAATACATTTTGATTCAATGATATTCCATGATCCGAATAAATTCATTCCTTCGAGATTTGATGTAAGTAATTCTCTACAATCAAACATGAGTTTACCAAAGAAAGGAAACACAATGAAATTGGGAAAATAGTTATATATACTCAGTATTTATACTAACCCACTAAATATATCGTACACACATTCAACAAACAAATAAATTTAAGACATATACTGACCTCATTTTTATCATTAACTATGGTCTAATATGGTATGGTGTAAATTATTCAAGGATGATTCAAAACCATATAGTTTTTTAGCATTTGGAATGGGAGGAAGAACATGCCTTGGACTGCATTTGGCTCGAGCAATGATGCTTGTTTTTGTCCATCGTTTGACCACATCCTACAGGTTTGGCCTATCTTTATCAAATTTAAAACCATAAACTAATCATCTTTATCTTATGTTAGATTCAATTACAATTAACAAATGTGTTTAATTTTTATGTTTTTTGTGGGTATCAGGTGGATGGTAATAGATTCAGATGAAAGCATTGAGAAATGGACACTTTTCTCAAGACTAAAAAGTGGTTGTCCCATACGTGTTACGTGTTTAGAGGAGGAGAGGAAGTTCCCTAATGCATCAACAACATGAAGCCAAATTGTTATTAGTATTATTTAGATTAGTAATTATGAAATATTTGCAGAACACTGGGGTCCACCAAGATGTAGATAAAAGTCAGGCAGGGATTTACCTGATGCATTGAAAATAGTTAAAAGGGTCGCCCGGTGCATAAAGCATTTCGCATCCCCTATTTACGTAAGGTAAGGTTTACATAAGGTAAGAGGAAGAGTCGCACCCTACGGGATATTGATATAGACAACTTACATTGATGCAAGTATCTATAGCTATCGAAACCGTGACTTATAGATCTCATAAAAATAACTTTATCGTTACTCTAAGATTCCCCCACCGCTGCATAGAAGATACTTATGTTGTACTATTCATTGTTCTAACGTCACTGGATATCAACGAGTATGTTTCTTTTACCAATTAAATTAGGAAGCAAACTATTATAATTCCTTATATTGAAAATATATATAACTTAAACTCTTTTAAAAAACATATTAGTTTTTTTTAAAAAAAAATCCCCAAGATCAGGGTTCAATGACAAGAAAGAAGATAATCAGTGATATTGATCATCAACTCCCGACTGAGTTCTAGTGGAATGAAAATTAATTGTTTAAATAGTTCCTACAGATTGAGCTTGAACTAGGTACATGGGCTAGGGCACTTATTTATCAACTGTTTCCGTAATCAAATCTGAGATCGTCTACCAATTTTTTTAATAATTAGTCTGTGACATCAAAGAAAACTAAGAAAAAGCTGGATTCCATGAACATTTTTGGCTTCCGCTAACCTTAACATCATATGGCATCATGTTACAGGATGTAATATCAAAAAGTAGAGTAGTATAATACAAACGATGTAATGTAAAATGATGCAAGCTAGCTAAATCCATAATTGTTTCAACGAATTCTATCCATGCATGCAATTTTGCAGGGTTTTTTGGCTTGTCTGCCTCTGCCCTATGGAATCACTTCAATCAACCTATTTGGAAGCATCCCCCTGTAGTTGAGCTGAGATCATTAGTGTTTAATTAAAAGATGTCGGTAGTAAATTCTTAAAGACCTAAGGTTGTAATCAAGGCTTACAGCTTAATAGTATCGGTAGAAGTCACCTTATAACACAATAGGAGTGAGTTCAATTCTTTCCGTACTTCTTCTTCCCTGATCCTTCAATCTAATAGAAATTCCAGAAGAAAAAGAAATCTAATTAAGGTTGAGCTCGGTGGAGGAAGTAGAATACTCACTAAAAGAATTCAAAAAATAAAAATAATAAAGACTCAAAAAAAAAAAACTAAGGGGATCCAATATATATATATAATTGGTGAAGAGGGTTCGGTTGAACCATCTTCGGCCCACCAAGCTCCGGCTCTGGTTGAGCTACGACTCTACGTACATAAAACTAAGAGGTTATAACTTATTTACCCAAGTAATTAGGATTTGAACCTTTGTCTTTGTATGAATCCAAATTTGGACGACCACGACCATTGATGAATACGACAAACGACGAGATCTTCGCAGTTCGACGTCCTACGGAGGACGACAGACAAGTGAACAGAGATTGCATGACTTTTACAATAGTGTAGGCCCGACAGGGGGCACTAGGAATATTCCTGTGATATGTTTCTTAGGGTTTAGAAGGGGTTTGTCCCTTATATATAGTGGGAAAGCAACCTTGTAAATGGGCCTTTTTGGCTTTCACAGCTAAGAACACTGACTGTAATACTTTTCTACGTAAACGATTGGCATCCTTGGTGTTCGAGCACTCATCTTTGCAAGATCAAAAATATTATTCATTGTGTTCATCTTTTATACCATTGTTTCTAGAGTTTATTATACTTAGCTAAGATTTACCCCTTCATCTTCTTTGATTGATTTACTCAAAAACGTTCCAATATCTTTTGAGTCAAACAATTTGGCGCCGTCTGTGGGGATTTCTATAGTTGAGATTTTAGTTTCGTCTAGATCCTTGGAAGGGACAATCGCCTCTTCTTAACCTCGAAAAGACTAACAATGGCAGGAAAGGGGGAAGCAAGATTAAAGGCAATAGTAGATGTCACGAACAACCTTCTCGATTCCATCAACGAAGCCGGTAACGAAGACAATGAAAATGCAATGCCAAGCGTTACACTTGAGGGAGATGCCTCAACCCCCCGCACGAAAGCGTGACTGTCTCGCGCGAGAGGGAAATCTCGACAGCCGCATTAGGAGAAGCACCACCCCTGTGAAAAGGCTATTAGAAGAGTAGTTGACAAACACCTTGAACAGTATACTCGACAAACCCGTTCAAAGGGATACTGGAGGCACAATACACGCAAAAACCACAACTGTCGCCGATGAGCCAGAAACTCCACGCACGGGTAACACTCACACTGTCATTGATGTAGGTAACGATGCACTTGCGACCATCTTAAAGAAAATGGAAGAAATAGAAAATGAGAACAAAACGCTCCGCGATCAGATGAAGGAGCATCAAGAAAGGGTCGATAAAATACACGGCGCTCCGAAGTTGCTACCAAAATGTGACGTAGGCCGATTCGTCGAGCAACCATAAAGTGAAGGGGAGACTCCCCACTCTATTCCAAAAACCTTCAAAATGCCACCATAGTTGAAAATATACAATGGCACCACAGACCTGAAAGATCACATAATCCACTACATCACAGCAGTAAAAGGCAATAATCTGTCGAAAGAACAGGTGCCGTTGGTGCTGCTGAAAAAGTTTGGTGAAACTCTAACAGGGGGAGAATTGACATGGTATTCCCAATTACCGGTACGGTCAATATCAATGTTCGAAGAAATGGCAGATAAATTCGTTACCGCTCACGCGGGAGCAAAAAATTCAGAAGCCAGTGTAAATGACATCTTCGCCGTTAGGCAGACGACAGGCGAAGAACTTCAGGATTTTCTAGCCCGATTCAACAGGGTATGAATGAGCCTACCGAACGTATCAGAGGGGACGGCGGTAGCATCCTTCCAAAATAGGTTAAATAGAAGCGGGTCGAAAGCAACCAAAAAACTTCTAAGTAGACTCATGAAATACCCTCCCTCCACGTGGGAAAAAATCCATAATGCCTATTGTGCCGAAGTAAGGGACGATGAGGACGACATAAATGGTCCACTCCAACGGTTAACGTCTGTCCAAACCGAAACAAGGAGAGATCGTCGCAACGATGGTCGAAGGGATCAGCTATCCCGCTTCAATTGAGAGAGGCATCAAACCTACATCCAGGCATCCATCCTGCCTCCTCCACGACATGCAAACGTCATGCCTCGACACACCGTGCCACACCGAAATGAAAGAAGTACGCCTCCACTGTTATCTGCTCATAACTTTTGCGTTTCTCCTTCAGAAATAGTGTATGCACTGGAAAAGCTCGGCACAAAGGTGCGTGGTCGCAAAAGATAAAGTCTGATCCGAGCACCCGGAGATCGAATGTTCTATGTGAATTCCACTAGGAAAGGGGACGCAAGACCGAAAACTGCATAGGTCTGCGATAGGAAGTGGTAAGAATGCTAAACTAGGGACACCTAAAAGAACTTCTAAGTGATCGATGGCGGGTTAATTTCGCTCATAGACGCGATCAACCTCAAAGACCCCCAAAACCACCTTCACCAGCTCGTACCATACAAATGATCATTGGCAGCGATGATGATACTGTAATCAACCGTGTGAAATTCACCACCACACACAAACTCAAGCGGACAGTCGCTCACAAACGATACAACGACCTCGAAGATAGGATCATCTTCGATAAGTCGGATACCAACGATTTGTCTTTTCCTCACTATGATGCTTTGGTTATAACTTTACGTATCGCGGATACCGATGTAAAAAGAATAATGGTGGATGACGGAAGCGCCGCATGTATTATTCATCCACGAGTCCTCATACATATGAGACTCGAGGATAAGATAGTATTGCGCTACAAAATACTAACGGGTTTTAATAATGCAGTGGAACGAACCTCTAGAGATATAGTGCTACCCGTTCTAGCGGGAGGAGTCACTCTGGAAATGACGTTTCACGTCATGAACCAGGAAACAGCCTACAATGCTATCATAGGGCATCCATAGATACATGTCATGCGAGTTATTCCGTCAAGTTTCTATCAAGTAATCAAATTTCCTACCCCATGGGGAATATTTAGCATCTGGGGCGAGCAACGCACCACCCAAGAATGCTACTAAATTGCCCAAGATTGCACACACACCCAACAATTAAAGGGGAAAGAGCGGAAGCATAACAATCAGTCGTATCGGGGACCAAACCAGACACACAAATAAAGGCCAACAAAGACCCGGATGTCGTAGAAGCCTACAAGGCAACCGTAGAAGTCCTCGACCTCGTTCAATTGGATAATACCAACAACACGAAAAAAACGTATATCGGACATAACCTCTCTGAACCAGGTAAGTTCCATGAGTTCTTAACTAACAATGCCGACTTATTTGCCTTTTCCCATTCAGATATGCTGGGAATCCCAAGGGACAACACTACACACAGGCTAAATGTCGACCCTCTTTACCTGCCAGTACGACAAGTGAGGAGAAAGTTCAATGTTGCAATCAATGAGGCAGTCAGCGAAGAAGTTGATAAGTTGCTCTCTAATGGTTCCGTCCGAGAATCAAAGTATCCTCAGTGGGTCGCCAATGTGGTCATGGTATAAAAGAAGAACGGAAAGTGGCGGATGTGTGTCGACTTCATCGACCTAAACAAAGCATGCCCAAAAGATTCATTTTCGTTACCGCATATCGACCAACTCATCGATGCAACGGCGAGGCACGAACTATTAAGTTTTTTAGATGCTTATTCTGGTTACAACCAAATTCTAATGACAGAAGAAGACCAAGAAAAGACCATTTTCATCACTCACCAAGGAATGTACTGCTACAGAGTCATGTCGTTCGGACTCAAGAACGCAGGGGCAACGTATCAAAGGTTAGTTACCAAGATGTTCAAAGAACAACTCGAAAAGACT
Organism: Nicotiana sylvestris; assembly: GCF_000393655.2. NCBI lineage: Eukaryota > Viridiplantae > Streptophyta > Magnoliopsida > Solanales > Solanaceae > Nicotiana > Nicotiana sylvestris. Next base: position 169,762,000 of record NC_091060.1, on the reverse strand, counting down.
ATAGAGGTCTACATCGACGACATTCTAGTGAAGTTAAAAAGGAAGGAGGATCATATTGGTCATCTGAAGGAAGCTTTCGAAATATTGAGGCAATACAGAATGAAACTGAATCCCGATAAATGCGCCTTTGGTGTGACCTCAGGAAAGTTCCTTGGTTTTTTGGTGTCACAAATGGGTATCGAGGTCAACCCAGATTAGATCAGGGCCATCGAAGGAATACCGGAGACCTTAACCAGCAAGAAGCAAGTACAGAAATTGACAGGACGAATAGCCGCCCTATCGAGGTTCATCTCACAATCATCAGACAGATGCCATAAATATTTCAATGTACTAAGGAAGGATCATGGGCTATAGTGGAATTCAGAATGCGTTGATGCCTTAAGAAATCTGAAAGCGTACCTGTCCTTGGCGCCACTACTCATCAAGGCAGACCCGGGCGAATGCCTCCTGGTGTACCTAGCACTCTCCGAAGTCGCGGTAAGTGTAGTTCTGGTCTGCGAAAAAAAAGGTATGCAATATTCAATTTATTATATCAGCAAAACCTTAATTGATGCCGAAACAAGGTACCCCCACCTTGAGAAACTAGCTCTGGAATTAGTCGTAGCTTCACGAAAGCTTAGACCATATTTTCAATGTCACACCATAAAGGTGGTGACAACCTTCCCCCTCAGGGGCATCCTACACAAACCCGAACTATCGGGAAGGTTGGCCAAATGGGCCATAGAACTAAGTGAGCACAATATAACATATCAACTGTGAACTGCTATAAAGTCGCAAGTGCATCGGGATCGGGAGGCGCTCCGCACTTCCGCACATTCTGACCTCTGGGTCCTCTACACCGACGACGCATCTACTGCATCGGGATCGGGACTGGGATTCATCCTCGAAGTCCCTGCGGGTGAAGTAATTCGCCAGTCCATACGGTGCCCCGAGATGACTAACAACGAGGCCGAGTATGAACCTGTGAATGCAAGATTGAAATTAGCCCTCAAATATGGCGCTCGATGAATCGTCCTCCATTGCGACTCTCAACTCGTGGTGAACCAAGTCACTGGGACTTTCCAAATCAAAGAACAGAGACTAAAAAAGTGCCAATCAGAAATTCACAAACTGCTACCAGAATTCGGCGAATGTCACCTCGACCAGATACCTAGGGCGCAGAATATCGAAACGGACGGTCTCGCCAATCTAGCAGCAGCCACTAGAAATATCGACAAGGAAAACGTGGTCACCCTTCTTTATTCCGCAATAGACCAGGTTGAGGTACATTCTGTAAATCTTACTTGGGACTGGCGCAACCGTATTATAACATATTTGCAGGAAGGGACACTCCCACAAGATAATAAAGAAGCCAAAAGCTCCGAATACAGGAGGCCAGATACAGCCTCGTAAACTATGATCTTTATAAAAAGGCGTTCGGCGGCCCCCTAGCCAAATGTCTTGGGCCAAATCAAACAAGGCGGGTACTAGAAGAAATACACAAGGGGAACTGTGGCGCCCATACAGGAAATCGTGTCCTCATCAGACGCCTCATCTGCATAGGATACTACTGGCCTACCATGAAAAAAGAAGCTGCAGATTACGTAAGGAAATTTGAACAGTGCCAAAAATACGCCCCTATGATACACTAAACAGGAGAACTCTTGCATTCCATCACTTCGCCATGGCCATTTATAAAATGGGGGATGGATATTGACGGACCCCTCCCAGCAGGACGAGGTAAGGTACGCTTCCTTTTGGTTTTAACTGACTATTTTTCTAAATGGGTGGAAGCAGGTGCATACACACAAATACGTGTGCAAGAAGTCATCGCGTTCATATGGAAAAATATAATATGCCGCTTCGGAATTCCCAAAGAAATCAGCTGTGACAATGGACCTTAGTTCGTCGGAAAGAAGACAACCGAGATTTTTGAAAAATGGCATATCAAGCGAATACTCTCCGCACTGTACCATCCCGCCGGCAATGGCCAAGCCGAATCCTCCAATTAAACGATATTGAATATAATTAAAAAGAAGCCAGAGGATGCGAAGGGGCTATGGCCTGAACTGCTGCCAGAAGTACTATGGGCATACCGCACCACGCCAAAAACTAGCACACGCGAGACGCCATATTCGCTAGTCTACGGGACTGATGCGGTTATACCCGTCAAAGTCAGAGAACCTAGCCTGAGATACTCCTAAGAAAGTGGACCAAGTAACGACGAAAGTGGGATACAAGACCTGGATGAAGTCGAAGAACGAAGAGATATGGCCCACATAAAAATGGTAGCCCAAAAGCAACAAGCAAAAAGGTACTATAACAAGAAGGCTAAAATACGACCACTCAAGGTCGGATACTACATACTCAAAGCTAAAACACAAGCAGCGAAAGACCCTAATGAGGGAAAACTGGGAACAAATTGGGACGGACCATACAAAATCACGGTTGCAGCAAACAAAGGAGCATTCAAGTTAGAGACAATGGAAGAAAAACTACTCCAAAACAATTGGAATGTCACCCATCTCAAATACTTCCACTGCTGAAAAAAGGCGCCACTAAGTTGTACTCTTTTTCCCTCATCCGGGTTTTGTCCCAATCGGGTTTTCTCGGTGAGGTTTTTAATGAGGCGGCAAGGGGAACGTCTCAAGGTCCAAATTATTGTTCATTAGCCCGCCCATCAACGTGATCTCCAGGCCGAGTAATGAAGGGACTAGGTATAGATAGCCAAATCTCCATTGTATGTACAAAGTCAACATGTATTTCCTATAGGAATATAATCAAATCTCCAATGTATAAATGAAACTCCCAATGTCCAAGGCCATCGACAAAACTATGAGTTCGACCTCATTCGAACTACGACGGGATACTACTTCGACATCAGCTCAAAAGTAACATCCCAATGGCCAAGGCCATCGACAAAAATATGAGTTCGGCTTCATTCGAACTACGACGGGATACTACTTCGACGCTAGCTCGAAAGTAACATCCCAATTGCCAAGGCCATCGACAAAAATATGAGTTCGACCTTATTCGAACTACTACGGGATACTACTTCGGCGTCAGCTAGAAGTAACATCCCAATGGCCAAGGCCATCGACAAAAATATGAGTTCGGCTTCATTCGAACTACGACGGGATACTACTTCGACGTCAGCTCGTAAGTAACATCCCAATGGCCAAGGCCATCGACAAAAATATGCGTTCGGCCTCATTCGAACTACGACGTGATACTACTTCGATGCTAACTCGAAAGTAACATCCCAATGGCCAAGGCCATCGACAAAAATATGAGTTCGACCTTATTCGAACTACGATGGGATACTACTTCGACGCCAGCTCGAAAGTAACATCCCAATGGCCAAGGCCATCGACAAAAAATATGAGTTCGACCTCATTTGAACTACGACGGGATACTACTTCGACGCCAGCTCAAAAGTAACATCCCAATGGCCAAGGCCATCGATAAAAATATGAGTTCGACTTCACTCGAACTACGACGGGATAATACTTTGACACCAGTTCGAAAGTAATATCCCAATGACCAAGGTCATCAACAAAGATACAAGTTTGACTTCACTCGAACTACGATGGGATATTACCCCGATATCGGATCTAAGGTAACATCCCAAAGGCTAAGGCCATCACCAAAGAAAAGGGTCCGACATCACTCAAATTGACAAAAATATAACAAAGATTGCCACAGAATCGACAAAATAATTTTTTCATTACAACAAAATATTGCCAGCGCCTATCTTTACGATAGGCGCAAAGATGCCCTTACAAAAATCCTAAAGAAAAAGTAAGTACAAACCAAAAATTAGACATCGTCCATAGTAGCCTACACATCTTCGCACCAAGAGTCAAAGGCAAGACGGTATGCATCATCAAAGTTGTTATCATCTCCGTCAGGCGTAAGCGGGTCATATCCGCAAGCCTCGCGAGCTGCCCAAGCTTTGGCACGCATATCCTGAAGTTCAACTTCAGATGCCCTTTCATCGACGTGAAGAGCCTTGTACACATCGAGCTGGGCCTCAGCGTGAACCCACAACTCATATAAAGGATGGGGCACGATGGAATCGGCCGAGGCACGAGACGTAGAAGGTTACGAATGTCGACGTGCGTCCTCCGTTCACAATGATGCCACTTGTCCGGTCAACGCGAATAACTTCGCCTCCAATTCCATAACACGCCCCTCAAGCCCTGCTACCTTAAGCGTGGATGCCTCTTTTTCCTTGGTCAACTCCGACCTACAGACACAGAGGGTATTTTCCAAGACCGCCGCTTCAGAAATAGTAGTCGCCAGCTTATCGGCACTGACACTCAATTCACCCTTAAGCCCATTAATCTTCGCCGCCTTTGTACCTAATTCGACAGTCAAACTGGCCACCTTTGCTTGCAAGTCGGTATTCTCGGCCATCACCCCTCTACTTAACCCGAGCTCATCTTCCTTCACCTTAAGGGATGCCTCAAGTTCACTGTTGCGGCGACAACCTTCATAAGGTCCTCGTCTCGCTCCCTCAGCTCCTCGACCTTGCGCGCCAGTTGATCCTCCCTCTATTTAAGCCCCTCGCGGAATAGTTGGAAATCAGGGTCCTGATTATAGATGTCGGCTATCGTACGATGCTTAGTGCGATATTCTTGATATTTGGAAGACATATTCCCATAGATGGCCGTCCTCTTCCTTTCCCGGCGCTCGCGCTCCGTAGCCATGATAAGGGTCTGGCACAACAAGAAAGAAGTTAAAATAAAAAGACAAGTCGACAATAACAATGCAAACCCAATGACGTAAAGGAAAAGAAAGACATCTACCCACAACGCCATGCCGGCGATGTTCCGAGACAACTCCATGTCGCTCATCGCTCTAAGCGCCTCGCTATCGGGGGCAGCACATAAAGGGGCTAAAGTAGAAGCCACCTGATCACAGTTCGACAACAAGTTATAGTCCCCTGGGACAACTATATGCCGATCAGAACCCTCCACTCTGACCTCCACATGAGTATGGCGTTCTAAAAACTCACGAACATCCTCTGAGTCGACATTTGAACCCGAGCCTTCACCCTCGACACGCAAGCCCCCTCCAACGTTAGATGATGCGCCATCCTCAACGAAGCGTACGAAGTCGCCTCCTAGATAAACCTCTTCCGTTAGGGGAGACTTCCCCGCCAAGATGGCATCGGCCATAAATATGCGCACAGGTGTCGTCTGCGACGCGCCCACCCTACTTCTACCGGTATCCAAGGCCATATCCTTCCCAAGCTCCACTCTCCTCCTTTTTCTCAGCAACGACTCGTCCCCGTTAGAGAATTCGTCCATGAGGTGAGGGGTCGGTACGGAAGAGGTCTCTTCCCTCACGACCATATCCCGAGAAGGACCTTCCATTTGTATCGGCTGAGTACGAATCCCTCAGACAGATTCATTCAAAGTAAACTGCATTCCTACAGCAGCGGCAACTTGTCAAAATGTAGGGATTGGGGCCCTCTGCCTAGAAGCTCCTCGACCTGTCATCACGAAGAGTCGTATCAATAGACAACAATATATAACCAACAAAGTGATATAGAGGAAGACATTTACCAGATGAAACTCTCGGTCCATAACGTTTCACGAAAGCGGGCCAATCTCGGGTCTCCGTTGCATGGGGCAACAGATGGGCTACCCAATCCCTTATACATGCAATAGAGTGGGGTAGATGCCCCATAGCTGCAAATGAAAAGCAAACAAACCCTATAATGAATGAAGAGGAAAAGAAAGAGTAAAACAAGTGGTGACACTTACGATTCTCGTTCCACCGCTCCGGAAACCTAGCGGGGTCAGACACAATGTGTTCGGTTTTGATAAAGAAGTATTTATGCCAAAACTTGCGACTTCCTCGATCGTCGGTCCCAACCACCAGCCCTTTTGTCCCACGATGCCTCAAATGCACCATAGTGCCCCTATGAAAGTTGGGTGAGAACAAGTGCAAGAGGTGGTGAATGGTAACCTCGCACCCCGCCAACTCCGCGTACTTTGTCAACAACAGAAGTATCTTAATCATGTATGGGGAAAGTTGCGGCGGGCAAACTAGATAGAATCTACAGAACTCTTCCGCTGACGGAAGAAGGGAAAAAAATGACCGATCACGAAGGGGTACTTATAAAAAACACAGTACCTGGGCTTATGGACTTCCATGAAGTCCTTTCCCGCTGGAACCATATCAACATGAGCGGGGATACTATATTTTGTATGGAGAGAATCGATATGAACTTGTTCCGTTTCAGAGAGCACGGGGATATGAGTAGGAGGATCCTTGAGAAAGTCGCTTCGAGACATAGGGTGTCTAGGCAGCAACTTCTCCACAGTGGGAAAGCTATCCCCCTCCTCCACCGCCAGAGGGAAGCGCCACGGACAACAGGGTGGCATCAGAAACCCCTTCACGAGATCGATGTGTTCTAGGCATCTTCTCGGCAGAAAGGTGTTAAAATGACAGAGAAAGCTATGAACGAAGAAGGGGAGAAGAAGAAGCAGAAAAATTGTTGAAGAAAACACTAGGGGGAGGGTGGGGGGTGGGGGGTGGGGGATGAGAAACGATAACAGAAATGGAATGGCCAAGAGTTTTTGAAAAAACAAACCCTCCACCTATTTATAGGATTGAGTGGCTCCAGAATCGAAGCGACATGCTACAGAGTGGCACCAAAATCGAAACGACAAGCCCTCAACCCCTGTCTCGAAAACACGCATAATGATGACGCACGTGGAGATGACGTTATTTCCCGATAAGATACACTATCCGGTGTCTTGTTGAGCATGCTAACCCCCCCCCCATTGTTGGCCAAGCCATAACGCTTCGTAAAACCAAATTTCTCCATGAGAGTGGGTGGTGTCCGCTTACCAAGGACGCACCAAGTTGCAATCTCGACAAGCGGAGGGACTAACTGTATGGGTCCAAATTTGGACGACCACGATCATTGATGAATACGATAAACGATGAGATCTTCGCAGCTCAACGTCTTACGGAAGACGACAGACAAGTGAACAGAGATTGCATGACTTTTACAGTGGTGTAGGCTAGACAGGGGGCGCTAGGAATATTTTTATGTCTCTTAGGGTTCAAAAGGATTTGTCCCTTATATATAGCGGGAAAGCAACCTTGTAAAGGGGGCTTTTTAGCTTTCACACCTAAGAACACTGACTGTAATACTTTTCTACGTAAACGATTGGCATCCTTGGTGTTCGAGCACTCGTCTTCGCAAGATCGAAAATATTATTCATTGTGTTCATCTTTTATACCCTTGTTTCTAGAGTTTATTATACTCAGCTAAGATTTATCCCTTCATCTTCTTTAATTGATTTATTCTAAAAGGTTCCAATATCTTTTGAGTCAAACAGTCTTTATTTAAAATTTACGTCAAGTAAATATCCTTTTAGAATTTAATCAATCAACATAAAGTTCAAATCGAACGAAAAATGCATTTTCATGGACAATAAAATAACAAGCATAATGCATAATGCATAGTTGACAGAAGAAATCCAAGAACAGCCATTCATTTAATTTTTGATAAAATAATATATATGTAAATTCAAGCAAGAGTCTGCAATTTGCAAAAGCCCAGGTCACAAGAGAAACTGTCTGGAACAAACATGACCAGAATTTAAGGTAGCAATTTGCCAATGAGCTTCAAGGAAGACTAATGTGAAGATAAGAAAATGATGTCCAAATCATGTCTGATTTTTGTTTAGATATGTCCTAAAAGAAATAAAATAAATTTTGTAACTTATGACGGATAGTCAAATACAATAAATTTAAGTATATATACTACATGCATAAGCATAGACATGAAGAGAAAAGCTCCAACCCCAACAACTTGTGCACAGCTAGCTTCCCATTTATGGACTGGATAAGCCCCTGTTCTAAGGGCAATTGGACAAACAAACACCACAATTTATTGACTTTTATTTACAATACAATGTACTCTCTTTTTGGAAAATTTTAGTTGCTTAGTTGGTTGGCTACCGGAACTTTCAACTCATGGGGTGAGGGTTCGATTGCCCACCTAATTATAATTTCATCCTTCATTTTCCACTCCCCCTATCTCCCAATCTTTTACAAAAAATGCACTCTCTTTTGCTCTCTCGTAATTTTCTTAGAATTAGCCATCAATTTACACTCATAGGGTGCGATCCTTTTATGGATCCTACGTGAATGCGAGATGCTTTGTGTTTTGGGTTGTCTTTATAGCCTGCCAATTCTATACCATTCAATTGGTTCTTTTGATTTATCCCTCCGCAATGCACTATATCCAATGATGAAATCAGAATTTAGATTCAGTGGGTTCTTAATTAAAAGAGCACGTCCTTAAATGCATTTTTTTGTATATGTATAGAGAGGACGTTCCGAAATATTTATGTTTTCCCCAAAAATTGGATAACAATTAAACTTATAATGTGGTTTTAAGGATACATGATTTCACCTACTATCAATTGATAAACGTAAAGATAAGTAATGAAAATTGACAATAATGTAAAGCAAACTAGTGTCTGAACAGAGCTTAGCCCTCGAGCTTGAATACCCTCGAGCTAGTTGTGCTAGAAGCCTAGAACAGTTAAAATACAACAAACTGATATACAAGAGAATGTAAATTAAAGAGAGAATATTGTATTGCTTTGATCTGCATGAATGTAAGGTGTTTACAAGATGAATATGACTCTCTTTATATAGTAGAGGAATCCTATTTATGGTACAATTCTAATTACGGAAGTAAATCCCATGATTAACTAGATAACCGACCTTGATTTGATCTGTTCTGAGATTTAAGCCATAATCTTTGGCCAGTCACAGATATATCGCCTTTCCGTTATTGGCTTTGATCGAAGTCTGTCATATTTGGTCTCGATCGCTGCCGGTCTCGATTTCGACACACACCTCGATCCTTTGACTCGATACCTCGTCTTCGTGCTCTGATTTGATCCATTACGAGGCTAATCCTCGATGCAGTTCTCTGGTCTCAATCAAATAGCACAATCGGATAGGTCCGGTTTTAACCGTATACAATTTAACTATATTTTTCTGACTCTACTGAACTTATATCTAAACCAAGTGCATGATTTGAGTTTTACTAAAGTGTAACAACTTATTTGCACGGAGGGGGAAGTTCAAAAATATGTTTTAAAATTTGGGAGCAACTCACTTATTGACAGAGTCTATGTACCCCCAAAACCACCAACATACCAGAATGGATTTAAACCATAATGGGTTCAATCATTATATGCTATAATTGAGCAATCCAGCAATTAAGGACATCCGTATTAGAAGTATATAGTCCATCCATCTGGATAAAATTGGATCTTTTTAATTATTTATTGGTCCAAGAAACTTTTATCTTCTTTTTAAACATAATATATTTTCTTCTCTCAAAATTCAAACTAATACTATGAATTATTTATTAGTTGACACACGTATAAGCTGCTACCTCAATATAACAGCATTTTTTAAACATGATTTTCTTAATATTGAAATGTATAGAGAGTATATGGCTAGGTGTCTATTGGTTGAACTGCATTTATTCTAAGGAGTTAGGTTTTCATATGAAAAATTAGGTTTTCATATGAGAAATAAGAAAAAACATAAAGTTTTATGTTTATAATTTTTAACTTTCCCTTTGAAGGATTGAAATACTCCGAAGAACAATTTAGGCACAAATAAAAAATTCAACAAAAGCTATATAGAAGAAATTTATTAAACTAGGGAGAGAACTTGGTAGGAGGCTTTTTCACAACTCATAAACTCTTGAATCTCTCTACAAGAAAAAACAAGTAGTAGCACCGCTATTTATAATACTACAAAAACAAAAATATATTCCAATATAAAATTAGTAAATAAAACCTAGACATGAATTAAATAAACTACTAAATATCAAATTCTAAACAACTAAAAAATACTAATTAATCTTGGTATAGTTTCCAACGTGATGGAATTATGAAAACACCATCACCTTCTTCCTTTGATGCTAAGTTATAATGCCGTAGCTAGTTTCAGTCCCTTTCATGTTATGGTATGTATTTGTGGCAGAATTTCAACCAAGGACTTTGCACAATTTGGTACATGTGGTGCATCTAAGTAAAAAAGGAATATATTCCACTTAAACTTATTATATATACTATATAGATTCTTTCTTTTCATTTTCTTTGTCCTATTTCCTTTTCTCCCCTCTTACTGAGACTCTGTTTTCTTCTTCTTTTCTTTTCCTCCTTTTTTGGTTATCTTTTCCTCCTTCCGTTTTTTCAATAGTAGGGATGGTAAGAAAAGAGTAGGGTAGTAAATGGGTAGGGCGGATTGGATATGGGCAAATCGAAAATAAGTAATGTAAAAACGAATAAAATATATGATTTGCCCATATTTAATACGGTTAATCGGTGACTTCTTGAATATGATCACTTTTGGAAGAATTTCTCGTCTCCCAAATTTTTGAGAAACCCTCAATTTAAGTATTTGCAAATGTCAAAGTTAAACTCATTGATTATATATAAGTATACATTTTTAAGTGAATAATATAAATATTATCCATATTTGACTTGTTTTTAAGAAGTTCATTATCATGTTCATTTTTAGTAGATAATATGAATAGACAATTATTTTTTAAATTTATTTTGTCACCACTAAATAAGAGTATTAAATGGACATGCTAAACTGTACTTGGGCGAGTCAAAATGAACTTAATTGATAGGTATGTCGGACAATAATTCACCCAAAGATTATTTGAGCTGAGATGGTTGATTCAAGACTAAATAGTGGTCAATTCTTTACTCCCTCAGGTTCATAATAAGTTATCAATTTGCTTTTAGCACGCCTATTAAGAATATACTAAATTCTATACAAAAATACACATTATGACTAAACTACCCATAATTAAACATTTAATGTGAGGAGTAAGAAAACTTTTTAGGGATATATACATAGAGGTTATTTTGTAGAAACAAATTGAATTCTTTCTTGATTACATAACTGGACACTTATTTTGAACCAAAATAAAAAAATAAATTGGTCACTTATTGTGAACCGGAAAGAGTATTAGAAATCTACTTATTCCTCCAATACTCTTGATAATTTATGAATTTAGCACATAAACATATAAACACTGATTAATTAATCTCTCATGACTTCACCCTAGAATTTCCCCTACCTAATGGCCCTTCTAGTTAATTTTCTTTCTTTTTCCTTGTTTTTATTCTTAATTATTTCAAAGACGTGTAACGTCAACGAACGAAAATGAACAAAAAACTAAAGCGTTACCATCTAACACACTGCATTAAATTATACGTTCAAGCTAATTTAAAAAAAAAAACTAAATCTCTTATTTAAAATTAAAAAGTACACAAAACTCGGCAGTCGGCAGGTGGAAACGAAAGTGGGGATGATTTTTTCATTTCTAATTATGAACTTTTGTTGCAATTTAGGTAACAACATGGATTAATAATCTCATTTTATTATGGTCATGATGTTGACTAAGCTCCTAAACCTTGCCCTTTTTCCATTATATAAACTGCCTTTTTCAAAATATTCACTTTAGATTAGATACAGCATAATCTAATGGTTTCTAATAATTATTTATGAGTTTAGTATTTAATTATCAAGACTAAAATATATTGACCAGCCCCTGCTTATCTGAAACAACAAAAACAAAAGAGAGAGAAAATCTAAACTAAGTTTGTATTAGATTTCTTTTATGAGACAAACATTAAACGACGATTATAGCCAGCTAGCAGTTGAGTGAAATGAAATAACAAATCAAAAGGGGATTACTTATGTTTATAGATAGTGACATTTGTTAAATTCTGATCGTTAATTCATTTTCATACTGTAGATTATTATACTGATCAATGCTAACTTTCTTTCTTTGTTTTTCAAGTGTTGGCTGCTTTCTTTTTTAAATCTTCGTTTTCTATATTTTTTATTTTATTTCTTTTCTGTTATCTAAAGGAATTTCTTCTGGTCTTGACCATATCAATTGACGAAATTCTCAAAAAAAATTAACATATGCATTTTTTTTCTCTCTAACATATTGATCAGTTTCAGGGGTGGAGGGAGAGAATTAATTAGCTATGAGTTCGGACGAATCCGATAACTTTTGATTAAACCTGTATTTGTATTAGAAAAATTATAAAAATTTGTATAAATATTTATTTGGGAATCCAGTAACTAAAATATGTTATGAGTTTGTTGACGAATTCAAAACCCATAAATTTCAGTCAATTTTACTTCATCGAATATGTTTTAGGTTATGTAAAGCATATAAAATTGAGGAGTCCATTACACAAATGGTCACTCAACTATCCCAAATTATCTTCTAAAGTCACTTTACTTTCGTTTATAAAAACAAAATCACTGAACTATGCTTATTGCACTCAGAAGATCACTCAACTAGATTTTCCAAATTTTAGATTACCAAATACCTATTTTACCCTTTAAATTATAAATATTTATCTTTTTTTTTATTTTTTTAAAATTTATAATATTATGATTTTCCCTTTTTAATTTATATTATGGACTTACCTATAGAATAAATAAATATTATTTATAAATTAAAAAATAAAAAGTATTTAAGCATCTATAATGCCGGAATAACAAAATAATGAGCATAGTAAAAAAATTAATTAGAATAATTTGATAGTAATAATAATTTTAGTATTAACAACAAAAATTCAAAAATTTATTTACACAATTCAGAATGAAAAAAAATAAAAGTTTTCATGCACGTAATATGAAACTAATTATTTAAATAAAAGTATTTTTATAATATACATTATATTCTTGAAAATTATGCTCAAGTATATTATATATATTTCATGCACGACTTAACATAGCATATTTTACTCTATATAGATAGTCCTCATGCTTTCGAGTGACATAATTTTGTGTCGTCGGAAAGTTGGTAGAAACAAAATAGTAATATAATTGAGCATAATCTTCAAGAATATATAATGTATATTATAAAAATATATTTATTGAAATAATTATTTTCATATTACGTGCATGAAATATATATTTTACCACCTTTATTTTCTTTCATTCTGAATTGTGTAAATAATTTTTTGAATTTTTTGTTGTTAATACTAAAATTATTATTATTAACAAATTATTCTAATTGATTTTTTTACTATACTCATTATTTTGTTATTCCAGCATTATAGATGCTTAAATACTTTTTATTTTTTAATTTATAAATAATATTTATTTATTCTATAGGTAAGTCCATAATATAAATTAAAAAGAGAAAATCATAATATTATAAAGTAAAAAAAAATAAAAAGAAGATAAATATTTATAATTTAAAGGGTAAAATAGGTATTTGACAATCCAAAATTTGGAAAATCTAGTTGAGTGACCTTTTGAGTGCAATAGGCATAGTTCAGTGATTTTGTTGTTACAAACGAAAGTAAAGTGACTTTAGAAGATAAATTGGGATAATTGAGTGACCATTTGTGTAATGAACTCTAAAATTGAGTGAGGCATAAAAATATAAAGCCTTGGAATTATTTTTTATTTTTTGTTTTTGGCCTTATAAAGTTAATCACTTTTTTCCTGAATTGTTTTCGAAAGTATACGAGAGATCGTATCCCTTAAACCTCTCCTCAGTCCTCCCTGCCATAAATGAAAAAGTAAATAGATTTTTTGAATGGATTATTAGCAAAGAAAACTGTTGAAACTAAATGAATAACCAAAGAAAATTATTGTAGCATATTACAGACAAACATCTTTATATTTAATTGGAACATAAGAATGATGATTGTTAGCTAGCCACAATTATTTGACTGAAAAACAAAATAAGCAGCACGCACTTTAAGATTGCAACCAAAAATACCACTCAAAAAAAAGGAAAAAATTAGGAAAAATAGTGGATAAAGTCAACATCTTTGATTATCAAAATGGTTATTAGATTAAAGTATCATTAATTTTGGATGAGTGGCGAATAATTTGGACCCTTAGATTGAAACAATGTGTGAGGAAGTGTATGGACAAAATCATATCCCCTGCCCCAGTAGATAATAGTTGTAATTTTATCACTTTAAAAACTATTGAAATAGTTAAAAAATCTGACCTAGAAATTGAAAGAAAAAGAAAATAAGGAAACATTGTTACAACTAAATAGGACTTATTTAGCTGTCTTTTCTTCCTAAAAAGAAGAGGAAATATAAAATATGAGTCAAGATTGATGCCTTTTTTTTTTTTTTTTTAAATTTTAATGTTACAAAGCTTCCAACAAGAGTGGATAAGAGGAAGCCGCTGTATTGTGGTTAGGCCCCAATACTTGCAATAATACAAATTAAATAAACTTCACTACAAGTCTCACAACCTCTAAGCCAAAGGAACTTATTTTTGTTGCCACTACCAAATTATAATTCTTTCTTTTCTTATTTAATTGTTCAGTGCACCAAAAAAGAAGAAGAATAAACCAAAACGGAAATATAGTTTTTTTTTTTAATCAGAAAAAAGGAAAACACATAATACGAGTTTGTTCATCTTTATTTTTGTTTTATATCTCCTTTTCTTTTCAGAAAATAAATACTGTATATATTTTGAATTCTACATGTTTACTAAATCTTCTTGACGTGAACCATTGATTGTGACCATTATATATATGTATACCTCCTAGATTTCCAACTTAATTATACATTTGTTATTTGTTAAACATGCGAGAAAATAAAATATAATAATTTTGTAGCCCTTAAATATTTCACAAAATCTTACTTAAACTCTGTGATTATTTTAGACTTACGTAGTCCTTCCACTACAAGAATGGCTCCATACAAGCTCTTTTGGTGAACTTCAGCAAATGACGTAAATTTTACTTAATTCTCAACAATTTAGAAGTTGATCTTACATTTAAAGTCATGTTCATTAATTTTCTTTTTCACATTAATGTAATAATATATATATTAATTATTTATGATTTATTGATAAAAACGATATGTGAAAATATGTATCTTGTATTCATTTAATTGACGTAAAAACAATGAATGGCGATGCACCATGAAGTAGTAGTATTGTTACTTTGTTAGTTCTAATTTAGGAAAAAAGATTTTATCTTAGATCAAATAATTTAGTTAAATGTTGCAGTATATATTCTTAAGAGATTGATAGGGTGAAGACACGTTAGACTGCTTGAGCTTAAAAGTCATTCTCAGGCTAAAATGTCAGAAAAGATCGAGGATAAATTTTCCACAAAATGCCTACTAATGCTTCATCCTATAGCTAGGTAATTATGATGGACGTGAGTTTATAGCAGAGATAATGTCACTAATTGCAAATTATTAGTAACTAATTAGCCTAAAGTAGAGAAAAAGATGACTTTTCCAATAGAAAATTACCTGCTTTTTGAAGGTAATTATTACTTCTTACTTTGGAGGTTGGAGTAATGCTTTGGTGGGTTGTTGAAAGCCACTGATTTCGGATATTGTGATTGTTTTCCAGTCACTTTTGTATTCAATTAAAACCCTAACTTGATATACTCATCATTACAAAATATTGCAATGATAGCGTAATAAGTGAAGAAACATCTATGGATTTTTATCTTTTTTTTCCCCTTGGAATAATAAACTTCCTATCAGACAAGATTCAAATGCATATTTGATTTGACGAAAGGACTTAGCAAATAGAAAATATTTCATGTATATTTCATTTTAGCAACGGAGGTGTTTCAATTTTTTGTAAGAGAACTCTTGGAATAACAATAAAGTTGTCTTTGTGTAATTTATAGGTTACGGATTTGAGCCGTAAAAATAGTCATTAATGCTTGTATCAAAGTAAGTTGTCTATATTACACTTTCCCGAATCCTGCATAAATGCAAAATGCTTTATGCACCGAGCTGCTCTTAGGTATTTCATTTTTTAGATTGTTAATCATCTTAATTCATAGGAAAAATGTTACTGTATATTTAACGATAAATTTTTAGACTTGCGATCTGTGAAATAAGTTGCATCATTCCAATAGATAGTTGATATTGAAAATATAAACTTGAATGTGATATGATTACATTAATACATTCAAACATCAAGGGGTCATAAATTTAGTTTCTTTGGCAAACATTAAAGCCATTAGTTGTGGGGATAATAAAGAAATAGTATAGTATCATGGTGCATGACAATTCATATGTTGTAAAACAGCAGGTCCTTAAAAATACTTGACCTCCTAATATATAAAAAAAAAAAAAAAATCCATTTTTTCTAGCTATAATACATCTCCAAACAACTAAATTAAAATTCCTTGAATCTAGTCTCATACCTACAGATTCAAGACACACATAATGCACCGGCAAAGGAAATAGAAGGACAATTTCCTTAACTTGGCACAACGCATACCAAAATAACTAATCAGAAAAAATAAAAATAGTATATTACTAATATGCAACGACTAGGCATTCTCTAGGAAAGCAGAAACAAAATGCAAAGAAAAACAAAACAAGGAAACTATCTCTATAAGTATGTTGTTTGTACCTTAAGCCAAAGATTCGACTTTCAGTGATCACTCGAACAAAAAAATCCACTAGGAAAAAAAAAGGACAGATTAGTTCAAATCTTTCCTTTCTTCTCTCCAAGACATTCTCCTTCTCCCACTTAAAGAAAAATTAAACTAAATAAAACTAGCACAACCCTTCCGAGAATTCAAAAATATATTCCAAGAAATTCTAACCTAATAAGATACTTGTAATTAGTACAACCTAATAAGTACTTGGTCATGTACTCTTATTGCACTTCAAGATTGTAGCTTTCATCAGAAATCTATGTAAAAAAAAAAAAAAAAAAAGAATGTTGTAACGCTATCTCATAGGTCCAACATAATCCTTCCCTACTTGCTGTGTCAAAACCCTAATCACAATCTTATTAAAACGAATAGTTCTAGTAAGATTTGTAATTTACGCTCAGGCTTCACTGAATTATCGCTTTATAAAAAGAAAAAAAAAAGTACAAAAGAATTGTAATCAAAAAGCATTAATGAAATTCATTAAAAGAGATTAAGAGAATGATTTATCTAGAACTCAATGCTGTTGAGTTGTATTAGTTGTGCACTAAATATTACTACAAAGAAAAACTATAAATCTTGAAATCATGAATTTTCTTCCATCAATTTAAGCTTAATAACAAGAGATTACTATTATTCATAAGAACAATTGCATATACTCCAAAATGAACATAGTACATTTAAGTAAACGTGGCTTCCTAATTCCAGATAAAACAGGGAATAGGCAGAGTAGCTCTGTACATTCATACATCTCAGTAATAGGTAGGCCGTAATTAACACTAAAACCCATTCACCTTTGCGATGTGGTAATTAAGTAGTAGTAATCCAGTAACTATTACTCCTTAAACTCCGATTTCTTACTATTCAATAAAATGTAAGACAATTCAAAAGGCTTTGATACCGATTCGTTCATACTTTTCAGGCTCTGCTTCAGCTAACCTCTGTTTTTCAAAGAATATTTGATTCTTCTTAATAAAAGCTTCAATTGTATGCCGAAATTCTTCGTTGCTCAGTGTGTCCACGGCTTCCACTGGTACCGTTGATTTCCCATCGCCGGGACGGACGACTAACCGCCGCATATCTGTTTCCGAACGCCGGAGCTCTCGGTGTGAACTCGCCGTCGCTATTTCTCGCTTCAATTTCTCCGATTGACTCCTTTTAAACTTCTGTATCTGCTTCGTCGCTGTATCTATCGCCGTTGCCACGTCATTGCTTTGAATCTCCGGAACCTTCAACTCCGAGGAAACGACCTGTTTATCTTCGGTAGTTGCAACACTAGGCTCCGCCGTCACCGGCGAAGAATCACAGGATAGAATCGGCACATCGCCGCCGCATGTAGCGGTGACGATCGGCTGTTGAACTTCGTTATGGAGAATTTCTTCGCTGAGGATATCATCCGTAACGGAGTCGTTGCTTCCGGCGTCAGTTTGACGGCAGAGTACCACGATTGCAACGATAATACCGTTGCCGATGAGAAAAACGACGTGAGGCTTAAACAGAAAAGCCGAGACTTGAACCAAAACCTCGCCGGAGAGTTTAACGGCCACCGGAACACGAGTCCAGGACCAGGAAATCAACACAACCGCCACAACCACTTCGAAAATTTGCAGCATCTTCATCATATTTTGAAACCGATTGTACCTAGCAATTGCTTTCGCTTTCTCAAATTTCACGTTATCAAACACTAGTTCGTTGTCCATTTTAATACTCCGGAACTCTTTTAATTAAAACAGTTTTCAAAATTCACGAGAAATGCAAGAGTAAAACTAACGGTCTGAATAATTTTTCTGGGAAAACGAAAAATCCACTAGGCTTCCAGTGAACAGTAACAGAATTGGGAGGGAAAATGGAAAATAATAAAGAAGGGAATTTGAAAAGAAAATGTAAATGGAAGAAGATTGTATACGTATGCAAAAATACGCATAAGGAAGTAGATTCAGAATTCATGTACATAGAAACACGCACTGATACACCACTGGGAACACACACACACTCCGCCGGAGATAATAATTGACGGTTTCTTTAGAATTTCTGAATTGAAGTTTGAATTGGTATAGTGAAATGAATACTCAATGAATGGAATGGATATAGGAAAGGAGCCTCATTTTATAGGCGTAGCCCCCCGTAGGGTCGACTTTTTTTTTTTTTTTTTTTTTAAAAAAAGTGAGTGTTGAAAATTTGTTATAGCAATAATGAATGAATTATTTAAATTTTGTAAATATGGATAAAGGTGGTAGGAATTGTAATAGTTTTGTTGGGAGATTAAGACGAAAAAATGGATTAATTTAATTTGAGGTGCATGGTCCCCCAAAAGGTTCTATTTTTTGCTAAGTTTCTCCTTCCCATTGCTTCGTGCTGCTTTCCTTTTAAGTTAAGATTCTTTGTTCATGAGGAAAAAAAGATTGAACCCAAAAATATTCAAACAACCAAAAATTATTATGAGGAAGAAGAACGAGGAAAAAAAATTCGATGAAAAGAATTGCATTTTTTATTTTTATTTTTAAAGAATTTGTTAGATATGGTATTTTGATAGAAGTAATTAACTAAAATAATTAAAAATTAGTAGGAAAAATTCGTCAAACTTTATTATATTTATATTAATGAAAAATAGTAAAAAAATTGTTATAAAAAAATTAAAATAACACAAGTAAGCGTAATATCGTAATCACGAGAGGTCAGTGTGATGGAACGAAATGTGAGAGCAGGTCTTTGCAATTAGCCCTTGTAAAATTTGTTTCATTTTAATTAATTAGCATAGGTGCAGAGTATAATAATTCCAAGTTAGTAAAGCAACTGATGTTTTATGTTGATTACTAGGAACTCAGTTTGCTTAATTACAATTATTGATATATCTTTTACTTGTATTATTACATGTAAAATAACATGTTGCATGTGATAATGTTGTCTGTATAGTAAATTTGGTTTTTAGAAATTGGCGGCTCTACACGTAGTTTTATTGTAGAAATTGTTGGCTTATTATCCAATTTCCTTCTTTTCCAATTGGAATTAATTAAGAGCAGGGCGGATGCAGAGAAAAGGATACGGGTTCTCGTGAATCCAGTAACTTTTGCATAAACCTTATTTTTCTACTAAAAAAATTAGTAAAGGTATAAGAATATTTAGCTTGGAACCCAGTTCGTTGGTCGAGTTATCATGCAGATTAACTTGAGATTGTTGTAGGAACCCATAAACTTAAAATTCTAGATCCGCCTCTGATTAAGAGCCTTGGGTGGCAACTATAATGTTAATATTTTTGCAAGGAAATTTTCATACTTAAGAGGTAAGACTAAGAATTTGTGTTTCTGATTTTACATGTATACTCTCAGGTGCAAATTACTTATCCTAAAAATATTTCTCGATATTTAAAGTGCAAAGCTTAAAAATGAGTTTATGTTCTACTTAATATTATTTTTAACAAAGAAATTAGTGGGCCCATATGTTTTCCAATAAACGTTAAATAATTCATATTTACTACTCCTCTTTTATTTAAATAGCGGGCAAAGCAAATGTGAACCAATGAAATTGGAACAGACAGACTACTTGTTATAAAATATGAAAAGAATAACTTACTACAGTACTAATTAACATGGAAGAAACTATAGGATCTTTTGGTTTAGGAATAAATAGTTTCTATCACCGTATGATATTCTTTTGTCCAATAGGCCTTCTTTTTCATACATCAAGCATATATAATTCTCCCCGTTTCAGTTTATATGAACCTATTTCCTTTTTGTTCCGTTCCAAAAAGAATGATTCTTTTATTAATTTAGAAATAATTTAGTTTAAACTTACAATTATATCCTTAATGAGAAACTTTTAGAACCATACAAATAATATGGACTTCTTTTTGACTTGTTTAAGACCATAAATTTCAAAAATCTTCATTTTTTTCTTAAATTCCATGTCCAGTCAAACAGGTTCACATAAATTAAAACGGAGGGAGTACCTTTTTCACTGCAAAATAAAAAATAAAAAATGAGAGAGACTCAATTGAGTTAGTATAGTCGGCATGCTATTCAAATTCGTGACATTTTAATTTGAACAAGGTATTTTGACCAAGTCAAAAGTAAATACTACTACTAACATTTCAATATCTATTAGTGAGAAATATCATTTACCGATCACAAACTGAAATGGTAAATAAAAATGCCAATTGGTAATAATGATTAAAGATAAGAATTTTTTTTCAATTCTAATCAAAATTAATTTGATCAGCTTTAGAGCAAGGGTAAAGTTGTTTGTCTGTAACCTATAAGCCACAAATTCGTACGGTAAAAGCAATCAATAACACTTGCATTATGGTAAGTTATCTACATTACATATCTAGACTCTAGGCGTATGATCTCCTTCTCCACATCCTACGGGAATGTGAGATACTTCATTTCACGCACCGAGCTATTTTTTTTTCAAATCTGAATTAATATAAAATGATCAAAATTGCATGGTAAAATGAAACTTGGAAATGTGACGATCTAAAAGTAGGAAGTATTAATTGAGATTTGATGTGTGAGAAGAAACTTTAACGTGAACGTGGTGCATGGGTAACTCATGATTTTTTGTTGAAAAGAAGAAGAAAAAAGCTTCATTTTGAAACAAAAAAGGACAGAGACAAGACTGCAAACTCGTGTGGATTTCTTTCTGCCTAAATTTCATAACTACTCTAATCACGTGCGTTTCACGCTCAAGATTCTGTACTCTTTTATGTCTAATTTCTGCAACCATTATAGATTTTTGCTATCGCGTGACTGCCCTCATTTCACCGTACAAAAACTACCTGACACCACCACTATTCACTCGTTCCTAGTGTTTTGACCAAGTTAGATATTTAATTACAAATTCGATTAATTAAAACTAGCTACAAATTCTATGATAAATTGTAGAACGCATAAATTTCAAATGGTGACTCAATCTCTAAATTAATTAGGATCCAACAAAAAATAGTTAAATCTCACTGGTGAAAAATCACAACAAAATCGTAGATAGATTAAATATTTTAAATTAATGAATTTGAAATATCGCAGATAATGTTCTTCTGTCGATCAAACTATAATTTGAGCTCATTGCTCACCTCTAACTCCGCCTATACGCATATAAAACATCATAAAGAAATCAACTATTCGTTAATTCTTGTGTAAGCTTATGCTATTTTTTTTAATAATCCTAAAACTTTTTGAGTGAGAAAAATTATGTGTTGTAATATAGTAACAGTTTGACAATAAGAATAGTAAACTTGAACCACATCCTTTTTCTTATCTAAGTGTAGTACTTTTATAATGAATAAAATCCACACATTTCAAACTAAACCTTTTCTTTTTTTATTACCTAAAACGATAGAGCTATACCGTGACACAAGGCTAATTTTGTATAGAAAAGCAGTTGAATGAACGCAAGGGAAGAATAGTACTACCTCTATTCCAGTTTATTTGAACCTATTTTCGTTTTGGTCCGTTCCAAAAAGAATGACCCATTTTTAAATTTGGTAACAATATAGCTTAAACTTACAATTCTACCCTTAATGAGAAGCTTTTATAACAACACAAATACTCTGGGGTCCTTTTTGACTTGTTTAAGACCACAAATTCCAAAAAATTTCATTTTTTCTTAAACTTCGTGTCCAGGTTCATATAAATTAGAACGGATGGAGTATAGTAGTAGTAATTAACTAATTATAATAGTCCCACTATATCCAACTTTAGAAAAAGCAGAAGGGGTGGGGTTGCACACGATTCTTGTTGTCTTTCCAATTGAATTTTCAAAGAATAGTTTGTCACCATCTAGTTTTTGCTTTTCATTATGATCTTTTGTCTTTCTGGTGAAACTAATCATATTTCTACACAACTTCTCTTGGTCTAGTTAAAAGGATAGAAAAAGGATAAGTTTCATGGAGATAAAACTTTGTATGTTACTCATATCATATGTGAAACTGTTGGAAAGTACGTAACCCACCATTAATGAGATTCTTCTTTTAGGTACCAAAAGAATCTCGGCCAAGCTTAATGTGATTATTACAACTTTTTGCCTTTTATCTTGTTCAATTACCCCCCTGCTTTTTCATGTTTTGCTTTTAATTTACAATGTTCAAGAGCAAAATGTGATTGCAGTTAGATGTTCTAGCTAGCTCTTACGAGTAGATTTTCATGTTATTTATATTATCCTCTTTCTAAATTGGTGAAGAGTTTGAAGGGACAGTACTTGGCGGATTAAGATTTTAGGGGTTGCAAAATTGTAGAGATGTCCACTGTCTTTAACTCGAATTATATAATTGAATGATCTTATGAGATATTTATTGATGATGAGTTCACGTGCAATAGTACAATTTAATAGTAGGTGCAAAAAATTTAAAATCCTAAATCTAGGGAAGAAACAAATAAACTTGAACCATTTTCTTGAAAAGTTAGAAACATTGGTAGAGAGTGCTTCTCCCGAATGGGACCTGCATAACACAAATTTAAATATAATCGGACTTCAATGCGAATATTGAACGTCCGATGAAAAAAAAAATTAGAAACAAATGGTACTACTACTAAGTATTGATCTAGGCGGCTTGGAAAGTAGCCTATGGAAATGTAAGATGGATCTTTCGGGATTGCTACCCTCTTCCAAGAATACTGAAAAATAATGTCAAGTGTATTTGGTAAGATTGAAGTTATTCTCGACTTACTTTTACTTGTCTACTTTGAACTTTTTACGTTTCGTAAGAAATAATAAATAAAGTACATAATTTATCATAATATTAATTAGTATATAGTCTTAATGGATTTAAGAAATGATTTGACATGAATAATTAATGCTAAGGACAAAACAGAAAAAATAAATTATTTTTCTCTTGATATGTCAAAATGACAAGTAAAAATAAAAATTTATTTTTAGACTACTTGACAACAGAAAAGTGAACAGATGGAGTACTTTTTTATCAATTTTTTTAGTAATTGATTGCTGAATGAAAAGTATTTTTCGAAAATATATAGTAAAGATTTAATATAATATTAGAAAATTGGAAAGTTTTTTTTTATGAAAGTCTTGAGTATTATGGATTAATAATAATGTTCAAGTGTTGAAGATGACAATTTTTTTTTAATTAAAGTTATTGTCTAAAAAATGACTTATGTCCACTAGTGAGAGACATCACTAAACAAAAATACCTGAAAATAACTTTTTTTGTTATAAATATATAATATTATGGATGTTCATTTAGTATCCCGTTGTAAATAAGTTTCCTGAGGAAGTTTATCCATATGGAACTCCGTCGTAAATATGTTTATCTATTTAGTACTCTATTGGAAATAAGCCTCCTGAAGAAGCTTATCACTTCGGTACCCGGTTATGGATAAACATTATCCCCGATAGAAGATTATCCATACCCGGGTATAATACGTTTATCCTTTCAATACTCCGTTATGGATAAACATTACTCTCGGTAGAAGATTATCCATACCTGGTATAATAAGCTTATCCTTTCGATACTCCGTTATGGATAAATATTACCCCCAGTAGAAGATTATCCATACCGGGTACAATGAGCTTATTCTTTCAACACTCCGTTATGGATAAACATTACCCCCAGTATAAGATTATCTATACCTGGTACAATGAGCTTATCCTTTCAGTACTCCGTTATGGATAAACATTACTCTCAGTAGAAGATTATCCATATCTGGTATAGTTGCAGCTTGCACAGCAGCTTGCAGTAGTTTACACAACAACTTCATTTCTTCTATAAATAGAAGAGATTTGAGTTCATTATGTACATCAGTTTGAATTCGAATAATATATCAGTTTCTCTTTATACTTGTCTTTACTTTACAGTCTTTATTTTATAACACGTTATTAGCACGAGACTCTGCTATCTCGAGCAAATACTTTGAAAGTATCTGAGGTACGAACTTTCTTTTTCAATATAATGTCAAATCTTTCTAAACTTGAATTTGTAGCCTGGATATATCGGGCAAAAGCTACATGCCTTGGGTGTTTGATGCTGAAATTCATCTTGATGCGATGGGTCTGGCAGATACCATCAAGGATAAAAATCAGGCATCAAACCAAGACCGTGCCAAAACAATGATATTCCTACGTCATCACCTTGATGAGGGCCTAAAAATGGAATATCTCACTATTAAAGATTCAGTCATACTATGGAATAATTTGAAAGATAGATATGACCACCTGAAGATGGTCGTTCTTCCACAGACACGTTATGATTGGACTCATCTAAGGCTACAAGATTTTAAATCTATAAGTGAATATAATTCTGCTACCTTCAGAATAATTTCCCAATTGAAATTATGTGGTGATAATATTACTGATCATGATATGTTGGAGAAAACTTTCACCATTTTTCATGCCTCGAATATGCTCCTGCAGCAGCAATATCGAGAGATGGGATTTAAAAAGTATTCTGAACTTATCTCACATCTTCTTATAGCCAAGCAACACAATGGGCTATTAATGAAAAACCATGAAAGTCGACCTACTGGTTCTTGTCCATTCCTTGAAGTAAATGAGACGAACTTCCACCAAGCTAGATGTGGAAGAGGTCATGGCCCAAGTCGTGGTCGTGGTCGTGGTTAGCGAAGAAATTTTAATCATGGTAATAATAATGCACTAAATAACCCTCCTCACCACCAGCAATGGAAAAGGAAGGAACAAAAGCATGAAGCGGTGCAAACACCAAATGCAGAAAATGCATGCTATAGATGTGGAGGAAAAGGGCACTGGTCACATACCTGTCGTACGCCAAAACACCTGGTTGAGCTTTATCAAGCCTCCCTAAAGAAGACAGAGAAAAATGCTGAAGCAAATTTTATTTCTGAAGATAATTTGAACTTCATGCATTTGGATGTAGCTGATTACCTTGCATTCCCAGAAGGAGAAACAGTCATGTAATCGGTGGTGAATATGTAGAAATATAAATATTTTAATTTTTATTGTTTGTAATAGATAGTGTAGTTATGTAATTGTTGTACATAAAGAAAAATTATGATTTGATAATGAAGTTTACTATAATATATCTTATTTATGTCATTTTGAAGAATATGGATAGCATTATTAGATCAACTTAAACTCTAGTAGAGTTTGCAAGAAATATACAACCACCAGAAGTGGTTATATTTCGTATATCTCATTGTAATTATATTTTGTTAACCACCAAAAGTGGTATATGCCTATGATCACCAGAAGTGATAATTTAGGCTTTTATGGTTACAATTGAAGATAAGCTACATAAATATTCTATATATTAAATGCACGCCTCGATTTGCTCCTGAAGTAGTAAATATTTCAAAAGAGATTGAGGCATCACAATTTGATGTGATTAATGCGCATTCAGATAATTATGTTCGATTTTTTGAAGGATGAGAACTTTTGATAATATTAATCCATTCCCTGAAGTGAATGTGACAATATTAATAAATCTGGTAAATATGAACGCGCTCTTGATGTGAATATATTACAATTCACCTCCAGAAGAGGTAATATAATTGAGAGAATATATACTCAATATTTTGTATTTTAAATTTGCTCCTGAAGAAGTAACACAATTGAAATTGCCTCCTGAAGTAGAAAAATATTATGAAGAAGAGTTTTCTTGTGCTTAAAAAATTGTTTTACATTGTTTATTGATTGTGATTTTTTCTCATGATACCAGAAGTGTATGAGAAATATTTAATAGTACAAAATGTATCAACAACTCCTGAAGAGCTAACTGTCTGCCTAGAAGACACATGACACCAGTAGTGTCCGATAAATATTAGATTGTGGATAATAAATGAAGGCTCTTGAAGAGTTTATATAAAAATATGTCATTCATATTATTTGATTATGATCAAAATATATGTTGTAGTAAACCTGAAGTTTACTAATACAAGTGACTATCATATTGATACTACAAATGATTGGAAGATTGAATATCTTTATGTTTCCACAATCATAGGGGATAAGATAATACATATGTAAAAAGTTACCTACCTTATTCTTCAATTTGTACTACATCATATATCATAGTAAATCAGAAGTTTACTAATGCAAAAGTTTATGTCATAGTAAACTAGAAGTTTACTAAGAGATAGCACATGCCATGATAAACTTGAAGTTTTCATTTGTCATTTTTAAATGAGCTATTTGAGAATTCTGATAAGCATATATTGAAGAACCAGAAGATTCTTCAAGAATTCTCTTGTGCTGCTTGTTCTCATAATATTATACCGGCTAAAGTTGGGACTAAGACCCCTGAATTCTGGAATATATAAAAGGTGAATATGGGCCCATTCACCTATCATGTGAACCACTTATAGATGCATATATAATATGGTTACATGTATGTTTATTGTCAACCTGCAGTTTGGCATTTGAGATTGCTTTTCTCAATTAAGAGTACAACTTTCAGATTATGAAATCAAGACAGTTCATCTTGATAATGCTGGTTTATATCCAAGCTGATTTAACATTTAATACCTCTTACTAATGGCTAAACTATTGCTTATGAGAACAAAACTTCATGTGTTGGTCTAAGATATTCTAAATAGCATACAACATCACTTGTATGCATCAGACCAACAATATATGATAAAGTCTTCCCCTAACAATTGGTTTAGGATCAGAAATCAAATATTTTTACTATCTTTTGATGTGTGGTATATGATTAATTTCTCTACCACAATACACAAAGATATGTTTCTCAAAGAACATTGGGGATATATGTTAGTTTTTCTAACATTTGGGGGATGGAATAAACAGTTGAAAAATATATTATATGAATCAATCTATCATTACTATGATCCTCATTCAGAAGATAATTCATATCAAATGCCAGAAGCATTTGCTGATCCAAAATTAAATATCATATTTCAGCTGCAAATGCTTCTATTAAAATTAAAGTCCCTGAAGGATAGAGTGTACTATACGCATGAAGTGTTTTAGACTAATCGGTTCCAAAGGTAATAATCCTTGAAAAATGATAGGAGCTAATGATCAAAATGATCATAATGAGGAGGAAATGAGCTCTAGAAGAGCCCACAACATAACATTTCATGAAACTCCAGAAGATGTTCTAGTACCTGGAAATAAAAAAAGTGATGAGATCTCAACAAGTTATGCCGCTTAGGAACTGATACAGAATGATCGTTGACGATATATTTGATACGATATAGTGCACAATATTGTAAAAGATTGTGAGGATCGAACCAGCAGTCCAGACACTTGAATATGTCATACCATTTAGATAAAATCATAACCTATATGACTTATTAAATCTATATGAAGATCCTTGAAAGATTTAAAATGCCTAAAGCATATAATTCAAAATCTTGAAAAAATGTACTCCATCAAATTATAAAGATCTTTGTACGATTTAAAGCAACCTGGGCACGTGTGGTATAATCGCCTCAGTAAATATTTGTTGAAAGAAGATTACATAAATAATGTTATTTGTCCATGTATTTTTATAAAGAAAATGTCATCATAATTTGTTATACTTACTGTTTATGTTGATAACATAAATCTTGTTGGAACTCCAGAAGATCTCCACAAAGGCAATTGAATATCTTAAGAAAGAATTTGAGATGAAAGATCTTGAAAAAATAAAAAATTATCATTGGTCTGCAAATTGAATATTAACAGGCGAGATCTTTATCCATCAATTTGCCTATGCAGAAAGGGTCATTAAACGCTTTTACATGGACAAAGAGAACCCATTAAGTACACCAATGGGTGTTCGATCACTTGAAGTGAATAAGGATCCGTTCCGACCTTCAAAAGAGGATGAGGAACTCCTTAGTCCTGAAATACTCTATTTCAGTGCAATTGTTATGCATTTATGTATCTTGCTAATGCTAATAAATGTGGTGCAGATCGTATTGGTTATGCAGATACAAGATTAGAATGCGGAAACTCAAATATTTGAAACAAGATTTTCATCAGGGCGAGTAAAATACGCGATGCACTCTTTTTTCCTTACTAAGGTTTTTTCCCATGTGGTTTTCCTTACAAGGGTTTTTAATGTGGCACCTAGCAATGCGTATTACTAAATATGTGTACTCTTTTTCCTTCACTAGGATTTTTTTCCCACATGATTTTTCCTAGTAAGGTTTAATGAGGCACATTATCTTTTAATGAACATCCAAGAGAGAGTGTTATAAATATATTATATTATGGATGTTCATTTAGTACCCCGTTGTAAATAAGCTTCCTGAAGAAGTTTATCCATATGGGACCCCGCCGTAAATATGTTTATCTATTTAGTACTCTATTGGAAATAAGCCTTCTGAAGAAGCTTATCACTTCGGTACCCGATTATGGATAAATATTATCCCCGATAGAAGATTATCCATACCGGGTATAATAAGCTTATCCTTTCGATACTCCAATATGGATAAATATTACTCCTGGTAGAAGATTATCAATACCGGGTATAATAAGCTTATCATTTCGATACTCAAGTTATATATAAATATTACCCCCGGTAGAAGATTATCCATACCGGGTACAATGAGCTTATTCTTTCAGTACTCCATTATGGATAAACATTACCCCCAGTAAAAGATTATCTATACCTAGTACAATGAGCTTATCCTTTTAGTACTCCGTTATGGATAAACATTATTCTCAGTAGAAGATTATCCATATCTGGTATAGTTGCAGCCTACACAACAGCTTGCAGTAGCAGCTTACACAACAACTTACTTTCTTCTATAAATAGAAGAGATTTCAATTCATTATCTACATCAATTTGAATTATGTTATA
This sequence comes from Nicotiana sylvestris, assembly GCF_000393655.2. Classification (NCBI taxonomy): domain Eukaryota; kingdom Viridiplantae; phylum Streptophyta; class Magnoliopsida; order Solanales; family Solanaceae; genus Nicotiana; species Nicotiana sylvestris. The sequence goes on along the minus strand of NC_091060.1, from coordinate 169,732,793 downwards.
AATAGAATTCTATTTATGGCGAATGTCCATATTTAGAGAGATTCTAGGGTTTATTACTTGGTGGCTAAGTCAACCTCTCCCTATAAATAAAGGGTTCTATTCCATTGTAAATCATCCCAAAACTCAATAAGAATTTCCTCTCTCTTTTTCTCTGCAATACTCTTCTTCTTTTATTGTTTCATAACACGTTATCAGCACGGGACTCTAACCAATTGAGTAGAAGCTTTGGGATTGAGCATAATGATTGTCAATTGTTCTATGAACTTCCTTCATGATTAAATTCTGAATTTAAGGTAAGTATTTTACTTTTCTCTTTCAAATTCTTGATATTCTATAATTTGATTTTAAATACAAGCAAAGACGATAAATTTTGATTGCAACTCTAATGGAATTTGAAAGAATTATAACCACCCAAAGTGGTAAAATTTCTATGCCTTGCCATGATCAAATTCATGTATGATTGTGTGCAAAGAATTGAAAACCCGTCCCATTGAATTTGCTCCATTCTCATTCCCTTTAAAGAATGTGATAGCAATATGTGATAAGTATGAAAGAAGATAAAATTATTACTATGAATGTATCAATGGATGTGGACATGGCAATAGACGAAATTATAATCGTCATCATTGTGGTAATGAGAACAATAAGGATTCTCAAAATAATCCTTCACTTTGTGAAAATAATATTTGTCATCGATTTGACATGAGATTTTGTAAAGCACATATAAATGATTATGGTCCATTCATGATGTGAATGTGACAACATGTGATTTATGAATACATATTCATTATTGGAAGAATATGAACGTGCTAGTGGTAGTGAATATACCACATTCACCTCTAGAGGAAGGTTTGAGATGAAATAAGAAAATAATGTCATCATTAAGGCATGAATGATCACTGGTCATGTACCTATTGTACGCAAAATAATTTGGTAATGTGATTATTAAAGGACAACAGGGATGCAAGGAATAGATCTTGCATATAATTTTGACAATTACCATAATGGTATAACTTCCTTCTTCAAAGAAATATTTACCATATGGATGTTTATGAATATGTGGTACTACAAAATTAATTGAGAACTCTGCAAGAGCCAACTATACTATTTTGGAACAATACAATTGATTACCAATAAGGTATTGTTTTGTAGTAAGTCTCAAAAAAACTTATTCAGTTTCTAAAGTATACGCGAAAGCGGTTAATTATATTGAGACTATAAATAAAGGAAAGATTTAATATCTTCTATTACTACAACTTGTAGCGGGATAATATGTATGTGAAAAGCTACCCGCTTTATTCTCCAATTTGTACTACATAAATAAAAGAATGTCACAATAAAGTGGATGTTATTGATATAAAAACTCATATCATAATAAACTAGGAGTTTATTGATAATGCACATGTCATGTGTAAATCTGAAGTTTATCAATATTTATAATTTATTCAGTTGGCATAATTGGTTTAGCCATATTAATTTAAGTATGATGTGCAAAAATAAAATAGAATCTACATGGGTAAATATTAAAGAACTAGAAAGTTCTTTACGAATTCTCTTATATTGTTTGTTCTCACTAATTAATAGACCAACTAAAACTGGGATTGAATCCCATGAATGCTAGAAATATAAAAGGTGAATATGGGCCCATTCATCTGCCATGTATACCACATAAGATACATCTATGAGATGGTTACATGTGCGATTATTATTAACCCGCAACATGGTGTTTGCGAAGTAACTTGCTCAATAATTTGATTTAGAGCATGATTTCTAGATGTGGTTTATATCAAAGTTGGTTTAGCAAAATAATTTATTGAGTGCCTCCACTTAATAGGTAAACAATTGCTTATAAGAACAAAGCTATATATATATATATATATATCAGTTTGATATACGTTAATACGAAAATATATTATATTCTCCCCTCATAAGTGGTTCGGGGTCAGGAACCAAATAATTCTATCTTATTATTATTGATGTGCGATATATATTTAGATTAACATCATGACACACAAAGATGGGCTTTCAAAATTGAGGAAGCAAGTTAGTTTTTCTAACATGAGGGGGAGACATGATAAACATTTGAGAAAAAGTTACTTGGAATTGATTATCATTTGTATATCTAGATCCTCAAATACGATAATATGAACTTGAAGTTCATAAAAAGATAATTCATCTGCAATATATTGCAAAGTATGCTAGACGCATTTGCTGACCCAAAGAAAGTAACTATATTCTCATTGCAAATGCTCCTATTAAGTCCTAGAAGGACAAAGTCTATGGTACGCTTAAACCATATAGACAAATCGGTTTCAAATAAAACTTCTTGATAAAGAAGATGAGCAAATGATCAAACTGATCATAATAAGGAGGCAAGTGATCTGGAAGATCACATGACATAACACTTCATAAAATCTCATGAGAGATTCAGGTACCTGAAAATATGAATGAAGAGATCTTTATGTTATGTCTTTATGAAAAAAATGTTGGAATCGATATAAAATATTCGTCGATGACATCTATTATAGCGCTAAGTATAGATGAGGATCTTAAATCTATCGAATATAGACACAAAAATTTTGGCCAAATAGAAGAGACGCAATTCAAATAGAATTGGTTTTATATGAAAGACAAGTATTTGGACCTGCAGTTCAAACACTTGAAAGTATAAAGTCAATGGTATGTGCAATCAGTTTTCGATATCTTATATGTCTAGCATGACATGAAAACTTGATATGCATCTAAAGTCTCTTTAAATGGCTTATTTGACTATACTTATATGACAATCCCCAAAGGATTTAAACTACTTAAAGCATATACAATTCTTGATCTTGAAGTACTACTTCTTCAGTGCAATTTGTGCACAAATGTATCTTGCTATAACTATAAGCATGATAATGTGATAGCGAGAATACCTCTATGGAGATATTGAAGAGTCATTCCACGATATTTATGAAGACATTATATATGTATCACGAATGATGATTTCAAGGTGCAAAATATTCATTCAAGTTAATATGGTTGATTTATTTATCAAATCCCTACCAACGATCTCTTGAAGATGGTGCACAAGATTGGAATGTGAAGACTCAAGGATGTAAATTGATGCTCTCATCAGGGGAGTTAATGCGTGTTGCACTCTTTTTCCCTTACAAGGTTTTATCCCACTGGGTTTTCCTTGAAAAGTTTTTAACGAGACAACCAAAAGGCGTATTATTAGAGATGTGTACTCTTTTTTCTTTTCTAGAATTTTTTTTCCAATTGGATTTTATTTTAGTTAAGGTTTTAACGAGACACATTACTTATCGAGTAGACATTCAAGGAGGAGTGTTATAAATAGAATTCTATTTATGGTGAATGTTCATATTTAGAGAGATTCTAGGGTTTATTACTTGGTGGCTAAGTCACCTCTCCCTATAAATAGAGGGTTCTATTCCATTATAAATCATCCCAAAATTCAATAAGAATTTCCTCTTTCTTTTTCTCTGCAATACTCTTCTTCTTTTATTGTTTCATAACAAATTCGAATAATATATTAATTTCTTTCTATACTTATCTTTATTTTATAATATTTTTCACGTAAAATGTTTCTTAAAATATAACTGACTCATCAAACACATAACGAAAAGAATACTTGAAAAGCAAAAGGTAGAGATCATAATTACCCTGAATTTAAGCTAACCGTATCCCAAAATGCTAGATAAATGAGCAGCACTTTGAGCAATTTGGTCAAGCCTTTCGGCTGCAATGATAAGAGACTGATTGCGAATAGTAGGTAAAGTTGTAAAAAAAATTGTGCCGTTTAATTTAGTTAGAAGAAATTATATACTGTTGTTTGCCTCGAAAGGATGACCTTCACTAATCGAAAACAGAAGGGTCCTACGAGATTAAAAAGTTTTTTTTTGGAAAATTTCAAGGAAATCTGCCGTCGCTATCTTTCAGGAGTAATGAATAATCTATTTATTGTGCAATAGCTCACAAATTACATAAGAAATTAAAATATATTAAATAAGTCCGATGCAACGAACTTTGATTAAGAAGACTCTAGCGAGAGAAATCGATCACATGTCTTCCACGTGGACCATTCACCCAACTAACTCAATGGTGGGCACAAGATTAAAAAGTCGATAATGTATCTCTAGGGATTAATTTTGGCCAACATTTTAACAGATTGCCATTATTAATCCTTTTTATCCACTCCCTCTTTTGTGTTTTTATTACTCAATCATGCTTCTTGTAATCATTTCGTTTCCCACTTCACTTTTTTCTTTATTTCTTTTATCTTCCCCTTGACAACTCCACCGGACTCAATCCCATTCCTTAATTTATGCTTAAATCTTTTATATTTTGGTTGCCAGTTAACCCAATCTTCTTGCAACATTGAGAGGATAATAATTTCAAAATGACCATATTTGCTCCTGGTTTTCCAAATCCATAGATCTCATAAAGCTGTCCTTGGCAAGGATATTATCAGGGAAAATAATCTTTTATAAAGAAAAATAAAAGGTAATTCGGTGCAAAAAATATCCCGCGTTTATGTCGCGTATGAGGAAGGACCGTACCCGTACGGAGGGTGTAGTACTGTGGACATCATACCTCAATGCAAGCGTTAATGACTGCTTCCATGGCTCGAACCTTTGACCTACGTAAGAAGAAATTTAAATTATAATATCGAGTAGTGATTTGACAAACAGTTTCATAATCTCTTACTCAGTAATGCCAAGTTTTTTTTTTTGACCATGCATGAGGCCGTGGAGTTATACAATACTGTTTGAACTATGGCCACTTGAGTACCTGGTATTAGCTAAACTCTGGTCTCTAATTGGTTTCAAATTACCTAATCTTTGATATATCCATGGGATCGATGATGACTGCAAAAAAACACTTAAAGTGTATTAAGAAGTAAGTTGTGGGTCAATGACAAGCATATGTTAAAGCTAGGGAATTGAATTATGAATAGACAATAAAACTGCTTAGCCATGACTAAGCTGAAAGATATAAGAAAGATAAGTACATTATTTACATTATTTAAAGGATAACAAGGACGTCGAGGAGTTATTCTTTTGGACACCTCATTAGTGAGTAGCTGAAGCAACAAAAAGCGATGAAGACATGAAGTAGTGTGGTAATAGGTTTACTAACACTTAACCGTGAAACGGATATACAATTATCGATGTAAACTTGAATTCAAGATTTAAATTTAGGAAAAATCCTTTTGGCCACACCGTTTTTGGTCAGATTGACCCAAATGGCTTCATTTAGGTAATTTTACCCCCCAATTAGGGTTTCAGGTGTATTTCTATACCCAAAATGCCCTTTCAGTACCCTTTTGAATATTTCTCTCCCACCATTTAATATTTATCTTCTCAATACATGGAAGATCTCAAAGATTCAAACCCTATTTTCCATAAAGCTTTTCTTTTCTTTTATTTTTTTTACTTATTTCCATTCTTTTCTTTTTGTAGTATACACCCATATAATTCGAAATAATTCATCTATATACATGTATTTAATTGTGCATTTCGTATATGTTTAGTATTTGAGTGTGTACTTCGTATATTTTTTTTTAGTAGGTCTTCAAAGCCCTACTATTTAAACACATGATACCCTACTTAAACAAACCCTAGATAGCTGAAACCCATACTTAAACAAACCTTCATTTAAACCCCTATGTTCTTCTCTTCAAAGCCCTACTAGTTAAACACATAATACCCTGCTTAAATAAACCCTAGATGGCCAAAACCCATATTTAAACAAACCTTCATTTAAAATCCTATGTTCTTCTAAGTTTTAGTTAATAGATTAAGGATATATTCGAAGTAGAATAATGCTTCCAAAGTATATGTTGTATTTTCTAGTAAAAGTCCAGGAATATACTACTCATGGAGTGAATGTTCTCCTATGGTTATCGGGGTTAAGCGTAGCATCTTCCAGTCTTTCAAGTCTCACGATGCGGCCATATCGGCATTCGATGAATTTGAAAAATCTGCGGAAGGTAAACAAAAACTCAAATCTATGGTGTTTGTTGTTTTTTATGGTAAGAAGTCGGGAATATACAAAAGTTGGTCTGAGTATGTTAAAGTGCTTGTTGGAGTCGAGGGTAGCTACTTTCATGCTTTCCAATATTATGATGAAGCCTTAGAAGCCTTCAACAAATTTAAAAAAACAAGTTTTCACAGGAAAAGTCATCTTCAAGCTTGGCCGTTGAAGAAAGTGAAGAAGTGGTAACAAATGAAAGTGCAACAAGTGCTATTTTATCTACTATGTTAGCGGCATATTTATTGGGTTGAAGCTATCTGAAAATGTTGGAAAGTAATTATGTCAAATTTAGCTCATATGTTATCTTGTATTTGAAAAGTGTTTGTTATTTCTCTTTGGTGTGCAAGAGTTGATGACTTTGTTTTTACTTTTGAATATCTAGTATTGTAATGAAGGTGGGTATGATTATTTTATGTTTAATTTCTTCATTAGTTCATTATCTATGAAGTTCGAATTTTGTGACTTCTTTAACATTTCGATCATGTTTAACCTTTGGTGTGATCTTTATCCGGTTAATATGTGGTTTATGAATTATGTAGATTTCAAAAATGTAATAATAAATGTTTAAGTATTAAATATTTGAAGCAATCAGCTTAGGTGACACTTTTGGATAACATTATTTTAGTTTCACTAGAATTAAAATCAGACATTGTGTTATTTAATTTTCTGATATATTTTGGTCTGATTTTTGTAAATAAACTCTGTATTGATTAAGTAAAACCAAATACTATTTAATTACATGCAAATATTTCCAACTTGTTACTTGTAGAAATTTTGTGCTGGTTCAATTTTCTGAATTAAAGCTTTTGAAATTGGTTAAATTATTTGAGACCTACATATGTTAAGATCTACATAATTCACGGTGAAGCTTAATTATGCATCTTCTTTCGTTTTAATTTTCTGAGATATGCCTCAATTTTTTAATTAATTTAGTGAAATAGAAATTTCACCTACACTATGTTAGCATTATTGTTATGGCTATTCTTCCTTAATTTATTCTTTTAATATTAGAGTGATAATTTTTATATTGTTATAGATAGGCAAAGTGACCATATTTTTACCTCAAAAAGGGTATTTCTTTTGGTTCCATAATATTTGGAACCAGGGATTAAAGGAAACAAAAATATTTTAAAACATGTAACAAAAAATAATAACCAAAAGTATAGGAAGAAGAAGAAATACTAAATAAGCATTTTCATTGATTAATTGATAATTTTTAACATATTCCAAATAATATTTGGAAAATACTTTTAGCATACCATGCTAATAACATGGAATGCATCACAAAACAACAACAAAAAACACAAACTATTACTCTTTACTCTTTTGGTTAACAAACTTTGAAGCCTTGGAAGCTGCTTTAGTATCACTACTTATAACAATCATGGTTCTTCATCTTGCTCCGTTAGAAGTTCCTCAAGCATGTCGAAGCAGTAAGTGAGAGGGTAAGAATCAAGGAGAAGACGTTTAACATAGTCTGCTCTGATTTCCCTTGTCAGACGTAGCATCAACAGGTTTGTCTCCGTCTTCAAGTTCTTCAACTTGTTCCTAACATCCTGGTACATGATGTTATGGTTGATGGTTGAACCATGTAGAGGTTCATCGACAATTTTCTTAATAGGGTTCTCAGAGAAATTTGAATTAGAAAAGATAATTTGGATGAATGAGATTAATAATGTATAGAGTTGTATTTATAGTATAATTTTTGAATATTTCTAGGATTAGGGTTAGGGTTTGTATCTTAAAATTTGAATCACAATCTTCAATGAACCCTTTATACTCCTCAAAAAAAGACTTTACATTCTTCAATGCATCCATTTAGTTTACCCAAAATTCTTTTCATGAGCTCTTCATCCAACCGTAAAAATATCTGGTTGGATAATGTTTTCTAGTACCTTCTTTTTGTAAATTTTTTTACTAAATTTCTATTAGACTATTTTTTTCTAGTAAATATTTTTCTTAATTTTCTCTTATCGAACTTATTAACATTCGAAATTTGCTTTAAGATCCAACTAATATTTAATGAGGACTTATATAAAGATAGATTAGTTCTTAAGAATAATAACTTAAACACATAATATTTGAAGTATGGTGCATTAAGGTACTACAATCAATAAAGAAAAATAAAATATTGGAGAGCAGGATTTAGATTTGTAGAAATAAAAAATTATCAAATGATTCTTTTTTTTCATTTGCTAAGTTTTTCAAAATAAAATTATCCGATATTACATTAGGTGTGACATCCTAATATATATATTTTTTGAATCCCTTTTTATGAATCCCTGGTTCTTCCACTTTTAATTTTCTTCATTTTATATGACAATATTTGCTTATCTGATACAAAAATTAAGAAAATATTTAATTTATAAATTATACATGTAAAATATTCTAATGAAAATTTTCAGTAAAATCACAAAAAAAATTCTCTTCTCCATTTCAAAAAAATTCGATTGGTAGGTTACCATTTAGCTTCTCATGCCAACTATTTAGCTTCTCAATGAAGCATTTATTATTCTCAACCGTTTTAGTAGTGTGTAGGTAGAATTAGGTTGAATTTGAAGTCTACGATTTTATTCTCAACCGGTTGGAAATATGTTGTTACAACATCATAATGTCTCTGATTAATATGGAAAAAAACAAATAAGCCGAATGAACAAATCCATAAAATTATAGAAGAAGAACTTAAGGTACAACCTTCAAATGGCTGTACATGAATTTCTGAAACCAAGCATTCTTGAAGAATTAATTTAAAAAAATAAAAATAAAAAATAGTCGTTGAAATTGATTTCATGCGTAAGAAATGAAAACTGTTATAGCAAATCAAAAGCACAAGTAGCATAACTAAATCAACAATAAAAGGTTAGAGATCATAAAGGGATAGAAAAATACAAAACACATCCTAAAAACGAATCAATTTCAACCGGATTATGATCATGAGTTCCTTCGCCCTTCACTTCAATATTGAAGTCAACATATAGTGATGAAACATCCACCAACATAAATTTGACGACGAAACCTCGCTTGACATAATTATCCAAAATAAAAAGTTTTCAGCCTTCTTTGAACCTTCTTCGATCACCAACGCTCATAGATACAAACCACTTTTTGACATGATAATGAAGAAGTGTAGTTTCAACTGTTGGAGGAAGATGTTTGTAGATTTTTCTTGGAATATACTGGGGAAAAAAATAATTTTATTAAGTTTTCGGAAAAGATAAAGCTTAAACACAAAAAATATATATACAACACTGATGCATAACCAGATCGTCGTAGTTGATGTATGAATCAGTCATAACCACTTCAAAAGTTGGAGGATTCTCTTCTTCATCCTCACTAGTAGAAGAGTAAGTTAGGGATCATTTGGTAGAGTGAGAGGCGTCCATAGTTAGTGTTTGTAGGAGAATGTGTTTTTAGATCTTTAGTGTTTGAGTACATGAGAGTATGAGATTATATATTAATAACACACCAACCCATTTAACTTCCCCATGGTACATTTACTCTTCCAATACATGATTACTAATCAATAAATTTCGGAGTTTTTTAATGATAAATAATTTTTTAAAAAAAATCTAGTAATATGAAGATTGAAATTTTATGCATAACATTTGAACAGAAAAAAGTACAACAACCATAACTAAAGCTTTGAATTTAACACAAACACATCCTAGTACCAAGTAAAAAATGAATTAGTACAAACAGGATATCTGTCTCCCTTCATGTCCACATTGAAGATAGCACGCAGTGGTGAAACATCAACCAACGTAAATTTGACGAAGAAACCTCGCCTGATAAAATTCTCTAATACAAAAAGTCGCCAGCCTACCTTGAACCTTTTTTGATCACCAACGCTCATAATTACATACCACTCTTTGCCACGATGGTGAAAATACGCATGTTCTAATCTTGAAGGAAGATTCTTGTAGATTTTTCTTGGAATATACTGAAAAAAGGAAAAAAAAACAATACTATTAAGTTTTTGGAAAATATAAAGCTTAAACACAAAAAATATATATAAAATAATTATGCATAACCAGATCGTCGTAGTCAATGCATGAATCAATCATAATCACTTTAAAAGTTGGAGGAATCTCTTCTTCAGTATCACTGCTAGTAGAAGAGTAAGATATGTCATCACTGCTAGTAGAAGAGTAAACTAGGGCTCGTTTGATTGACGGAGAGGCATCCATAGTTTAGGGTTTGAGTATGTGAGTTTTTTTAGGTCTTTAGGGTTTGAGTATGTGACCATATATATAGGGGCCAAGCCAGTCCAAAAATATATATCAAACAACCTCCTGATCAAAAAGGGTGTATTGCATGAATTTCTCAACACCGGGGACAACTTGATGATCGTCGGAGCTGCTAACTTCACAATGATACAATTTTCTTAGTTGTGTCTTGAAAAATTCATATACTATACGTGTATAACATTGAATTGCCTGCTCCTCCCACTTGAACATTTACTCGTACACAATTTGAAAGCCATTTGACCTGTATTCTGCTTCCAACTCTTTCTCATGCTTAGCTCTTATAGCTCACTCATACTGGTAAACAAACATCCTAAGAGTGCTTTGACGGGTAATATATCCATCAAAGAACGCATGCATCCCCTCACTTCTTTGCATAGATAGCATACCAGCCCAAAAATACACATCAAGGTACACATGATCCCATTTTTCCTTCTCAGAGTAAAGCTTGTTGAACCAATTCCTTGTATGTAAATTATACCTTGCAATATATTCTGTCCATTTTCTCTCAAAAACTTCAACAGTAATGCTATCAAGGACCATGGATTTAAATTCTCCATGTGCAATTTTAGAAGAACGAACACCACTTAAGTAAAGAGGCAACTTTGAGAATATATGCCAAATACAATACCTATGTATTGTATTTGGCATCACTTCAGCAATGACTACCTTAATGCTCTGACACTGATCAGCTATGACCGCATCTGGATGAACTTTTCCCATGGCATCAATCCAAGTTCTAAAAACTAATTTGTAACTATCGATGTCTTCATGAGACATGAGAGCACATCCTAGTAAGATGGACTGTCTATGGTGATTGATGCCAAAAAATGTAGCACATAGCATATTATATCGATTCACAAGGTACGTCGTACCAAAGCATATTGCATCTTGGATTTGCTCATACACTGCCTTAAAGTGTGAATGCACCCATACCACATTTCGCAGCCTACCAATATTATCAACATCTATTGAATAGAAAAACTCATTATCCTTTATCTGGATTTCACGAAAAAAGTTGAGTAGCGACTGTGCGTCCCCTTCTTGCATTTCAAAATTCCTACTTTTCAAAATATAATTTCTACAATCCTTTGGAGTACAACCCAAATTTTGCGGTCCACCACGTTGAACCTCAGCAAGTCTAATATTCTTGGAGGGTCTATTGCCAGATCGATCGTGAGCTACAAGATCCCTCTTCAAAGAATCACAAACAGACCTATGTCCAGCCATCAGGCGTAATACGGATGGGAGAAAATCATGATTGTGATCGTGAACGACCTTAGAGATGCGCCAATAATCAGAATCATCCAAAACAGCAACTAGCCTATCTTTACAATTGTTACTCTTGGTGGTAAACTTGATTTTGTGAATCCTAGCCCTATCACAATAGTGGGTTATATATCTAAAAGTGTCACTACCCTTCTTGTTGGAATTTCTTTTGACGACGGAGAATCCTCTCAGTCGTGCATGTTCTTTGTAGAATGCAAACAAAGTATCTTTATCTCTAAATCACATTCCAGAGATTGGACCTACAACTACATCCTTTTCAGTGAATTCATTCTCCATTTCCCGATCAACATCACATAATTCTAACTCATTTCCTAAAACTTCCTCCTCATCATCATTAGCTTCTCCATGATATTCTCCATCGGCTTCTTCATCATCATCATCATCTAAGTGCACAACATTGTTGAAACTTTCGTGAGAATCAACATCGACCCATTCGTATTCATTCAACAAACTATCGTCTGATGCCATCCCTAAAGATCTGTACAACTCGTCCCTAACTCGATCAAACCTATTATCTTGGTTGATATTCATAGTTGTTGTATTTGTGTTGTGTTCATTTGGATTCATATTTTGTTGCACCGCCAAATTTTCTTGGTTTGAATCCCATTTTAGAGAAGGAGAAAGTGTCCGCTGGTTTAGGGCTTGGCAAGGAGGAAAGTGTCCACTGGTTTAGGGTTTGGTAAGAGGAAGTATACAAAATCGTATACCGTTTTTGTTTTTAAGAAAGGAAGAAAATACAATAATTTCTTAAAAATTAAAAAACGTATAATTTGTATAAAATACACATAAATACAAATATAATACACAAGACTCTTCATAAAAAGTGTCCGCTGGTTTAGGGTTTGGTAAGGAGGAAGTATACAAAATCGTATACCGTATTTGTTTTTAAGAAAGGAAGAAAATACAATAATTTCTTAAAAATTAAAAAACGTATAATTTGTATAAAATACACATAAATACAAATATAATACACAAGACTCTTCATCTCCCAACATTTAATTTTCGCATACTTCAAGACTTGGAATTTAATTTTGTATTTTGGAGGGAAAATGTAGGCTAATTAGTTAGAGGGTTTTTATGTCTTTTCACTGGTGTGGCCAAAGTTGGTCACACCAGTTGGACCGTTTAGCATCTCCCTAAAATTTAATGGGTTCACTCTTTAGGGTTTTAATACTATAAAATATTAGTAATTTCCTTACATATATTTTATTTTATGTGTAAAAAATATCGAGTTTAGCTAAATCCGGTAATTATGTACCCCATCCACCTCCGTATCGACGAGTTTGTGATAGGATAATTAAACTTTTTGATTCTGAATTAAAGGTTTCTGGTAAAGAGCACTCTATAGCGATATATAGAGAAGATAGAGAGAAGGTGGAAGTGGAGGAGAAGAACTTTACTCCATTTTCTGAATATTGAAATGTACAGTCTACCTATTTACATAGTACTTTTCACTACTTATAGGGATTAACTACTAACCACTATATTACTCCACTAATTAGTTATAACTAACTAACCATTAACTAATTCAACACTTTAAATATATAGGATCCACATTCCTCAACACTCCCCCTCAAGTTGGGGGATGAAATACATTCTTCATTCCTAGCTTGCTCAGTAAGTACTCATGTTGTGGTTTGCACAGTGCCTTAGTTAGTAAGTCTGCGATTTGCTCTGTTGTTTCAACATGCTACGTTTGAATTAGTCCTTGCACCAATTTCTCCCTTACAAAATGACAGTTAATATCTATATGCTTAGTCCTCTCGTGAAAGATAGGATGTGCAGCAATTTGAATAGCTGCTTTGCTATCACAGTGCAATGACACAACTAATTTGATATCCATGCACAGCTCTCTGAGTAGCCCAACTAGCCATACAATCTCAGCAACTGTGGTTGCCATACTTTGAAATTCTGCTTCAGTTGAGCTTCTGGACATTATTCCTTATTTTTGTTATTTCCAGGAGATTAGTGCACCACCAAACTTTACCACATATCCAGAAATTGATCTTTAGACTCCACACATGCTCCCTAATTAGAATCATAATAGGCCACAAGTTGATTGCAGCTACCAATAGGCATAAAGAGTCCAAGTCCTGGTGTAGACTTAATGTACCTTACCACTCTCTTTGCAGCTTCCATATGGGAAACTTTAGGTGCATGCATATATTGACTGAGCAATTGTACTACAAATGCTATGGTTGACCTTGTCATAGTTAGGTACAATAATCTAGCTATCAATCTCTAATAAATGCCTTTATCTTCAAGCAATATATCTTCAGATGCATTATTTCTTACTTCCTGATCAAACTTAACAAAAGTGAATTTATGATTGAACTCAAGAAGTGTACAGACTGGTTTTCCACCTGCTAGGCCAAGTTCAGAAACCAGTTCCAAGGCATACTTTCTTTGACACATCAAGACACCCTTTTGAGACCTTGAGAATTCAATCCCAAGAAAGTACTTCAATTCTCTCAAATCCTTCATCTTGAATCTTTCCTGTAATTCTTTTCTATCTTGTATGATAATAAGTAGACTATTGCCTGTGATCAGCAAGTCATCCACATATACTAGCACTATCACCAGTTCTGTTCCTATCTTTTTAGTGAAAAGAGAGTAATCATAATGGCTTTGCACAAACTTCATATCTAGGAGTGCTTTTGTCAGTTTGAGATTTTATTGTCTGGGTGCTTGCTTCATCCCATATATGGACTTGTGTAATTTGCACACTTTCTGATACTCTCCCTAACTTGAAAAGCCATCTAGAATGTGTATGTAAATGTCACGACCCGGATTTTCTACCGTCGGGATCGTGATGGCGCCTAACTCTTAGAATGCTACGCAAGCCAACAGATACAGTTCTAACATATTAATCCTTAACCAAAACAGTGATAAACAATAATTAAAACTAAATAGATATGAAGTGCGAAACTTTTATAACAGTTTAAAATACTAATACATGACTACCCCAAAGATCTGGTGTCACAATCTACAAATTTCTAAGAATTTTCTACAAACACTGGTTTAAAAGAAATACATCTATTCTCAAAATGAAAAGAGACAGGAAATCTAAGATAGAAGGAAGGGGACTCCAGGGTCTGCGAACGCCGGTAGATCTACCTTGGGTCTCCTGTGGACTGAAGGCAGCAACCCAACTCTAATAACGAAAATGTAATAACAGAAAATAACAATAACAGAAATGTAACAGACAATAATGGGAAAGGGAAAACATGCTGAGGGGACTATGAATATTCTGAAAGATAGTACGGTACAGGAACACAGTAAATATCATGCTTTGAACCAACAAAAATAATAACACAGCAATCATGAACACGACATCACCCTTTGTACTTTTACTCTCGTCCTTAACATAAGAAACAACAGAAACAGCATGACATCATCCTTCGTGTATTAACTCTCTCATAATCATGGCACGACATCACCCTTCATGTATTATCAATATCAAAATACGCACGACATCACCCTTCGTGCATTAACACTCTCAGAATATGGCACAACATCACCCTTCGTGCTTTATCACTCACTCACAAAACATTGCACGGTATCACCCTTCGTGTTTTATACTCTTCCTCACCTAAACAGTAGAAACAATAACAATCTAAGAAGGGAATCATCAATAAACAACCTCGTTCAACATTTCACTTCACAATATGAATCTCAACTTGAGTCAACACTCAACAATTATCCAATACCAAAAAAACATAATAAGACTTGTTTAACAAGAGTAATAACCAGTTAAGCATGAACAGTACGTATAAAAAAACACAACGGTCACAAGTATGAGACTCACTTGCATGCTATGACCCGACAATAACGTATGGATACTCGTCACCTCACATATACGTTGTACTCAATAACTAAACATGTCGCAAATAAGGCAACAATACCTAATCCCACAAGCTAAGGTTAGCCACAACACTTACCTTGATTCCACGGCCAAAATCAAGCCCCAATTATCGTTTTACCTCTCGATTCCACCTACAATACACTCGTATCTAGTCATAATTAACTTAATAATATCAATTATCGCTAAAAAATCAATTACAATGCAAAATTACAAGTTTCCCAACATTTTCCCAAAAAAGTCAGAAAACTAACCCTAGGGTCGCTTGGTCAAAACTCGAAGTTCGGACCAAAACTCGATTACTCATTCACCCACAAGCCCGAATATACAATTGATTTTGGAATTCGACCTCAATTTGAGGTCTAAATCCCCAAATTTTTAAATTTCTAAATTCTACCCAAAAACACCAATTCCACCATGAAAAACCCTAGATTTTGTGATGAAATCCTGTAAATAGATCGAAAGAAGTAAGTTAAGAATCATTTAACTATGATTTGGGGGAAAATGGTCTTTGGAAAATCGCCTCTTGAAGTTTAGGGTTTGAAAATTTGAGAAATGAATCAAAAATCCCATCTAAACTCCTTTTGAACAGTTGCAGGTATCGCATTTGCAATCACGGGTTCGCAAATGCAGACATTACTTCGCAAATGGGAAGGTTGGCCTGGTCTGCTGGCATCGCAAATGCGAACAAATGTTTGCAAATGCGGCCCCTGTTCCAGTCACAATTGCGACTATGAGCTTAGCAAATGCGAAGGTCCCTTCCTAGCCTACTGATCGCAAATGCGAACCTTCTTCACAAATGCAATGCTCGCATTTGCGAGCCAGACTTTGCAAATGCGAAGTCTGCAGGCCTGCAACATACCAGAATTTTTTTTATGTTTCAAATCACTTTGTAGCCTATCCAAAATTCACCCAAGCTTTCGGTACTCCAAACTAAACATGTACACATGTATTAAAATATCATACGAACTTGCTCGTGTGATCGAATCGCCAAAATATCACTTAGAACTATGAATTCAATACCAAAACACATGAAATTTTCAAGATAGTTTCAAACTTTCTATTTTCTCAACCAAAGGTCCGAATCACGTCAAATCACTTCCGTTTTTCACCAAATTTCACATATAAGGTTTAAATATTATAATGGACCTCTACCGGGCTCAGAACCAAAATACAGGCCCGATACCAGCAAGTTTAAACATTATTCAATATCTAAAAACTATTATATTTCCAGTTTTAATAATTTTCTTCAAAAATTCATTTCTCGGGCTAGGGACCTCGAAATTTAATTCCGGGTATACGCCCAAGTCCCATATTTACTACGGACCCTCCAGGACCGTCAAAATACGAGTCCGGGTCCGTTTACTCAAAATATTGACCGAAGTCAACTTAAATCAATTTTAAAGGCAAAAACCTAGTATTTTCTCAAATTTTCACATAAAGGCTTTCCGAAAATGCCCGCAGACAGCGCATGAAAATCGAGGAGAAATAAAATGAGGTCTTGAAGGCCTCGAAACCCCGAATTGGTTTCTAAAATACGAGATGACCTTTTGGGTCATCACATTCTCAATCTCTACTACCAAGTCACCCTGCAAGAATGCATTATGCATATCCATATGGAAGGCATACCAACTGGAGGCAGCATCTATGGTAACTACAGCTATCACAGTAACCATTTTGGCTACTAGTGAGAATATTTCTGTATAGTCTAGGCCTTCCTGTTGGCCGTAGCATTTGGCAACTAATTTGGCCTTATATCTTTCCACCTCACCATTAGATCTATACTTGACTTTGAAAATCCATTTACATCCAATAGGAACTTTGCCTGGTGGCAGGTCTACTATAGAACATGTGTTGTTTTCTTCCAAAGCTAAGATCTTAGCTTGCATAGCTTCTACCCACTTAAGATCAACACTAGCTTCACTAAGGAATTAGGTTCAACAATGGCAGAATAAGCAGCTAAAGAGGCTTGATAAGCAGGAGAGAGCTGACCATAAGACACATACTGTGAGACAAGATATGAGCATGTAGACTTCTGAGGCTGAACCACATAATCAGTGAGTCACACAAGAGGTTTAGAAGGTCTTGAGGATCCCCTAAGTGCTGCAGGAGGAGTTAAATGATCAGTGGAAATCTCTGTAGGCAAAGATGATGAAGGATCATCACTAACAGGTGTAGGAGGAAATGACTGAGTGATAAGAGAAATGTTGCCAGAAGATAATTGTTGAGCATTCTTATAAATGGGTGATGAGTCTGTGAACTCAAGAATAGGAAATAGATAAGGAACAACAGGCCTCACATTCTTAAAAGGAAAGATATCTTCATTGAACACAACATCTTTGCTCACAAAGAAACCTTTGGAGTGAAGATCATATAGCACATAGCCCTTTTGAGAATAGGAATACCCCATGAAAACTGCTGGGACTGCTCTAGGACTGAACTTGTCTACTTCCTGTATTTTGGTGGCATAACATAAGCTCCCAAATACTCTAAGATGTTGAATGGATGGACCTTTCTGATAAAGTGCCTCAAAGGGAGTCTTTCCCTGAAGAAAAATAGTAGGTAGCCTATTCATTAGGTAAACTACAGTGGACACACATTCACCCCAGAAATGCAAAGGTATATAGGCCTGAAATCTTAGTGCTCTAGACATATCTAGAATTGATCTGCGTCTTCTCTCAACAGCTCTATTCTGTTAAGGAGTGTACACACAGGAACTTTGACGAAGAATTCTAAGATTTTGCAATAAGGAGGTCGCTTGATCATTCAAAATTCAGTGTCATTATATGTTCTAAGACATTTAACAGAGGTCCTGAACTGATTTAGCCATTGCCAGGAAGTTTTTTAGTGCCACAATAGTATCATCTTTAGTGGTTAGAAGAAACATCCAAATATACTTTGAGTAATCATCAACTAAGGTCAAGAAATATCTTTTGTTATCATGGGTAGAAATCCTATAAGGACCCCAAACTTCTGCATGCACAAAATCAAAGATAGAAGTAGAACATGAAGAGCTAAGATGAAAAGGAAGTCTGGACTGTTTTGCAAAGGGACATACAGTACAATGATCACCAATCAGGTGCAAATCACTTAAGCTATGTATTTTCTGTACTATATTTAGAGGAGCATGTCCTAACTTTTTATGCCACAGTTCAAACTTATTGCAAGATCGTGTGGTGCTCTCACTAGTCTTACTAACACACTTATTTGTACTACTAACAATGGTATTTATAGTTGGTGGTAAATGTTGCTCAGAAAATTGCCTGTTTTCAGTCTTGAGAATGTAGAGACCAAGTTTTTCTTTACCAATCCACAGGACCTTCCCAATGAAGAGTTTCTGAAAGACACAGAAATCAGGGAAGAATGCCACCATATACCTTAGTTCTTTTGTGATCTTATAGATTGAGAATAGATTATACTTGAATTCTGAAATATGCAATATGTTCTGAACTTTCTTATCTCTGAAAAAAGAACAAACCCCAGGGTATGTAATAACAACCTTCTCACCAGTAGGGAGATATACTTTGTTTTTATCTATTTCTGATAATTCTTTATAAGAATCTAATAGATATAAACTATGCACCATGTGATTAGAAGCCCATATATCTATTATCCACTTATGATTCTCCAAGGAAGACATAAAAGCATGTATGTTACCTGTTGTTCATGTAGTTGCTGAATTAGCTACAGGTTCAACATCCTTGCCTTTGTTCAACATCTGCAATATCTATTGGTACTGTTCAGGAGTAAAGAACTGAGCTGGAGACTGAGAGTAGAGTAAGGAATCACTTTGAGATTCTGAAAATTGACTGCCATAGTTGCTTACATTGTTGTATTGAGAAGTGAAATTTCCTCCTCTCTTCTTATTTTTGAAATCACTTGGATATCCATGTAGTTTGAATCAATTCTCATTCGTATGTCCTTTGCACCTGCAGTACTCACACTAAACTGGTGACTTGTTGAATGAATTTTTAGTTTTATAACCTCCAGTGTTTGTAGGACCTCCATTGTTGTTGTAGTGTCTATTACTCATCATAGCTGCAACTTCATTGACATCATTAGAACTATACACACCCTTTATATTGATCCTTTGGCTTTCAACATTAATAATCATAGCATAAGCTTGATTCAAATTAGGTAGAGGCCTAGTTATCAACACCTGATTCTTAACATTTTCATATAAGTCATTAAGCCCAGTGAGAAATTGATAGAGTTTTTGAAGTTGATAATGCTCAACATGCTTCTTTGACTCAGGACAACCACAAGTAGGAAGAGGAGTCAATGTTTCATACTCATCCCACAGTTCTCTAAGTCGAGAAAAGTAAATAGATATAGAGGATACTCCTTGTGTTAGTGTAGCTATTTCCTTATGCAAGTAAGCTGCCCTAGAAGCATTAACTTTGTCAAATCTCTCCCTAAGATCTTCCCAAACAGTATAGGCATCTGATGAATAGATTACAGTACTAAGCATATTAGGAGACACAATATTCATACTCCATGCAAGCATTATTGCATTACATCTATCCCATAGTTCCTGAAGACTAACATCATAGTTGCTCTTTTTGCGGGTGCCTATAACAAATCCTAACTTGTTTTTGCCATGCAATATAGTTTTCAATGACCTACTCCAGATCAAGTAATTTTCAGATCCTTGCAATTGAATAGAAATAAGGACTGAACCTTGCATATCAGATGGGCGAATATACAGAGGATGATGATGATCTACCGATTGAGTTGCATTCATCGTTGCAAGCTGAGGATCAGTAACATCTTCATGAACCGACATGGTTATGAATTGAGAAACTTCGAGAGTTTTGAATCGAAGAACAGAAATGAAGCTATAGACACATGCACAGATTGATCTCCTCATATATCGATCCAATCTAGCAGATCACACACAAATTTCAAACCCTAGCCTTGAGTAGGTGAAATTAGGATGAAAATCGAACCAACCAGTTGCATAAAGCAAGAAATTGAGGTTGGGATTAAGTATTCCGTCACAGCTGAGCCATCATCACTCGATCAACTGAGGTCTGATACCATGTTGAAGAACTCTAGCTATGATGGTATACAGAGAAGATAGAGATAAGATAGAAGTGGAGGAGAAGAACATTATTCCGTTTTCTGAATATTGAAATGTACAGTCTACCTATTTACAGAGTACTTTCCACTACTTATAGGGATTAACTACTATTTGCTATATTACTCCACTAATTAGTTATAACCAATTAACAACTAACTAACTCTACACTTTATGGACCCACATTCCTCAACAGTTTCGAATTTGAACTTCAAAAATAAAAATTATTTCGGGAACTAAAAACCTCAGTAGATCTGCTAGACTCATTGAACCTATCTGACGCAAATCTGAATGTAAATTTTAGAAAAGAGAAAAAAGAGTATGCAAATGGTGCATTTAGTTAATCCCTGTAGTGCATCATAAATATGAATAATTTTTAAATTTCGATGGATTTTGTTATGCGGAAATGAGCCAATGAGCATTTGGGGAAATAATTATTTTGCTTTTGTATTGGTCAAAATCTGACCATCACGATCGAGCTGACCAACATCCCGCCTAAGTGACCGGGCAGCAAAAGATAGTATAGCCCACTCCATATCCCTTTCCCGACATCTGATGTGTCAGAAAGAGCGGCGCCTAAAAGCACGACTAAGACACATTGGAGGCAAGAGGACGTCGGGCCAAGCAAAGGGCAAGAGTTCCACGACTATATATAGCAAGGGAAAGCTTTCAATGGAGGGGACTGCTCCTCCTATCTCTCTCTAAAGCTAAAAAGCTCTCTTCTAGTATTCTTGATAGAGAAGAATTAATCTCTAGGAAAATATGTAAAGTTGTCTCCTCATCGATTGATGGAAGACGCAATATTGAATCTCAATAAGATCATTTACATTTCCTTCATCCTACATATGATCCATATTGCTAGCTCTTTGATCTGGAATTTATTATGTCTGACTAAGATTTACCCCTTCGTTTTCTTTTATTGATTTGTTCAAAAAGGTTTCGATATCTTTTGATTCAAACAATTTGATGCCGTCTGTGGGGATTTCTTAGTGAAATTTCCTAGTCTCTCCCAGATCAAAGACAAGAAATATGATTACTCACCAAAAGGGGCGCGAAGGAAAAATCCAACCCACGTGAGACAAAGGAGCAGTGCAGTAGGGGGAGGAGAGCCGAACAAAATTAACAAGCTTACAAACCTTCGCCCCATTAACCATTGATACGCTAAACAAGGCGAACGACGTTACCAATCAGTTCTCCCCCATCGGACCACCAGACGGGGGAAAGGAAAGTTTCATTCTAACTCGCCTTCTAATCTCTGCTCAAGTAGGAATACAATGGCCGCACATGCGAACGAATAAAGAAACATCTTAGTTAAAGGACGAAAAACTACTGCAAACAACTGTGATACCGCCCGTCGGCGATACCTCCGAGCCAGAAGACAGGAGTCGGACAAGGAAACTACAATTTGTGTGCAAAGTGAACTTAAGCAAAGTCGCAAAGTTTCACATTCTTCGATGTTGTACCCTTTGCGAGCAATGCCAAATGGAATAGGACTCCCTCAGAAGATATCTGGCTCTCCAAAAACTGGGACTGACGACGGGTTATTATTTCGATAAGTTCGAAATAACACTCCTTAAGGCCTAGGGACTTCGCCAAAAAAAAGAAGAGTTCGACCTCGATCGAACGGCAACGGGTTACTATTTCAATAAGTTCGAAATAATACCCCTTAAGGCCAAGGGCCTTCGCCAAAAAGAGAAAAGTTCGACCTCGATCGAACGACGACGGGTTACTATTTCGATAAGTTCGAAATAACACCCCTTAAGGCCATGGGCCTTCGCCAAAAAGAGAAGAGTTCGACCTCGATCGAACGACGATGGGTTACGATTTCGATAAGTTCGAAATAACATCCTTTAAGGCCAAGGACCTTCGCCAAAAAGAGAAGAGTTCGACCTCGATCAAACGACGACGGGTTACTATTTTGATAAGTTCGAAATAGCACCCATTAAGTCCAAGGGACTTCGCCAAAAAGATAAGAGTTCGACCTCGATTGAATGACGATGGGTTACTATTTCGATAAGTTCGAAATAACACCCTTTAAGGCCAAGGACCTTTGCCAAAAAGAGAAGAGTTCGACCTCGATCGAACGACGACAGGTTACTATTTTAATAAGTTCGAAATAACACCCCTTAAGGACAAGGGCCTTCACCAAAAAGAGAAGAGTTCGACCTCGATCGAACGACAACGGGTTACTATTTCGATAAGTTTGAAATAACACCCGTTAAGACCAAAGGCATTCGCCAAAAAGAGAAGAGTTCGACCTCGATCGAATGACGACGAATTACTATTTGGATAAGTTCGAAATAGCACCCCTTAAGGCCAAGGGCCTTCGATAAAAAGAGAAGAGTTCGACCTCGATCGACCGACGACGGGTTACTATTTGGATAAGTTCAAAATAACACCCTTTAAGGCCAAGGGCCTTCACCAAAAAAGAAAAGAGTTTGACCTCGATCGAATGACGATGGGGTACTATTTCGATAAGTTTGAAGTAACACCCTTTAAGGCCAAGGGCCTTCGTAAAAAAAGAGAAGATTTCTACCTCGATCGAACGACGACGGGTTACTATTTTGATAAGTTCGAAATGACACCCTTTTACGGCTAAGGGCCTTCACCAAAAAGAGAAGAGTTCGACCTCGATCGAACGATGACGGGTTACTATTTCGATAAGTTCGAAATAACACCCCTTAAGGCCAACGGCCTTCGCCAAAAAGAGAAGAGTTCGACCTTGATCGAACGACGACGGGTTACTATTTCGATAAGTTCGAAAGAACACCCCTTAAAGCCAAGAGCCTTCGCCAAAAAGAGAAGAGTTCGACCTCGATCAAATGACGACGGATTACTATTTCAATAAGTTCGAAATAACACCCTTTAAGGCCAAGGGCATTCGCCATAACGAGAATAGTTCGACCTCGATCGAACGACGACGGGTTACTATTTCGATAATTGTGAAATAACACCATTTAAGGCCAATGGCCTTCGCAAAAAAGAGAAGAGTTCAACCTCGATCGATCGAGGACGGGTTACTATTTTGATAAGTTAGAAATAACACCCTTTAAGGCCAAGGGCCTTCCCCAAAAAGAGAAGAGTTCGACCTCGATCGAACGACGACGGGTTACTAATTCGATAAGTTCGAAATAACACCCTTTAAGGCGTAGGGACTTCGCCAAAAAGAGAAGAGTTCGACCTCGATCGAACGACGATGGGTTACAATTTCGATAAGTTCGAAATAACACCCCTTAAGGCCAAGGGCCTTTGCCAAAAAAGAAGAGTTCGACCTTGATCGAATGACGACAGGTTACTATTTCGATAAGTTCGAAATAACACCCTTTAAGGCCAAGGGCCTTTCCAAAAAGAGAAGAGTTCGACCTCGATCGAACGACGATGGGTTACTATTTCGATAAGTTCGAAATAATACCCCTTAAGGCCAAGGGCCTTCGCGAAAAAGAGAAGAGTTCGACGTCAATCTAATGACGACAGGTTACTACTTCGATAAGTTCGAAATAACACCCGTTAAGGCCAAGGGCCTTCGCCAAAAAGAGAAGGTTTCGACCTTGATCGAATAATGACGAGCCACTATTTTGATTAGTTCGAAGTACTAAGGCCAAAGGCCATTAGGAAGAATAGAAGGAAAGAAAAATCGGGACTCGCCATACAGATGTCTATCTCGCACCAAAGCCATAAATATTTGAAATAAAGGTGAAGTACAAGGCAAATAACGAAGAAAAAACTCTCTTTTAATACCAAGGGCCTTCGCCAAAAAGATAAGAGTTCGACCTCGATCGAACGACGACGGGTTACTATTTTGATAAGTTCGAAATAACACCCCTTAAGGCCAAGGGCCTTCGCCAAAAAGAGAAGAGTTCGACCTTGATCGAACGCTGACAGGTTTCTATTTCGATAAGTTTGAAATAACACCTTTTAAGGCCAAGGTCCTTCACCAAAAAGAGAATAGTTCGACCTCTATCGAACGACGACGAGTTACTATTTCGATAAGTTCAAAATAACACCCCTTAAGGCCAAGGGCCTTCGCCAAAAAGAGAAGAGTTCGACCTCGATCGAACGACGACGTGTTACTACTTTGATAAATTCGAAATAACACCCTTTAAAGCCAAGAGCCTTCGCCAAAAAGAGAATAGTTCGACCTCGATCGAACGACGACGGGTTACTATTTCGATAAGTTCGAAATAACACCCTTTAAGACCAAGGGCCTCCGCCAAAAAGAGAAGGTTTCGACCTTGATCGAATAATGACAAGCCACTATTTCGATTAGTTCGAATTAATAAGGCCAAAGGATATCAGGAAGAATAGAAGGAAAGAAAAATCGGGACTTGCCATACAGACATCTATCTCGCACCAAAGCCATAAACAGTTGAAATAAAGGTGAAGTACAAGGAAAATAATGAAGAAAAAACTCTCCTTTATACAAAGTCATTATGCAGACTATCGCAGCTTACATATGGCCCAAGACAACGATTAAAAAAGGGGAGGAAGAAAGAAGAATGAAAAGGAAAGGGGAAAGAAACAACTACAACACACGACGAACAACTATAAAAAAAACAAACAACTGAAAGTAAGTATAGGCAAGGACAACATTCTTCATTCGGCTTCATCATCGCCATCACCATCACCATCACCATCTCCAAGAAGCCCTTCATTACCATCATCCGTACCCCCATTAGCTTCAGGAGTCGCTGCATCATACCCACAATTGATGCGAGACTCCCGCGCTTCACTCGCACTTCTTCATAGGCAGCCTCAGTCATAGTACCCGCCTCCCACAAACTCTTGTACATATCCTACTGGGCTTCGACCTCAGTCACAGTATCCGCCTCCTCGAGCCTTGCCTCCATGAGGGTAGCCATCGCTCTTTCCGACTCCTGTTCGAAT
This sequence comes from Nicotiana sylvestris, assembly GCF_000393655.2. NCBI lineage: Eukaryota > Viridiplantae > Streptophyta > Magnoliopsida > Solanales > Solanaceae > Nicotiana > Nicotiana sylvestris. The sequence goes on along the minus strand of NC_091060.1, from coordinate 169,707,394 downwards.
TAGAGGACGCGAATGGTGTTCTCCAAGGCCGCCGCCCTCGCCGAAGCCTTGGACGAAGCACTCTCGATGTTCTCCAACCCAGTGACCTTGTTCTCCAGCATGATCAATTTCCCCATCCATTCCACGCTCATCGCCTCGACCTTGATCAAGTTCTGATCCATCTCCGCCCGCATAGACCTCAATCTCACCAACAGATGCTCACATTCTGCGGCGACTCCCTTGACCAACTCGAGCTCCTCATCCTTAATTCGAAGTTACTCCTCGAGCACACTCTTGTTGCGGATAGCTTGCATCAACTCCTGGTCCCTTTTCTCCAACTCCGCACCAAAAGCCCGATTACCGGGTTTGCCTACAGCTGCTCATGCATCTCGCGGCACTTGTTACGGTAGCGACGATATTTCTCCAACATCTTCAAGAAAATCTTGGCTCGAATGTTGGCCCTGCGTATGCTTTCCACTTCCACCATATATGTCTGAAAAAGGCAAAGACAGGTTAAAATCGTATCATCAAAAAAGATGAGGGAAAAGCAAAAGTAAGCATAATGTACCCTCAAGCCCATAGCGTCTACCTCGTTCATCAAATCAACATCAAGAACGGATTGAAGGGCCGCATTCTCGGCTTCGGAGCACAACATGCTGAACTGCGGCACCTGATCCTCCGTGTCCTCAAAGAGATTGGTATCCGAAGGGCTCTCAAGAATATGAGCCGAGCCTCTCGCATGAACCACCGAGTGAGTAAGGCCATCTTCAAACATAGTGACATTATCAGGGTCGAGGTCCGACTCGGATTCGTAATCGTCGACCACCACGCCTTTCCCTCTTTCGGCAGTCGAAGGGGGAACACGACCAACTACAGAAGATAAGGGTACGTCCAAAATTATAACGGCGGCCCTAGAGATCTGATTCTCCTCCACGACAGGTTGCTGATCACCGATAACGGCAGGAATTTCTTATTGAACTGAGGCAATGGCCGGTTCTGTCCCTACGGGGGGAGCCATGACAACACCCTCTCCAGAGCCTGTCATGGGAGAGTCGTCCAGATGAATCATTGTTGGGGGCACCGTCTCAAACTCCACTCTCCATCTCTTCAACGGCCCCTCCTATTCCCCAGTAGACGGTGATTCACCTGTCGGGCGAACAACACCGGTCGAGGCCTCGTCCTGAGAAGTGGCCCTCGCAAGAGTAACCAAAGCCGCAGACTCAACTGAAGCAGCCCTCGATGAAGGTCGGGCGATGGGTACCATAGCAGGGTGAGCAGATGAGGTCGGCTGACGAAAAGCTAATAGAGGAGCCCTTGCTCTCCGAACTCTCCCTGACATCGACAAACGATACATAAGAAGCCAAGTAAAAAGAGAGGAAGAATAGCAGACAGAAATGTCATCTCACCTGTAAGAGGCCTGCGTCCGAACCTTTCATTAAAGGTCGACCATGTGTGAATCCCCATTGTATGGGGAAGGATGACACCCACCTAGTCATGAATACCTTCGACAGGCAGAGGGGGCAATCTCTCAGCTGCAAAGACATGATAAAGTTTAGTACCATAACAGAAAACGGTCGGGCATCTCACCGACTAAAGATACAAAAACTTATGTGCAAATATCCACTTCTCAGGGAATCTCGTTGGCTCCGCCACAATGTGTTCAGTCCGTACGTCAAAATAATTCTCGTAAAAACGACGGTTGGTCCTGTCGTCCATCTTCACCACCAGACTCCTCGACCCCTGAGGACGCATGTGAATCATCGCACCGCTTATAAGTTGAAGGGCGAAGATGCTGAGCATATGGTCAAAAGTGACCTCACGACCAGCGAGTTCCACATACTTAAGCAGCATAAGGAATAACTTGTACAAATAAGCCAAAAGTTGTGCGGGGCATACCTCGTAAAAACGGCAAAAATCCACCACCAACAAAGGAAGAGGAAGTGTATACCCTACAAGAAAAGGGTAGGCGTAGGACACGCAGTATCCGGGGCGGTCGAAATGAACTATGTCGTTCCCCACTACCGACCGCATATCAACGTAATTAGGGATTCCCTACCTTTATTTCAACTTTGTGATGTCCTTTCTCTCATAATGGAGTGGACAGATTCCGGTTCAACCCCAGCGGGAGTACTGAAGTCGGTCGACTCTCTCCCAGGGCGAGGCAGGATCTCATTCACTGATGGTACCTCCGCATCTTCCACCACATCTACACCTCCTGTGGCCTGAGAAATATTTTTCGGTACCGGACTAGTGACAGAGAGATCGGCGCGAGACGAATCACCAGCCATTTTGATTAGAAGACACGCCAAAGAAATAATGAAAAGAAGAGATGAAAATTTTCAGTGAACAAGAGGGCAAGCAGAAATTTGGGGTATTAGAAAGAAAGTATATCTGTAGAATTCTCTCAAGTAAAAGGTGAAGAAGTGTGTCAATCGAATGATAAGCTCCCTCTATTTATAAGAGACATAAATCCCCCGAGCGCGAAACCCAAGAGTCGCCAATCGAATCTGATAGGGCACGAAACGTTCCAGTTCCCCAGGAATGTATGTAATAATGGCGGTAACCGCGAAACAACTCTTTGATACCAAACGACGTTTCGGTTCTGAAACCGCCGCAACGGTCCATGGGAATCGAAAGAACGCCGCCACCCCGCCAAAAACCCAAGAAATGTAACTAAGGAACGAAGAGTCAGAAGTCATATTTCGCTCGAATTCGTAACAATTATGATCCGTCTGCTGAGCCCAACAGAAGACGGCCCCGACAGACGGAGGGACTAACTGTATTGGTTAAAATCTGACCGTCACGACCGAGCTGACCAACGTTCCGCCTAAGTGACCGGGTAGCGAAAGATAGTATCCGCTCCATATTCCTTTCCCGACATCCGACGTGTCGGAAAAGAGCGGCGCCGAAAAGCACGACTAAGATACATTGGAGGCAAGAGGACGTCGGGCCAAGCAAAGGGCAAGGGTGCCACAACTATATATAGCAAGGGAAAGCTTTCAATGGAGGGGACTGCTCCTCCTATCTCTCTCTAAAGCTAAAAAGCTCTCTTCTAGTATTCTTGATAGAGAAGAATTAATCTCTAGGAAAATATGTAAAGTTGTCTCCTCATCGATTGATGGGAGACGCAATATTGAATCTCAATAAGATCATTTACATTTCCTTCATCCTACATATGATCCATATTGCTAGCTCTTTGATCTGGAGTTTATTATGTTTAACTAAGATTTATCCCTTCGTTTTCTTTGATTGATTTGTTCAAAAATATTTCGATATCTTAACAGCTTTACCGTCGTTTATTTACATACTTAACAAACAGCAGGAAGTTGGCAATTATTTACACTACGGAGAAACAGAAAAAATATCATCAATAAAAGGCAACAAATTTACTGTACGAGCCGATTTATTTATATTAGGAGTAATGTCTATTACCTATTATTCAATCAAGATTCCAATTAATCTTTGAACAATTTTAGGAAAGAAATGTTTATCTGAACCAGTAACCAAGAATTATTTCAATTAAATCAATTAGTCTATATATATATATATATATATATTTCTGAATTCTTGCAGGCTAAGTAACAGTAATATGTTGAAAATTTTCCTTTCGTTTTTTTCTTACTTTTTCTAGTTTGAAAAATAAAGTTATTCCAATATTCGGCGTGTGCTTAGCTTCTTGATAAATGATGGTGAAAAGACTTGTTGATATTCCAAACGAATAATGCAGGTTAAGATTTTTTGAGAAAGTGCCACGTTATTAATCATTGGACTTCTCTGACAATACGTTTTGTTCACTGATTTGATATTATTGATTCCCCCAAATTTTATTAGTAGTCCCATCCTATTTGACCTTAACAAAGCAATGGCTTTTTAGTTTTCAGTGAGTAATTGAGGTGCGACTTGTCAAAAGAGCAGTTACAAAACAAAATTTTGAAGCAATGGATGATGAGAGTCCAAAGAGGACCCCTACCTCGCCGACTCTAATAATTCCAACCAAAAGAGAAATTGGAAATAACTAAAAGTTAAAGAAGTGACCAATTGAATATGATAAATGAAGACTTAGGGATAGTTTAGTAGGGTATATAAGAATAGTATTGAGAATGGTGTATTAATAATGCTGAGATTATTTTTTATCGATTATTTTTTATGGTGCATTAAAAATAATATGCATTGCGTTATTTTTAAAAAAATTATTTGTTAATAACAATACACCCCATGGTATTGTTGGAAAAGATTGTAAGTGGAAGTTCTATCTTTACATGCTTATTCATGTATTAAAGGTATTGCTAATGTCATAGTTTGCTATAAGATATTGAATAGAGTGTCACTAATACAAGTATTAGTTATACATAGGTTAAAAAATATTATCAAACAAGGATTAATAATATCAAAGTTAATACATGTATTATTTCCCGAATACATGCTACCGAACGACCCCTTATAGTTTCGTGGTAATTGTAGTAGTTTTCTATGGAGTAGGTGTGAGTTTGGTTTTTGCTGTATTCCTGTTACGTCTGCGAATAAAGTCATGCATAAGTAGTTTAAAGAGCGGGAAATACATATAAGATGTAGGATATCCTTAATGGTATAAAATCTTTTTGGAGAAGAACATATGAATGTTGATTAAAGCGGATAATATTGTTGGGCACATGCCCATGTTGTCCAGCCAAAGGCCAATGATCTAATTCTATTCTCTTTTGGTTTCCATTCCTATTCGAAATTGGATTCGGTTTTTGTTCCTATTTAGAGTTGGTTTTGGCTTTAAGAGAAAGCACCACTCATTATCTATAAATAGGATAACCTTGGAAAATTATTCTATGCCCATTGATACAAGTCTTTCAAAGACTTAAGCACATAAGAGTGGGTTTTGAGAGAGCTTTCATAAAGAGAGAAGAGAGAAGAAAAATATTTGTTTTGCTGCAGATTTTTATTCAGACCAGCCAACTTCAAATTATGTTTTTGATTCGTTAACCGTTGGATCGAGCTGAAATTTTGACTGATTGTTCGTAACATCTTGGTCTTGGATTTGAACGGTGAAGATCGGATTTGGGGGCTCTTAGCATCTGATTTCGAGCCTCAAAAATCAGCTTCATTTTTATGGATTATCTTCTTTTTTCAATTGATTAGTTGTTGCTCTTGTTAATATTATTGCTCCATGTTTGGTACTTGTTGTGTAGCCAATTTAGAAAACTATTGTAACCCTCTTATTGTTATAGTGGAGCTTTTTTGGATCTTTGTGATCCTGTGGTTTTTACCTTCGATTTGAAGGGTTTTCCACGTTAAAATTTGGTGTTCTTTATCTTCTTTATTTTCGGATTTGCCTCTTCCTCGACATAACAGTGGTATCAGAGCCGTAGTTATTTATCCGGGTTATTACATAATGGAGGAAAATATGAGCAAGATGGTATATTTAAATGGGAGATATTATAATGTTTGGAGAAGCAAGATGAAAGACTTGTTGTTCGTGAAGAAGATGCATCTACCCGTTTTTTCAGCTCATAAACCCGAGAGTATATTCGATGAAAATTGGAATTTCGAGCACCAACAAGTATGTGGATATATACGACAATGGGTTGAAGATAATGTTCGCAACCATATTGTGAACTAGATACATGCAAGATCATTGTAGGAAAAGCTAGAGACTCTTTATGCTTCAAAAACGTGGAACAACACATTATTTCTGCTAAAGCAATTGATGACCTTTAAATACAAGGAAGGCAGCCATATCCTTGATCACATAAATGATTTTCAGGGCGTCCTTGATCAGCTATCTAGAATGGGAGTTAATTTTGATGATGAGATACAAGGATTTTGGCTTCCTAAAACTCTGCCAGACTCTTGGGAAACTCTTCGTGTTTCTTTGACAAATTCAGCTCCTGGAGGTAAGTTGACCATGCAATATGCCAAGAGTGGTGTGTTGAACGAGAAAGTAAGGAGAAAATCTCAGGGTTCGTCCTCACAAGCAGATATCTTGGTTACAGAAGACCGGGGGAGAGATAGAACAAGAGGCTCAAGGAATAGAGGTAAAATAGAAGTAAGTCAAGGTCCAAATACTATAATATTACATGCAACCACTGTGGCAAGAAAGGACACATCAAAAGGTTTTTCCGCAAGTTGAATCAAGACACTAGAGAAGGAAAGAAAGCTAAAAATAATGAGAACAATGTTGCTGCTATTGTTCGAGATGACCTTCTTTTTGTTTATGATGAAAACGTTATCAATTTGGTATCCTATGAGACGAGCTGGATAGTAAATTCTGGAGCTACCTCACATGTCACACCAAGAAAAGATTTTTTCTCATCTTATACTCATGTTGATTCTAGAGTGCTAAAGATGGGCAATGCTAGTGAAATTAAGGTGTTTGGTGTTGGCACAGTTTGTTTGAAAACTAATAATGGTTCTACGTTAGTTCTTCAAGATGTCAAGCATGCTCCAGACTTTCCTTTCAATTTGATATCCACAGGAAGATTAGACGATGAAGGTTACCATAATGCTCTCTTTAATGGCCAATGGAAGCTCACCAAGGGATCATTAGTAGTGGCTCGAGGAGTCAAGTCTGGTCAATTATATGTGACACAAGGCTCTATTCTTAATGACTCCATAAATCTGGTGGAAAGTAATATTTTATCAGAATTGTGGCACCGAAGGCTGAGTCATATGAGCGAGAGGGCGATTACATGTTTGGCTAAGAAAAGTTTGCTTTCTGGAGTGAAACAAGCAAAGCTGAAAAGGTGTATCCATTGTTTAGCTGGCAAACAGAAAAGGGTCTCCTTTCAAAGTCATCCTCCCTCAAGAAAGCCCGATTTATTGGATCTAGTACACTCTGATTTATGTGGTACTTTTAAAGTAAATTCAAAAGGTGGTGCACTTTACTTTGTGACCTTCAATGATGATCATTCTCGTAAGCTCTGGTTGTATCCTTTGAAATCTAAAGATCAAGCACTTAGCGTATTTAAAGAATTTCAGGCCTTAGCTGAGAGACAGACGGGGAAGAAATTAAAATGTATTTGCACTGACAATGGTGGTAAATATTGTGGTCCCTTTGATAACTATTGCAAGGAAAAAGGAATTCGTCATCAGAAAACTCCGCCCAAGACACCTCAATTGAATAGTTTGGCAGAAAGGATAAATAGAACTCTAGTTGAGAGAGTTAGATGCTTACTTTCAGAGGCTAAATTTCCAAATACATTTTGGACGGAAGCACTTAACACTGTTGCTTATGTTATCAATTTGTCGCTTGCAGTTGCTTTGGATGGTGATGTACCACACAGAGTCTGGTTTGCCAAAGATGTTTCTTATGATTTCATGAGAGTTTTTTGGTGTAAAGCTTGTGTGCATGTTCCTAAGATGAGAGATCGAAACTGGATGTCAAAACTAAGCAGTGCATCTTTATCGGTTATGGTTAAGATGAGTTTGGGTATTGTTTTTATGATCCAATTGACAATAAACTTATTAGAAGTCGTGATGCAATATTCTTTGAAGACCAAACTATTAAAGATATTGACAAAGTTGAGAAGATAGATTCTTAGAGTAATGAGAGCTTAGTTGATATTGATCCAGTTTCAATTACTAAGGCACCTATTGCACATGAAGGAACCCAAGACAATGATGGAGATAGTGATCAAGATCAAAATGATCATCATGGTGTAGATGTTATGGATGCTCCAGTTGATGAAGTTGTGGTTGATCAACAACCAATTCCTGCACAGGTAACTACTTCGAATGCTCCTGAAACCTCTCTTAGAAGATCTACAAGAGAGAAGCAAAAATCCATGTGCTATCCTCCTGATGAGTATGTACTTTTGACTGACATAGGAGAACCTCAGAATTATGATGAAGCCATACAAGATACTCACAAATATCAGTTGATCGAAGCGATGGAAGATGAGATAAAGTCACTCCATGAGAATGACACATATGAGTTAGTGAAATGCCGAAAGGTAAGAGAGTTTTATCTAACAAATGGATATTCAGAATACAGCAAGATAACTATACCTCTGTGTCTAGATACAAGGCAAGGTTAGTTGTTAAAGGTTTTGGCCAGAAGAAGGGAGTTGACTTTGATGAAATTTTCTTCCCTGTTGTGAAGATATCTTCTATTCGTGTGGTTCTAGGCTTAGATGCAAGTCTAGATTTAGAGGTTGAGCAGATGGATGTCAAGACTGCTTTTCTTCATGGTGATTTAGATGAGGAGATTTATATGGAGCAACCTGAGAGTTTTGTAACTAAGGGAAGAGAAAATAATGTCTGCAAATTGAAAAAGATCCTGTATGGATTGAAACAAGCTCCAAGGAATGGTATCTGAAGTTTGAATCTGTCATAGAAGAACAAGGGTACAAAAAAACTTCTTCAGACCACTGTGCATTCTTCCAGAAGTTCTCTGATGATGATTTTATTATTTTACTGCTCTATGTGGATGACGTGCTTATTGTTGGCAAGAATAAATCCAGAATTGCAGTCCTTAAGAAGCAACTGAGCAAATCGTTTGGAATGAAGGACTTGGGATTAACAAAGAAAATCTTGGGCATTCAAATCCACCAACACAGAGATAGAAAGGAGTTATTTCTGTCCCAAAAGTAATACATTGAGAAGGTACTCAAGAGGTTCAATATGACAGATGCAAGAGTGGTTAATACTCCTCTTGCTAAACACTTCAAATTGTATTAGTCAGAGTCCATCTACTGATGAAGATAAAAAGGAGATGTCTTGTATTCCTTACTCTTCTGTCGTTGATAGCTTGATGTATGTTATGGTTTGCACTAGACCAGATATTGCACATGTCATTGGTACTGTTAGTAGATTCCATTCTAATCCTGAAAAAGAACATTGGGATGCAGTAAAATGGATATTAAGGTACTTGAAAGGTACTGTAGATTTGAAGTTGTGCTTTGGCAATGACAAGCCTGAACTTGTTTGTTACACCGACTCTAATTTAGGAGGCAATCTTGATAATTCAAGATCCACTTTCGGTTATTTGATCACTTTGTAGGGGGAGTTGTTTCTTGGCAATCTAGACTACAGAAGTGCATAGCTCTGTCCACCACAGAAGTCGAATATATTGTTGTCACAGAAGATTCCAAAGAACTATTATGGATGAAGGAGTTTATTAATGATCTTGGCTTTGAGAAGCCAAGGTACATATTATTTTATGATAATCAGAATGCTATCTGTCTCACCAAGCACTCCACTTTTCATTCTAAGACCAAACATATAAATAGAAAGTATCATTGGTTAAGAATGGCCGTCAAAGAGAAATTATTTGAGGTTGAGAAGATACACACTGATGAAAATTCTTCGGATATGCTGACAAAGGCAGTGGTTGCAGATAAACATGAATTTTGTAGAAAATTGGCATGCATGAAGCCTGTCAAGAGTTCCTCTACTTGAAGACACATTTGGCCCTTTGGCTGGAGGGGGAGTTTGTTGGGCACATGCCCATGTTGTCCAGCCAAAGGCCTAATGGCCTAATCCTATTCTCTTTTGGTTTCCATTCCTATTCGGAATTGGATTCGATTTTTGTTCCTATTTAGAGTTGGTTTTGGCTTTAAGAGAAAGCACCACTCATGATCTATAAATAGGACAACCTTGGAGAATTATTCTATACTCATTGATACAAGTCTTTCAAAGACTTAAGCATAGAAGAGAGGGTTTTGAGAGAGCTTTCATCAAGAGAGAAGAGAAAAGAAAAGTATTTGTTTTGCTGCAGATTTTTATTCCGACTAGCCAACTTCAAATCACGTTTTCTAATTCGTTAACCGTGGGAGCGGGCTGAAATTTTGATTGAGTTTTCGTAACATCTTGGTCTTGGATTTGAACGATGGAGATCGGATTTGGAGGCTCGTAGCATCTGATTTCGAGCCTCGAACAGCAGCTTCATTTTTGTGGATTATGCTCTTTCTTCAATTGATTAGTTGTTGCTCTTGTTACTATAGTTTCTCCATATTTGGCACTTGTTGTGTAGCCAATTTAGAGAACTTTGTAACTCTCTTATTGTTATAGTAGAGCTTTTTTGGATCTTTGTGATCCCGTGATTTTTACCTTCGATTTGAAGGATTTTCCACGTTAAAATTTGATGTTCTTTATCTTCTTTATTTTCGGGTTTGCCTCTTCCTCGACATAACAAATATCAAACTATGTTAAGAATATTTTGCGGCTGAATTTGCCAAACACTTCCCTTTTCTTACTTTCTCCTCTCATGTAATAGAATCAGGTTTTTAAGAAAACAATTCCCTATCTTCGCAATTACTAACTTGATACAAGGTGCTGTGCAATACTTAATTTTGCCAAAGTATTAGAGAAAAAGGTACTATGAAACACTTATATTTGCACAGAGTATTAGAGCAGTCTGTTATAGTCAGATAATTCTCATGTTAGTGAGACTTCTTCAGTACAGTATATTTTAGATGGATATCTAATTGAAAGTATAATTAAACATTAGCCGATAAGTAATAGGAAATACTACACTGTATAGCTAGAAATAATAGCCAATTATACAAAAATTATATATATATATATATATATATATACACTGTACAGAAATATATATATATATTCTGTATGTTATATACAAAAATTATACAAATTTTTTACACTTTTTCGGCTACCAAATGTAAATAATTTCTGGAGCGGGTTAAAAGTGATAACACCCCTAATTAATACTCTAATAGTATATTTTTGTTGTAAGAAAAAGAACCGAAAAAACAAAAAAGTTAAAAGTGAACTGTTCAGAAAATCAAGAAAAGGAATCAGGACATGATAAAAGTCGAATTGGCGTCCCTATCAAGTATTCGGTAATGAAAATGGTCTCATAACATGAAAGATCTGCGTTGAAATATATCCTGTTTCAACAACTTAATAGTCATTTGATTAATATAGTTTCGTCATAATCATAGCTACAGATAAAATAAGTTTTAAAAAAAACATGAAATGAATTAGGCAAAGATCACTTTTAATTCGCGGCCAAAACTGTTTATATCCGGTAGGCGTAAAAATATATAGTAAAATATATATTTTTTGCATATAACATACAGAAATGTATGTGTATATATATACAGAAATATACATATATTTTTCGGCTATTATTTTGATAGCGGCTATGCAGTATCATTTTCCCAATAAATTAGTCGGTATAAAGTGCATTCCCTGGGATACTTAAAATCTGGACGTAAAGTTTGAATATGACTTTATAATACTAAGATTTGGGTATTTTCTAGGAATGCAATAACGAATTTCAGCTGGATGCCTGAACGTTTATCATCAATGTGGAAGCAATCATACTTTGTGAATAAATATTGACCTTTGTATGGTACTTGAAAACTTGTATTTCACTTCCTTAAAGTATCAGTGGAAGAAAAAGAATAAGAAAAAAGCACTATAGCATAAAAGAAAACAAAATGTTTTATGCTAATTCACGTACGGAATGTTCAGAATGTGTATGGAATTTGCCAATTCACGTCAAGAAAGTGGGTGGATTCTTTCATATCAAAAGCTTAATATCCTCCAAAAAAATTGACTAAAACCAATGTCGGCCCTGATTGTTTATTACTTTCCACATATAGTAGAAGACATAACTTATAATGTGAACCCCACCCCCACCCCCAAAAAATGAGGGGGGGGGAGGGGGAGCTTAACTTTCAGAAATCATTTGGTTCGCAAATAAGTTTTACCGGGATGATAATATGAGAATCATAATACGAGAATTAAATAATGATGAAATTATTTTGTAGATATACTTATCGGTAGATGTTCGATTCATTAAACCAAAAACAAAACATGCGGGGAATAGCATATATTTCTACAGATTCATAGTGCACCATGTGCAGAATGTTCCTACCAAAAGGATTACTGCTAAACATATTGCATCAGTTTCAGGGCAAAAGAAAGGTGGCAACTATAATTATCTGCCTATTGGTAAATCCGGAAACACAAAACAGACAATGATGTGGAAGCTACTTTAGCAAATGCTAAAATTTCTGTTTGGTTAATATTCCAGTGAAAAACATCATAGTTAACTCAGAAAGTAAGGAATATGGTTCACAGTGTGCCATGAGAAAAGATTTGAGCATAGGGAAGAAATCAAAATGCATTCATGAGATCGTTTTGACTCATAATCAAGTGGTTTTAAGCGTATAAAAAAGAAAAAGAATCAAAGATATAGGTGGTTTGGGTATTAATGTCTTACTGTCGAGTAAAAACCATATCCAGGTTGCCATGTCTAATTCAGTCGTGTGACAGTGAAAAGAAAAAGGGCAGTCCGGTGCACTAAGCCCCCGCTATACACAGGTCCGGGGAAGGGCTGGACACAAGGGTCTATTGTACCCAGCCTTACCCTGAATTTCTACTAGAGGCTGTTTCCACGGCTTGAACATGTGACCTCCTGATCACATGGCAACAACTTTACCAATTACGCCAAGGATCCCCTTCTGACAGTGAAAAGAAGAACTCTAATAAAGGGCATAAGCTAAAACCAGAACTAGAAAACAACTATAGATGATGTAGAATCAAAAGGTATCGAGACAGAAGCTAGAATAGTGAAAAGAAATGAGGCATGCCAAAGATTAATATCGAAGCTATGACCTTTTGGTCATTGGTATAGGAATTAGGAGATGCTGATTTAAAGCTTAGCATTTCCAGTTTCAGTAACTAGACCCTAATATTGAATCCAGATGTTGGTATGAATTCTTATCAACCAAATGTTAAATCCCTTTTGAACAGGCTTTATGAGTCTTTGAAATAAGTCTTAAAGAAACCAAACAATCAGTATAGTATGAATAGTTATATACTATTACCATGCTAATCAATCTAGATAAATCTTCTAATGGTTCTTTCCGAAACGAGGATATGAGGATGCCAAGATACTTTAATCTAAGCTTAAGTATGAAGTGAAAAACTGGTTCAACCATCTATAATCAGCCCAAAAATCATAAGTCTACAATATAATCATTCCAAACTCCTCGAAAGATAATAGTTCACCTAGGAGTGTATTCACAAAGACATACTGATACCGATAGCACCAGAGGAGTCAAATAGATGTGAGGGCTTCATATAATGTTCTACGAGATGCAAATGACAAAATAAATGCAACTGAGAACCTATAGCAGGGGAAAGGAACAAAGACATGAACTTATAAGATTCTTATTTCAAATTTTCTTTTAGAGTATACCAACAAGAAAGCAGTGTTTAATAGGGGCAATCTATAGCAGGGGAAATGAAGATAGACATAAACCTATCAGTCGAAAACACAGTTTAACATGCAATCCTCCAAATAGTACTTTCTATAGTAAACTTCTAAAACAGAAGTGCACCAGCATAACAGCTTAGAATTTAGAGCACCTGGCTAATCCAACCAAACAGAAGAACATACGCCAACAACTTTCGGCACTTATAACACCCTTACGTTCATCTTTAGCTTATCAAGCAATGGCTGAAAGGATCGGCCTTTCCCATCAGAGAAATCACGTTACAGCAAGATTTCCAAAACAAGTTTTGTTCAGTTTATTTGTGGGGGGGGGGGGGAAGGGATTAAACCATGGAAGGCAGCTCATTTGATAAAATTGTCAGTGAAAAGTGTGATCAATGAACTACGTGTAAATCCAAACTGATAAGCCACATAAATTCTCGGTATTCATTCTGTTCTATTTATGCTCATTTCATTCCAATAGTTGGGAGTAATGATACCAATTAAGAAAATACAGATATTCTTTGCATTTAAATGAAATACTGTAACAATTTGAATCATAGTTACCACTAAAACACAAAAATAACAATATGTAGAACAAAGATTCAATCTTTATACTTTCTTTTTCAATCATAGAATTAGTTTAGAAGTTAAACTATCAAAATACAAAATTATTTTTTGTGTTCATTCTGCTCTATTTAGGCACATTTCACTCCAATAATTGCAACAATGATGCCAACCAACAGATTACACTTTGCATTCAAATAAAATGCTGTGACAAACCTAACAAGATCAATCATACAACTACAGCAATTTGAGGGGAGCCTTGGCGTAACCAGTAAAGTTATTGCCATGTGACCAGGAGGTCACGGGTTCGAGCCGTGGAAACAGCCTCTTGCAAAAATGCATGATAAGGTTACGTACAATAGACCCATGTGGTCCGGCCCTTCCCCCGATCCCGCTCATAAAGGTAGCTTAGTGCACCGGTCTATCCTTTATACAACTACAACAATTACTACCAAAACCCAACAATAACAAGAAGAACAAAGAGTCAATTTTTATACTTCTTTTCATATCATAGATTGAGTTCAGACGTTAATCCATCAAAATACAAACAAATACACAGAAAACCCTCTACTTTTTTCAACAATTTCATACAAACAGAGGGAAAATTATATAAGCCGAATATTGTCTACTTCTTCTTAGTAGCTTTCTTCTTCTTAGGAGGAAGCACAATCTCTCCTTTGAGGGTAGGAATTTGCATAATCTGTGATAACCCACTAAACTTCTTCCTGAATTTCTCAACCTGGTCAGCATCCACAAGTAGCGCCGAACGACTACCTAAGTAAAAAGGATGATTACCTGACCAAACATCAACTGTGTACTCATTCTTAGTCCCACCTGTTGTCATCACCTGCTCTCCGTTACAATAAACCTTAGCATTGTCGTAGAACTGTGGGTGTATGTCCTTCTTCCTGCAGCTCCACCTCATCTCATTGCTCCCAATTCCTACCTGCAAAATTCAATTTTCAATTATCATAATTTCAATTGTAAACTAGTTTAATTTGATTATTAGTTGCTAATATAAAATTTTAATAGGAGAATACCTTTTTGAGGGAAAGTGGAGGAGGAGAGGCATTTTTTTGGAGGAAACTGTTGGAGAGAGTGAGCGCCATTGTTGGGTATTTTCCAGAAAATGAATGAGAGATGGAGAAAAGAGCAATGGATTAGAATGCTTATCTGAGATTACTGGGCTGGCTAATGTTACGGGCCAGATGTTTACTTACCTGGGCCGTCAATGGATCCACGTTTCTGTAAAACAGATCACTTACAGGACTAGCCTGCAAAAATTGCAGAAATATAAAAGAAAAATTAACCTAAATAGCCGTCCACCCAACCACTTAAATTAAAAATAGCTGGCATATATATATATATATATATATATATATAATCGTGTATAATTTATGTATAGTGGCTAGAAAAAGTAAACAGTAAATACAGCTAGCTATTTGTACAAAAATCTGATCTTTAATTTTTGACCCCCATTTGTCCCATGGGCACAACTTTGAAGGTCAAAAGCTAAAAATATTACTCATGGAGCAAGGTCAACACTTATTTTTTTTCTTTTCCGCTTAAAAAATTGACGAGGTATGCTTGGTTGTGACTTGTGGGTCACATTTTCCCAAGAAACGAAAATAAAATAAAGTGTAAGCTTACGGCCTAATAAGGATTCAAGTTAGGGATTGTTTTGTTGTACAAATAGCCGACGAGATTTAATGTTTAGTTTTGTAGATGGTATATCATAGATTATACATTAATTATATATGAATTATATATCTGCCGAATATTTTTAGTTTAAGAGAACGGGTGAGCGGTTATAATTCTTCTTTAAGTTAACTATATTGATTGTGTAAAAAAGAATTTATACTATCAGTATATTTTAACCTATTATGTACAAACGGCAATATAAATAGTATTTTAAGCCATAACAAACTAACAAAGCACTACAATGCTGTCTCTGGTAAATAAGATGTTAAACAGTTTGCTAAAAAAACATGTTGTAACTTTTTTTTTTTTTCACGTATAACTTAAAGCTAAAATCTACTTCTTGGACTGATATTAACCACCTCTAAGATAATTAAGAGTCCACTCCAATCTTTCTCAAGTGTTAGCATTTTGATAATAGTGATTCTACTCTCTTTAATTTCCATGATTAATCTTGTCCCTTGCCCTCTTCCACTTCTCTACATTCACTAGCCTTGCATACATTTTTCTAATCTTGTTAAGTCTTTGGGACTGCTGCAGTATTATTTCAGAAACAGAGGGACTCTCACTGAAAATAATCTCATATCCATCTCTATATAAATCCATTCCTTCAGATAATAGTTGCCAGAATAAGCCGCCGGCCGCCGCGCCACCACCTTTAGCTGACCAATATATACTGGAATAAACTGTGTTGAAGACTATGTCTCTCTGTTCAGGTGTGAAACCAGCACCTTTGTATGTTTTACCAAACTCAGCAAATATAAGAGGTTTCTTGAGAATTGATTGAGCATCTTGAATGTGAACGTTGAGCCAATCGTTTAGGAAATTAAGTTGGGCTTCATCATCTTGCCCAGTCAACCTACATGAAAATACCATGTGAATTGTAAAATTTCATGACAGAAATGTATTTAAGTTTTAAGAAAAAAAAATGGTATTAGGTATGGTATTTGGTATTTTATGATAAAATGCCGAAATTCCGATACCGTACTGAAATATATATTATATTACACAAAACACATATTATCAATTATAACATAAATATAAAAAATCTAAAATTTTACTTTCCTTTATTTTCAAAGTTCATCAATTAACTCTAAACAAGTAACAAGACATTTCTAATGATCAAATATTCTTTTATGTACAATTTTCTCTATTTGGGTCAATATTTGCTAGTTTTGGACAAAATTTTTGTCAACAAACATTTTCAGTTTTGTATTTTTGAGTACTTTAATTAAGAATATTAGAGTGTATGGCTTTATGCACTAGTTAGTATTCAAACCGAATAAACCGAAGTAGGCGAACCGAATAAACCGAAACTCAAAGGAGAAAAACCGAACCATACCGAATTTAATTAGGTATGGTATTGGTGTAGGATTTTAAGAAACCGAATACCGAACCGAAATGTCTAAATACAGTACCATATCGACCGACGAACACCTCTGGATCAAACTTGACGTAATTGGTAAAGTTGTTGTCATATGACCGTTAGGTCACGAGTTTGAACTGTGAAAACAGTCTCTTGCAGAAATACAGAGTAAGGCTGCGCACAATTGACCGTAATGGTCCCGTCCTTCCTCATTTTTTACGAAAAATGACTTTCGTCGTACTAAACATGCTAAAAACGAAAGCTAAGAGAGAGGCTATTTGGATAAATACCATTGATCAGGGTATGAGTGAACAGTGGCAAAATCAATCTCTGGAATTTGATTATTGGCAATGAAATCTGTTCCAACTAGGAAGTTTGGATTATTTTGCTGCTTCTGAGCATCTGAATGTCCATAAAATCCTTCTAGTCCAGCTTCTACTAGGTGATTGTTGTCGATGGATTTAATATATGAAGCCATTTCTGTAATCCAAGTCTGTAAAACAAGTACAACTGATTAAATTACTTTCAGTCTTAATCATGGAAATTAGTACCAAATATTGCATCCTACATTACAACTAACAAAGTCACAACTAAATTGTAATATCCGCACTGAGGTAGATCTCCACATAATATGCAATAGTAGGGGTGCACTCACTGACCATTCTCGGAACTAGGGATGTTTACATAAATAGCCGGCCAGATTCATTATTTGAATTTTTCTAGCCGGTATATACAGATTACACTAATTATATGCTGTTATACTCATATATGGATTAGATTACACTGATTTTTAGTTTAAGCAGTTGGTTGGAAGGCTATTTATGTTAACTAATTCAATTATATATGTAGTTAAAAGTCTTTAAAATTTACCCCAAGTCAAGCACATTGTCACAAAAGATGGTACTACCATTATGTGAAAACTGATTCACTACCTAATTCAGATAGGGGCTAAATAGGTAAGGATTCAGTGCCTAATCCTACTAAGCTATCACAAGAAAAACAGGACTTTCCACTAAAGTTTACCAACTTCTAACTGCCACAATGAGAGGCTGAAAATAACACTTGATTTTGGCATGAAGTTATCTTTATAATCCACAATTTATAATTATGTGGATGGACAATATACACATAATAATAGCAGTAATAGTTGAATCTTTCAGTAAACTCAGAGCATTCACCATTTCTCTCCTTCACCTTACTAATAAAAGACTTATCTGTAAATTATCTCTAACATAGATATGTGAATTTCTTTTTTAAGGCAAAATGAAGAAACTGGGGATTTAAAATTGTTAATTTTCTAAGACAAAAAAGAAGAAAAAAGTGTTATTACCTGCATAGTAATTCCTGATGGATCTGAAGGACATCTGGGCTCATTCATAAGCTCCCAAGCCATTATTGTAGGATCATCTTTGTATGCAACTCCAGTTATGCTGTTTCTTCTTGTTAAAACTGCCTATTTTATCAACCAATATTATTGATGGAAAAACAAACCATATTTTTTTTACTTCTAACATAATGTTTAGCTTTAGTTAGTCAGAAAACAGACTGTTAATACATGTGGAAAGTACAACTTTTAAGCAGCACCGGAATATGTGGGCAAAATTCATTTTGTGTCGCTATATATTATATTTTGTATTCCTTTTAGACAACCCAAAAGCATAGTTTCACTGAACACAGTCTCAAAATTAAATTCAAACTACTTATATGTACATGTCACAATTTACCAGAATAATAAAACAGGCAACTCGTTATAACAGGTAAAATTATATTAATAATGAAAAAAATTACGTTGTGAATGAGTTAAATTTAATTATATAAAGGCTCTTCTGTCATTTTTTTTTCATAGAATAAAGGTAAAGAAAACAAGGCAAAATTTGCATATTGTACCTTAATATGGTTTTTGAAGTAGCCCTTGACAACATTGTTTGAAAAGAAATCATCCTCTGATTGTAAGGATTCACCCTGACTTTTTGCCCATTCCACATATTGTTTTCTTCCTCCAAAATCCTTATAGTTGTTAACCAAGCTCAAGATTAGCTTAATCCCATTTTTCCCAGCTTCAGATATGGCAAAATCCAAACCCTTCCAAAAAATTTTAAAAAATATCAGACCTCATTAACTCAGAGAGTAACACATAATTACAGCGAGTGAGCTTTTTTATCGTAAGGGTTCAACTGAACTCAATATTTCGATCATAAATTTATATGTGAAAAATAACGAAATTTCAATAAATATTAGATTCTGAACTCATAATTCCAAAAGTATGTAAATTTGCGTACTAAGAATTGAAACCATCAAAATTTAATTCCTGAATTCACACAACATTCTTAATGCCAAAAAAAATAAAAAATTCTCAGACAAACAACAACAGAAACAACTGCAATCCGGTACGCAGACTTTACCCCTAAAGCTTGGAGGAGTAGAGAGGTTGTTTCTACCGGCAAAATTCTCAGACAAAAATATTAGAAAAATAAAAGAAAAAATACCTGAAACATTTTTTCATTGTAGGATCCAGGATAGTACTGAAGAGGTGAATATCCACCATCACTAAAAGCCCAAGTTCTTCCAACAGTAAGGCCATGGTTTGCAGCTTCTTGAAGAGCAGAAGAAACTTTATCTCTTTGGGATGAATCAGAGGCAATATACATAAGCCAATAAGCATTGAATCCATTTGCATAAAATGGACTCTCATTTAACATGAAATGCACATCTTTTGTTGTTATAAATCCATCCCTTACCACAGCTGCTCTAACATGTAAAAACAAGTAGAGGAACAGGAAAAAAAGACCCCATATCTTCATCTTCCTAAATTAATGTCAGAAAATTGAAGATTATATCTCTCTTTTTCTCTCTCTCTAGTGACTCAAGGAAAGAACTTAAAATGATCAGTTTCAAACAGGGAAGGGAAAGTCCATAAAAGTTAACCTCAGGCTGTTCATATACTTGTCTATTTGCCGGCATATCTCTGTAACAACAACCCTATATAACAGTCATCCGCTATAAAAATTTAGTTTTTCTCGGAATTAATTTTTTATGTTTTGTTATAATATATGTCCTCTAGCACTTCACTATAACATTCAAAAAGTATCGGAACAAATGTGATTATGGAGATGTTACGGAGAGGTTTGATTGTATGCAGTTTCTTGACTATTTGATCCCATTTTTTATTTTCTTAATTTTCACTCTTCGCTAAAATTATCTTTAGTCTATATTCTTTTCTTTACCATTAGTGAAAGTTAAAATATTATAATTGTAGTTTATTTTGTTTCACAAAGTAATTATGAGGATCTTAATAAAACCATAGAAATTGCGTAATGGGTATAACAGTTGGAAAAAAAAATGGCATGGAAAATTTTAAAGAAGAGCTTCTATCTGCACGTTACAATCATAAATGTTATGGACAATAATGATTTTGGACTACTTTTTTGGTAAAACGAAATGACTTCCTTTTTCTTCCGTGTTCTTTACAGAATAGTTTCTTCTTGTAAATGGTAAAACAGATTTTCACCGTACCAGAAACGGTAAGCTGTGCTATAAAACCTACGATGGAGCCATGTTCTCATTAATAATAATAATAGCTTTCAAAATATCTCATCGTATTCATTGAAATGAAGGCATAACGTACCATTTCATAATGCTTCTTGTTGTTGGCTCAATTCCATATCGTGATGATCAAGATTAATATCTTTCTCTTATTTTTTCTTGTTCTTTTCTTTCTTTTAAAACTTATTTTAATTTGGAATAAGCCGGCAAAATAGAGGGTAAGTGAAAGGGAAAAAAATAAAAAGATTTTTATAAATGGATTTGTAACCATTGGACTACGACGTCATGGCAAACCAAAGTTTTTATTTTAAATTCTGCTCGAGCATTAGTCTAGTTTATCAAACTCTTTGTTCTCTCTGAAATGGTAAAATTGTGGTTCAATTTTGGAATCAAAATGTTGCGTTCTTTTTAGTTATCTTGCTAAAGGTGTTTTTTTAATTTAGGTAGAAGTTTGGTAGTGAAAAAAGAATTACTAGAAGTCATGATTCTTTCATTTATTACCCAAATAATCAAAATATTTTGGGGTAAGTTAATCTAACACAACCAAGATACTAGAAAAGTATGGAAAAGTGGGTAGGTTAACAATTAATCATCCCATGCGCCAAAACCTTGGCCAAAAATCACGGCAAGAAAAACTAAAAATTAACTGGACAAATTATCGCACAAACCACGGATATACTAAGTCAATGTCCAAGAACAAGTTATCTTTTGCGTGTCTTCTGATTATCATGTTTTATTTCATTGTCTCATTTTTTTTCATAACAAGCAAGGAACCAACAAGGGTCGTGGTCGAGTGATAAGTACTCTTTCATCCTTAACCAGAGCTCTCGGGCTTGAGCTCTAAGTATGTAATCACTTCTGCTTTATACCCAAAGTTGCTAGTTGAACAACAATTTTTTTCCTTTTGCTACAGGCTACAGCCATTCAATACTGGCCATACTAATTCGGGCTCGCGCCACAAAAAGTCTATTACGAAGGTTTGGTATACTCCACAAAAAAGACTGCTCGAGCTCGAGATTTCTAATCAAATTACCACAATCCTTTAGTGGTAACTAAAAAGAAACTACTAATACGGACTAGAGAATAAGGACAATAATTTGAAGAATTCTCACGAGTGTCAAAGAAAGGTCACGGGGTGCTTATGAGTTCCGAGGAAGGTTGCCATATAATGACAATAAACTTGTGCAGGTTAATTCCAAACTTCAAATTAAGGTCGACATTGCTTTTTTTTACCAAACGTAGGTTGAACTTTGTCCACAAAACTTTTGTGATTTACGATGTTACAGAACATAATTGACAGCCTAAAAAGTAAAAGGAAAATAGCAGGATTATAACCAGTAACCAGCTCCATCTGGCACCTGAGAGAAGCAACACAACCTCTGAACAAATGATGTTCAGGACGGCAAGTGTGTTGAAATTGTTTTTTTTTTCTGTCCACTATTTCCAGTAGTATCCATTATAATCTTTATGCATGCACAAAAGGCCAGAGCCTAAACTTTTTTATGTGCATAGTACATGCACCAAGTGCAATAATTAGACAATTAAATTACCTACGTTTTGGTTTACATTTTTTAATGGCATAATTATTTTCTGGCCACTTAAATTTGCACCGAATTTTAAAGCTGATACACGAACTTACATTCTTCTCATTTGAACACTCAAACGCACATATCCGATAACTAATAAACCTATTTGACCGTTGACTATGCACATGTGACAGTAACAGAGATGATGTGGACAAGGTATGTGCAAGTCACAAAAATTACGCGCGTGACTATAATAGTTTTGATTTAAAAAAATCTAAAACTAAAAAAAAATACAAATTAAAAAGAAAGAAAATAAACCAGGCTCACTTCTCCAATACCCCAGAAATTTCCTTCACCCCATGTGTTCTTTTTCCCCATTGTCGTCCGCCCCCACCTCCCCATTCTTTTCTTTCTCCCCCTCTCTAATCTACCCCCTCCTCCTCTTTTTGTTCCAAACCCAGGCAGACATAGTGAAAAACAAAGAAAAACAATAAATTTTCTCCAAAAAAATTATTTCAATCCTTTGTCTTACATTAACTCCCTCTCCCCTTTTTGTATCCAATCTCATACCAGGAGACAAATAGAGAAAACATAAATATTAGCGGAAAATTATTAAGTTTTGGGTAGAAAACTCCATTTACGGAAGCCGACTTTTCCCTCTTTCTGATTTTACCATTTATGTCCTTCTTTGACATAGCCTAGCCGGTTCACCATAGTATTGGACGGCCTCCATTGTTTCAAAACCATGGATTCCTATTGATTTTTTCTGAAATTTCAAAATTAAATTTATTTTTTTAGTCTAGCCATGAGCATAGCGTGGTATTGTGAACACTACTAGAAATTCAATAAAAAGCAACCACAAAAAGCGATCAAAGTTGGTCGCTTATAGGCCTAAAAGCGACCAAACATACTTGGTCGCAATATTGCTGGTCCCTTTATTTTAGGGACGAAATTTGGTCGCTAATTAGCGACCAACTTTTGTCTCTAAGGTAAAAGGACCAAACATTCCGGGTAAGGACTATAGCGACCAACTTTGGTCGCTTTATTATTTTAATAATATAATTTTGGCGACCAAAGTTGGTCTCTAAATGTAAAATATGTTATTTATTTGTTTATTATTAATCATAAAAAAGCGACCAACTTTGGTCTCTAATCCAAATATTATATTTTAAAATCTGGAAAATAGAGACCAAGATTGGTCGCTTTTTTATTAATTTTTTAATTTTTTTTAAATAGAATAGCGACCAAAGTTGGTCGCTTTTGAGAAATCTGGGTTAAATAGCGACCAAGGTTGGTCGTTATTGCCCAGAAAATTGTTTTTTTAAGGGAAAAGCGACCAACTAGCGATCAAAGTTGGTCGCTTTTCTTGGTATATTTTTGGCAGAAACTGCCTGTTTTGGCAGCTACACCACCTACCAGCTTGCCAAAAATCCTAAACAGGCATTTTATGCCAACAACAACAACAATAAACAACAACAACAACAATAAAAAGCAACAAAGTATAAAGTTCAATAGAACTAACGCAATAAGCTAGCAAAACTAAGTTAACGCTAATTACAAGCCCATTCGAAAACTGGTTCTATTGTCTAGTTCAAAGTATATAAAGTATTCAAGGAGTGTTCTTTCAGCATCCTCGTCCGAAAGTTGGATTGCCTCGCCCAACTCATTAGGTGGCTGACTGCGTATGAATTCCCCCACATCAGCTGTGAAGCGAACCTATAAGAAAAATTATATTGAATTAGTATTTCAAAATTTATATAAAAGTAAATCAAAATACTTAATGAAAAGTAAAAAACTTACATGTATAGTCGAGGCTCGACCCTCGACCCACCTTTCTGGATCAGTCTCTTTCCTTTTCTTTACAATACGAGTCTCATTGAATAGCTCATCTTACTTCATTGGCATCATAAAGTTGTCTGGTGGCTTTGGTGATTATCCTCGTGGTACTATTACACAGGATTAACTTAGATATAGAGAGTAACTTGTATACAGTACCTGACAGGGTGTGCCTTTGATCAATTGTTGTTCTCATTAGCGACAATGATGATAAGAAGGCAATGGCATGTGTTTCAAACAGTGATGGTGTAGGTAAGAATTTAACATTTCCTAAGCAGATAAAAGAAGAGGTTATAGAGGAATTCTCTACTTCCTCTTGGAAAATGAAGTAGAGAATTCCTCTATAACCTTTTCTTTTATCTACTTAGGAAATGTTAAATTCCTACCTACACCATCACTGTTTGAAACACATGTCATTGCCTTCTCATCATCATTGTCACTAATGAGAACAATAATTAAAGGCACATTATGCCAGGTATTGTGTCTAAGTTATTCTTGGTGGAAGTTGCAATTCATATCCTAAAGGTTCAACTCATATCCACAAAAGTTCAAGTCATATCCTAAAATTTCAATTTATAAACTAAAATTCCAATACATAAACTAAAAGTCCAATTCATATCCTAAAGGTTCAATTCATATCCTAAAGGTTCAACTCATATCCACAAAAGTTCAAGTCATATCCTAAAATTTCAATTTATAAACTAAAATTCCAATACATAAACTAAAAGTCCAATTCATATCCTAAAGGTTCAATTCATATCCTAAAGGTTCAACTCATATCCACAAAAGTTCAAGTCATATCCTAAAATTTTAATTTATAAACTAAAATTCCAATACATAAACTAAAAGTCCAATTCATATCCTAAAGGTTCAATTCATATCCTAAAGGTTCAACTCATATCCACAAAAAGTTCAAGTCATATCCTAAAATTTCAATTTATAAACTAAAATTCCAATACATAAACAAATATCCTAAAGGTTCAATTCATATCCTAAAGGTTCAACTCATATCCACAAAAGTTCAAGTCATATCCTAAAATTTCAATTTATAAACTAAAATTCCAATACATAAACTAATATCCTAAAGGTTCAACTCATATCCACAAAAGTTCAAGTCATATCCTAAAATTTCAATTTATAAACTAAAATTCCAATACATAAACTAAAAGTCCAATTCATATCCTAAAGGTTCAACTCATATCCACAAAAGTTCAAGTCATATCCTAAAATTTCAATTTATAAACTAAAATTCCAATACATAAACTAAAAGTCCAATTCATATCCTAAAGGTTCAATTCATATCCTAAAGGTTCAACTCATATCCACAAAAGTTCAAGTCATATCCTAAAATTTCAATTTATAAACTAAAATTCCAATACATAAACTAAAAGTCCAATTCATATCCTAAAGATTTAATTCATATATGTGACGACCCAAGGGGTCATCACCGTAATTCTTCCTTGTTCCGTGCTCCCGAGGCCTTGAAAACCTCGCTTTTAGTAGCCTCGATTTGCATGCGCAGCACGGGCGCGTAGCCGGAAAGTTTTTAGGTTAGAATATGTGGATTTTGTAAATAAAAAAAATTGATGAATTTTGGTATTAATATGCATAATGTTGACGTCGGTCAACATTTTAGGTAAACCGACCCGGACCTGTGATTCGACGGTCCCGGAGGGTCCGTAGGAAAATATGGGACTTGGGCGTGTGCCCGGAATCAAATTCCGAGGTCCCAAGCCCGAGAAATGAATTTTTGAAAGAAATTATTTTCTGAAATTTGATATGAAAATTTGAAATGAAAAGGAGTTAGAAAATATAGGTATCGGGCTCGTATTTTGGTTCCGACGCCCGGTACAAATCTTAAATATGTGTTAAGCACTATCTGTAAAATTTGGTCGAAAACGGACGTCGTTTGATGTGTTTCGGACAAAAAATGGGAAATTTGAAGTTTATGAAAGTTGAGGAAAGAAAATCATGTGTTTGAGGCTTGATCCTATGTATATGATGTTATTTTGGCGATTTGATCGCACGAGTAAGTCTGTAAGATGTTTTTAAGGTTGTGTGCATATTTGGTTTGGAGCCCCGAGGGCTCGGGTGAGTTTTGAATGGGGCCCGGGAGGTCTTGGACTTAAGAAAATGCAGGTTCAGGGTGTTGCAGACACCAGCGCGGCCGCAGTCATTTCCGCGCTGGAGCCGCGCGGCAGCGATGCCTTTCTGTGCGGTCTGCGTGGCTGAGTCTGAGGGCTAGGGTTTCAGGTTAACCAGCAGGGCCGCGCACCAAAACAGTGTGGTCCGTGCTGGAAGGGTTCAGAGAAGCCCCAATTTTTTTCTCCCACTCGGCGCGGCTGCAACACATTTTTGTGCGGTCCGCGCCAAGTCCTCAGAAAGGTATACAAGTTCGAAAAATCTCAGTCATTTTTCACTTTTCAAAAACCCAAAACCTAAGAGGCGATTTTCCAAACAACTTTTCTTCTCCAAAACGATCGGTAAGTGATTTCTAACTTAATTTCTTTATTCCTTAACATCTTTTAACATAATTTTAACTTCAAAACAAAGATTTTCATGGGGGAAATTGGGTATTTGGGTAGAACCTAGGTTTTCTACAAATTGAGAAGTTGGACCTCAATTTGGGGTCCGATTTAAAAACAAATCATATATTTGGATTCATGGGGGAATGGGTAACCGGGTTTTGGTCCGAACCTCGAGTTTCGACCACGTGGGTCCGGGGGTATTTTTGACCTTTTTGGGAAAAACCTTGAAAAATCTATTTTCATGCATTGGGGATGATTCATTTAGTAATTATTAATGTGATTAAGTAACTTATGACTAGATTCGAGCGGATTGGTGGTGGAATCAAGAGGTAAAGCTATACTAGAAGCGTGAGTTGAGTTTGGAGCATTCGAGGTAAGTGTTTGTTCTAACTTTGGCTTGAGGGAATAGGATTAGGATGATATTTGCTACTTGCTAATGTGGAGTACGGTGTATAGGCATGGTGACGGTTATCTATGCACCGGAGTCTAGCATGACCGTGAGTCTTGATTGCTTTTAATTCGAATAATGTGACACAAGCTCCTTGTTTATTTGATAAGTTTCATATAATGTGAACGGTTGAGGAAGAATGATTTAAAAGGAGAATGTGTTGTGAATACTCCCTTGCCGGGATGTGTAGACTGATATATATATTCTCCCTCGTCGGGATATTTTGGGCTGTTAGTTGTACCCTTGCCGGGTTAAAAGTACTGAGTTGTTATTCTCCCCTGAAGGGGTCTACTATATGAAGTCAGATATAATGAACGATATTATGGGATCGTGTGGCACGCCGTCCACTTATATATGATATGAATTGGGATCATGTGGCACGCCGTCCACTTATATATGATATGAATTGGGATCCTGTGGCACGCTGTCCACTTGGTTATTGGCCTCCGTTGCCAGTGACATATTGTGCACTATGATAAAGATGAAATGGGAACGGGTGGTACGCCTACCATGTGGTATATGGAAATAGGGATCGCGTGGCACGCCGTCCACCTATATATTGTTAAAAGGGATCGTGTGGCACGCCGTCCACCTATATATTGTTAAAAGGGATCGTGTGGCACGTCGTCCACTTATATACTATATTATGGGATCGTGTGGCACGACGTCCACTTATATATGATATTATGGGATCGTGTAGCACGCCGTACACTATATATATATATATATATATATATATATATATATATATATATATATATATATATATATATATATATATATATATATATCATGGAAACCGGAGTTTCTTCTGTTATTTCCGATATTTCATTTTTATCTGTTACTCCCCGATAGCATGTCCCCTCCCAATTTTACTTTGTATTATCTTGTTATTGTTTTCTTGCACTTGTTGTATATATATCTGTACAGGTTAATTGTGGTAGGTACTGTCTAGCATCGTCACTACTTCGCCGGGGTTGGGCCAGGCACTTACCAGCACATGGGGTCGGTTGTGCTGATGCTACACTCTGTGCATTTTTGTGCACAGATCAGGAACAGCTTATGGACCGCAGCAGTAGGACTTCTGGGAGCTATCTTCAGTCCAGGGACTCTCGATAGCCTAGCTGGCGTTCGCAGGCCGAAGTCCCTTTCCATATTTTTTGTTTGTTTATCTTGTATCAGACAAACATGATGTATTTTCCTTTCAGACATTGATTGTAGTATTCTGTAGTAGTCCGTGAGCTAGTGACACCAGACTCTGGGTAGCATTTTGGTTCAAACTTCCGCACTTTTGGTTCTCAGTTGCTTTAGATTTAAAGTCTTCCGCTTAAATTTTGTCTCGTTTATTATATTGTTTGGAAGAAAGCAGGAAAAATGTTTTATATATTTGGCTTGCCTAGCTCTGATAGTAGGTACCATCACGACACCCGATGGTGGGAAATCTAGGTCGTGACAAGTTGGTATCAGAGCACTAGGTTACTTAGGTCTCACAACTCACGGACAAGCTCAGTAGAGTCTGAGGGATCGGTACGGAGACGTCTGTATTTATCCCGCAGAGGCTACTGAGTTAGGAAAACTTCACCTTGTTCATTCGTGTCGTGCGATTCTGATTCTCAAGTACTGATTATCTTTCCACTCTGTTCTTTCGCAGATGGCGAGGCCTGAGCCCCCAATAGCAGCCCCTATTAGGGGCAGAGGGTGAGGGCGAGGCCGTGCCAGAGGCCGAGGCCGAGGCAGAGCTCAGCCCCGAGCAGCATTTCCAGCGATGGAGCCTCAGGTCGATTTGGAGGAGGAGGTTCTGGCCCCAGCTGTTCCAGTGGGCCCAGCTCAGGTCCCAGAGGGTTTCATAGCCACTCCAGTGCTTCAGGACGCTTTGGTCCGACTGGTAGACTTTATGGAGGGCATTTCTAGAGCGGGTTTGCTTCCCGTAGCTCCAGCCACATCTCAGGATAGGGGAGGAGTTCAGACTCCCGATACTCGTACTCTAGAGCCGGTAGCTCCTCAGGCTCAGGTTCCAACAGTTCAGCCAACCGTGGCAGATCAGCCAGTTGTGGCAGCCCAGCCAGGTATTATGGCTCAGTCTAGTGATGGTGCGGCTATGTCTGCAGATGCTTTATGGAGGCTTGATCGTTTCACCAAGCTCTTTACTACTACATATAGTGGCACTCCCTCAGAGGATGCTTAGGATTTCATATTCAGCTGTCATGAGGTTCTACGGACTATGGGCATTGTAGAGACCAATGGGGTCGACTTCACCACTTTTCTCCTGGCAGGATCCGCCAAGACTTGGTGGAGGGATTTCTGTTTAGCCAGACCAGTAGGGTCGCCATCATTGACCTAGGATCAGTTTTCAGAGTTATTTTTGGGGAAGGTTCTCCCAGTTACTCAGTGAGATGCTCTTCGCAGGCAGTTTGAGCGTCTCTAGCAGGGTCCTATGACAGTCACCCAGTATGAGACCCGGTTCATTAATCTTGCTCGTCATGCCATTGTGATACTCCCCACCGAAAGAGAGAGGGTGCGGAGGTTTATTGATGGGTTGGCCCAGCTGATCCGTGTTCAGATGGCCATGAGTGCCGGTAGTGAGATTTCATTTCAGGAGGCGGCAGATGGTGCCCGCCGGATAGAGATGGCACTTGCTCAGGGAGGTGGTCCTGGGTCTTATAAGAGGCCCCGTCATTCTGGTAGATTCAGTGGTACCTCGTCTGGAGGTAGGGATTCTTATGGTAGAGGCCATCCTTCGAGGCCCTTTCAGTCAGCTCTCTAGGCTTCTCATGGTACACCAGGTGGTCGTGGTTCTCAGCCGCAGTATTCTGACCAACAGCTCTTCAGTTCACCATCAGCACCTATTAGTGTACCACCACTCCGTTATTCTCAGCAGTCGAGGGCTTGTTATACTTGCGGCGATGTGAGTCACATTGCTAGATATTGCCCTCGAGCTTCCAGCAGCTCGCAGCAGTAGGGTCCTCGCCCGATGATCTAGGCACCAGTTGCCCCACAGCCTGCCCAGCCGGCTAGAGGCGGTGGTAGAGGACATAGAGGTGGAGGTAGAGGTCTTAGAGGTGGAGCTCAGACCGCTAGAGGTAGGGGTGAGCCAGCAGTAAATCGTCCCAGGGAGGTGGGTCCCAGCCCTGTTGTTATGCTTTGCCAGCCAGGCCAGAGGCTGAGTCATCAGATGTTGTGATTACAGGTACCATTCTGGTCTGTGATAGGGATGCTTCTGTGCTATTTGATCCCGGGTCTACGTATTCATATGTATCATCCTATTTTGCACCTTATTCGGTTATGCCTAGTGACTCGTTGAGTATTCCGGTTTATGTGTCAACACCGTGGGTGATTCTATTGTGGTCGACCAAGTTCATCGTTCTTGTATCGTAGTGTTTGGGGGTCTTGAGATCCATTTTGATTTGTTGCTTTTGGACATGGTCGACTTCAATGTTATATTGGGGATGGATTGGTTATCCCTGTACCATGCTATCTTGGATTGCCATGCCAAAACCGTGACCTTAGGCTTACCGGGTTTACCCCGCTTAGAGTGGAGAGGGACTTCTGGTCATTGTACCCGCTGTGTTATCTCGTATGTGGAGACTCGGCGTATGGTCGAGAAGGGATATTTGGCCTATTTGGCGTATGTTCGCGATTCTAGCGCGGAGGTCCCCTCTATTGATTCCGTGACCATTGTTCGGGAGTTTCCTAAGGTTTTCCCTTCAGACTTGCTGGGTATGCCGCCCGACAAGTATATCGACTTTTGTATTGATTTGGCCCCGGGCACTCAACCCATTTCTATCCCGCCATATCGTATGGCCCCGCCGGAGTTGAAAGAGTTAAAGGAACAGCTGCAGGATTTGCTTGAGAAAAGTTTCATTAGACCCAGTGTTTCGCCTTGGGGTGCGCCGGTGTTGTTTGTTAAGAAAAAGGATGGTTCGATGAGAATGTGCATCGATTACCGGTAATTGAACAAGGTTACAATTAAGAATAAGTATCCACTGCCGAGGATCGACGATTTATTCGACCAGCTTTAGTGTGCGAGGGTGTTTTCAAAGATAGATTTGAGATCTGGCTACCACCAGCTGAGGATTAGGGCGTCTGATGTTCCTAAGACAGCATTTCGCACTCGGTATGGGCACTATAAGTTTTTGGTCATGTCATTTGGATTGACTAATGCCCCAGCAGCGTTTATGAAGTTGATGAACCGAGTGTTCAGACCTTATTTGGACTTGTTCGTGATAGTCCTCATTAACGATATTCTTATATACTCCTGCAGTCAGGAGGAGCATGAGCAGCACCTCAGAGTGGTCCTTCAGACCCTAAAGGATAGTCAGTTGTATGTTAAGTTCTTAAAGTGCGAGTTTTGGTTGGGTTCGGTCGCATTCCTGGTCATGTCGTATCAGCAGCAGGTATTCAGGTAGACCCAAAGAAGATAGAGGCAGTCAAGAACTGGCCTCGACCATCTTCAGCTACGGATATTCGGAGTTTCCTGGGGTTAGCAGGTTACTACCGTCGGTTCGTGGAGGGGTTTTCATCCATTGCAGCCCCTATGACCAGATTGACCCAGAAGGGTGCCCAGTTCAGGTGGTCGGACGAGTGTGGGGCGAGCTTTCAGAAGCTCAAGACGGCTCTGACTACGGCTCCGGTATTGTTTTTGCCCACAGGTTCAGGCTATATACGGTCTATTGTGATGTGTCTCGTATTGGGCTTGGTGCAGTGTTGATACAAGAAGGCAAAGTCATTGCATATGCTTCGAGGCAGTTGAAGATCCACGAGAAGAATTATCTGGTTCATGATCTCGAGTTGGCAGCCATTGTTCATGCCTTGAAGATCTGGAGGCATTACTTATATGGCGTGACATGTGAGGTTTACACTGATCACAAGAGTCTTCAGTATCTGTTCAAGCAGAAAGAGTTGAATTTGAGGTAGAGGAGGTGGTTAGAGTTGCTAAAAGATTATGATGTTACTATCTTATACCACCCGGGGAAGGCCAATGTGGTGGCCGATGCATTGAGCAGGAAGTCCGTCAGCATGGGTAGTCTTGCTTATATTCCAGTCAGCCAGAGATCGCTTGCTTTGGATGTTCAGGCCTTGGCCAATCGTCTTGTGAGGTTGGATATTTCTAAGCCTAGCAAAGTGTTAGCTTGCACGGTTGCTCGTTCCTCACTATTAGAGTGTATCCGCGAGCGGCAGTTTGAGGATCCCCATTTGTGTGTCTTGAGAGACACGGTGCAGCGTGGAGATGCCAAGAAAGTAACCTTAGATGATGATGGTGTATTGAGATTGCAGGGGCGAGTTTGTGTGCCCACTGTTGATGGGATTCGAGAGTTGATCTTAGCGGAGGCCCACAGTTCTCGGTATTCTATTCACCTGGGCGCCGCGAAGATGTATCAGGATCTAAGGCAGCACTATTGGTGGCGTAAGATGAAGAAAGACATCGTTGCGCATGTGGCTCGGTGTTTGAATTGTCAGCAGGTTAAGTACGAGCATCAAAGACCTGGTGGTCTATTTCAGAGGATTACACTTCCCGAGGGGAAGTGGAAGAGGATTACGATGGATTTCGTTACTGGACTTCCGATGACTCGGAAAAAATTTGATGCAGTTTGGGTCATTGTTGATAGGCTGACCAAGTCAGCGCATTTTGTTCTTGTTGCAGCCACCTATTCGTCCGAAAGGTTAGCCGAGATTTATATCAGGGAGATTGTTCGCCTTCATGGGGTGCCGCTATCTATCATTTCGGATCGGGGTACGCAGTTTACCTCGTATTTTTGGAGAGCGGTTTAGAGAGAGTTGGGCACCCAGGTTGAGTTGAGTATAGCATTTCATCCCCAGACGGACGGTCAGTCCGAGAGGACTATTCAGATTCTTGAGGACATGCTCCGAGCCTGTGTCATTGATTTTGGAGGCTCGTGGGACCAGTTTTTGCCTTTAGCAGAGTTTGCCTACAACAACAGCTACCAGTCCAGCATTCAGATGGCTCCGTATGAGGCGTTGTATGGTAGGCAATGCCGGTCTCCAGTTGGATGGTTTGAGCCGGGAGAGGCTCGATTATTGGGTACGGATCTGGTTCAGGAGGCCTTGAACAAGGTCAGGATTATTCAGGATAGACTTCGTATAGCTCAGTCCAGACAGAAGAGTTATGCAGACCGCAAGGTCAGAGAGGTTGCTTTCATGGTTGGTGAGCGGGTATTGCTCTGTGTATCGCCTATGAAGGGCGTGATGAGATTTGGGAAGAAGGGCAAGCTCAGCCCTAGGTTCATCGGTCCATTTGAGATTCTTGATCGTTTGGGAGAGGTGGCTTATAGACTTGCCTTGCCACCTAGCTTGTCAGCTATGCATCCCGTGTTTTATGTATCTATGCTCCGGAAGTATCGCGGAGATCCATCGCACGTGTTAGATTTCAGCACTGTCCAATTGGAAAAGGATCTGTCATATGAGGAGGAGCCGATGGCTATTCTAGACCGGCAGGTTCGATAGTTGAGGTCGAAGAGTTTTCCTTCAATGCGTGTTCAGTGGAGAGGTCAACCTCCTGAGGCATCGACCTGGGAGTCCGAGTCCGATATGCGACGACCCAAGGAGTCATCACCGTAATTCTTCCTTGTTCCGTGCTCCCGAGGCCTTGAAAACCTCGCTTTTAGTCGCCTCAATTTGCATGCGTAGTTCGGGCGCGTAGCCGGAAAGTTTTTAGGTTGGAATATGTGGATTTTGTAAAAAAAAAATTGATGAATTTTGGTATTAATATGCATAATGTTGACTTCGGTCAACATTTTGGGTAAACCGACCCGGACCTGTGATTCGACGGTCTCGGAGGGTCCGTAGGAAAATATGGGACTTGGGCGTGTGCCCGGAATCAAATTCCGAGGTCCCAAGCCCGAGAAATGAATTTTTGAAAGAAATTATTTTCTGAAATTTGATATGAAAATTTGAAATGAAAAGGAGTTAGAAAATATAGGTATCGAGCTCGTATTTTGGTTCCGACGCCCGGTACAAGTCTTAAATATATGTTAAGCACTGTCGCACCTCCTTTTCCGCGCCCGCGAGGGTGCGTAGGGAGTTTTCTCCAATTGAAGGACAGTCGAAACGGGATTTGTTTGTTTGTTTCAGAGTCGCCACTTGGGAATTTTAAGGCGTCCCAAGTCACCAATTTTAATCCCTGAATCGAGGAGAATATGACTCTGTTTATTATTCTGCGAACCAGAAATCCTGAGTAAGGAATTCTGTTAATCCGGAAGAAGGTGTTAGGCATTTCCGAATTCCGTGGTTCTAGCACGGTCGCTTAACTGTTTTTATTCTTGGCTTAATTATCTCGATTTTACATTTTTATTGCATGATTTTGTTACCGCTTCTGTTTAGATTGTTTATAATTAAAGACCCTTCTTCGAATCGAATCACGCGTACGTGTATTCGTTTTATATATTATTTTTTTTACGTGAGAAATCGTGTCACGCGTACGTGTACACAATGATATTGATAATATATTTATTATAAAAATAATCATTTTTTTTCGAAATTGTGTTTAAAAATAAAATTAAGAACATTCGCCTTTCTTAAATAGTGAACCACACATCTCGGGTTTTATAAAATTAATTTAATATTCCCCGACGAATCTCTTTTTAATAAAAATTTGCTCGAAATTGCGCGAACGCATAATCCGAATTGCCTTTAGAAGTATAATCAAGTCACGCGAACGCATCCTTAATTATGCAAATATTCTTGACAGTAATATAAATTCTCTACAAATGTTTATTGCATCCATCTATTTTTAAATGTAAGAGTCATGGAGAATCACCGATTGGGATGCCAACAAATTTCTTTGACAAAGAATTCAAAATTTATTAGGCGTTGCTACAAGTCTTATTTTACGCGTATGAATTATATACCTCAAAACTATTCAAATTTTAAAGAATTAATGATATGAAAAAGAAACAAACAACATGTAACTAAAAATACTACCATTTTTATCGTGGATACAACATTAATATATCCAAAAATCGAATCGCATATAAAACTGGAAAAGAATTAATTTGATAAACAAATTAATAGTTTCTGAAGAATTTTCATTGTTATATTTAATGCGAACTCTATTTCTACATATCCTTGACATAAAATGTTGCAATTCGTGCTTATAAATCCCATATCCTTTTCATATACTTGTTTTTAGTCCAAAGTTATAATTATTTAGTTAATTTTTGATTACGAAGATTGAGTTTGAGATAAATAAACCAATTCTTATTCTCTGCCTACACGAATATTTAAAAACACTAACTCTATATTTTGTAAAAAATCATCGACATTATTTCATACATTAAAAGAAATGAGTTGATCGCGTTCCTAAAATAACTATGCCATTTGTTATTAAGAAAGAGAACTAATCTACCAATTGATTTAATAAGACGACATCATCTAGCCTTAAACAAAATTGGATATTTGACAAAATAAGCTAGTAATGTAATTTCTGGGTATTTCCGTACTATTCTTTACTTAGCTAACAATATCACATGATTTAATTAATGGCCAATTTTCTGCAATGTTCCCTATCTCAACAATTCAAACAGTAAATATCATCACTAGTCCTCAAAACATATAAGATTATCGTGGAATTTACTACTCCAGAAGGTTAATTAGTTAACAATTTATCATGTCAAGTATAATACTATATTAACCAACTAAAACAAAACTGAAACTTAAACTAATAAAATTTAAATGAGTAGAAGACATCCTTATAATTCCAAACTTCATTTACTTGCCATGTTGAAGCTTTTCATGACATGAATTTACAGATATGTACCTGATATTGGAAGCAAGAAAATGAAGATGAGAATCAGCGGCAGTAATAACAGTACAACATCAACAACTGCCCAGCAACAGTAACAACCCAGTACAGACCGGTGGAGTAGTAATCCCAAAAACAAAAGCTTTAAGCTTTAAATGAAACAACAACCATTAATACTAATTTCAAACAAAGAAAGAAAGCAGTAGATTTTTTAGCTTTTATTTTTATTTTGAAAGCTTAAATATTTTTCGGAATTTTTCTCTCTTCTATTCTCTGTCCGTTTTTTTCTCTATCTGTGTGTGTATTTTTTCTCGTATCTTTTCTCTATTTCTGTTCTCTCTCCTTTGTCTTGTGTTCAAGACTTCATCTTATAACCCATCCCATAAACCTTTCAATTAATTAAAATCCATACTTTTTCTCTACCCAACCCATTATCTTTCCACTCATCCCCATTACATTAAATAAACATATCACACCACCCCATTATATTTTGTCCCCCATGCTTCATTTAAAATAATGCAAGATTCCCCCTTTAAATTAAATCTTGTCCCCCCTTTATATTAAACAACTATATCACAACCCACCCCATTTCATTTTGTCCCCCATGCTTCAAATAAACAATTTCAAAATGTACAATTCCTAAACTACCCCCTCCGACCTTACTGAAATTACCAAACTACCCCTGAACGTACTACAAATTTACCAAACTACCCATCAGCTATAACACATCAATTAATCAAACTTAACCAAAATATAGACAATATGATCAATTTCTAACAATGTTCAAACAACAATATGAACACGGATGAACATCATAACAACAATATCACATGAACACGATTTTAACAACATTTCAACAACAAAGCACATGAACATGATTTCAACAACATTTCAACAACAAATCACATGAACACAAATTGAACAACAAAGAACAACTAAAATTTGATTGAACAATATTTTAGCAACAAACAATCCTATTTTCGGATTCAACAACAACAACAAACAAGTATATTTTGATTTCTAAATTCAATAATATTGAACTTAAAATCAACTACTCTAACAACATTACAACAACAATTCCTATATTAAACTTTATGAGACAAATTCAAGAAATAATCACAAATGGTAAACAAGAAATCAAACTATACAAAATTCGGATTCAAGATCATCCAAACAAAGTATGAACATGAATGAATCTATTTTAACACAACAAACATGACGGATTAAACGATTAAATCAATATATTTCCTTTAACACAACTAAATTCTTTTTAGACAAATAACAAGATTGACGAATAAACAATTATGAACTTAAGCTTGAACTTAACAATATTAACAATTTCCAACAATACATAAACACATGAAACAAATTGAAGAAATAGTTAATTAAATTTCAATTTGAATCTAACAAACATCAAACTAACAAATATTCACTTAAACAATAATACAAACATGAAATGAATATGAAAACAACTAATTAAACTTCTATTTTGAAATCTGAAAATTAATTTAACAAAGCACATGAACATGAACAAACTAGAAAAATGATTTCAACGATGAACAACGAACAAAACAAGAATTGAATTCTTTAACGATTTTAACTTCGAGAAATATAAAAACGAAATATGGACAAAATAAAACTCAAAAACAACTAACCGAAGATGAATCAACGAAGAACTTTGATTGTAAACAAATCTGTCCGAGCCTCGACCAAAGCTCGAACAAATGACGACGAAGACGAAGAGAAGATGAAGGCAAAAAACAGCAGCAGCGGCAAGCATGTTTGGTGAAGGTCGACGAGCTGTTCGTCGTCGATGGAGCAGTGGAAACGCAGCAACAATGGAGGACAAAAAGCAGCAACAATGGAGGACAAAAAACAGCAGCAATGGAGGACAAAAACAGCAGCAATGGCGAAGAGAAAAGGACGCAGCAGCAGCGACATGGATGACGCAGAAACAGCTGCGACGATGGTTGTTTGGACGCGACGAAGATGGTGTAGCTGCTGGGAGTCATTGCTGCTCGTCATGGCTGCTCGTTCATGGCTGCTTGGGGCTGTTTGAAGTCGTCCATGACTGGACGTGGTGAAGAAGACGACGAAGAAACAAGGGGGGGGGGGACAACCATGGATGTCGAAGTTTGAAGGTGGTCGTTTGGTTTTAATGGCGGACGGGGGTCGATTTGGGTGGTCCGACGAGGGGTTGTGCGTGTGTGAGTGTGACGTTGGGCAGCCATGGTTGAGCTTTGAGGGGGAAGCCATGGATGACCTTGGAGAAACTTGAGGAAGAAGAAGAAGATAGGAGGGGGGGCGGATGACTTCTTAGTCTTTTTAGGGTTTTTTCTTCTTTTTTCTTTTGTTTTGTGTTGTAAAATGTAAGACAAAGGGGTTTGGGTCTTTTGGGTTATGGACTGGGTCGACCCAGTTCGAAATGGACTGGGTCGTAGGGAAGATTGGGCCATTTTTTGGGCCTATAGCTTGAAATTGAAGAAGAGGCCCAATTCCGACTTTCTTTATATTTTCGCTCTCTTTTCTTCTTTTATTTTTCTAAAACTAAATTATAAAAATACTTAAACTATTATTAAGAACTAAATTAAGTTATAAAGGCGCAAATTAACTCCCAATAACAATTAACGCACAATTAAGTATTAATTAAGCATAAAATTGTATATTTGGACATTAAATGCTAAAAATGCAAACGATGCCTATTTTTGTAATTTTTAATTTTTGTAAAACAATTTTAATTACTAACAATTGTAGAATTAAATCCTACATGCAAAATGCGACATATTTTTGTATTTTTTATTAATTTAGCGAATAAACACGCACAGACAAATACAAATAATTCTTCAAAATATCACAAAATATCACAAAATTGCACACCAAAGAAAAATCATTTTATTTTTGAATTTTTTGGGAGTAATTCTCATATAGGGCAAAAATCACGTGCTTACAAGCACTATCTGTAAAGTTTGGTCGAAAACGGACGTCGTTTGACGTGTTTCGGACAAAAAATGGGAAATTTGAAGTTTATGAAAGTTGAGGAAAGAAAATCATGTGTTTGAGGATTGATCCTATGTATATGATATTATTTTGGCGATTTGATCGCACGAGTAAGTCCGTAAGATGTTTTTAAGGTTGTGTGCATGTTCGGTTTGGAGCCCCGAGGGCTCGGGTGAGTTTTGAATGGGGCCCGAGAGGTCTTGGACTTAAGAAAATGCAGGTTCAGGTGTTGCAGACATCTGAACCTGTATATTTTTCTAAGTCTAAGACCTCCCGGGCCCTACTCAAAACTCACCCGAGCCCTCGGGGCTCCAAACCAAACATTCATATGATCTCGAAAACACCTTACGGACTTACTCGTGCGATCAAATCGCCAAAATAACATCATATACATAGGATCAAGCCTCAAAATACATGATTTTCTTTCAACTCTCATAAAAACTCAAATTCCCCATTTTAAGTCCGAAACACGTCATATAACGTTCGTTTTTAGCCAAACTTTACCGATAGTGCTTAAAACATATTTAAGACTCGTACCGGGCATCGGAACCAAAATACGAGACCGATACCATAGTTTTCTGATCAATTTTCTTCTTCATTTTCCTTAATTAATTTCAGAAAACAATTTCACACAAAAATTCATTTCTCGGGCTTGGGACCTCGGAATTTGATTCCGGGTACACGCCCAAGTCCCATATTTTTCTACGGACCCTCCGGGACCGTCGAATCACAGGTCCAGATCCATTTTACCCAAAATGTTGACCGAAGTCAATATTATGCATATTAATATCAAAATTCATCAAATTTTTCACAAAATTCGCATATTCTAACATAAAAACTTTTCGTCTATGCGCCCGAACTGTGCACGCAAATCGAGGCAACTAAAAGCGAGGTTTTTAGGGCCTCGGAAGCACAGAACTAGGAAGAATTATGGTGATGACCCAAAGGGTCATCACATTCTCCACCTCTAAAACAACTGTTTGTCCTCGAACGGACAAAAGAAAGAAGTACCTGAGTCGGGAAATAAATGAGGATAACGGCTCCGCATATCGGACTCGGACTCCCAGGTCGATGCCTCAGGAGGCTGACCTCTCCACTGAACACGCACCGAAGGAAAATTCTTCGACCTCACTATCGAACCTGCCGGTCTAGAATAGCCACCGGCTCCTCCTCATATGACAGATCCTTGTCCAATTGGACAGTGCTGAAATCTAACACATGCGATGGATCTCCGCGATACTTCCGGAGCATAGATACATGAAACACGGGATGCACAGCTGACAAGCTAAGTGGCAAGGCAAGTCTATAAGCCACCTCTCCCACACGATCAAGAATCTCAAATGGACCGATGAACCGAGGGCTGAGCTTGCCCTTCTTCCCAAATCTCATCACGCCCTTCATAGGCGATACACGGAGCAAATCCCCCTCCCCAACCATGAAAGCAACATCTCTGACCTTGCGGTCTGCATAACTCTTTTGTCTGGACTGAGCTATTCAAAGTCTATCCTGAATAATCGTGACCTTGTCCAAGGCCTCCTGAACCAAATCAGTACCCAATAATCGAGCCTTTCCCGGCTCAAACCATCCAACTGGAGACCGACATCACCTACCATACAACGCCTCATACGGAGCCATTTGGATGCTGGACTGGTTGCTATTGTTGTAGGCGAACTCTGCTAAAGGCAAAAACTGGTCCCACGAGCCTCCAAAATCAATAACACAGGCTCGGAGCATATCTTCAAGAATCTGAATAGTCCTCTCGGACTGACCGTCCGTCTGGGGGTGAAATGTTGTACTCAACTCAACCTGGGTGCCCAACTCTCGCTGAACCGCTCTCCAGAAATGCGAGGTGAACTCGTACCCCGATCCGAGATGATAGATAGCGGCACCCTATGAAGGCGAACAATCTCCCTGATATAAATCTCGGCTAACCTTTCAGACGAATAGGTGGCTGCAACAGGAACAAAATGCGCTGACTTGGTCAGCCTATCAACAATGACCCAAACTGCATCAAACTTCTTCCGAGTCATCGGAAGTCCAGTAACGAAATCCATCGTAATCCTCTCTCACTTCCACTCGGTAAGTGCGATCCTCTGAAATAGACCACCAGGTCTTTGATGCTCGTACTTAACCTGCTGACAATTCAAACACCGAGCCACATGCGCAACAATGTCTTTATTCATCTTACGCCACCAATAGTGTTGCCTCAGATCCTGATACCTCTTCACGGCGCCCGGGTGAATAGAATACCGAGAACTGTGGGCCTCTACTAAGATCAACTCTCGAATCCCATCAACAGTGGGCACACAAACTCGTACCTGCAATCTCAATACATCATCATCATCTAAGGTTACTTTCTTGGCACCTCCACGCTGCACCGTGTCTCTCAAGACACACAAATGGGGATCATCGAATTGTCGATCATGGATACGCTCCAATAACGAAGAACGAGCGACCGTGCAAGCTAATACTCGACTAGGCTCAGAAATGTCCAACCTCACAAACTGATTGGCCAAAGTCTGAACGTCCAAACCAAGCGGTCTCTCACCGACCGGAATATAAGCCAGACTGCCCATACTGGCTGACTTCCTACTCAAGGCATCGGCCACCACATTGGCCTTTCCCGGGTGATATAAGATAGTGATGTCATAATCTTTCAACAATTCCAACCACCTCCTCTGCCTCAAATTCAACTCCTTTTGCTTGAACAAATACTGAAGACTCTTATGATCCGTGAACACCTCACACGCCACACCATACAGATAGTGCCTCCAAATCTTCAATGCGTGAACAATGACTGCCAACTCCAAATCATGCACTGGATAGTTCTTCTCATGAACCTTCAACTGTCTCGAGGCATAGGCAATGACCTTGCCATCCTGCATCAACATTGCACCAAGTCCAATACGAGATGCATCACAATAGACTGTATAGGGCCCTGAACCTGTAGGCAAAACCAACACCGGTGTCGTGGTCAGAGCTGTCTTGAGCCTCTGAAAGCTCACCTCACACTCATCTAACCATCTGAACTGGGCACCTTTTTGGGTCAATCTGGTCATAGGGTCTGCAATGGATGAAAACCCCTCCACGAACCGACGGTAGTAACCTGCTAACCCCAGGAAACTCCGAATCTCCATAGCTGAAGCTGGTCGAGGCCAGTCCTTAACTGCCTCTATCTTCTTCGAGTCTACCTGAATACCTGCTGCTGATACGACATGACCCAAGAATGCGACCGAACTCAACCAAAACTCGCACTTCGAGAACTTAGCATACAACTGACTATCCTTCAGGGTCTGAAGAACCGCTCTGAGGTGCTGCTCATGCTCCTCCTGACTGCGGGAGTATATAAGAATATCGTCAATGAAGACTATCACGAACAAGTCCAAATAAGGTCTGAACACTCGGTTCATCAACTCCATGAACGCTGTTGGGGCATTAGTCAATCCAAATGACATGACCAAAAACTCATAGTGCCTATACCGGGTGCGAAATACTGTCTTAGGGACATCAGACGCCCTAATCCTCAGCTGGTGATAACCAGATCTCAAATCTATCTTCGAGAACAGCCTTGCACCCTGAAGCTGGTCGAATAAATCATCAATCCTCGGTAGTGGATACTTATTCTTAATTGTAACCTTGTTCAATTGTTGGTAATCGATGCACATTCTCATCAAACCATCCTTTTTCTTAACAAACAACACCGCCGCACCCCAAGGCGACACACTGGGTCTAATGAAACCTTTCTCAAGCAAATGCTGCAGTTGTTCATTTAACTCTTTCAACTCCGGCGGGGCCATACGATATGGCGGGATAGAAATGGGCTGAGTGCACGGGGCCAAATCAATACAAAATTCGATATCCTTGTCGGGCGGCATACCCGGCAGGTCTGAAGGGAAAACTCAGTAAACTCCCGAACAACGGGCACAGAATCAATAGAAGGGACCTCCGCGCTAGAATAGCGAACATACGCCAAGTAGGCCAAACATCCCTTCTCGACCATACGTTGAGTCTTCACATATGAGATAACACTGCGAGTACAATGACCAAAAGTCCCTCTCCACTCTAAACGGGGTAAATCCGGTAAGGCTAAGGTCACGGTCTTGTCATGGCAATCCAAGATAGCATGGTATGGGGATAACCAATTCATCCCCAATATAACATCGAAGTCGACCATGTCCAAAAGCAACAAATCAACACGGGTCTCAAGACCCCCAAACACTATGATACAAGAACGATGAACTTGGTCGACCACAATAGAATCACCCGCCAGTGTTGACACATAAACAGGAATACTCAATGAGTCACTAGGCATAACCAAATAGGGTGTAAAATAGGACGACACATATGAATACGTAGATCCGGTATCAAATAGCACAGAAGCATCCCTATCACAGACCAGAATAGTACCTGTAATCACAGCATCTGATGACTCAGCCTCTAGCCTGGCTGGCAAAGCATAACAACGGGGCTGGGCCC
The DNA here is from genome assembly GCF_000393655.2 of Nicotiana sylvestris. Lineage (NCBI taxonomy): Eukaryota > Viridiplantae > Streptophyta > Magnoliopsida > Solanales > Solanaceae > Nicotiana > Nicotiana sylvestris. The sequence continues at coordinate 169,664,495 of NC_091060.1, read as the reverse complement.
CACCTCCCTGAATCATATCCCTGGGACGATCTACTGTTGGCTGACCCCTACCTCTAGCGGTCTGAGCTCCACCTCTAAGACCTCTACCTCCACCTCTATGTCCCCTACCCCCCCCCTCTAACTGGCTGGGCAGGCTGTGGGGCAACTGGTGCCTGAATTATTAGGCGAGGACCCTGCTGCTGCGAGCTGCTGGAAGCTCGAGGGCAATATAGGTAATGTGACTCACATTGCCGCAAGTATAATATGCCCTCGGCTGCTGAGAATAACGAAGTGGTGGTGCACTGATAGGTGCTGCTGGTGAACTGAAGAGCTGCTGGTCAGAATACTGCAGCTGAGAACCACGACTACCTGGTGTACCATGAGAAGCCTGGAGAGCTGACTGAAAGGGCCTCGGAGGATGGCCTCTACCATAAGAATCCCTACCTCCAAACGAGGTACCACTGAATATACCAGAATAACGGGGCCTCTTATCAGACCCATGACCATATCCCTGTGCAAGTGCCATCTCTATCCGGCGGGCACCATCTGCCGCCTCCTGAAATGAAATCTCACTACCGGCACTCATGGCCATCTGAACACGGATCGGCTGGGCCAACCCATCAATAAACCTCCGCACCCTCTCTCTATCGGTGGGGAGTATCACAATGGCATGACGAGCAAGATCAATGAACCGGGTCTCATACTGTGTGACCATTATAGGACCCTGCTGGAGACGCTCAAACTGCCTGCGAAGAGCATCTCGCTGAGTAACTGGAAGAAACTTCTCCAGAAATAACTCTGAAAACTGATCCCAGGTCAATGATGGCGACCCTGCTGGCCTGGCTAAGCAGAAATCCTTCCACCAAGTCTTGGTGGATCCTGCCAGGCGAAAAGTGGCGAAGTCGACCCCATTGGTCTCTATAATGCCCATAGTCCGTAGAACCTTATGACAGTTGAATATGAAATCCTGAGCATCCTCTGAGGGGGTGCCACTATATATGGTTGTGAAGAGCTTGGTGAAACGATCAAGCCTCCACAAAGCATCCGCGGACATGGCCGTACCATCGCTGGACTGAGCCGCAATACCTGGCTGGGCTGCCACAACTGGCAGAACTGCCACGGCTAGCTGAACTACTGGAACCTAAGCCTGAGGAGCTACCGGCTCTAGAGTATGAGTATCGGGAGTCTGAACTCCATAAATCCTACCAGTCGAACCAAAGCGTCCTGAAGCACTGGAGTGGCTATGAAACCCTCTGGAACCTGAGTTGGGCCCACCGGAGCTGGAACCCTTTCGTCGTAGTCAACATGAGGCTCCACCTCTGGGACTTCCGCTCTGGGTTGAGCTCTGCCCCGGACTTGCCCCCTGCCCCTGATAGGAGCTGCTGCTGGGGGCTCAGGCTGCTGCGCGGTAGAAGAGGAAGCACGTGCCCTCGCCATCTGCGAAAGAACAGAGTGGAAAGACAATCAGCACTTGAGAAACAGAATCGCACGACAAGAATGAACAAGGTGAAGTTTTCCTAACTCAGTAGCCTCTGCGGGATAAATACAGACGTCTATGTACCGATCCCTCAGACTTTACCGAGCTGTCCGTGGGTTGTGAGACCTAAGTAACCTAGTGCTCTGATACCAACTTGTCACGACCCGGATTCCCCGCCATCGGGTGTCGTGATGGCGCCTACTATCGGAGCTAGGCAAGCTAAATATTTAAAACACCTTTCCTGCTTTCTTTCAAACAATATAATAAATGAGACAAAATTTAAGCGGAAGACTTTAAATCTAAAGCAACTGAAAACCAAAAGTGCGGAAGTTTAATACACATCACTACCCAAGGTCTGGTGTCACTAGCTCACGGACTACTACAGAATGCTACAAACAATGCCTGATAGGAAATACATCATGTTTGTCGGATACAAGATGAACAAACGAAAAACATGGAAAGGGGCTTCGGCCTGTGAACGCCAGCTAGGCTACCTCGAGAGTCCCTGGACTGAAAAATGCTCCCAGAAGTCCTACTGCTGTGGTCCGTAAGCTGCTCTCTGATCTGTGCACAAAAATGCACAGAGTGTAGCATCAGCACAATCGACCCCATGTGCTGGTAAGTGTCTGGCCTAACCCCGGTGAAGTAGTGACGAGGCTAAACAGGACCTACCACAATTAACTTGTACAGATATATATACAAGTGCAAGAAAACAATAACAAGATAGTACAAGATAAATCTAGGAGGGGACATGCTATCGGGGAGTAATAGATAAAAATGAAATATCGGAAATAAACAGAAGAAACTCCGGTTCCCATGATATATATATATATATATATATATATATATATATATATAGTGGACGGTATGCCACACTATCCCATAATATCATATATAAGTGGACGGTGTGCCACACGATCCCATAATATCATATATAAAAGTGGACGGCGTGCCACACGATCCCATAATATCATATATTAGTGGACGGCGTGCCACACGATCCTATAATATCATATATAAGTGGACGGTGTGCCACACGATCCCATAATATCATATATAAAAGTGGACGGCATGCCACACGATCCCATAATATACTTCGAAACATCTAATTTTGTAAGGAGAGTCCTATTAGGAGGAATCAACAACATATCACTCTAACCCGGTAAGGGTACAACTAACAGCCCAAAATATCCCGACAAGGGAGAGTATATATATCGGTCTACACATCCCGGCAGGGAGTAATCACAACACATTCTCTTTTTAAATCCCTTCTTCCTCAACTAACACATTCATGTTCGAGCTAACGCTCCAAAAGTACACCAATCACAATTTTACCTCAACCGTTCACATTATATGAAACTCATCAAATAAACAAGGAGATTGTGTCACGTTATTCGAATTAAAAGCAATTAAGACTCACGGTCATGCTAGACTCCGGTGCATAGATAACCGTCACCATGCCTATACACCGTACTCCACATTAGCAAGTAGCAAATAACATCCTAATCCTATTCCCTCAAGCCAAAGTTAGAACAAACACTTACCTCGAATGCTCCAAACTCAACTCACGCTTCTAGTATAGCTTTACCTCTTGATTCCACCACCAATCCGCTCGAATCTAGTCATAAGTTACTTAATCACATTAATAATTACTAAATGAATCACTCCCCATGCATAAAAATAAATTTTACAAGTTTTTTCCCAAAATGGTCAAAAACACCCTCGAACCCACGTGGTCGAAACTCGAGATTCGGACCAAAACTCGGTTACCCATTCTCCCACGAATCCAAATATATGATTTATTTTGAAATCGGATCCCAAATTGAGGTCCAACTCCTCAATTTGTAGAAAACCTAGGTTCTACCCAAAACACCCAATTTCCCCCATGAAAATCTTTATTTTGAAGTTGAAATCATGTTAAAAGATGTTAAGAAGTGAAGAAAATGAGTTAGAAATCACTTACCAATCATTTTGAAGAAGAAAAGTTGTATGGAAAATCGCCTCTTAGGTTTTGGGTTTTTGAAAAGTGGAAAAATGACTGAAAATCCCGAATTTATACATTTTGCTGGGGGCTGGCGCGGAACGCACAGAAATGCACCGCGGCCGCACCGAGGGAGGGGAGAAGTGGGCTCTCTCTGAACCCACCCAGTGCAGACCACACTGATTTGGTGTGCGGCCGCGCGGGTCGACCCTCTGAACTCCACCATGCGGACCACACAGAAAAGCACCGCAGCCGCGTGGCTGCCAGCGCGGACCGCGCGGAAATGTCCGCGGCCACGCTGGGCCTGCAACATCTGAACCTGTATATTTTTCTAAGTCTAAGACCTCCCGGGCCCTACTCAAAACTCACCCGAGCCCTCGGGGTTCCAAACCAAACATTCATATGATCTCGAAAACACCTTACGGACTTACTCGTGCGATCAAATCGCCAAAATAACATCATATACATAGGATCAAGCCTCAAAATACATGATTTTCTTTCAACTTTCATAAAAACTCAAATTCCCCATTTTAAGTCCGAAACACGTCATATGACATCCATTTTTAGCCAAACTTTACAGATAGTGCTTAAAACATATTTAAGACTCGTACCGGGCATCGGAACCAAAATACGAGCCCGATACCACAGTTTTCTGATCAATTTTCTTCTTCATTTTCCTCAATTAATTTCAGAAAACAATTTCACACAAAAATTCATTTCTCGAGCTTGGGACCTCGGAATTTGATTCCGGGTACACGCCCAAGTCCCATATTTTTCTACGGACCCTCCGAGACTGTCGAATCACAGGTTCGGGTCCGTTTTACCCAAAATGTTGACCAAAGTCAATATTATGCATATTAATATCAAAATTCATCAAATTGTTCACAAAATTCGCATATTCTAACATAAAAACTTTCCAGTTATGCGCCTAAACTGCGCACGCAAATCGAAGCAACTAAAAGCGAGGTTTTCAGGGCCTCGAAAGCACAGAACTAGGAAGAATTACGGTGATGACCCTTTGGGTCGTCACACGAGGTTGACCTCGATTATGGACCGGAGAGAGGCAGACATCAAGTGATATCGGCAGCTCGATAACGGAACATGCGAGATATCTGCAGTTGATCGAGAATCGTGGCACGAATCTCAAAACGGATTGATCTTCGGCAGTTAATCAGTTGTCATATATGATTTCCTACTATAATTAGAAGTGTACCTTGTTTAGGACTCCCCTATTATATAAAGAGGGATCTCATTCATTTGTAAACATCATTGTTCGCTGAAAATAATATATACATTCATTACTTTCTTGCTATTTCGCTTACTGTTCATCAGAGTTGCTTTATCAGCTGCTATTCCTATTATCACACCTCGAGACTACCACAAGTTGAGGTCGGAAATTGGCTTGCATATTGGTTTAATTTATTTTATTCTCGGATTTATCTATTTAATTCTTTGTTTATCAATTGGTATTGGATTGAATCACATATCCTTAAAATCATAATATAAGTTTAATTGTTACTCGAATAATAATGATTGTTCGATGTTGATTCTGATAACACACATTATTTCACGCTTGTTCTTGTCAAGTGTTTTTGCTCTAAGGTTAAAATATGTCAAACTCACAAAACGCACTCTAATATGGTGATGATGTCTCAGGTTTCACGGGGAAAACGACAATGTAATTGCTCCAGGGGGTGGGGTACCACCGGCTAATCTCGAGCAAGCACCGGTTGCTGATCGATGTCAGTTTGCACATTGCTCTAAATGCGGACCTAGGCACGAACCCCGAAGGGAGTGTGCGTAGGCAAGGCTGATATGGTGGTCAAGGTACACAGGGCAGATGAGACAGAGGAGTTAGTCTCCAGGTGATATTCGTAATGCTACAGGCTCAACAGGCCGCTATTGCTTAGTTGCAAAATCAACATGAGACCCCAAGTGGGGTCAAGCTAGAAATCACTCGCCGTACCGAGCTAGTGCCAAAAAGGTCGAATGATAATGAATCGGGGAATGATCCTGCAATAATGAAACTGCTCGAGGAGCTCACCAAAAGAATTGAGTTAGGAGAGAAGAAAATCGAAGCTAATGATAAAAAAAAGTGGAAAAATACAACTCTCGAGTTGATCAGATACCGGGTGCACCCCCGATCTTAAAGGGTTTGGATTCGAACAAGTTCATGCGGAAGCCTTTTCCTCAAAGTGCGGCTCTGAAACCCATTCTTAAGAAGTTCCGTACGTCTGACATACCTAAGTGTCACACCATTTTTTTTACAACTTCACTAACTCTCTTAAATAAATAAAAAGATTTAGTAAAGCTCAAAAGGGTTTTCAATTAGAAAGTGACAAAAAATTGTGTTCAAAAGGATTAACTCAGAGTCGCCACCTAGCATTGGGTTTCAGTGAGCCAGGTCACCGTTCAAAAGCAATTTCTCCTTTCAAACACACATGGACTTCAAAACTAAGTCTGCATCAGAGATTCGGGTAAGGGGTTCATTTGACTCGGGGAGAAGGTATTAGGCATTCCCCGAGTCCCGTAACTAGTACGGTTGCGTACTCGATCTAGTTGGTTTTAGAATATTCGAATTGAAGTAAAAATAAACACATAAAAGCAAAATAAACACATGCGAGGCTCGAGGTCGTCCCCACCTAATAAAAGAAAAATGAAAATAAAAATAAAAATACTACGAGTTCTACTATTGACCTTCGAATACAAATACTTCGGGGCATACCCCGAAATAAAATATATACAAATCCTTCGGGGCATTCCCTAGATAAATTTAACTAAGGGAACGACCTCTCGCCTCGAAACTAACAACAATCCTAAGGCTTACCTACCCAAGTGTGGTCGGCCTAGACATACATTCTAACAATTAAATAAGAAGAGTAAATAAAATAAACTAAAGTAAATAAGATTCATTTCATGCTCATTCTCCTTTTTTAACTTTTCATTTTTCATATATTCGGACCGAGCTCAATCCTAAAGCATGTGAATAAATTAAACACTAACGGGCTAAGTTTTTTCCCTTTTCCTACGGTCTAATTCCATCCCAAAAAATAAAATACTTCATATACCAAACATGACAAAATGAGACACCTCAACATACAGACATCCAAGCATAAGAAATGGGAACAACAATAACAAAATTAAAAAGGTGAATTAATATATGGTACTGGCCATCTTATCATTATATTCAATTCAAAACTGACTTCTACATGAATGAGAATTCATTTTTTTGAATTTTTAATTAATGATGAAGAAGGAAAATAAAATCAGCTCTTCATGGTAAAAATATGACTATTAGCTTAACACGAACATTATATTGATTAAATTAATACTTTTAGGTTAGAACAAAATTGTAGTACTCAAACATTATTATAAATTACAGCAGACTCGTTAAAAGAACGACTTCACCTAACCGATACCAAAGAGAGGGACAATTTTTAAGTTATATATCATTAAGTTTTGTCAAGCTCTAACTTGTTATCAACCACAAACAAGAACTATCAACAAACAGAGCCAATACTCAACGATAAATATTGCATTCACCACATATAATTTCATAATCATATCATCTAATGAGATAATAAATTAGAAAAAAAATGAGAGACGTAGAACGAGATATGCTAGGCAAAATCAATTTATTTCAGCTAAGTCATGGACAAACATGTAAGAACACTAAAATTAAAAGAGTGTGGATAAGAATGGACCTCAGGAGTGAAAGCTCTTTGAATATAAAATGTTTATGATCAGAAACCTTGGACGCACCTCGATGGAGCCGCGAACAAATCTGATCTCAAATCATAAAACCCGAACAAACCCAAATATTTCAACTCAACTCTATTTAAATGATTCTTAGCTTCTTTTTTCGAAATCAAAGGCAGTAAGGAACCAACATATTCTGATGGTTTTTCTTTTGGATCCAAAGAAGAAAACTGAAGCAAAATGGGAATAATCTTTTTACTACTTCTTGTATTTTGAGGAAGAAAACTAGAACAAGAATCAAAATCTTTTCTGTTTTGGTAATTTGTCTTGGAATTCCAGAAGGGGAGAAAGAAGACCTAAAGTTCTTGGATTTTCTTCAACTTCTTTTCTCACTTATCTTGCAAGATCGCCTTTGGGAGGTCTTAGTAGTGTTCACGGCTGAAGGGGTTCAGCTAGGGTGTAGGTTCAATCTTCATGAAGAAGATGAAGGAGATACGCTGGGGGGTTCTCTTTTTGCAGCCGATCCCTAGTCTCTTAGCTCTAGGGTTTAATTAAAGGGTAGGGGTGTTGGGCTAAGGGTTAATTTTGGGGCAATGGGGATTTGGGCTCAAGGTCTAGTCCGAAATTGGTCCATTTTTTTGTACAAAATTGAGCAAAAATTGTCTTGAATTAACTAACAATTGGACTTCTTAGAAGATCTGGATTTCGTTAACTAAGGGCCTAAGTTTTCCTTATTTAAAATAGTATAAAATATTTAAAAAAAATCTAAGACTACTCCCAATTAATTAAAATAAACTATTAAAGATAAACCATAATTGAAACTGTTTTCTTTTAGGTATTTTTCGAGATTAAAAATGACTACAAAACATTAATGAAACTATTTTTTGTAATTTTTATTTTCTTGTAATAAAATAAAGTAAAAGAGTCAAAATTAGTTGAAATAGCTATATTAGGCCTAAATTAAATATTTACATGCTAAGATATAAAAAAATCTTGGCAAGAGTCAAAAATTACATGTCTACAACTGCCCCTCTTTGACTGGAAATACAAAATATTTTCAGACAAAGAACGACTAGACAGATTTTTTGACCCGACCCTTATTTAGGAAGACCAAAAACTAAGAGAAAAGAGGAGAATGTGACTAAGCCCTGGTATTTGAGCTGCCTACATATCTTTGGCTATAAAGGAATCTGGCCGCGTGTAGTTCAGAAGTAGGAACAGTGATAGAGTGTACCGAGGTGGAGAGCTGATCAAGGTGTCGTTCTGTCGAGGTTCCGGTCTGCGGTCCTATTTTTACATCAAAATAAAAAAAGAATGAAAAAGACTAACTAAGCCTGTCAACTATGAGTTACAAGATTCCTATCTAAAAGTCTTTTGAAGCTTGATCTTAAGTCTTGAATGGTTCTTCATGCAGACTTTAGATTTGAACTTTGACGCTTGCTAGTTGCAGGTGTTAGTTCATTCTTTTTCGGCTTTTCGAATCAAAACCGGACACACCATGCTTGTGAATTTAGTCATCTTGAGCAATCCACCTCTTATCTCAGCTTCTGTATTTTAGATTCACTTCCCTTTTCTGTTTCTTTTTCTTTTTTATTCTGGATTGAGATTACCTTTATTGATCATCATTGCATTAATAACATAAGTGATTTACAGTTTTGCTTACAACTCACAAATCTTCCTAGTGCAAACTAAGACAAAAAATTTTGTTTGTTTTGTTGTTTTGATTGCAGGCCCCTACCTGGAGAATAAGGGAATTCGTTTCGGAATTATTAAGTTATATATCATTAAGTTTTGTCAAGCTCTAACTTGTTATCAAACACAAACAAGAACTATCGACAAACAGAGCCAATACTCAACGATAAATATTGCATTCACCACATGTAATTTCATAATCATATCATCTAATGAGATAATAAATTAGAAAAAAAATGAGAGACGTAGAACGAGATATGCTAGGCAAAATCAATTTATTTTAGCTAAGTCATGGACAAACATGTAACAACACTAAAATTAAAAGAGTGTGGATAAGAATGGACCTCAGGAGTGAAAGCTCTTTGAATATAAAATGTTTATGATCAGAAACCTTGGACGCACCTCGATGGAGCCGCGAACAAATCTGAGCTCAAATCATAAAACCCGAACAGACCCAAATATTTCAACTCAACTCTATTTGAATGATTCTTAGCTTCTTTTTTCGAAATCAAAGGCAGTAAGGAACCAACATATTCTGATGGTTTTTCTTTTGGATCCAAATAAGAAAACTGAAGTAAAATGGGAATAATCTTTTTACTACTTCTTGTATTTTGAGGAAGAAAACTAGAACAAGAATCAAAATCTTTTCTGTTTTGGTAATTTGTCTTGGAATTCCAGAAGGGGAGAAAGAAGACCTAAAGTTCTTGGATTTTCTTCAACTTCTTTTCTCACTTATCTTGCAAGATCGCCTTTGGGAGGTCTTAGTAGTGTTCACGGCTGAAGGGGTTCAGCTAGGGTGTAGGTTCAATCTTCATGAAGAAGATGAAGGAGATACGCTGGGGGGTTCTCTTTTTGCGGCCGATCCCTAGTCTCTTAGCTCTAGGGTTTAATTAAAGGGTAGGGGTGTTGGGCTAAGGGTTAATTTTGGGGCAATGGGGATTTGGGCTCAAGGTCTAGTCCGAAATTGGGCCATTTTTTTGTCCAAAATTGAGCAAAAATTGTCTTGAATTAACTAACAATTGGACTTCTTAGAAGATCTGGATTTCGTTAACTAAGGGCCTAAGTTTTCCTTATTTAAAATAGTATAAAATATTTAAAAAAAATGTAAGACTACTCTCAATTAATTAAAATAAACTATTAAAGACAAACCATAATTGAAACTGTTTTCTTTTAGGTATTTTTCGAGATTAAAAATGACAACAAAACATTAATGAAACTATTTTTTGTAATTTTTATTTTCTTGTAATAAAATAAAGTAAAAGAGTCAAAATTAGTTGAAATAGCTATATTAGGCCTAAATTAAATATTTACATGCTAAGATATAAAAAAACCTTGGCAAGAGTCAAAAATTACATGTCTACAGCTGCCCCTCTTTGATTGGAAATACAAAGTATTTTCAGACAAAGAACGACTAGACAGATTTTTTGACCCGACCCTTATTTAGGAAGACCAAAAACTTTGAGAAAAGAGGAGAATGTGACTAAGCCCTAGTATTTGAGCTGCCTACATATCTTTGGCTATAAAGGAATCTGGCCACGTGTAGTTCAGAAGTAGGAACAGTGATAGAGTGTACCGAGGTGGAGAGCTGATCAAGGTGCCGTTCTGTCGAGGTTCCGGTCTGCGGTCCTATTTTTACATCAAAATAAAAAAAGAATGAAAAAGACTAACTAAGCCTGTCAACTATGAGTTACAAGATTCCTATCTAAAAGTCTTTTGAAGCTTGATCTTAAGTCTTGAATGGTTCTTCATGCAGACTTTAGATTTGAACTTTGACGCTTGCTAGTTGCAGGTGTTAGTTCATTCTTTTTCGGCTTTTCGAATCAAAACCGGACACACCATGCTTGTGAATTTAGTCATCTTGAGCAATCCACCTCTTATCTCAGCTTCTGTATTTTAGATTCACTTCCCTTTTCTGTTTCTTTTTCTTTTTTATTCTGGATTGAGATTACCTCTATTGATCATCATTGCATTAATAACATAAGTGATTTACAGTTTTGCTTACAACTCACAAATCTTCCTAGTGCAAACTAAGACAAAAAATTTTGTTTGTTTTGTTGTTTTGATTGCAGGCCCCTACCTGGAGAATAAGGGAATTCGTTTCGGAATTATTAAGTTATATATCATTAAGTTTTGTCAAGCTCTAACTTGTTATCAAACACAAACAAGAACTATCGACAAACAGAGCCAATACTCAACGATAAATATTGCATTCACCACATGTAATTTCATAATCATATCATCTAACGAGATAATAAATTAGAAAAAAAATGAGAGACGTAGAACGAGATATGCTAGGCAAAATCAATTTATTTTAGCTAAGTCATGGACAAACATGTAACAACACTAAAATTAAAAGAGTGTGGATAAGAATGGACCTCAGGAGTGAAAGCTCTTTGAATATAAAATGTTTATGATCAGAAACCTTGGACGCACCTCGATGGAGCCGCGAACAAATCTGAGCTCAAATCATAAAACCCGAACAGACCCAAATATTTCAACTCAACTCTATTTGAATGATTCTTATCTTCTTTTTTCGAAATCAAAGGCAGTAAGGAACAAACATATTCTGATGGTTTTTCTTTTGGATCCAAATAAGAAAACTGAAGCAAAATGGGAATAATCTTTTAACTACTTCTTGTATTTTGAGGAAGAAAACTAGAACAAGAATCAAAATCTTTTCTGTTTTGGTAATTTGTCTTGGAATTCCAGAAGGGGAGAAAGAAGACCTAAAGTTCTTGAATTTTCTTCAACTTCTTTTCTCACTTATCTTGCAAGATCGCCTTTGGGAGGTCTTAGTAGTGTTCACGGCTGAAGGGGTTCAGCTAGGGTGTAGGTTCAATCTTCATGAAGAAGATGAAGGAGATACGCTGGGGGGTTCTCTTTTTGCGGCTGATCCCTAGTCTCTTAGCTCTAGGGTTTAATTAAAGGGTAGGGGTGTTGGGCTAAGGGTTAATTTTGGGGCAATGGGGATTTGGGCTCAAGGGCTAGTCCGAAATTGGATCATTTTCTTGTCCAAAATTGAGCAAAAATTGTCTTGAATTAACTAACAATTGGACTTCTTAGAAGATCTGGATTTCGTTAACTAAGGGACTAAGTTTTCCTTATTTAAAATAGTATAAAGCATTTAAAAAGAAATGTAAGACTACTCCCAATTAATTAAAATAAACTATTAAAGATAAACCATAATTGAAAATGTTTTCTTTTAGGTATTTTTCGAGATTAAAAATGACTAAAAAACATTAATGAAACTATTTTTTGTAATTTTTATTTTCTTGTAATAAAATAAAGTAAAAGAGTCAAAATTAGTTGAAATAGCTATATTTGGCCTAAATTAAATATTTACATGCTAAGATATAAAAAAATCTTGGCAAGAGTCAAAAATTACATGTTTACAGCTGCCCCTCTTTGACTGGAAATACAAAGTATTTTCAGACAAAGAACGACTAGACAGATTTTTTGACCCGACCCTTATTTAGGAAGACCAAAAACTAAGAGAAAAGAGGAGAATGTGACTAAGCCCTGGTATTTGAGCTGCCTACATATCTTTGGCTATAAAGGAATCTGGCCACGTGTAGTTCAGAAGTAGGAACAGTGATAAAGTGTACCGAGGTGGAGAGCTGATCAAGGTGCCGTTCTGTCGAGGTTCCGGTCTGCGGTCCTATTTTTACATCAAAATAAAAAAAGAATGAAAAAGACTAACTAAGCCTGTCAACTATGAGTTACAAGATTCCTATCTAAAAGTCTTCTGAAGCTTGATCTTAAGTCTTGAATGGTTCTTCATGCAGACTTTAGATTTGAACTTTGACGCTTGCTAGTTGCAAGTGTTAGTTCATTCTTTTTCGGCTTTTCGAATCAAAACCGGACACACCATGCTTGTGAATTTAGTCATCTCGAGCAATCCACCTCTTATCTCAGCTTCTGTATTTTGGATTCACTTCCCTTTTCTGTTTCTTTTTCTTTTTTATTCTGGATTGAGATTACCTCTATTGATCATCTCGAATAGTTGGCTCGCATTCTTGTCGCAAGCTTCTGCTACTTCTAACTTGAATTGGATTCTGAAATGACTTTTATTGTTCTCCAGGTGGGCGCCTACTACTAATTTGAAACTTAAAATAATTCCGAAACGAATTCCTTTATTCTCCATGAGAAAATTCATCCGACTAGGTATTCTATCTTAGGAGAAAAATTCATCAGACTAAGATTTCGATACTAGGAGAAAATTCATCAGACTAGGTCCTTTTTGTTATCTTAGAAGAAAAAGTCATCAGACTAAGAATTATATCCTAGGAGAAAGTTCATCAGACTATGTCTTCTATCTTAGGAAAAAAATTCATCAGACTAAGGTTTCGATCCTAGGAGAAAATTCATCAGACTAGGTTTTCTTATCTTAGGAGAAAGATTCATCAGACTAAGATTTCGATCCTAGGAGAAAATTCATCAGACTAGGTCTTTTGTTATCTTAGGTGAAAAATTCATCAGACTAAGATTTCTATCCTAGGAGAAAAATTCATCAGATTAGGTCTTTTGTTATCTTAGGAGAAAGATTAATCAGACTAAGATTTTGATCCTAGGAGAAAATTCATCAGACTAGGTCTTCTTTTTTTGTTATTATCTTAGGAGAAAGATTCATCATACTAAGATTTTGATCCTAGGAGAAAATGATGACGACCCGGCCCGTCGTCTCATGAGTTACCACCCTGTTTCCCCCATTTTTATGATTCTTCATGTTTCGTTATCGGTATTCGGTGTTAGATTTAAATCGGATTGGCTTTGATAGGAAATGAGACATTTAGTCTCTTTAAGGAAGGCTTGTTTTGGAAAAAGTCAACTGGATGTTGACTATTAAGTTAGAGGGCTCGGATGTGATTTTCGGTGATTCAGTTAGCTTCGGGGGATGATATGTGGCTTAGAAGTGTGATCGGAATTTATTTTAGAGGTCCGGAGTAGAATTAAGCTTGAATTGGCGAAGTTAGTATTTTGGCGAATTCCGGTTGGCAGGTGAGATTTTGATACGGGTTGGAATGGAATTCCGAGAGTTGAAGTGGCTTTTTAGGTGATTTTGGATGTGTGTGCAAAATTTTAGATCATTCGGAGATGTTTTGGTCGGGTTTTTGATCAAATGCGTATTTCGGAAGTTTTTAAGAAATTAGGCTTGAATTCGATGAGTTTTGGGTAATTTAATATTGTTTGAAGTGTTTTGATGATTGGAAGAGGTTTGAATAATGTTATAAATTATGTTGGCATGTTTGGTCGGGGTCCTATGAGGCTCGGATAAGTTTTGGAAAAGTTTTGGAAGATTTTTGTCGTTTGAGCATAAGCATGTAATGATCCCAAGGTCCATTTTTAGTTCTAGAGATCGAAATTTTATTTCGAGATTTCCAAAATTTAAATAATGAATTATAGGAGTGATCTGGAAAGTTTGGTCTAATTTCATTAAGTCGCGATTGGGTTTTGACACGAAACATGAGTTAATTGTTTAACAAGCGAAATGGATATCACACTGAGCAAACGAGCTCCGAATTGAGTTTCGATTGAAGGACTATGTTCGTATATTTATTTTTGACTCATAGGAACAAGAATCATCGAATTCCAAGTTCGTATGATGGAGTTAGAGCCATTTTTGTAAAAAGAAAAGTGTTGCAATTTCTTTGGCTGCTGCTGTATTTTTTTTTAGCAGTGTGAACAGTAACCGCGCGGGTGAACAGTTACCACGCGCATGACCAGTAACCGCACGCATGAACAGTACTTCCAAAAAATTCTGGGCAGTGAGTTTATAAAACACTTCATCCGCGATTTTGGGTCATTTTTCTTCCATGGTTGATCATTTTGAGAGCTTCTTGGTGGAGATTAAAGAGGGATTCAAGGGGGAACGACTTGAGATAAGTTTCTTGGACTTAGAACTCGTTTTTATTATGAATCTCACCTAGATATTCATGAAATATAAGCCTACAAATCAAGAACTAGGGCTTGAATTTTGAAACCAAACAATTAGGATTTGATGGATCATTTGAACTCGAATTTGGGTGGTATGTATAGACTCGTGGCGAGACAAGGAATCCGGTGATGTTAATTTTCTGATTTTTCGAGACGTGGGCCCGGGGCTCGGGTTTTGTCAAATTCGTGAATTTTGATATTTTTCGATTGCTTTCGATCGGGTATTGCCTCTTTAGCATAATGCGACATATTCGTTGTGATTTTGGGCAGATTCGTCGCACGAGGAGGGTAATTTGAGAGGCAAGGGCATAGCGAGCTAGACTTTGACCGTCTTGAGGTGAGTAATTGATGTAAATGATGTCCTGAGGGTTTGAAACCCCGGAATTTCACATCGTAACGCTATATTGAGGTGACTTGCACGCCGGATAACGGGCGTGGGGTAGAGCACCATTGGGGATTGTGACTTGGTCCGTCCCGAGAGATGTTTGTACCGTGTTTTCTACTTGAACTAAATTGAGAATCATCATTACTTAGATTTAATTGTTATATTTGGGCTTCTTGCCAATTATTTGAATCCTTCAGGGATTGATATCACTGCTTTCGCATATTTTGCATATCATTTGACCTCAGTCCAAGGTTTTAAATACTGTTTTGCAAACTCGGTCATCTTTCTAAGATTTAAAAACTTAAATGATATTTCGAGCTGAGAACTACTGTTTTACAAATGCCCAAGGGGCTTATGATGGTTTCTGGACTGAGCATGGATCGGGTTGCGCGTCGCAGCAGTATTATATTGATATTGAGGCTGAGAGCCTGGTTGAGTACATTGATATTGAGGCCGAGAGCCTGGTTGATTATATTGAGATTGATATGAGGCCGAGGGCCTAGATTTGATGCCACGAGATGGCTTGATATTGCGCTTGGGCTGTAGGAGCCCCTCCGGAGTCTGCACACACCCCCAGTGAGCACCGTCGACGATAAATAAATGGATGGCACAGGCTGCACGCCGTAGTGGGTACTAGAGTGTACCATCATATGCATTGCATTGCACTCATGCATTTGTTTTTATCGATTATACCTGTCTCAGTATTTGGTACTCTGATTTAGTTGACTTATTGCTTCACTATTTGTTGTTCTAAACTGCCAGTTATAGTTTACTTTGTATTTTCCCATGATTTCTTATTCTCAACCTTTATTTATGTTTATTACTCACTGGGTCGGAGTACTCACGTTACTCCATGCACCTTGCGTGCAGATCCAGGTACACCACATGCTGGGTGGGGATTTGTTTAGCTGAACAGCAGTATCCGGAAGTATTGAGATAGTTGCATGGCATTCGCAGCCTTGATGTCTCCCCTCTATCTCTATCTTTTATTCCACATTTTTCCTAGACAGACTTGTAATAGGTGGATATTCTGTATTAGAGGCTCATATTCGTGACACCGGATTCTATTGGGCTATGGTGTGGTATTTTAATTGAACTTCCGCAGATTTTATTATTAATTATACACTTGAATGTAATGACTTAGTAAATTCTCTGTGATATTTATCTATAATCTGAATAAGAATTTGGGTTAATGTTGTTGAATGGTCGGGCTTGCCTAGCAGTGTGTTGGGCGCCATCATGACCGGGGTTGGGGTCGTGACAAGTTGGTATTAGAGCCCAGCAGAGTCGCCAGAGCTGTCACACCTCCTTTTTCCGCACCCGCGAGGGTGCAAGGGAGTTTTTCCAATTAAAGGACAATCGAGACGGGATTGGTTTATTTATTTCAGAGTCGCCACTTGGGAGATTTAGGGTGTCCCAAGTCACCAATTTTAATCCCGAATCGAGGAAAAGAATGACTCCATATTACAGTCTGCGTACCAGAAATCCGGATAAGGAATTCTGTTAACCCGGGAGAAGGTGTTAGGCATTCCCGAGTTCCGTGGTTCTAGCACGGTCGCTCAACTGTTATATTCGGCTTGATTATCTGATTTTATACAAATATGAACTTATGTGCAAATTTTATCTTTTAACCGCTTTATTATTATTGTTTTTAAAAAGAAATGTGAACATCGCTTAAAACACGTCTTTGGACTGCGTCACATGAAATGCACCCACAATCCGGAACACGTTTTATTTGATGTTTTGGGATTTGGATTCGGGTCGCATGAAATGCACACCCAGGCTTAAGAAAGTAAAATATTAAACACGCGCCTAAAGAGATTATCGCGTTATTATTTTGGGGAAGACCGTGAAATTCGCTAAACGGTCCTTCCGAATTCTAATTAAACCATACATTTTGTGAGGGCCCCGCAATCTATACGTTTTATTTGGCGAGGCTCGTCTCATTTTTATTTTTAAAGGATAAACCTACAATGACTATATTTTCTATTAAGTTCGTCTCTAAAATAAAAGAAAATCTCTTAATTATTTACATGCTGAAAAACGTAACTTATTAGTTATTAGTTTACGGCTAATGCGAATGGAAAATTGCGATCGAGTTTGTACAAAAAAAACTGCTTTCATTTTATATTCTGTTATTCAATAATACTAGAACATGAGATTGACCATAATATCAAAACAGATTAATTATTCTCCGATTAATTTAAACTAACATTATTAGATGAAGAAAGTATACATATGCAACCTCATTATTCATTAATCATTCAACTACATCTTTATACGAAGAAAGAAAAATTATATTCAACCACAAATCTAAACAGGAGGAATTCAACAGGAACAAAGCCTGATTAATATTTCATTTTTTGCTTCAAGCCGAGATTGTACAAATGTGTACCTGGAAACAGCAGTACAAGAACAAAAGAAGGAGAAGTCAGCAGCAGTAATAACACAGCAACAACAGATTCAGCAACACCGCAAACCAGTACAGTAGGAATAGCAGAAAACCCAGGAGACTATAAACGACTCCAAGTATAGAGAAGAAGTAAAAGGCAGGAAGGTTCTGACTATTTCAGATCTTAAGCGAGGCAATGAAGCAGTAACTATTCTTTTTCAACTTCAAAACTCTCCAAAATGAATTCTGCCCCTGTATATTCAGTGTATCCAGAATGTATATCGGGTGTATACTTCTCACTCCGCCCCCTCTTTTTTTCTTCTCTCTATCTAGTTTTTCCTCTTTTTTTTCCACCCCTTCTTCCTAAATTTTCTCTTCTATTTATAGCAAAATTTTCGAAATTTTCAGATTTGTTTTTTTATTATTTTATTATTTTTTTAATTAAAAGAAATCCCACTTACAAATTGCTTTTATTTTTTTAGAAAAAGAAATCCCACCTTTATTTACTTTTATTTTTAAAATTCCAAATTTAATTACTTTATCTTATTTAAAATCCCACTTTTTATTTTTTTAAAAGAGAATCTCACTTTATTTAACTTTTCTTTAAAAAACAAACCACTATCTTTTCTTTTTCTTTTAAAAATGCTACTTTCAATTACTTTAAATTTTTTTAAAATTTTCAGATACCTTTATATTTATTTTTTAATTCCAACCTTATTTTACTTTTAAATTTTTTAAAACTTTTTATTTTTTTTAAATTTTCTACATTCTTTTACTTTTTTATTTTTTTATTTTTTATTTTTTTAAAATCATTTCCGAAATTACTATATATATATATATATATATATATATATATTTTAAAATAAAAATAATAAATAAAATAAAATATTTTCGGATTTTTTTTTATATATAAAAAAAACAAAAAATAAAACTATTAATAGTGATAATTCACTTTTTATTTTTTATTTTTTTGGTTTTGTTTTGTGTTGGACAAAAATGAAGAAGGGGTGTTGGGTTAATGGAGCGGACCGGATCGACCCGGTTTGAAACGGACCGGGTCATGGGGAAAGTTGGGCAATTATTTGGGCCTGTGGTTTGAAATTGAAGAAGTGGCCCAATCCGATTTTTCTTTGTATTTTTGTTCTCTTTTCTTCTTTTATTTTTCTAAAACTAAATTATAAAAGTACTTAAATTATTATTAAGAACTAAATTAAGTTATAAAAGCGCAAATTAACTTCCAATAACAATTAACGCACAATTAAGTAATAATTAAGCATAAAATTGTTCATTTGGACATTAAATGCTAAAAATGCAAAAGATGCCTATTTTTGTATTTTTTATTAATTTAACAAATAAACATGCATAGACAAACATACAAATAGTTACACAAAATATCACAAAAATTGCACACCAAGAAAAATTATTTTATTTTTGAATTTTTTGGGAGTAATTCTCATATAGGGCAAAAATCACGTGCTTACAGCTGCCCCTCTTTGCCCGAAGACACGAATGGTTTTCGTGCAAAGATAAAGCGAGCGATTTTTGCCCATCCGAGTACTCCGTGTGAAGCATTTTTTTTTATTTTTTTATTTTGAAAAAGATTTGACCGAACCTTTGCTTCAAAGGTTTCCTACATATCCTGGGCTAAACAGGAATCAGGTCAATGTAGTTCGGGAAGTTTTGGTAGCTGGGACTACCGTGGGACTGCGATGTTACTGTTGTTGCATGTTGTTATCACTACTTACCGATCTCCTTGTTACACCGTGCTTAAAAGAAAACAAGAAGCTAGGCTAGATTGAAATTTGTTCTTGTTGCCTTGCTTTCTTGTCGACTTGTGTTTCCTCCGGTGCTTTTCTTCCGTGAATTTTGGAATGATACTGGCCATCTGCTTTTCTGAATACCAGTTTTCATCATTTTGCTCGGTCCGCTGGGGACATGGCTTTCTTCATTAAGCTTTTGGCGGTTCCTCTGGTGGGTACGGCTTTCTTCATCAGACTTGTTATGCTGGGCATGATTTAATGTTCACCAGCTGCTTCTTTCAAGACGCGTCTTTTCTTCCTTTTGAGTCATGCGCCTGAATTTGTGCTGGGACCTCTTGTTGCAACCTTCTGTTTCCGGTGCTGAGATTTTATTGTTTCCTGTTGGAGATTCTTGTTGTAACCCTCTATTTTATTGTCTTCTAACTTGATCTTGAAATGTATGCCTCTGTTATTATGGGCGGGCTCCCAACTTCAACACTTGAAAAGTAAAGACTGGAATGTATGCCTCTGTTATCTGGGCGGGCTCCCAACTTCAACACTTGAAAAGTAAAGACTGGAATGTATGCCTCTGTTATCTGGGCGGACTCCCAACTTCACTACTTGAAAATTAAAGACTGAAATGTATGCCTCTGTTATCTGGGCGGGCTCCCAACTTCAACACTTGAAAAGTAAAGACTGGAATGTATTCTTCTGTTATTATGGGCAGGCGCCTGGCTTCATCATCTTGAATTTAACAACCTCTATTCTCCAGGTGGGATCCTACAACCAAAACAAACAAAACAAACGAGAATTTCCTAACCCAGTTTGCACTGGGAAGATTTGTGAGTCGTTAGCAAAATTGTAACCTATTTATACTACTGATGCAATGATGAGAGTAAACTAAAGACTAGGCTAGGATGTGCATCTCCTACGAGTAAAACCAAAACTCTTGCTAGCAAATGTGTCTGCTAAAAAAACCTCAATGACTCAAACTAGAAAGTGCTTCTTCTATGGTTGAATCGGAATGAGCTAAACTAGGAAGTGCGTCTCCTAAGGGTGAAAACTTCAAAGAACTAGACTAGGAATTGTGTTTCCTATGGTCGAACTCAAAATGAATCAAACTACGAAGTGCATCTCCTAAGGGTGAAATCTCAATTCCGGAAGTGCGTCTCCTGAAATAAAGTATAACCTGAAAAAGCCAAACTAGGAAGTGCATCTCCTAAAGTAAAAGTATAACCTGAAAAAGCCAAACTAGGAAGTGCGTCTCCTAAAGTAAACTTAATTCAGGAAGTGCGTTTCCTATGCACGAAATTAAACTTAGGAAGTGCGTCTCCTAGGGGTTAAATAGTCTTAGGAAGTGCGTCTCCTATGGGTGAAACCTTAATGATTTTGAACTAGGAAGTGCGTCTCCTATGAATGAAAATAATTTAGGAAATGCGTCTCCTATGCGTGAAATCTTAATTTAGGAAGTGCGTCTCCTATGGGATAAAAGTAAACTTAGGAAGTGCGTCTCCTATGGGCAAAACTAAACTTTAAGGAAGTGCGTCTCCTATTGGGTACAATAAACTTAGGAAGTGCGTCTCCTGTGGGTACAATAAACTTAGGAAGTGCGTCTCCTATTGGTAGAACTGAACTTGGGAAGTGCGTCTCCTATGGTAAAACTGAACTTAGGAAGTGCGTCTCCTATTGGTAGAACTGAACTTAGGAAGTGCGTCTCCTATGGTAAAACTGAACTTTAGGAAGTGCGTCTCCTATGGTAAAACTGAACTTAGGAAGTGCGTCTCCTATTGGGTACAATAAACTTAGGAAGTGCGTCTCCTATTGGGAAAAACTAAACTTAGGAAGTGCATCTCCTATTGGTAAAACTTACTTAGGAAGTGCATCTCCTATGGGTACAACTATACTTAGGAAGTGCGTCTCCTGTTGGTGAAATAAACTTAGGAAGTGCGTCTCCTATTGGTGAAATAAACTTAGGAAGTGCGTCTTCTATTGGTGAAACTTTTCTTAGGAAGTGCGTCTCCTATTGGGTAAAACTAACTTACGAAGTGCGTCTCCTATTGGGTGAAATAACTTAGGATGTGCGTCTCCTATTGGGTGAAATAACTTAGGAAGTGCGTCTCCTATTGGTACAACTAAACTTAGGAAGTGCGTCTCCTATTGGTGAAACTATTCTTAGGAAGTGCGTCTCCTATTGGTAAAACTTGGCTTAGGAAGTGCGTCTCCTACTGGTGAAACTATTCTTAGGAAGTGCGTCTCCTATAGGTGAAACTATTCTTAGGAAGTGCGTCTCCTCTTGGTGAAACTTATCTTAGGACTAACTTAGGATGTGCGTCTCCTCTTGGTGAAACTATTCTTAGGAAGTGCGTCTCCTCTTGGTGAAACTATTCTTAGGAAGTGCGTCTCCTTAGGATGTGCGTCTCCTATTGGTGAAACTTAGCTTAGGAAGTGCGTCTCCTATTGGTGAAACTATTCTTAGGAAGTGCGTCTCCTATTGATGAAACTATTCTTAGGATGTGCGTCTCCTATTGGTGAAACTGACTTAGGATGTGCGTCTCCTCTTGGTGAAACTTACTTAGGAAGTGCGTCTCCTCTTGGTGAAACTTAACTTAGGATGTGCGTCTCCTGTTGGTGAAACTAACTTAGGATGTGCGTCTCCTGTTGGTGAAACTAACTTAGGATGTGCGTCTCCTCTTGGTGAAACTATTTTTAGGAAGTGCGTCTCCTTAGGACGTGCGTCTCCTATTGGTGAAACTTTTCTTAGGAAGTGCGTCTCCTCTTGGTGAAACTAACTTAGGATGTGCGTCTCCTCTTGGTGAAACTATTTTTAGGAAGTGCGTCTCCTTAGGACGTGCGTCTCCTATTGGTGAAACTTTTCTTAGGAAGTGCGTCTCCTCTTGGTGAAACTAACTTAGGATGTGCGTCTCCTCTTGGTGGAACTTACTTAGGATGTGCGTCTCCTATTGGTGAAATTGACTTAGGAAGTGCGTCTCCTAATGGTGAAACTTATCTTAGGATGTGCGTCTCCTATTGGTGAAACTTAACTTAGGATGTGCGTCTCCTATTGGTAAAAATAAACTTTAGGAGGAAATACATCTCCTATGGGTAAAAAACAAACTTAGGAGGAAATGCATCTCCTATGGGTGGAACTAAAACAAACTTAGGAGGAAATGCATCTCCTATGGGTGGACTAAAACAAACTTAGGAGGAAATGCATCTCCTATGGGTGAAACTAAAACAAACTTAGGAGGAAATGCATCTCCTATGGGTGGACTAAAACAAACTTAGGAGGAAATGCATCTCCTATGGGTGAAACTAAAACAAACTTAGGAGGAAATGCATCTCCTATGGGTAAAAATAAACTTAGGAGGAAATGCATCTCCTATGGGTGAAATAACTTAGGAAGTGCGTCTCCTATGGGTAAAGCTTAGGAAGTGCGTCTCCTATTGGCAAAACTAGACTTAGGAAGTGCGTCTCCTATTGGTAAAGGCTAGGCTTAGGAAGTGCGTCTCCTATTGGTAAAGGCTAGGCTTAGGAAGTGCGTCTCCTATTGGAACAGACGTGGAATGTATTCCCTTGTTATACAGGTGGGCGCCTAATGGTAAAGACATGAAATGTATTCCCTTGTTATACAGGTGGGTGCCTGAAATATGAAATGCACAAACAAAAAGTATTCCTCTCGTTATTCAGGTGGGCGCCTGTCTATACTAAGACATAAAAGTATTCCTCTCGTTATTCAGGTGGGCGCCTGTCTATACTAAGACATAAAAGTATTCCTCTCGTTATTCAGGTGGGCGCCTGTCTTCGAGAAAATTTTCACAATGAGAAAATTTTCTGCCCCGGTTTGATGATTTTCTTTATGGCCTGTCTTTCCGCCATCAATAACGTTCATTTTCTCTGTTTCTAAATCAAAGAAAAATTTTGTTAGTTTAAAAACATGGTAAGCGGTCATGCCACTCTTGTTGTGGATGGTTTCCTCTTTCTCCTTTCCCAGCTTTGTGTTCCATTATGCTATCAAAACTTGCTGGGGATGATATTAATTGCTGACACTGGCCCATCCCTTTTATCAATCTCATCTTGATGGGGATACCCTTCTTGACACGGGTTTTGCGCCTGTTCCTTGTACCACTTGGGTGTACTAGTTGATGGCCTATTTTGAAGTCATTTCCCACTGGTTCTGACCAAACAGACTCTACTAGGGAAGTTTTCTATGAAAGGAAAAAGATAAAAAGAAACAAAATAAAAGACAAAGGAAACGATGACTCTTTTACAAAAGAAACTATAAATAAAAATCTATCAAACGCAAATACCGACTCTAATGGCCATGACATGCGTATGTGGCCTATCCTCTACCGTCAATCATCTTTCAAGATCTTCAATTGGCGATTCCCCATCTGATTCTTAATCTTATTTGACTTGTAGTGCCCGAAGGGTTTTCACTATCAAGCCTCTCTCATTTTGGTTTTCTCTCAGCTTTCATCGCCTTATGGTGCCTGTGAAGGTTTTCACCAATAAGACTCTCTCATTTGTATCACTTTCCAGCTGGGGATTTGGAGTGTTGCCGGTATGACTCTTTTTGTTGGAGATTAGAGTCCTTTCTGATGTGGAACAGAATGTTATGTTCGCCGGTAAGACTCTTCATTTGTCTGACTTGGCATTTTTTGAAAACTGATCAGAAGGTCTTTCTTTGGACCGTAATGTAGGTTTTGGATAGGCTAGAAAGAAAGGGTATAAATGGCTCAAAAAATACATTAATTTTGGGTTATTAGTTACAACCTTCGGAATTAGGTTTATTTACAACAAACGCAACTTTTGCCCCAGTTTCTTGCTTGGGGATATTTTAATTGATTTTTTTTTCATTTTTCAAAACTATGACCGAGCCATGAAGCGCCTACGTATCCTCTTTGAGGAATCAGGTCAAACGTAGTTCTCAATTCCTCTTTTTTTCTTGTGACTTTCTTTTCACTCATTTCTTATCTTTGTTTTCTTTTTCTTTTGCTTTTTTTCTTCTTGCTTTTTTTTCTTTTTGTTTTTGTTGTTTTGCTATTCTCTTTTTCATTTATCTTCCATGTTCGTATCTTCTAGTCGTTGCTACTGATTCCGAACGAGGGGTATGAAAGAAAAGTAAGTAAGGCTCAAAAGGGGTAACGAATGATAAAGTGTTTAGGTAGCAGAACAAAATGCCTTCGTCATTCCAGTCTTCAAAACATGCCAAGTGCAAACAACACAATTAAACAAAGATTTGCAGTCTCTTCCGATGGTGCTGGATTTTGACAATTATGTTAAACATTTTATTTTTCCTTTGTCATTTCTAAAGCACCGTTGGGCGACACTCTCATTATCATGAACGGCTCTCATGCCAATTTGGCGAATCTTGATTTTAACGGTTTTCTTTGTATTTAACTTGCCCCAGTTCCACATGACTCGGGCTTCAAATAATCCCAAACCGTTCTTATTTCCTTTGAATGCTTTGATCACCTTCCCAGGATTTTATGATTAACTTTTAAGATTAGGCCCAAACTGGGTGCGCATGTCATGTCCCTAGAATCGGCATTAAACGAAATAATAAAAGGACTAAACAAAAAGACGACTGGAAATAACAAAAGACCGGCTTTGTATTAGACTACCAGCAAAATGGTTTGATTAATAAAACAAACAAAACAACCAGAATAAAATCCTAACACAAACTGGACAAAATTTAAAACAAACTGCTATGACAAAATGGAAAGATAAGAAGGTTTGACACAGGACAAAATCCAAATTACAACCTTAATAATCCGGACAACAGAAATGACAACAAAATAAGCCACCAAATGCTTCTTTCTTGTTAACCAAGGAACAGAGCGTCCTTCCACTTTATCAAGACTGGCATCTTAGCCACTGAGCTTTGCATCGATACTGCCAAGACCATTACCAGCTTCAATATCATCAACATCGGTCAACAAGTTCTCAAGAGGATTCGCGTGCTCCCTGTCACTGTCATCGATCACAATTGCCCCTTCCTGAATCATTCTTTCTATTTCCTTTTTCAAAGAACGACAGTCTTCAATGCTATGTCCTTGGACATTAGAGTGATACATGCATCGTACAGCAGGATCAAATCCTTTTGCATATGGGTCTGGAGTATAGCCAAGGAGCGGCTCAATCAGTCCTGAAAGCTTTAGCTTTTCAAACAAACTTGCATAGGACTCCCCAATTTGCGTGAAATTGTTTCCTTGCCTTTGTTTTCCCCCATGCCCCTATTTTATAGGGTCGTTGGGTGCTTGAAAACGTTGTGAAGGCAAGAATTCATTACATGGTGCTTGCTCTTGCCAGCGGGGGTGACCTGATGGTTGACCCTGCGACCGGACCTTGTTCGGAGGATAATACTGAGGCGGATTATATGGAGCTCGGGGGCAGGCTTGGGCATGATGGTCTGAAAAGAGTGGCTCTGATGGTGGGTAGTAGGGTTGTGGAAGGTTGTATGGAGTGTGTGGATAATTTGGATGACTGGGCCTGGGCTGGTAGTGAGGGGAAGGACCTCTGAATTTGGACCCAGTACCTGCTTCGACTGATGCAACCTCGAGCGCACCTCCCGCGCCGCTTTGAATAGCCTGGGTCGTCGCCTTGAGCGCTGAGTAATTTAGGATTTTGTCAGACCTTAGGCCCTCCTCTATCATGACCCCTATCTTTACCACTTCATTGAAGGATTTCCCAACCGTTGTCACCAAGTAACCAAAGTAAGTTGGATCAAGCGTTTGCAAGAAGTAGTCCACCATTTCTCCCTCTTTCATGGGAGGATCAACTCTGGCCGCTTGTTCTCTCCAGCGGAAACCAAACTCACGAAAACTTTCCCCAGGCTTCTTTCCAGTCCTCAACAATGTGAGACAGTCCGGGACTATCTCGAGATTGTATTGAAAATGACCTGCGAAAGCCTGCGCCAGATCATCCCAAGTGTTAATCTGCTGGAATCCTGCCTGGTATACCATTCTAGTGCCGATCCACTCAGACTTTGGCCGAAATAAGCTATCAGCAGCTCATCTTTGCCACCTGCCCCACTCATTTTGCTACAGAATCCCCGCAAATGCGCCATGGGATCACCGTGCCCTTCATATAAATCAAACTTAGGCATCTTGAACCCAACCGGGAGTTGGACATCCGGGAAAGGGCATAGATCCTTGTAGGCCATGCTGACCTGGTTGCCCAATCCGTGCAGGTTCCTGAAGGACTGCTCCAGGCTCTTGAACTTCCTCGTCACCTCATCTTGTTCGGGTATTTTAACCGGCTTTTCAATCTCTGCCGGTACCTCTAAGTGCGGGTTGTAGGTATGGGGTTCTGGTGCATGAAATGTGGGCTCAGGGGGATAGTATTGCGTATCAGGAGCCTGAAACAATGGCTCGATGGTCGTTCTTTGTAGGGTGACTGATGTGGGTCCCACAAAAGTGGGAACATTTGGTGTCGGGAGAGGTTGAAGGGATGGTGGAGCTTGGGAATCATGGAGGCTTCTCTCCTGAAGACAACGGTGATTTGGGAGGCTTGTTGAAGGGCCGGAGTGGGGGTATTCGGGCACGTGCCCTAGTGGCTCAGGGCTCCTTTGTGCTTTGGCTAGAGCTAGCTGCATTGCGTTCATCTCTAGTCTCATCCTTTCCATCTTTTCCATCGCTTCATTTAACAACTGGCTCATCGGCCTTTCTTCCTCAGTACTATTCTGTGAAGTAGTCATGCTTGTTGTTATCGGTCCTTTGGGTCTAGTTTGGTAAGGGTGTGTTGCCAGAATTCTTTAACAACTAACTGTTTGAGATTCGGAAAACAACAAACTTGTTAGCGTTTAGAGTTTAACAGATTTGATAACAACACATTGAGGATGCAATGCTCCTAGGCAGTTAACCGTTTCTAACATGCTTTGCTTCAAACAACATGCGTCATCCTGGCTTGCTTATTTGCCCCTTTGAAGTACTTTGGGAACCCCTGTATTTTATTCTATTTTGTATTTTCTTTTTCTTTCGATTTTTCATTTTTTTTTCTCTTTTTTTCTCAATTTTTTTTTGTGTGGTCGAATCTTATGGAGATTGCCTACGTATCATGACCCCGCATGAATCAGACCTTGCGTAGTTCGGCCCAATAAAGATAAACAATACTCAACATTTTTTTTTATTTTCATATTAAAACAAACTGGGTTTCAAAGGTTTAAAGATGACCTACAAACTTGAAAATCAAACAACCCGCATATTCTAATCAAAAGATTTACAAACTCAAAAACAAACGCTAGCTTCCTTTCCCCGTTTGTCAAATGCAACCAAACGGCTATTTTTGCAAATGTGGCCCCTTCCAAATTTCACATGAATTTTGAGGCCGAGGAGGATTATTTTATGACACTTTACAAACTTGTCCGTTCTTTTACGAAAATAGCCTTTCGACAACTGAAAGATACTCTAAGGCTATTTCGGCAAGAACGGTTTAAGACGCGGCTGAAGCTGGCTTGGCTTATTTTTGACAAAACCCAAAGGTATTCACCTGACCGCTGACTTTTTTTCCAAACTACAATAAAAACGTGGTGTTGCAAACACGGCCCTTCAGCGCCTCGGGGACGAAGATTTATAAGGCTGTGTGGGTCGACTAGACCAAAAATCCTAAACATGACCCAAAGGTGGCTATTTATGCAAAGTCAGCCTTCTGGCGTCCCTTTCGGGAACATTCGGCTATTTATGACAAAACAGCATCACCTGGCTTATTTATGACTCTTTTTATCATTTTTTCAAATTAGAAAACTCAATATTGCAAGCACGGCCTTTCAACGTCTCGGGGACGAAGATTTTTAAGGCTGTGTGGGTCAACTGGACCAAATCTTAAAAAATGACCCGAAGGTGGCTGTTTACGCAAAGTCAGCCTTCCGGCGTCCCTTTCGGGAACATTCGGCTATTTATGGCAAAACAACATCACCCGACTTATTTACGACAAAAATCAATATTTGACATATTATTTGTTTTTTATTATTATTATTAATTAATTGTTTTTGGCTTTTTAGCAAAAGATGGGGTTGGACCCGATGAGGGTTGCCTACGTATCTCACATCCAGTGAGAATCAAACCCGCGTGGTTCGGGCTGATCATGAATAAGTAAATGAACTAACATTTTTTTTTAATTGAAATTTGTGAAAGAACTGCTTCAAAAGAAGAAAGGAAGTATTTTTTTTTTGATTGATTTTCTTTTGAAAGAAAGACTTGTAAAAATTCCTTTTCTTTTGATTTGAACTTTGAGAATTTCAAAAGTAAAAGGAAGATATTTGTTTTTCTGAATTTTCATTTGTTTTTATTCTAAAGAAAAAAGAAAATATTTTTGGAATTTTACTTTTAATAAAAGAAATGCTTCTAAAAAGTATTTTTTGAATTTTGAATTTTCTTTTCAATTTGAAAGAAGAATCAAAATATTTTCGGATTTTTTTTATTTTATTTTTATTTTTATTTTTAAAAAAGAAAGCATTTTTATTATTTTTGTTTTATCAACAATGGAAAATAAAGATATTTATATTATTTTTGCAAGACATATCTTTTTGGAATTTTACTTTGAATTTTCTTGGCAAGACAAATACCCTTTGCAGCAAATAAAGATATATATATCTTTCGGAAATAAAAAAAACTTTTCGGATTTATATATATATATATATATATATATATATATATATATATATATATATATATATATATTTGCGACAAATAATGAAAGACTCTTTTTCATTTTCATTTTCATGGCAAGACAAATTATTTTCCTTTTCTATTTTTTGAAAAACAAGACAGAACAACGACTCTTTTTTTCTATTTTTCCTTTGCTTTTAATAAAACAAACTAATAAGACATTCTTATTTTCTCAAAATTTCGGCAGAGTTTTGACAGTATTGGGGTATTGGTTTTTTTCAAAAATAAACAATCAATTCCCTAACCGCTATTTTTCGATTTCACAATATTCATAATATTCAAACACCGGTCAGCGAGACAAAATAAATGCACGGAAAACAAATAGGATGCATCAGGATGGTCTTTTCATATCAGGTTGCTAGTCCTAGACGGACCCAACCCCTGTGTTGAGTCCCCTAAGTCAAATGCAACGTGATGCAAATAAGCGTTCCTACTAGGGATCCGGCATGAAGTCACGTTATTCTATGTTCAAAACCTGGGTCGGTGTTCTAGACAGTGTACCCGAGCGGACAACTCGAGTTGAGGAAGGAGCTCCTTTCCGGGAACCAAAAGGCCAGCCGACTTAGAAACTTTCCGAGCCTCTTTTATTTAGGGTATGACACTAACAGAATAGGGAGTCTCAACCAGTGAGCACATCCCCGGAGGTAAGAAGAGAAAGGTTTCGGCACAATTTATATACAGTTCAGATAATATCAAAGCGGTAAAAGCAGCATTTAGCACATTAGGCTCAAAACATGTAAAAATCAGATAAAGCCAAATATAACAATTTATCTAAGCTCGAATTCTTAACCCTGAACCAGTGGTTCTGGGTTTTGTCCCCAGCAGAGTCGCCAGAGCTGTCGCACCTCCTTTTTCCGCACCCGCGAGGTGCAAGGGAGTTTTTTCCAATTAAAGGACAATCGAGACGGGATTGGTTTATTTATTTCAGAGTCGCCACTTGGGAGATTTAGGGTGTCTCAAGTCACCAATTTTAATCCCGAATCGAGGAAAAGAATGACTCCATATTACAGTCTGCGTACCAGAAATCCGGATAAGGAATTCTGTTAACCCGGGATAAGGTGTTAGGCATTCCCGAGTTCCGTGGTTCTAGCACGGTCGCTCAACTGTTATATTCGGCTTGATTATCTGATTTTATACAAATATGAACTTATGTGCAAATTTTATCTTTTAACCGCTTTATTATTATTGTTTTTAAAAAGAAATGTGAACATCGCTTAAAACACGTCTTTGGACTGCGTCACATGAAATGCAACCACAATCCGGAACACGTTTTATTTGATGTTTTGGGATTTGGATTCGGGTCGCATGAAATGCACACCCAGGCTTAAGAAAGTAAAATATTAAACACGCGCCTAAAGAGATTATCGCGTTATTATTTTGGGGAAGACCGTGAAATTCGCTAAACGGTCCTTCCGAATTCTAATTAAACCATACATTTTGTGAGGGCCCCGCAATCTATACGTTTTATTTGGCGAGGCTCGTCTCATTTTTATTTTTAAAGGATAAACCTACAATGACTATATTTTCTATTAAGTTCGTCTCTAAAATAAAAGAAAATCTCTTAATTATTTACATGCTGAAAAACGTAACTTATTAGTTATTAGTTTACGGCTAATGCGAATGGAAAATTGCGATCGAGTTTGTACAAAAAAAAACTGCTTTCATTTTATATTTTGTTATTCAATAATACTAGAACATGAGATTGACCATAATATCAAAACAGATTAATTATTCTCCGATTAATTTAAACTAACATTATTAGATGAAGAAAGTATACATATGCAACCTCATTATTCATTAATCATTCAACTACATCTTTATACGAAGAAAGAAAAATTATATTCAACCACAAATCTAAACAGGAGGAATTCAACAGGAACAAAGCCTGATTAATATTTCATTTTTTGCTTCAAGCCGAGATTGTACAAATGTGTACCTGGAAACAGCAGTACAAGAACAAAAGAAGGAGAAGTCAGCAGCAGTAATAACACAGCAACAACAGATTCAGCAACACCGCAAACCAGTACAGTAGGAATAGCAGAAAACCCAGGAGACTATAAACGACTCCAAGTATAGAGAAGAAGTAAAAGGCAGGAAGGTTCTGACTATTTCAGATCTTAAGCGAGGCAATGAAGCAGTAACTATTCTTTTTCAACTTCAAAACTCTCCAAAATGAATTCTGCCCTTGTATATTCAGTGTATCCAGAATGTATATCGGGTGTATACTTCTCACTCCGCCCCCTCTTTTTTTCTTCTCTCTATCTAGTTTTTCCTCTCTTTTTTTCCACCTTCTTCCTAAATTTTCTCTTCTATTTATAGCAAAATTTTCGAAATTTTCAGATTTGTTTTTTTATTATTTTATTATTTTTTTAATTAATAGAAATCCCACTTACAAATTGCTTTTATTTTTTTAGAAAAAGAAATCCCACCTTTATTTACTTTTATTTTTAAAATTCCAAATTTAATTACTTTATCTTATTTAAAATCCCACTTTTTATTTTTTTAAAAGAGAATCTCACTTTATTTAACTTTTCTTTAAAAAACAAACCACTATCTTTTCTTTTTCTTTTAAAAATGCTACTTTCAATTACTTTAAATTTTTTTTAAATTTTCAGATACCTTTATATTTATTTTTTAATTCCAACCTTATTTTACTTTTAAATTTTTTAAAACTTTTTACTTTTTTTAAATTTTCTACATTCTTTTACTTTTTTTATTTTTTTATTTTTTATTTTTTTAAAATCATTTCCGAAATTACTATATATATATATTTTTTAAAATAAAAATAATAAATAAAATAAAATATTTTCGGATTTTTTTATATATAAAAAAAACAAAAAATAAAACTATTAATAGTGATAATTCACTTTTTATTTTTTATTTTTTTGGTTTTGTTTTGTGTTGGACAAAAATGAAGAAGGGGTGTTGGGTTAATGGAGCGGACCGGATCGACCCGGTTTGAAACGGACCGGGTCATGGGGAAAGTTGGGCAATTATTTGGGCCTGTGGTTTGAAATTGAAGAAGTGGCCCAATCCGATTTTTCTTTGTATTTTTGTTCTCTTTTCTTCTTTTATTTTTCTAAAACTAAATTATAAAAGTACTTAAATTATTATTAAGAACTAAATTAAGTTATAAAAGCGCAAATTAACTTTCCAATAACAATTAACGCACAATTAAGTAATAATTAAGCATAAAATTGTTCATTTGGACATTAAATGCTAAAAATGCAAAAGATGCCTATTTTTGTATTTTTTTATTAATTTAACAAATAAACATGCATAGACAAACATACAAATAGTTACACAAAATATCACAAAAATTGCACACCAAGAAAAATTATTTTATTTTTGAATTTTTTGGGAGTAATTCTCATATAGGGCAAAAATCACGTGCTTACAGCTGCCCCTCTTTGCCCGAAGACACGAAGGGTTTTCGTGCAAAGATAAAGCGAGCGATTTTTGCCCATTCGAGTACTCCGTTGAAGCATTTTTTGAAAAAGATTTGACCGAACCTTTACATTCCCTCCCTTTCCTGAAGTGTAGTCCGTCCAAGTAATGGTCGGGTCAAAAACACGGCTAGTCGTTCTTTGTCGGAAAACTCTTCGTGTTTCCAGTCAAAGAGGGGCAGCTGTAAGCACGTGATTTTTGACCCTCCCCGAGAATTTTCACATTTTTAGCGTGAATATGTGAAATTGGGTCTAGTATAGCTATTTTAACTATTTTACTTTATTTCGTTGCAAAAAGAAAAAAAAGAAAATTTCAAAAAAAATATATAAAAATTTTAGTTTATGTATTTCTCATAAACTTGAAAAATACAAAAATTGCACTTTATTTTTATACCTTATATAATTTCGAAAAAATACAAAAATAATAATTCTATTAAAGTTTTATAGGCATTTTTAACTTTGAAAAAATACAAAAATATTACCTCATATTTTATCTTAATATTTAAAAACGAAAATTACAAAAAATAGTTTTATTAATATTTTGTAGCTATTTTTAAACCTTGAAAAATATTTAAAAAGATATAGTTTTGTTTAAATACTAGTCTTATTTTTGGTAGTTATTTTGCTTACATAGGACTAGTTAAGCAACGTGTTCCTATTTCTCGGGTCCGGGCAAAAGAATAATATTCGGGTTCAAACTACCCGGTTTTAGGCCTAATTTTCGAACCTAGCCCGTAATAAACCGTGTCCAGGACACATGGGGAACCCCACCACGCGTGGGGGACATATTCCTTGAACCCCACCACGCGTGGGCTCATTTTTCTGGGCAAAACCCATGCTAAATACACGGGTGAAAGGAATGAAAGAGGGGGACTTTTGGAATTGAAAGAGGGGAGTACTGTACATCTTCTTCTTCATGAAGAAGAAGAAGGAAAACCTAGGGAAAAAAAAGAAAAGAACGAGCTCCCCCTCTACCAGCTTGACGAACACCCACGACGCCATAACCTCCACTCCCTCACGACCAAACAACCAGTCCCCCTCCCCTCGTCATCACTGTTCATCTTCTTCCTCGTTTGGAAGAAGACCGGAACCCTAGCGGAAACCTACCAAAAAGCCACCACTCCCCCGACGCTAAACACCTTCCCCAGCTCCCTCTCCGCCATAACCACCAGCCCCATCACCATCCTCCAACACTCCCGTCCAAACACCATTGCCCAAACGACCACTGTTCCTCCATTTTCTTCAAAAAACCAGTCCGAAAACCCTACTGTCACCTTCCTCCTCCTTTGAACGCCACCTTCCCCGGCAGCCCCACCATCGTCAACCTCCAGCCCAGGACGACGACCTTCCCAGCTGCCCGTCAAAAACCACCAGCCCAGCTCCTCCCATCGTCCAAACACCACCACACCCCCGACGCCATAACGTGAAACCTCCACTTCCTCACGTCAAACCATCCTCGCACCTCATCGTCACTGCACAAACGACCCACCATTGTTGCTGCGTCGTCACTGCACAAACGACACTCCATAGCTCCTCCTTCTTCGCATCCAAACAACCCCTTCCTGTTGCATTTCTTGCGCCAACCTGCTGCGTCGAAAATCCAGCAGCAACTAACCTCTCAAAAAATCCGGCAGCAGCAACAGTTTTTCGGCCAAGCTTTCTATTTCATCGAGGTCGTCTTTGGTTCGTCGAGGTCCGATACGTCGAGGCGCTGTCCGAGGTTCCGTCGTTGTTCTTCGTTCAGAAAGGTCCGACTTAAGTTCCGTCGGAATCGTGTTTGTCGCTCTGAGTTGGTCGAGGTGCTAAGGTTAGTAAACCTCGATGTATTAGATAAATAAACTTACGTTGAATGTTTGAGATGCAATATAAAAATTGGTATGGAAATTTTCTGCCTATGTTTCATTGTCTGCATTTTGGTTCATTCTCATGTTATGTTATTCTTATTTATTTGATGACGTTTAATTAAGTTTGACTAGTTGTTCTATGACACAAGTTTGACGTTAATTTGTTCGTCCTTTACTTCGCTTAGTTCATTCAAAAAAAAAATTATTATTAGTACATGTTATTACTAATCCCGAAATACTCATTCGCTAAAACTCTTTTATTAAACCTCTAACAAGTTATGAGATTTTAGTTGTAAAGAAGCTGTAAGGTTTAGTATGGTTAAAAGCGTAAAAATGGCATCCCTTTAAAAATAAAATAATAATAATAAAAAAAAATAATAAAAAAATAAATAAATAAATAAATAATAATAAAAATAAATAAAATGAGACGAGCCTCGCCGGAAAAAATGTACAGATTGCGGGACCCTCACAAAATATATGTATTAAATACTTAGATTCCGGGACGGGCCGTTTAGTAAATTTCACGGCCCTACCCCAAAATAATAATGCGCTAGTTGCTTTAGGCGCGCCTTTAATAATGTTATCTCCCTAAACTCGGGTGCACATTTATGTGACCCAAATCCAAATCTCAACGGAGTCGAAATGTGTCTCTAGTCACGGGCGCATTGATTGTGGCGTGGCCCGAGATGCATTTCCATGACGTTGCAAATTCCTTTAAAAATAAGAATGAGATGAGCCTCGCCGAATAAAAATACAAATTGCGGGGCCCTCAGTAAATACTTGTTTTAAATTACTTAGAATTCAGGAGGGCCGCTTAGTGAATTTCGTGGCCTTCCCAAAATAATAACACGATAGTCTCTTTAGGCGCGTGTTTAATAATCTATTTTCTTAAACTTGGGTGTGCATTTCATGCGACCCAAATCCAAATCTCAAAACATCAAATAAAATGCGTTCCGGATTGTGGGTGCATTTCATGTGACGCAATCCAAAGACGTGTTTTAAGCGATGTTCACATTCTTTTGAAATAACAATAATAAAGCGGCAAAAAGTTAAAATTGGCACATTGGTTCATAATTGTATTTAAAATCAGATAAATAAGCCAAATATAACAGTTGAGCGACCGTGCTAGAACCACGGAACTCGGGAATGCCTAACACCTTCTCCCGGGTTAACAGAATTCCTTATCCGGATTTCTGGTACGCAGACTGTAATATAGAGTCATTATTTTCCTCGATTCGGGATTAAAATTGGTGACTTGGGACACCCTAAATCTCCCAAGTGGCGACTCTGAAATAAATAAACCAATCCCGTTTCGATTGTCCTTTAATTGGAAAAAACTCCCCCTGCGCCCCCGGACGCGGAAAAAGGAGGTGTGACAGCTCTGGCGACTCTGCTGGGGAATGGGACCCAGAACCACTGGTTCAGGGTTAAGAATTCGAGCTTAGAATAATTGTTATTATTTGGCTTTATTTATTATCTGATTTTTACATGTTTGAGCCTAATGTGCTAAATGCTGCTTTTACTGCTTTGATATTACGTGAACTGTATATAAACTGTGCCGAAACCCCTATACTTTCTGAGTCTTCTAAATCATGAAGAAGGGCATACTTCGTATGACTTCTTTTCTGTATAGTGTCAAATCCCAATTTAGAACGAGGTTCGGATAAGTTGCTAAGCCGGTGAAGCTTCTGTATTCCCGGTACGCTGCCCCCCTCGGCTCGAGCTGTCCGCTCGGGTAAGCCAGGTCTAGAACAAACACCCAGGTCTGAACCTAGTATAACAAAGCCACATGCCGGATCCCTAGTAGGAACTTTTATTTGCATCATGTGCATTTGACCTAGGGGACTCAACACAGGGGTTGAGTCCGTCTAGGACAAGCAACCTGAAGATAATAGACAATCTTTCGGCATCCTATGTGCTACATGTTGTATTTTGTCAAGGGCGTATGGGTCATTGGGTCATTTCCAGCATGATGTTATTTTAATCAAAGCATGGGGAACATTTGTGGAATCCAAGAAGCCTTGGAGTTCCCTATGTCCCCCACGCTTGCTTTTTGGGAAAGCACATGGGGAACATTTGTGGAATCCAAGAAGTCTTGGAATTCTCATATGCCCCCCACGCTTCATATGTTGGGAAAAGCGCATGGGGAGCTTTTGCGGAATCCAAGGAGTCTTGGAAATCATTATGTCCCCCATGCCACATTTTTGAAAATATATATGTATATATATAAAATTAAAAAACAAAAAAACATTGGAAATTCAAAAGAAAAAAAAGATTTTGTACGTTTCCACAAATTAGAAAATTGTGAAAGATGAAAATGACACCGTAGAGATATGCTACTTATTTTAGAAGAAAGAAAAATCAATGTCCAAGTAGTGTCGAAACTCTGTCGAAATTTTGAGAATATATATGTCTTATTAGTTTGTTTTATTAAAAAAAAAAAAGAGCATTAATAGAAAGGAAAATTGTTTGTCTTGCCATAAAAATAAAAACAAAAAATAAAAAAGTCTTGTTTTAAAAATATGTGTTATTTATTTGTTTATGAAAATGACAAAATTAAAATAATCCAAAAATATTTTCTCCATTATTAGCTTCTCTAGGAAGTCTTTCTAATTGTTTTCAAAAAATAATATAATATAAAGTAAATAAAAAAAACATTTTGATTCTCTTTCAGGAGTTGAAAAGAAAATTCAAAATCCAAAAAAAAAAAACATTTTGAGAAGTATTTCTTTTATTAAAAGCAAAATTCCGAATAAAGGAAAAAAAGAGAACAAATGAAAATTCGAGAATATGTCTTAGAAGTGTTTCTTGTAAAAAGAAAATCAATCAAAAATGCTTCCTTTCTTCTTTTAAAATAATTCTTTTGCCCGAACTACGCGGGTTTGATTCTCACTGGATGTGAGATACGTAGGCAACCCTCATCGGGTCCAACCCCACCGTTTTGCTAAAAAGCCAAAAACAAACAAATAATAATCATAAAAAAAATATATATGTCAAATTTCAATTTTTGTCATAAAGAAGTCGGGTGACGCTGTTTTATCAAGACATAGCCGAATGTTCTCGAAAGGGACGCCGGAAGGCCGACTTGGCACAAACAGCCACCTTTGGGTCATTTTGAGATATGGACCCACACAGCCTTAAAAAAGCTTCGTCCCCGAGACGCTGAAGGGCCGTGTTTTGCAACACCAAGTTTTTATTATAATTTGAAAAAAGAGTCGACGGTCAGGTGAATACCGTCTTTTGTCACAATAAGCCGAGCCAGCTTCGGCCGCGTCTTAAACCGTTCTTGCCGAAATAGCCTTAGAATAATCTTTCAGTTGTCGAAGGGTTATTTTTCGTAAAAGAATGGACAAGTTTGTAAAGTGTCGAAATAATCCTCCTCGGCCTCAAAATTCATGTGAGAGTTGGAAAGGGCCACGTTTGCAAAAAACAACCATTTGGTTAAAATTAGCAAATGGAAGAAGGAAGTTGGCCATTTGTTTTGAAGTTTGTAAACCTTTTGATTAAAATAGGTGGGTTGTTTGATTTTCAAGTTTGTAGGTCATCTTTAAACCTTTGAAACCCAGTTTGTTTTAATATGAAAGTGAAAAGAAAAAATGTTCATTATTGTTTATCTTTTATTGGTCCGAACTACGCAAGGTCTGATTCATGCGGGGTCATGATACGTAGGCAATCTCCATAAGATTCGACCACAACAAAAAAAAATGAAAAAAAATCAAAAAGAAAAAAAATGAAAAAGACAGAAAAATGAAAAAAAGAGAAAAGAAAAAATCGAGAAAAAAGAAAGAAAAAAAAAAGAAATAAAAAAAAAGAAATGAAAAAAGAATGAAAAAGAAAAAGCGGAAAAAAGAGGGAAAAAAAAGAAAAACATTGAAAAAGAAAAAGAAAAAGATGTTGTTAATAATGAGGACCGACTGAGTCCATTCTAACCTGTTTGTTTCGCAAATAAAGTTAAGGTGGTTGGTTTGTGGTAAGCCGGACAATGACACCCAGAATCCTTTACTTGCACCTCATGATGCACACTCTGCGAGGATCAGGCCTGATGACAGAAGCACTCGAATCCTGCCGACGGAGGTTGATGAGATTGAAGCTGGTAATGGTCTCGGCAGTATTGATGCAAAGCTCAGTGGCTAAAATGCCAATTTTGATAAAGTGGGAGGACGTTTTGTTCCTTGGTCAGCAAGAGAGAAGCTTGTGGTGGCTCATTTTGTTGTCATTTCTGTTGTTCGGATTATTAGGGTTATGAGTCGGACGTTGTCTTGTCCAGTTTGTTTTTAGGATTTTTGTTCTGGATTGTTTTGTTATTTAAACCATTTCACCAGTAGTCTAATACAAAGGCCGGTCTTTCATTATTTCCAGTCATTCTTTTGTCATTTTACCATTTTCTGTCCAATGCCGATTCTAGGGACATGACATACGCACACACTTTGGGCCTAATTTTAAAGTTAATCATAAAACCCTGGAAAGGCGATCAGACCATTTAAAGAAAATAAGGACGGTTGAGATTATTCAGAGCTCGAGTCATATGGAACTGGGGCAAGTTAAACACAAAGAAAACCGTTAAAGAAAGATTCGCCTAAATTGGCATGAGGGTCGTTCATAATAATGAGAATGAGAGTGTCGCCAACGGTGCTTTAGAAGTGACAAATGAACAAACACATGTTGAATATAATTGTCAAGTCCAGCACCATCAGAAGAGACTACAAATTTAAATTCGTGTTGTTTGCACTTGGCATATTTTGAAGACTGGAATGACGAAGGCATTTTGTTCTGCTACCCAAACACTTTTATCCTTCGTTACCCCTTTTGAGCCTTATTTATTTTTTTCATACCCCTCGTTCGGAATCGGTAACAAAACGAAAAAAAAGAGAAAGAAAGAAAACAACAAAACGAAAAAAGAGAGAAAAAAAAAGAGAAAAGAAAAGAAAAGAAATTGATAACATAGAAAAAAAAATCAAATGAAAAGAGGAATTGGGAACTACGTTTGACCTGATTCCTCAAAGAGGATACGTAGGCGCTTCACGGCTCGGTCATAGTTTTGAAAAATGAAAAAAAAAATCAATTAAAATATCCCCAAGCAAGAAACTGGGGCAAAGGTTGCGTTTGTTGTAAATAAATCTAATTCCGAAGGTTGTAATTAATAACCCAAAATCGATTCATTTTTGAGCCTTTAATACCCTTTATTTTTAGCCCTATCCAAAACCCACATTACGGTCCAAAGAAAGACCTTCCGATCAGTCTTCAAAAGATGCCAAGTCAGACAAATGAAGAGTCTTACCGGCGAACATAACATTCTGTTCCACAGCAGAAAGGACTCTAATCTCCAGCAGAAAGAGTCATACCGGCGACACTCCAAATCCCCAGCTGGAAAGTGATACA
Organism: Nicotiana sylvestris; assembly: GCF_000393655.2. Classification (NCBI taxonomy): domain Eukaryota; kingdom Viridiplantae; phylum Streptophyta; class Magnoliopsida; order Solanales; family Solanaceae; genus Nicotiana; species Nicotiana sylvestris. The sequence continues at coordinate 169,624,880 of NC_091060.1, read as the reverse complement.
AATGAGAGAGTCTTATCGGTGAAAACCTTCACAGGCACCATAAGGCGATGAAAGCTGAGAGAAAACCAAAATGAGAGAGACTTGATAGTGAAAACCCTTCGGGCACTACAAGTCGAATAAGATTGAGAATCAGAGGGGGAATCGCCAATGGAAGATCTTGAAAGATGATTGACGGTAGAGGATAGGCCACATACGCATGTCATGGCCATTAGAGTCGGTATCTGCGTTTGATAGGTTTTTATTTATAGTTTCTTTTGTAAAAGAGTCATCGTTTCCTTTGTCTTTTGTTTTGTATCTTTTATCTTTCTCCTTTCATAAAAAATTTCCCCAATAGAGTCTGTCCGGTCAGAACAAGTATGAAATGACTTCAAAATATGCCATCAGCTTTCCAAGATGAGATCTGACTAGTATATCCAAATGGTATAGTCAGCAAGGAACAAGCGCGAGGCCAGTGTCAAAAAAGATATCCCCAGCAAAGGGAATTGACAAAAGGATTGACGAGCGTCAAGAGGGATTTCCTTGCCAAAACCAAGGTTATAAACCTCAAAGACAAGGCCCGTGAACAAAGCAAGGAGAGCAGTGAGCATGATTTGGCGAAATCCATACTAGACTAAAAGGTCGGGGAAATGCCAGTTCCCAAGCTATGCCACAAAAGAAGAGGGATATCCCCCAGCAGGAAGGGATTATCCCCAGCACATAATATCATCCCCAACAAGTTGTGCAACGCAAAGCAAGGAAGGAAAAAAGGAAAAGCTATCCCGTTGGGAGTATCACAACCAACCACCATGTTTTAAACTAACAATTTTGTTTGATTTGAAACAGGTAAAGGAAATGGCATTGATGCCAGAACTGCGTGCCACAAGGGATATTATCAAACTGGGGCAGAAAATTTTCCTTCCATTTAGAAAATTTTCTGGAGGTCAGGTACCCCCAGCTGATAACATTTTACCCCCCAACAGGTAAGTAAATCAAGGGAGGTAGTCTTTGAAGGAAGAAGCTATGCAAAAACAAAACAAAAACAAAAAAAAGGAATAAAAAAAAAGAATAATAATAAAAATGGGGAAGGTAGAAAAGGAAAATTCATCCCAATCCCCAGCAAGTATTCAAGGTAAGACATTTTCAAGTCTTAAAGATATTTTGGGTTCATCCGCCCTCGAATAGGATATTTTGGGTTCATCCGCCCTCGAATAGGATATTTTGGGTTCATCCGCCCTCGAATAGGATATTTTGGGTTCATCCGCCCTCGAATAGGATATTTTGGGTTCATCCGCCCTCGAATAGGATAGTTTGGGTTCATCCGCCCTCGAATAGGATATTTTGGGTTCATCCGCCCTCGAATAGGATATTTTGGGTTCATCCGCCCTCGAATAGGATATTTTGGGTTCATCCGCCCTCGAATAGGATATTTTGGGTTCGTCCGCCCTCGGTGGGAACTACGTTTGACCTGATTCCTCAAAGAGGATACGTAGGCGCCTCACGGCTCGGTCATAGTATGCATCATAGCAAATATAGGATGCATAATGTACATAGTGTGCACAATATAGCACAATGTGCGTAACGCACGTAACTCAACATAAGCGTAAAAAATAAATTCCCCAAGCAAGAAAACTGGGGCAGAGGTTATGTTTTAAGTTCCAACAAAGGTTTGATTCCAAAAGTTGTAGCACATCACCCTTCAAGTTGTTTTCATTTTTATAGCCTTTCTTCAATCCCACACCAAAACCAACATCGACATCCAAAAGACCTCCCGATCAATGTTCGAGAGATGCCAAATCTGGCAAATAAGGCCGAGAATAATACACTGATCCCCAGCAAAGAAAAGGATCGTAAGACTGGGAATGAGTTGATAGTCAAAAGAATCCCCGGAAGAGAGGGTCGCACCTACAACACCCCGGATCCTCGAAAGAAATAAAATGAGAGAGTCTTATCGGTGAAAACCTTCACAGGCACCGAGAGGCGATGTAAGATGAGGGATATGAAATGAGAGAGTCTTATTGGTGAAAACCTTCACAGGCACCATAAGGCGCCGGGAGATGAGAGAAAAGAGAGAGTCTCATTAGTGAAAACCCCTCGAAGGGCACTATGAGGCGACAAGACGAATCAACAAAAGCTACCACATTTGCAACAGCATGGACAGTCATTTATCATCCCCAGCAAGTCAGACCATCCGGCAAATCGATTGATACAAATAGACTGGGTCGGGAATCTATGGTGCACGTCATGATCACGGGGACCAGTCATGTCCTCCAGATAAGTTCTTTTGATTGTCTCCTCCCACAAAAAATATTGGTTCAGAAAGATTTTCTCCTTTCCGTATCTTTTATTTCTTTCCCTAAAATGTGTCTTGAAAGGATTTTTCAAAGCTTACTACCAGAAACCGAAGGGGAATTCATCCAATGCAGGATAATACAAACAGTCTTAAAGGCCGGTCCCAGGCAATGCAGGGATTGTGCCCGGAAATTTTGGAAGAAGTAAGCTCCAAAAGGGAGTGGTTTCGGGAGTTAGAAGCAGACTCCCACATCATGTGTTTAAAGAGAAAGCAGAAAAGGGGATAAATTGAAAACCAATCCCCAGCAGGCTAGAGACCCCCAACAGGCAACTTTGCCTGCCAACCAATTATGGGGACAAAGAGCAAGAAAAGGGGAAGAGAGAAAAATTGCTCGCCAGAAAGGCACCCTCTACCACCACGATTAAAACTGACTAAATCCTTTTGTCTTTTGCAGGAGAGCAAAGAATTGATGACGGCAACAAGATGCAATGCCATGGAAGTTACCAAAAACCGGGGCAGAAAATTTTCTGCCGATTGTCGAAAATTTTCTCGGAAGAACGGGGAAACAATTTCAATACATTTAAGTTCTAGGTCGCCCACCAGTATAATGCAGGAATACATTTAAGTTCTAGGTCGCCCACCAGTATAATGCGGGAATACGTTTAAGTTCTAGGTCGCCCACCAGTATAATGCGGGAATACATTTAAGTTCTAGGTCGCCCACCAGTATAATGCGGGAATACTTTTAAGTTCTAGGTCGCCCACCAGTATAATGCGGGAATACATTTTAAGTTCTAGGTCGCCCACCAGTATAATGCGGGAATACATTTTAAGTTCTAGGTCGCCCACCAGTATAATGCGGGAATACATTTAAGTTCTAGGTCGCCCACCAGTATAATGCGGGAATACTTTTAAGTTCTAGGTCGCCCACCAGTATAATGCGGGAATACATTTTAAGTTCTAGGTCGCCCACCAGTATAATGCGGGAATACATTTTAAGTTCTAGGTCGCCCACCAGTATAATGCGGGAATACATTTAAGTTCTAGGTCGCCCACCAGTATAATGCGGGAATACATTTAAGTTCTAGGTCGCCCACCAGTATAATGCGGGAATACATTTTAAGTTCTAGGTCGCCCACCAGTATAATGCGGGAATACATTTTAAGTTCTAGGTCGCCCACCAGTATAATGCGGGAATACGTTTAAGTTCTAGGTCGCCCACCAGTATAATGCGGGAATACATTTAAGTTCTAGGTCGCCCACCAGTATAATGCGGGAATACATTTAAGTTCTAGGTCGCCCACCAGTATAATGCGGGAATACATTTTAAGTTCTAGGTCGCCCACCAGTATAATGCGGGAATACATTTAAGTTCTAGGTCGCCCACCAGTATAATGCGGGAATACTTTTAAGTTCTAGGTCGCCCACCAGTATAATGCGGGAATACATTTAAGTTCTAGGTCGCCCACCAGTATAATGCGGGAATACTTTTAAGTTCTAGGTCGCCCACCAGTATAATGCGGGAATACATTTTAAGTTCTAGGTCGCCCACCAGTATAATGCGGGAATACATTTTAAGTTCTAGGTCGCCCACCAGTATAATGCGGGAATACATTTAAGTTCTAGGTCGCCCACCAGTATAATGCGGGAATACTTTTAAGTTCTAGGTCGCCCACCAGTATAATGCGGGAATACATTTTAAGTTCTAGGTCGCCCACCAGTATAATGCGGGAATACATTTTAAGTTCTAGGTCGCCCACCAGTATAATGCGGGAATACATTTAAGTTCTAGGTCGCCCACCAGTATAATGCGGGAATACATTTAAGTTCTAGGTCGCCCACCAGTATAATGCGGGAATACATTTTAAGTTCTAGGTCGCCCACCAGTATAATGCGGGAATACATTTTAAGTTCTAGGTCGCCCACCAGTATAATGCGGGAATACGTTTAAGTTCTAGGTCGCCCACCAGTATAATGCGGGAATACATTTAAGTTCTAGGTCACCCACCAGTATAATGCGGGAATACATTTAAGTTCTAGGTCGCCCACCAGTATAATGCGGGAATACATTTAAGTTCTAGGTCGCCCACCAGTATAATGCGGGAATACTTTTGTTTGAGTCATTGAGGTTTTATTTTAGCAGACGCATTTGCTAACAAAAGTTTTGTTTTACCCGTAGGAGATGCACATCCTAGCCTAGTCTTTAGTTTACTCATCATTGCATCAGTAGTATAAATGAGTTACAATTTTGCTAACGACTCACGAATCTTCCTAGTACAAACTGGGTTAGGAAATTTTGTTTGTTTTGTTTGTTTTGATTGTCAGGGACCCGCCTGTAGAACGGAGGTTGTTGCGTGTCAAAGAAAAGAAGAAATCAGGCGTCCACCTGGAGAACAAGGACAAAGAAAAATAGAAGTCAGGCGTCCACCTGGAGAACAAGGACATACAAAAAAAAATAGAAATCAGGCGTCCACCTGGAGAACAAGGACAAAGAAAAGAAGAAATCAGGCGTCCACCTGGAGAACAAGGACAAAGAAAGAAGAAATCAGGCGTCCACCTGGAGAACAAGGACAAAGAAAAATAGAAGTTAGGCGTCCACCTGGAGAACAAGGACAAAGAAAAGAAGTAATCAGGCGTCCACCTGGAGAACAAGGACAAAGAAAAGAAGAAATCAGGCGTCCACCTGGAGAACAAGGACAAAGAAAGAAGAAATCAGGCGTCCACCTGGAGAACAAGGACAAAAGAAATAGAAATCAGGCACCCACCTGGAGAATAAGGGAATACAATTGAAGTATTGAAGTCAAAAGCCCGCTCATATGAGAAAGGAGCACACTCATAATCAATAAAGCAGAGGAATACAACAGGAATCCCCAGCAAGAAGCAATAAAAATCCCCAGCATTCACAAAAGGCTGGTCAGAAAAGAGAAAAACAAAAAGGGAGAAAAACACGAAAGTGGAGAGCAAATGTGGTCTGCTCAAGAACTAGCACCTACAACTAGCAAGTATCAAGGTTCAGATCCAAAGTCTGCGTGAAGCACCATTCAAGACTCAAGACCAAGCTTCAGAAGACTTAAGAGATAGGAATCCTTGTAACTAGTAGCTGATAGGCTTAGTTAGTCTTTTTCAGTTTTCATTTTTGTTGTAATGACAGGATCGCGGACCGGAACCTCGACGGAACGGCACCTCGATCGGCTCTTCACCTCGGTACACTTCACTATCTCTCTCATTTCCGAACTACACGTGGCCTGATTCCTGTATAACCAAGGATATGTAGGCAGCTCAGATACCAGGGCTCGGTCACATTCCCTCCCTTTCCTTAAGTGTAGTCCGTCCAAGTAATGGTCGGGTCAAAAACACGGCTAGTCGTTCTTTGTCGGAAAACTCTTCGTGTTTCCAGTCAAAGAGGGGCAGCTGTAAGCACGTGATTTTTGACCCTCCCCGAGAATTTTCACATTTTTAGCGTGAATATGTGAAATTGGGTCTAGTATAGCTATTTTAACTATTTTACTTTATTTCGTTGCAAAAAAAAAAAAATCAAAAAATATATATAAAAATTTTAGTTTATGTATTTCTCATAAACTTGAAAAATACAAAAATTGCACTTTATTTTTATACCTTATATAATTTCGAAAAAATACAAAAATAATAATTCTATTAAAGTTTTATAGGCATTTTTAACTTTGAAAAAATACAAAAATATTACCTCATATTTTATCTTAATATTTAAAAACGAAAATTACAAAAAATAGTTTTATTAATATTTTGTAGCTATTTTTAAACCTTGAAAAATATTTAAAAAGATATAGTTTTGTTTAAATACTAGTCTTATTTTTGGTAGTTATTTTGCTTACATAGGACTAGTTAAGCAACGTGTTCCTATTTCTCGGGTCCGGGCAAAAGAATAATATTCGGGTTCAAACTACCCGGTTTTAGGCCTAATTTTCGGACCTAACCCGTAATAAACCGTGTCCAGGACACATGGGGAACCCCACCACGCGTGGGGGACATATTCCTTGAACCCCACCACGCGTGGGCTCATTTTTCTGGGCAAAACCCATGCTAAATACACGGGTGAAAGGAATGAAAGAGGGGGACTTTTGGAATTGAAAGAGGGGAGTACTGTACATCTTCTTCTTCATGAAGAAGAAGAAGGAAAACCTAGGGAAAAAAAAAAGAAAAGAACGAGCTCCCCCTCCACCAGCTTGACGAACACCCACGACGCCATAACCTCCACTCCCTCACGACCAAACAACCAGTCCCCCTCCCCTCGTCATCACTGTTCATCTTCTTCCTCGTTTGGAAGAAGACCGGAACCCTAGCGGAAACCTACCAAAAAGCCACCACTCCCCCGACGCTAAACACCTTCCCCAGCTCCCTCTCCGCCATAACCACCAGCCCCATCACCATCCTCCAACACTCCCGTCCAAACACCATTGCCCAAACGACCACTGTTCCTCCATTTTCTTCAAAAAACCAGTCCGAAAACCCTACTATCACCTTCCTCCTCCTTTGAACGCCACCTTCCCCGGCAGCCCCACCATCGTCAACCTCCAGCCCAGGACGACGACCTTCCCAGCTGCCCGTCAAAAACCACCAGCCCAGCTCCTCCCATCGTCCAAACACCACCACACCCCCGACGCCATAACGTGAAACCTCCACTTCCTCACGTCAAACCATCCTCGCACCCCGTCGTCACTGCACAAACGACCCACCATTGTTGCTGCGTCGTCACTGCACAAACGACACTCCATAGCTCCTCCTTCTTCGCATCCAAACGACCCCTTCCTGTTGCATTTCTTGCGCCAACCTGCTGCGTCGAAAATCCAGCAGCAGCTAACCTCTCGAAAAATCCGGCAGCAGCAACAGTTTTTCGGCCAAGCTTTCTATTTCATCGAGGTCGTCTTTGGTTCGTCGAGGTCCGATACGTCGAGGCGCTGTCCGAGGTTCCGTCGTTGTTCTTCGTTTCAGAAAGGTCCGGCTTAAGTTCCGTCGGAATCGTGTTTGTCGCTCTGAGTTGGTCGAGGTGCTAAGGTTAGTAAACCTCGATGTATTAGATAAATAAACTTACGTTGAATGTTTGAGATGCAATATAAAAATTGGTATGGAAATTTTCTGCCTATGTTTCATTGTCTGCATTTTGGTTCATTCTCATGTTATGTTATTCTTATTTATTTGATGACGTTTAATTAAGTTTGACTAGTTGTTCTATGACACAAGTTTGACGTTAATTTGTTCGTCCTTTACTTCGCTTAGTTCATTCAAAAAAAAAATTATTATTAGTACATGTTATTACTAATCCCGAAATACTCATTCGCTAAAACTCTTTTATTAAACCTCTAACAAGTTATGAGATTTTAGTTGTAAAGAAGCTGTAAGGTTTAGTATGGTTAAAAGCGTAAAAATGGCATCCCTTTAAAAATAAAATAATAATAATAAAAAAAATAATAAAAAATAAATAAATAAATAAATAAATAATAATAAAAATAAATAAAATGAGACGAGCCTCGCCGGAAAAAATGTACAGATTGCGGGGCCCTCACAAAATATATGTATTAAATACTTAGATTCCGGGACGGGCCGTTTAGCAAATTTCACGGCCCTACCAAAAAATAATAATGCGCTAGTTGCTTTAGGCGCGCCTTTAATAATGTTATCTCCCTAAACTCGGGTGCACATTTATGTGACCCAAATCCAAATCTCAACGGAGTCGAAATGTGTCTCTAGTCACGGGCGCATTGATTGTGGCGTGGCCCGAGATGCATTTCCATGACGTTGCAAATTCCTTTAAAAAATAAGAATGAGATGAGCCTCGCCGAATAAAAATACAAATTGCGGGGCCCTCAGTAAATACTTGTTTTAAATTACTTAGAATTCAGGAGGGCCGCTTAGTGAATTTCGTGGCCTTCCCAAAAATAATAACACGATAGTCTCTTTAGGCGCGTGTTTAATAATCTATTTTCTTAAACTTGGGTGTGCATTTCATGCGACCCAAATCTAAATCCTAAAACATCAAATAAAATATGTTTCGTATTGTGGGTGCATTTCATGTGACACAATCCAAAGATATGTTTTAAGCGATGTTCACATTCCTAAAAAATAATAATTATAATAATAAAGCGGTAAAAGATAAAATTTGCACATGGTTCATAATTGTATTAAAAATCAGATAAATAAGCCGAATATAACAGTTGAGCGACCGTGCTAGAACCACGGAACTCGGGAATGCCTAACACCTTCTCCCGGGTTAACAGAATTCCTTATCCGGATTTCTGGTACGCAGACTGTAATATAGAGTCATTATTTTCCTCGATTCGGGATTAAAATTGGTGACTTGGGACACCCTAAATCTCCCAAGTGGCGACTCTGAAATAAATAAACCAATCCCGTTTCGATTGTCCTTTAATTGGAAAAAACTCCCCCTGCGCCCCCGGGCGCGGAAAAAGGAGGTGTGACATCCACCATCTGCCCCAGTTCCAGATCAGGCTCCAGCAGTTGTACCAGTTCAAGCACCACCTATGCCTATTGTGATTCCAGGTCTTCATGAGACATTGGCTTAGATTTTGACAGTTTGCACTGGCCTAGCTCAGGCAGTCTTAGCCATTATAGCTGCAGCTACTTCACAGGCCAGGGAAGGTACCCAGACTCCAGTTAATCGCACAACTGAGTAGGTTGTGCAGGGATTGCAGAACCAGAAGCTGTTCCAGCTCAACCGGTTGCACCAGTTCAGAACCTTGTGGTCCCACCTATGTCAGACGATGAGCAGCGTTATCTCGAGAGATTTGGTAGGCTCCAGCCTCCGACATTCAGTGGTGTAGAGGGCGAGGATGCCCAGGGTTTTCTCGACAAGAGTCAGCGTATGCTTCGCACCGCAGGGATTTTGGAGTCGAGTGGTGTATCTTTTACTACATTTCAGTTCCAGAGAGCTGCATTTACCTGGTGGGAAGATTTTGAGAGGCGTAGACCTGTTGGTGTAGCGCCCCTTACTTGCCAGTAGTTTTCCACTCTATTTCTGGAGAAGTATGTACCTCAGTCCCGCAGAGAGGAGCTGCGTAGGCAGTTTGAGTGGTCGACTCAGGGAGATATGTCCGTGACCCGGTACAAGATGAGATTTTCACAATTGGCTCGTCATGCTACTTGGATGATTTCGACAGATCGTGAGAGGATCCGGAGATTCATGGATGGTCTTAACTACTCTCTCTGCATTTTGATGATTAGAGAGAGAGTATTGGGTGTTCCGTTCGAGGGTGTGGTTGACATTGCTCGTGATATTGAGACAGTTCGCCGCAGAGAGAGAGGAGAGGAAGGCCAAGAGGCCCAGAGGTTCAGGCAGTTTCAGTGGTGCTCCGTCTAGGGGCCAGTTCCAGCGTGGTAGAGGTCGTTCCTTCAGACCTCCTCAGCCGGCCCGTCCAAAGTATAGTAGGACATCTTCAGACCGTGGTCATTAGGGATTTCAGCAGGGCCAGTCTTTACTTAACGCTCTCCCAGCTAAGCTCATCATATACCCCTTCAGTTCAGGGTTTATATGCGTCGAGTGCATCGGCTGGTCATTCAGGTGCGAGGGGTTCCCTCCAGTTCCCTTCTCCAGTACTTGGTAGTTGCTACGAGTGCGGAGAGTTTGGTCATATAAAGAGGCAGTGTCCTCGACTTCGTGGTGGTCAGTTTCAGCAGAGGGGCCAACCTTCGTCTTCTGCTCCAGTTTCTTCAGCACCCGCCCAGTCATCTAGGGGTGGAGGTCAGGTATCCAGGGGTCGCCCCAAAGGGGGAGGTCGATCAGGCGGTGGCCAGGCTCGTTTCTATGCTATTCCAGGCAGGACAGATGCTATTGCTTCAGATGTTGTCATTACAGGTAATGTTCCAGTCTGCCACAGAGATGCCTCTATATTATTCGATTCCGGATCCACCTATTCTTATGTGTCCTCATATTTTGGTCATTATTTGGGTACGACCCGAGGGTGTCTTGCTTTACTTGTACATGTATCTACCCCGGTGGGCGATACTATTATTGTAGACCATGTGTATCGGTCTTATATTGTGACTATTGGGGGTCTGGAGACCCGAGTTGATTTATTGCTATTGAGCATGGTAGATTTTGATGTTATTCTGGGCATGGATTGGCTATCTCCGTGTCATGCTAAGACAGTTACTTTGGCTAGTCCAGGTGTTCCGAGGATTGAGTGACATGGTATGACTGATTATGTTCCTAGCAGAGTAATTTCCTTCTTGAAAGCCCAGCATATGGTTGGGAAGGGTTGTCTATCATATCTAGCTTTTGTGCGAGATGTTGGAGCTGAGACTCCTAGTATTGATTCTATCCTAGTTGTGAGGGATTTTCCTGATGTATTTTCTGCAGACCTGTCGGGCATGCCACCGGACAGGGATATCGATTTTGGCATTGACTATCTGTCGGGCATCCAGCCCATTTCTATTTCGCCATATCGTATGGCACCAGTAGAGTTGAAAGAATTGAAAGGAGCAACTTCAGGAGCTCCTAGACAAGGGGTTCATTCGGCCTAGTGTGTCACAGTGGGGTGCGCCAGTTCTGTTTGTAAAGAAGAAAGATGGCACAATGAGAATGTGCATTGACTACAGGCAGTTAAATAAGGTAACAGTGAAGAACAAGTATCCTTTGCCTCACATTGATGACTTATTTGATTAGCTTCAGGGAGAGAGGGTGTTTTCAAAAATTGATCTCCATTCGGGCTATCACCAGTTAAAAATTAGGGACTCGGATATTCTTAAGACAGCTTTCAGGACTAGATATGGTCACTATGAGTTTCTAGTCATGTCTTTCGGGCTGACCAATGCCCCAGCAGCATTCATGCATTTGATGAATAGTATATTTCGGCCTTATCTGGATTCTTTTGTTATTGTATTTATTGATGACATTCTGGTGTACTCGTATAGCCAAGAGGAGCACGCCAAGCATTTGCGTGTAGTGTTGTAGAGATTGAGGGAGGAGAAGCTTTATGCAAAATTCTCCAAGTGTGAATTTTGGCTAAGTTCTGTGGCATTTTTGGGACATATAGTGTCCAGCGAGGGTATTCAGGTTGATCCAAAGAAGATAGAAGCAGTGCAGAGTTGGTCTCAACCGTCCTCAGCCACAGAGATCTGTAGTTTTCTTGGATTAGCAGGCTATTATCATCGGTTTGTTCAGGGGTTTTCATCCATTGCATTGCCCTTGACCAAGTTGACTCAGAAAGGTTCTTCATTTGTATGGTCAGACGAGTGTGAGGAGAGCTTTCAGAAGCTCAAGACAGTTTTGACCATATCTCCAGTATTGGTTTTACCATCAGCTACAGGTTCATATACTGTATATTGTGATGCTTCGAGAGTTGGGATTGGCTGTGTGTTGATGCATGAGGGTAGAGTTATTGCTTATGCTTCTCATTAGTTAAAGCCTCATGAGAAGAACTACCATGTTCATGACCTAGAGTTGGCTGCTATAGTTCATGCCTTGAAGATTTGGAGGCACTATTTATATGGCGTATCTTGCGAGGTATTCACTGATCATCGCAGTCTTCAGCATTTGTTTAAGCAGAAAGACCTTAATTTGAGGCAGTAGAGGTGGCTTGATTTGCTAAAAGATTATGACATCACTATTCTGTATCATCCGGGAAAGGCCAATGTAGTGGCAGATGCCTTGAGCCGAAAGGCAATCAGTATGGGGAGTTTGGCATACATTCCAGTTAGGGAGAGGCCCTTTGCAATTGATGTTCAAACCTTGGCTAATCGGTTTGTGAGACTGGACATTTCTGAGCCCAGTCGGGTGTTGGCTTGTGTGGTTTCTCGGTCTTCCTTATATGATCACATCAGAGAACGTCAGTATGATGATCCGCATTTACTTGTCCTTAAGGACAGAGTTTAGCATGATGATGCTAGAGATGTGACTATAGATGATGATGGCGTATTGAGGATGAAGGGCCGTATATGTGTGCCCAATGTAGATGGGTTTAGAGAGTTAATTCTAGAGGAGGCCCACAGCTCGCGGTATTCTATTCATCCGGGTGCCGCGAAGATGTATTAGGACTTGACACAACACTATTGGTGGAGAAGAATGAAGAAAGATATTGTAAGTTATGTAACTCGGTATCTCAACTGTCAGCAGGTGAAATATGAACATCAGAGACCGGGTGGTTTGCTTCAGCGGATGATTATCCCAGAATGGAAGTGGGAGAGAGTTATCATGGATTTTGTGAGTGGTCTTCCTCGGACATTAAAGAAATTTGATTCTATTTGGGTGATTGTGGATCGGCTGACCAAGTCCGCGCACTTCATTCTGGTGTGTACTACTTATTCTTTGGAGCGGTTGGCAGGGATATTTATCCGAGAGATTATGCGATTGCACGGTGTTCCAGTTTCCATTATCTCAGATAGAGGTACTTAGTTTACTTCCCAGTTTTGGAGGACTTTTCAGCGAGAGTTGGGTACCCAGGTGGTGTTGAGCACAACATTTCATCCTCAGACAGACGGACAGTCCGAGCGTACTATTCATATATTGGAGGATATGTAGCGCGACTGTATGATTGATTTCGGAGGTTCTTGGGATGAGTTTCTGTCGCTTGCAGAGTTTGCCTACAACAACAGCTATCAGTCCAGCATTCAGATGGCACTGTATGAGGCTTTGTATGAGAGGCGATGTAGATCTCCAGTTGGTTGGTTCGAGCCCGGCGAGGCTAGGCTATTGGGGACAGATTTGGTTCATGATGCCTTAGAGAAGGTGAAGGTGATTCAGTAGAGGCTTCGTACAGCGCAGTCGCGTCAGAAGAGTTATGCGGACCGGAAAGTTCGAGATGTGTCCTACATGGTTGGTGAGAAGGTCTTGCTGAAGGTTTCGCCTATGAATGGTGTTATGAGATTTGGAAAGAAAGGAAAGTTGAGTCCACGATTCATTGGACCTTTTGAGGTACTTAGGAGGATTGGGGAGGTGGTCTATATGCTTGCTTTGCCACCCAGTTTGTCGAGTGTGCACCCGATATTTCATGTTTCTATGCTCCGGAAGTATGTTGGGGACCCGTCCCATGTTTTGGATTTCAGCACGGTTCAGTTGGATGGTGATTGGACCTTTGATGTGGAGCCAGTGGCTATTTTGGGTCGTCAAGTTTGGAAATTGAGGTCAAAGGATATATCTTCTATAAAAGTGCAGTGGAGAGGTCGACCCATGGAGAAAGCTACCTGGGAGACCGAGCGGGAGATGTGGAGCAGATATCCTCACCTGTTTGAGCCTTCAGGTATGTTTCTTGACTCGCTCGAGGATGAGCGTTTGTTTTAGTTGGGGAGGATGTGATGTCCCGGCCCGTCGTCTCATGAGTTACCGCCCCGTTTCCCCCATTTTTATGCTTCTTCATGTTTCATTATCGGTATTCGATGTTAGAGTTAAATCGGATTGGCTTTGATAGGAAATGAGATACTTAGTCTCTTTAAGGAAGGCTTGTTTTGGAAAAAGTCAACCGGATGTTGACTATTGAGTTAGAGGGATCGGATGTGATTTCCGGTGATTCGATTAGCTTCAAGGGATGATATGTGGCTTAGGAGTGTGATCGGAATTTATTTTGGAGGTCCGGAGTAGAATTAGGCTTGAATTGGCGAAGTTAGTATTTTGGCGAATTCCAATTGGCAGGTGAGATTTTGATACGGGGATCGGAATGGAATTCCAAGAGTTGCAGTAGCTTCGTTAGGTTATTTTGGATGTTTGTGCAAAATTTCAGATCATTCGGAGGTGTTTTGGTCGGATTTTTTATCAAATGCGTATTTCGGAAGTTTTTAAGAAATTAGGCTTGAATTCGATGCGTTTTGGGTAATTTAATGTTGTTTGAGGTGTTTTGATGATTGGAAGAGGTTTGAATAATGTTATGAATTATGTTGGCATGTTTGGTCGGGGTCCCATGAGGCTCGGATAAGTTTTGGAAGAGTTTTGGAAGATTTTTGCCGTTTGAGCATAAGCATGTAATGATCCAAAAGTCCATTTTTAGTTTTAGAGATCAAAATTTTATTTTGAGATTTCCAGAATTTAAATAATGAATTATAGGAGTGATCGGAAAATTTGGTCTAATTTCATCAAGTTGCGATTGGGGTTTTGACACGAAACATGAGTTAATTGTTTAACGAGCGAAATAGATATCACACTGAGCAACTCCGAATTGAGTTACGATTGAAGGACTATGTTCGTATCATTATTTTTGACTCATAGGAACAAGAATCATCGAATTCCAAGTTTGTATGATGGAGTTAGAGCCATTTTAGTAAAAAGAAAAGTGTTGCAATTTCTTTGGCTGCTGCTGTATTTTTTTTAGCAGCGTGAACAGTAACCACGCTGGTGAACAGTGACCACACGCATGATCAGTAACCGCACGCATGATCAGTAACCGCACGCATGAACAGTACTTCCGAAAAATTCTGGGCAGTGAGTTTATAAAACACTTCATCCGCGATTTTGGGTCATTTTTCCTCCATGGTTGATCATTTTGAGAGCTTCTTGGTGGAGATTAAAGAGGGATTCAAGGGGGAACGACTTGAGGTAAGTTTCTTGGACTTAGAACTCATTTTTATTGTGAATTCCACCTAGAGATTCATGAAATATAAGCCTACAAATCAAGAACTAGGGCTTGAATTTTGAAACCAAACAATTAGGATTTGATGGGTCATTTGAACTCGAATTTGGGAGGTATGTATAGACTCGTGGCGAGACAAGGAATCCGGTGATGTTAATTTTCTGATTTTTTGAGACGTGGGCCCGGGGCTCGGGTTTTGTCAAATTCGTGAATTTTGATATTTTTCGATTGCTTTCGATTGGGTATTGTCTCTTTAGCATAATGCAACATATTTGTTGTGATTTTGGGCAGATTCGTCGCACGAGGAGGCTAATTTGAGAGGCAAGGGCATAGCGAGCTAGACTTTGACCGTCTTGAGGTGAGTAATTGATGTAAATGATGTCCTGAGGGTTTGAAACCTCGTAATTTCACATCGTAACGCTATATTGAGGTGACTTGCATGCCGGATAACGGGTGTGGGGTAGAGCACCATTGGGGATTATGACTTGGTCCGTCCCGAGAGATGTTTGTACCGTGTTTTCTACTTGAACTAAATTGAGAATCATCATTACTTAGATTTAGTTGTTACATTTGGGATTCTTGCCAATTATTTGAATCCTTCAGGGATTGATATCACTGCTTTCGCATATTTTGCATATCATTTGACCTCAGCCCAAGGTTTTAAATACTGTTTTGCAAACTCAGTCATCTTTCTAAGATTTAAAAACTTAAATGATATTTCTAAATGATATTTTGGGCTGAGAACTACTGTTTTACAAATGCCCAAGGGGCTTATGATGGTTTTTGGACTGAGCATGGATCGGGCTGCGTGCCGCAGCAGTATTACATTGATATTGAGGCCGAGAGCCTGGTAGAGTACATTGATATTGAGGTCGAGAGCCTGGTTGATTATACTGAGATTGATATGAGGTCGAGGGCCTAGATTTGATGCCACGAAATGGCTTGATATTGCGCTTGGGCTGTAGGAGCCCCTCCGGAGTCTGCACACACCCCCAGTGAGCGCCGTCGATGATAAATAAATGGATGGCTCGGGCTGCACGTCGTATTGGGTACTAGAGTGTACCATCATATGCATTGCATTGCACTCATGCATTTGTTTTTATCGATTATACCTGTCTCAGTATTTGGTACTCTGATTTAATTAACTTGTTGCTTCACTATTTGTTGTTCTAAACTGCCAATTATAGTTTACTTTGTATTTTTCCATGATTTCTTATTCCCAGCCTTTATTTATGTTTATTACTCACTGGGTCAGAGTACTCACATTACTCTCTGCACCTTGCGTGCATATCCAGGTACACCACAGGCTGAGTGAGGATTTGTTTAGCTGAACAGCAGTATCTGGGAGTATTGAGGTAGTTGCATGGCATTCGGAGCCTTGATCTCTCCCCTCTATCTCTATCTTTTATTCCACATTTTTCCTAGACAGACTTGTAATAGGTGGATATTCTGTATTAGAGGCTCATATTCGTGACACCGGATTCTATTGGGCTATGGTGTGATATTTTAATTAAACTTCCGCATATTTTATTATTAATTATACACTTGAATGTAATGACTTAGTAAATTCTCTGTGATATTTATCTATAATCTTAATAAGAATTTGGGTTAATGTTGTTGAATGGTCGGGCTTGCCTAGCAGTGTGTTGGGCGCCATCATGACCGGGGTTGGGGTCGTGACAAAAATTCATCAGACTAGGTCTTTTGTTATCTCAAGAGAAAGATTCATTAGACTAAGATTTTGATCCTAGGATAAAATTCATCAGACTAAGTCTTTTTATCTTAGGAGAAAGATTCATCATACTAAGATTTCGATCCTAGGAGAAAATTCATCAGACTATGTCTTTTGTTATCTTAGGAGAAAGATACATCAGACTAAGACTTCGATCCTAGGAGAAAATTCATCAGACTAGGTTTTCTATCTTAGGAGAAAAATTTATCAGACTAAGATTTGATTGGGAGGACATCCATCAAACTAGGACTTTTTATCTTAGGAGGAAAAATGTGAAGAGTAATGGCAACATCTTATGCACACTAACAAGACAGGTAAGGGAAAAGATTTGAGAAACTTTTTTGTGTCGGCTCTTCTTTTCTTCTTCTTTTTTTCCTTTTTTTTTTCTTGTTTTTGAACCCACTTGATTGCACTGTTTTGTTCTTATTTCAAACAAAGAAAACTTGTGAGTTTAAATGTGGTGGTTAGTTTGTGGCCTTGACCTTGAAGGTGGTTGCTTCTACACTTGCCAAGATAATTTTGATTTCAACTTGGAAGACCTTGCATGTTATCGACTACCCATTTCTATCAATCCTTATCACAGAAAACACCTATGCTCCATTCGATCCCAATATCCTCTATCTATTTCATTTTGCTTATGAATTGACATTTATCGAACCCTTGCATTTCACATGAGTCCCAAAGCATGTTGACTGTTGCCAACTCAATGCGCATAGCACTTTTTCCTGACTTGTGCCACTTTGATGTGCTAGCCCAATTCGTTTTGTGCAATTGGAAAGTTGGTAGCAAATTTGAAGTCATTTCTCACTTGTTCTGACAAAACAGACTCAAGAAGGGACTCAAACAAAACAAGAGGAATAAAATAAGGGACAAGGGAAAGAGATGATACCTAACAAGAAAATTACAAAGTAGAAACTTATCAGATGTGGATACCAACTCTAATGACCATGACATGCACCTTTGGATTAAGTGGCCTAATCTTCCAAGCAAGTCTAATATTCAACTCTTGTTGTACCTCTTCGCTGTGAAACTGGGCTTCAGCGCTTCAATTGTCCCATTTGATCCACAATCCTTAGTCGACTTGTAGTGCCCTGAAGGTTTTCACCATCAAGCCTCTCTCATTTTGCTCTTTTCTCAACTCACCGTCGCCTTACGGTGCCCCTGAGGGTTTTCACCGATAAGACTCTCATTTTATCATTTTCACTCATTGTGCTGAGAACAAAGGTATTACCCATGATGCAGGAAGATCATACTTTCATCACACACTTGATTTGGCATCCTCAAAGATTGGTCAGAAGATCTTTCTTTGGACTGTAATGTAGGCTTTTGGACAGGGTTGGAAAGAAAGGATGGCATGAAGGCTCAAAATAATTTAAGATGAAAATGGTTCAAAACTACAACTTTTGGAATCAGGCCTTTTGGCAAAATTAAAACTTCTGCCCCAGTTTCTTGGAGTTTGGGGATTTTTTTTATGGGATTTATAAGAAATCCTGCCCCACACTTGACTTCGGGGATTATGAAATATTTTATTTAGTGTGACCGAACCGTAAGGCTACTTACGTATCTTGTGGTGACAAGAATCAAGTCGAACGTAGTTCAAACACAAAGTTGGACTATTTTGTTGTTTTCTTTTCCTTTTCTTTCTTCTTTTTTTTTTGTTTTTTTTCTTTTTCTCTTTTCTTTTTTTTTCTTCTTCTTTTTCTATTTTTCTTTTCTTTTTCTAGTTTTTAACTCTATTTCTGATTCCAAAAGAGGAGTATGAAACAAAATAAAGTAAGGCTCAAAAGGGGTAGCAAAGATAAAAGTATTTGGGTAGCAGAATAAAATGCTTTCGTCATACCAAACTTTAAAAATGCCATGTACACACATGCAATTAAAGATAAGCAAAGAAATTCAAACAAAAGTGCCAATGGGCGATACCTCTGTACCAATGAATGACTCTTTCCAGTTCGAAGCAGACTTGACTCAACCTTATCTTGATGTGGAAGAATACATTTCAACATTGACTGATCTACCTCAAACTGCTTGAGAGACATTTCCTTGTTGTATGCTCTTATCAACCACTTGATTTCCCAGACTAACTACCTTAGTTTCAATCAGTTCAAGCTTCAAGTTATCTCAGAATGTGTGAATCTTTAATCGTTTCCTCAAATGCTCCTTTTATCATATTCAAAATTGTGTCATTGCTTCATGATTAGACTAACTTTCAAGACCAAGCTGAAAATTATGCGTGCATATCATGTCACTAGAGTTAGTATGAAAAGAACTATTAAAGGAAAAGTGACCTAAACAAAACTGACTAAAACTAACCAATAGGAGATTGCATTAGATAGATGGTGAAAAAGGATTTGAACAAAACAAGCAAAATAGACATGGGTTACAACCCTGGAACAATCCTAAATAACACTAGACAAGTTACTACCACTAAACTAACTAGGCAAAATAAGAAGAAGAAGGGTTTGAGCCACAAGACAATATCCGGATAACAACCCTAAAATGACCTGAAAAAACAGAAATGACAACAAAATAAACCACCAAAATCTTCCCTGGCTAGCCAAGAAAGGAGTGTCTTTCCAAGCTCGACATCTTAGACACTGGGTTGCACATCAAAATTACTGGGACCTTCACCAATTTCAATATCATTAACTTCAGTCAGCAAGTTTCCAAGAGGATTCTCATACTCCCTGTCACCGTGCATCCTCCCCACGAAGTGTGAATCATCATGTGCAGATAAATGATTTTGTGTGATGTTCTGGGTCACTGTCCTGGACCACAATTATCCCTTCTTCAATCATTCTTTCTATCTCTTTTTTCAAATCTCGAGAACTTTCGACATTGTGCCCCTGGGCATTGAAATGATATTCACACCTTTTAGAAGGATCAAAGCTTCTTGCACTGGGGTCCACATGATTCGGAGGAATAGGTGTAATCATGTCATAATGCTTTAATTTCTCAAACAAGCTTGCATAAGACTCTCCTATCGATGTAAATTTATCTTTCAACATTTGTTTACCTCTATACCCCTGGCTTGGATGTGGGTTATGGGGCACCTGAAAATTTTGTGGAGGCTGGTGGAGATTTTGCGGGGCTAGCGCTCGCCTTCTAAGGTGACCTAGTGGCTGGACAGAGGACAAGACGTTGTTAGGAGAATAGTACCGAGGTAGATTATGTGGAGCTTGGGGATAGGTTTAGGGTTGGGGTCGGGGTCGAGGCTGAGTATATTGGTGAGGCGGACCCTTTGGGCCATGTCGTGATCCTGAGACAACCATGACAATATCATCATGTTCCTTCTGACCCGGCAAGCTTCCTACGTCGTTCTGAATTGCCTGTGTTGTGGCTTTTAAGGCAGAATAGTTCATGATCTTGCTTGACTTCAGCCCCTCTTACACATTTCTCCCATCTTTACCACATCATTGAAAGGCTTACCAATGGTTGAGATCAAATGGCCGAAGTAAGTAGGCTCCAGGGCTTGAAGAAAGTACTCGACCATTTCATCTTCTTCCATCGGAGGATTGACTCGTGCGGCTTGCTCTCTCCATCTGAAACCATATTCCCTGAAACTTTCATTGGGTTTCTTCTCTATCTTGGTCAAGGATATGCGATCCGGGACAATGTCTATATTGTACTAAAAATGCCGAGCAAAGGCCTGAGCCAAATCGTCCCATGTGTACCACCTGTTGGCGTCCTGGCGGGTGTACTATTCTAGAGCTGCCCCACTCAAACTTTGGCTGAAGTATGCCATCAGTAATTTGTCTTTTCCTCCGGCGCCTCTCATTTTACTGCAATAACCTCTCAGATAAGCAACAGGATCCCTATGTCTGTCATAAAAGTCAAACTTGGGCATCTTGAACCCAACAGGCAGTTGAACATCAGGGAACAAACACAAATCCTTATAAGCCATACTCACCTGGCTTCCTAACCCTTGCATATTTCTCAATGATTGCTCCAGACTCTTTACCTTCCTAAATATCTCCTCTTGTTCCACGTTATTGGGTGGTTTCTCATTTTCAACATGAGGCTCAAAGTGAGGAGTGTAGGAGCAAGGATCTGGGACCTTGAAGGTGGGTTCCAGGGCATAGTATTGGGTATCTAGAGCTGGGAATGCGGTTGTTTTGGCTGGTGAAGCATGAAAAGTTTGGGAGAAGTGCCAGGGTAATTGTGGTAAGGGGTAAAGCCCGGTGCATGTTGAGGAGACAGGTCAACGGTAATGGGAACTTGGGCTTGTGATAGTAGTAGGATAGTTGCAGGGTTTTCAGTGTAGTTAGTAGGGAATGAAGGTGGAGGATGCCCCCTGATCCAAGACTGATACATTTCTGCCATCTGCTGTTTCAACCTTTGGACCTCCTCTTTCAATTCAGATTCCTACTTCTCAATCTCCCTCGACGGGTCAACAATTCTTGTGTCCAAGTATTTGCTAGCCATGTCTACCTTGCTCTTTGACCTTATGTTGTACAGATGACTCGCCAAAATGCCACAAACTAACCACCCTATGTTATGATAACAATTAAAGTAACAAAGGAGAGCAAAACAAAGCCAATATATTAGCGTTAGGGCATTTATCAGACAGAAATATCACATTGCATGCAATGCCCCTAGCAACAATTAATGGTTCTAGAATGGCTTCGAGGGTCACAAGGTCATTTGGCATCATCCCAATTTCACTCTTCTTGTCCCATTTCCTTCTTCATTTTCCTGTCTAACACCGCTTGATTTTTCATTTCTTTCCCCCTCTTTTCTTTCTGATTATCGCTTTTTTCTTTCCTGTCATTTCTTACGTCCCACACTTCATTCTTTTTTTTTTCTTTTTCCTTCTTCTTGTTTTTTTTTTATTTTTTGAAAATGATTCGATCGAACCCTATGTAGGTTGCCTACGTATCATGTCCCTCATGAATCAGATCAAGCGTAGTTCTAGAAAAAGTAATGGACAAAAAAACTAAAAATAAAAATCTTTTTGGATTTTTCATTTATATCTATTTTTCATATACAAATGGGAAGTACAATGGCAAAAGACTCGGAAAACTCTTATGCCAGCTAAAAGACTCAAAACTACTAGACAGTACAAGAAAATATGAAAACAAACTAAAAATATAAAAAGTCTCTTCAAACAAACTCCCAAATGCGATGGTCCTAGGTATCTAACATGCTCGAGCTCTGGTAAATGAATCCATATCTGAATGAGAAAAATAAGACCAAACAGATTAAATGACTCAAGACACTATGCGATGCCACAACACCTCCTATTGGACACATGCAAGACACGATTGGACTATTTTTGAAAATTAACTTACGTGGCCAAGAGTTGCTATTAGCGTAAACTCAACAAAGGTGACCTCAAAGACATGGAAATACCTCACTAGGGCTTATATGGCTTCAAACTCCCAATAATTATGGCCCTAGAAATTACTTCGCAAAAATGACCCATTTTGCAAAAAAGGCCGATATGGCCAAAAGTGGCTAAAGATGCAAGCTCAAAAAGGACGGACCTTAAAGTAACATTACACCTAATTGTGAACTCAATATTCTAATACATGGGCTATTGAACCACTTTTGCAAAAATGATCCCATTTTGCAAGAACAGTTGATATGGCCCAAAAGTGGCTAGACATGCAAGATTTGGCTAAGACCCCGCAAAGCCAAGAACATAAGACTCACTAGGAAGACTGGACCCTATGTGGGCTGCCTACGTATCCCGCCCCGGAAGACGAGAATCAGGTTCGCGTAGTTCGGGAAGATTGGACATGGGAAAAAGTTTTTTTCTTTTAAAATGCAACTAATTTGGAAAACCCATATTTTTTGTCTTTTTGAGAAATGATGGAAAATGTAAAATCTTTTTGGATTTTCATTGATTGTTTTTTGATTTTTTGGAAAATGAGGGGAAAGGGCAAAATCTTTTAAAGTTTCATTTTCATTTATTTTTTTTTGAAAAAGTTGTGAAAGAAAAATATAACTAGGCCCTACTTGCTTCATTTTTCACCTTTCTTTCCTAAACATCGGTCCGTCGAATCATCTTTTTACCCGCAAAGATGCAACATGTAT
Source organism: Nicotiana sylvestris (assembly GCF_000393655.2). Classification (NCBI taxonomy): domain Eukaryota; kingdom Viridiplantae; phylum Streptophyta; class Magnoliopsida; order Solanales; family Solanaceae; genus Nicotiana; species Nicotiana sylvestris. The sequence goes on along the minus strand of NC_091060.1, from coordinate 169,602,296 downwards.
CACATAGGGATGATTGAATGTCTTTTTGGGCCACGGGCCCATTTTTGACAAAATTTGGATAGACCTCCTATAACGAGATACGGTGCTAGGGACCGAACCCTGCTAGGTTTAAATGACATGATGCAAATAAAAATGACCTAAAGGTTGATCTAAGTTTGTGGTACACTAACAAAGCAATTCGGGGGAGCGTATGGTCGATGGTGGCTGCTCAAGCTTTTCACCCACTCCATACGTCCGATGGCCCCCCTCCTAAATTTAGGGTGACTCAACAAAGAATTCGTGCACGCGACGCGTACTCCGAGACTTGTTGCAGAAAGAAGACCCATGGTTATGCAAATGATGACAGTTTATAAAGTAGTAACACATAAAGAAAAGCTATAAACAAATAACCAACAAAACAAATAATAAAGCGACATAAACAAGATAAAAACCAAACAAAGCAAACAAAACACATAGAAACCTCAACCGAATATCCTAAAAAGCCAACAAGATCAAGTACTAGCTCGAACCTACAACTCCCCAGCAGAGTCGTCAGAGATGTCACACCCTTTTTTTTACAACTTCACTAACCCTCTTAAATAAATAAAAAGATTTAGTAAAACTCAAAAGGATTTTCAATTAGAAAGTGACAAAAATTTGTGTTCAAAAGGATTAACTCAGAGTCGCCACCTAGCATTGAGTTTCGGTGTGCCAGGTCACCGTTCAAAAGCAATTTCTCCTTTCAAAACACATGGACTTCAAAACTAAGTCTGCACCAGAGATTCGGGTAAGGGGTTCATTTGACTCGGAGAGAAGGTATTAGGCATTCCCCGAGTCCCGTAAATAGTAAGGTTGCGTACTCGATCTAGTTGGTTTTTAGATTATTCGAGTTGAGGTAAAAATAAACACATAAAAGCAAAATAACACACGTGAGGCTTGAGGTCGTCCCCACCTAATAAAAAAAATAAAAATAAAAATAAAAATACTACGAGTTCTACTATCGACCTCCGAATACAAATACTTCGATGCATACCCCGGAATAAAATATATACAAATCCTTCGGGGCATAAATTTAACTAAGGGAACGACCTCTCGCCTCGAAACTAACAAAAATCCTAAGGCTTGTCTACCCAAGTGTGGTCGGCCTAGACATACATTCTAACAATTAAATAAGAAGAGTAAAAATAAAATAAAATAAAATAAAGTAAATAAGATTCATTTCATGCTCGTTCTCGTTTTTTAACTTTTCATTTTTTATTTTTCATATTTCATATATTCAGACGGAGCTCAATCCTAAAGCATGTGAATAAATTAAACACTAACGGGCTAAGTCTTTCCCTTTTCCCACGGTCTAATTCCATCCCAAAAAATAAAATACTTCATATACCAAACATGATAAAATAAGACACCTCAACATACGGACATCCAAGCATAAAAAATGGGAACAACAATAACAGAATTAAAAAGGTGAATTAATATATGGTACTAGCCATCTAATCTTTATAGTCAATTCAAAACTGACTTCTACATGAATGAGAATTCATTTTTTTGAAATCCTTAATTGATGATGAAGAAGGAAAATAAAATCAACTCTTCATGGTAAAAATATGACTATTAGTTTAACACGAACATTATATTGATTAAATTAATACTTTTAGGTTAGAACAAAATTGTAGTACTCAAACATTATTATAAATTGCAGCAGACTCGTTAAAAGAACGACTTCACCTAACCGACACCAAAGAGAGGAACAATTTTTAAGCTATATATCATTAAGTTTTGTCAAGCTCTAACTTGTTATCAACCACAAACAAGAACTATCAACAAACAGAGGCAATATTCAACGATAAATATTGCATTCTCCACATATAATTTCAGAATCATATTATCTAATGAGATAATAAATTGGAAAAAAAAATGAGAGACGTAGAGCGAGATATGCTAGGCAAAATCAATTTATTTCAGCTAAACTGTGGATAAACATGTAATAACACTAAAATTAAAAAGAGTGTGGATAAGAATGGACCTCAGGAGTGAAAGCTCTTTGAATATAAAATATTTATGATCAGAAACCTTGGACGCACCTCGATGGAGCCGCGAACAAATCAGAGCTCAAATCAGAAAATCCGAACAGACCCAAAATATTTCAACTCAACTCTATTTGGATGATTCTTAGCTTCTTTTTTCGAAATCAAAGGCAGTAAGGAACCAACATATTCTGATGGTTTTTCTTTTGGATCCGAATAAGAAAACTGAAGCAAAATGGGAATAATCTTTTTACTACTTCTTGTATTTTGAGGAAGAAAACTAGAACAAAATTAAAATCTTTTCTGTTTTGGTAATTTGTCTTGGAATTCCAGAAAGGGAGAAAGAAGACCTAAAGTTCTTGGATTTTCTTCAACTTCTTTTCTTACTTATCTTAGAAGATCGCCTTTGGGAGGTCTTAGTAGTGTTCACGGCTGAAGGGGTTCAGCTAGGGTGTAGGTTCAATCTTCATAAAGAAGATGAAGGAGATACGCTGGGGGGGTCTCTTTTTTCGGCTGATCCCTAGTCTCTTAACTCTAGGGTTTAATTAAAGGGTAGAGGTGTTGGGCTAAGGGTTAATTTTGGGGCAATGGGGATTTGGGCTCAAGGGCTAGTCCAAAATTGGGCCATTTTCTTGTCCAAAATTGAGCTAAAATTGTCTTGAATTAACTAAAAATTGTGCTTCTTAGAAGATCTAGATTTCGTTAACTAAGGGCCTAAGTTTTCCTTATTTTAAATAGTATAAAGCATTTAAAAAAATGTAAGACTACTCCCAATTAATTAAAATAAACTATTAAAGATAAACCATAATTGAAACTGTTTTCTTTTTGATATTTTTCGAGATTAAAAATGACTACAAAACACTAATGCAACTATTTTTTGTAATTTTTATTTTCTTGTAATAAAATAAAGTAAAAGAGTCAAAATTAGTTGAAATAGCTATATTAGGCCTAAATTAAATATTTACATGCTAACATATAAAAAATCTTGGGGAGGTTCAAAAATCACATGTCTACACTAAGTACAACGGGACCACGGATCCTAATGTACACATCACTTCGTACATGTGCGGAATAAAGGGAAATGACTTAGAAGATGATGAAATCGAATCTGTACTGTTGAAAAATTTCGAAGAACCCTTTCGAAGAGAGCAATGATTTGGTATCACAACCTGCCACCAAATTCATCGACTCATTTGCCATGTTAGCAGATTCTTTCGTAAAAGGCACACGCCGGGGCCGTAAAGGTCGCAACAAGAAAATCAGACTTTTTCAAGATAAGACAAAGGGATAACGAAATATTGAGGGATTTCGTATCTCGATTTCAAATGGAACGCATGGAGTTGTCACCGGTCACAGATGATTGGGGGGATCAAGCTTTCACCCAAGGGTTGAACGAGCGGAGTTCGATAGCATCACGTTAGTTGAAACAAAATTTGATCGAGTATCCAGTTGTAACTTGGGCAGATGTGCACAATCGATATCAATCGAAGATCAGGGTCGAGGACGACTAATTAGGATCCCCTTCCGGTTCAGTACATCCAAACAGGTCGGCAGCTAAAACCTAGAGGGACGTCGACAGGAAGCCAAGGTCGAACAGAGAACAATATACCATATACCACAAGTCGAGGTCGGAATTTGGCTTGCATATTGGTTCGATATATTTTATTCTCTAATTTATCTATTTAATTCTTTGTTTATCAATTGGTACTGGATTGAATCACATATCCTTAAAATCAAAATATAAGTTTAATTGTTACTCGAATTTTAGGCTAAACAAGTATATCCACGAATGATAAATACAGTATAAATGATTGATGTGTCTCGTAATTTTTCCTTTTACCAGCACTACATATGTGTGTGTATATATACATATCAAAAAATTAATAGATGTATAACATATATTTTATTTTACAATATATTCATTTAATCATTGTTAATTAATATATATTGTCAATATTTCTTACTTAAATTTATGATTTAAACAAGATTAATTTCAGATAAGTTTTGTTTCATATTTAGACGTGTGTGTTTTCACATATTGACTCTGAACATACATGTATGTGTTTACATTAAGTCGCTGCAATTGGTTACTTTTTCTAGAGGACGAAAACGTAGTAGATTAGTCTTTAAAAGTTCTGAATAAATGTATGCCGTCACTCTTTGTTTAATGTCCTTGGTTACCCATTTCTAATTTACCAATATATAAAAGGATAAAATAGTATCAGGTGACAACACATAACAGTAATTGATAATTTTTTTAGCCTTATATAAGGTTTGGCAAAGATAACCCCAAACAATTTGCATTATATAGCCATATTCTAAAAAAAACTACTCTCTTAACAATTGGCGCCAAACCGTCTGCTCCCCCCTCCCCCTCACTGCTAACTTCTCATCTTGTTCACTGCTTTCCTCTCACTTTCACTCTTTATATTTCTTTTTCTATCTCTTCTCTTTCGCTCTCATAGTTTAGCAAAAATTCTTGCAAATTATGAAAAAAAAAAAAATCAGTGGGATGAAAAGGTAAGGTTGATCTCACATCAAAAAAATCAGAAGCAAAAACTAAGAGAGAGAAAAAATTCACTTCAACTTTGTTTTTCTTCTCTCGTTCTTTTTTTTTGGTTGGATTGAACGAGTGGGTGTGATTGAAAATGGTTGAAAATACCTAAACGGGACTATATATAAAATTTGTGCAAGATAGAAGTGATTTAGACTGGTTTTAGATTAAAAAAAATCAAACATAAAAAACCAATTACGATATGTATATATCACGTTGTATATCGTGTACATCAGTGTATATTACACACCGATTTTTAAGAAAATTTATGTATATCACTTTTGTATATCGTGTATAAATTATAATTATTTTATGTGTTATATACAAATAATATCATTATTATTGTGTTATATATATATATATATATATATATATATATATATATATATATATATATATATATATATATACTAGAAAAATAATTAAAAAAATATTTGAGAGTTTTTTTGGATACTACTGAAGGAAATGGAACCTAATTTCTAGGATGAAGGTTGCTATGAGAGAAGAGAGAGAAGATTTTTTTGTTATTTTTAAGTAAAATAATTTTGATGGGGCTTATTTTTAGGATGGTGGTTGAACAACTAAAAGAGAAGAAAATAACTTTAGGCTACCATATATCAAATCCTAAAACGTTGGCTTTTTTATATCAATTGTGGGACTTAGTTGTCATGTCATGCCAAATCCTCGTATAAAAGCTATGGAGTAATGAGTTTCACAGTTCTTACTCTTTGGGCCCAAATCATACGAAATGAGGTTCGATTCTGAATTGAAATGGGCCTTTCAAAGGGATATTTTGTTGGGAGAAATTCAAAAATAGCCAGATTTATAAGTGATCATTCAAAAATAGTCACAGTTTTAAAGGTAATCGAAATTTAGCCACTTTTTATATAAAGATAAATCTGAACAAAAAACTGTTCACAATCTGGAAAAATACTCCAGCATAATATACTGGAGTTCCAGTATAATATACCGGTCCAGCATAATATACTAGAGTTTGGAGCACCTGTGCTCCAGTCTCCAGTATATTAAACTGGAGCCAGCAAAATATACCGGTCCAGCATAATATGCTGGAAGTTCATAAATAGGTGCACTGAACTCCAGTATATTATGCTGGACTGGTCTTTGTTGCAGCAAAATAGTGGCTATTTTTCATTGACTTGGTAAACGCTGGCTATTTTTGAATGACCAGTCCGAAAACTGGCTAGACCGTGCTATTTTAACTATTTTGTTCCCTTCAAGATACTAAGAGCCCAAGAGTCCACTTGTTGTTTAACACAGAAATTGCATGGGGCGCCCTATTTGATCGCCCCCTTTTAACTTATACTCGTTTTATTTTTCCATTTGCATACATAACTATTTTTTTGTTAAAAGCATTTTAAAAAGACGATTTTGCCCTTCATGACTATTGACAAAACTATAGCCTGCATGACAAAACTTCAACATGTTTTGGCATGAAGTTTTAGCAAATGAACTAAATAACTTAAGCATGTTTAGTCTGAAGTTTTAGCAAATGAACTAAATAACTTAAGCATGTTTAGTCCGAAGTTTTAGCAAATGAACTAAATAACATAAGCATAATGAACTAAATAACTTAAGTATGTTTAGTCTGAAGTTTTAGCAAATGAACTAAATAACTTCAGCATGCATTAGCAAAAACTCATTAGAAAGTTACATATTGCAAGACAAAAACATAAGCATGTTTTAATCTGAAGTTTTAGCATGAAGTTTCTGGTTTTTTGATAAAGCTTATGAGAGGAGAGGATGAGATCTTTTTCATGAATGAGGTTGCAGATCACACGATTTATCAGGGACGTAAGTGTCATATTACTATAGATTTTTTGTCAACTGGCTACCAAATTAATAATTTTTAAAAATAGGATACATGTTAAAAGTGACACAAATATAAGGTACCGCTGCAAATCCCCCTTTTAACACAAGATGGTTAACAGCTCACAGGATTTGGCCCAATAAATGATGATTCATATTAATTTTTGAAGAGTTTACTCAAATAATTGCTTATCTATTTCATATATAATATATGTATAACTATCTAATTCATATATAATATACGTATAATTGTATATTATCAATATATAATCTACGTATACCTGCTAAAAAAAGTAAACAACTATTTGAGTGACTATTTGTATAACAATCCTTATTTTTTAGTTCTCAATTTGCTTAAATTGCCACCATCTTTTCCTTTAGTCATTTGATTATTGACAGACTAGTTTTGAGTTTCACGTTGTTTCTCCGACTGGACTACGATATCCAGATCGACCATATTTGCGAGTCAACAAGATGATTGTCCAAAATCAATTAGCGTTAGCATTGTGTTTTCCATTTGTTGTGAAATATCTAGAAAAAAAGAAGGAAAAAAACATCATTTGTCAATCAATCAGTTAAGTCTTGATTCTACATAGTTTACGAGATTTGGATATTTTTTTGGGCGAACCGGCAAACTAATAAATCTCACATATAAAAGTTTAAAATTAGATTTTTACAAGTATTTTTTAGAAGAGTGGTGTGCGTATCAATTTGCACGCGCTTTGACTATTTCACTGCATATTTGCCATATCACTTATATTCTTTTGCATTTACTGATGATTGCATATTTAGCCAAACTTATAAAATCATCTTATTTTGAGAAGTGCTTTTTTCAAAAGTACTTTTGGTGAGAAACAGTTTGAATTTGGCTAATTAATTAGAAAAGCACTTTTGAGCAGTAAATAGTGTCTGGCCAAACTTTTGAAAACTGCTTCTAAATGTATTTTTCTCAAAAGTACTTCCCAGAAAAGTTTTTTTGGAGAGAAGCTACTTTTTTCTTCAAAAACTGCTTCTACTTCTCCTCAAAAATACTTTTTTCCCATTTAAAAGTTTGGCCAAATACCTCAATTTTTGGCCCAAAAAAACTTGGCCAAAGAGGGTATGAATCTTTGAAGTTAAGGTTATTCTTTGCAATCTAATTGCAAAAGAAAAAATGATTCTAATTTCTTCAGTTAAATAAATGGAAACAATTAAAGCTGACAGAGTAGGGTTTATAAATCTTTTAAAAAAAAAAAAACTTTCCGCAAACTAAAACAAATCCACCTGAGCTTTACTATCAGAACCTCTTTTAACAATGGCCGTCATTTTCTCTCACTTATCCTCCCTCCGATCATCCGAGGCGCCGTCATTCTCTTCCCTCTCCCACTACGGCATTCAGTCATCGCGCCCTTCCGGCGCATTCGTTCCTTCTCCGGTCACATTTCCGGCAATTCGTCGACGCATCTCATGCCAGATCAGCTCTCCGGCATCCTCTCCTTCGTCGTCCGTCAATGGAAATGGTTCGCTTATTTTTTCTCCAAGTTTCCTTTTCTATGCATCTAATTTTGATATGGCATTTTAAATAGTATGTAATGTAATACTAGTAAAACCTAGAAATTTTGTTAAGTTCTGCTGCATTTTACTACCTAATCTTGTTGTACGTTTCTGATTACTCTAAAAATGTTCCTTTTTTTAATCTTATCCCTGCTTTTTTGGTCTGCCATGTCTGCATGTGCTGTTTTAGGTCTAAAAAACTCTTTTATTGTGTAAGTTGTAAATGTTGTAATATATACCACAGCGGAAGCAATAACAGAATCTTATTCACGTGTAATCTAAACAACTAGCACGTATGAAGATTTTAGGATTACCTCTTGAAGCGTAAACACAACAAATCTATGTCGTTCTCCAGTTCCTCAGTTGAAAACACACCAGCAGATTTTCACAGTCTTCTACTGTGTTACCCAAACAATAACCGAAAAGAGAGAATTTTGGGTGGGCAAAATTCTAGTAGAAACCGCAGTCAGAATCATGAAAAAAACGTTCAGCCCTTATATCCATACATATAGCTGCGTTTTTTAGGTCAAAACCGTTTTCAAAACCTGTTAGGTTTTCTTCTCCCACTAAGGGACGGTTTCCACGTTTTCTTTCCCACTAAGTAACAGTTTCCACTATTTTCTATTATTTAGGCACAGTAGGGACCACATAATTTAATTAACAAGGCTTCCTATTATGATATTAATTTCGAAATTCTGAAACTAATTTCCATCATAATAAATTACGAATTATTCCACTAAAAATTCGTAATTGCACTCCTTAGTTCAATTTCGAAATTCTTCCATAAAACCTTATTTAACTCCCCATGTTAAGATTCAGATACTAATCAATCAAATTAAATTACTGACTATTTAATTTATTGATTACTTCCTTTAGACTTACACTTAACTTATTTCATGTGTCGGATACAAAATCCACCGGCCGGGTTTACACATGAAAACTTATAAGCTTTCATAAAGGAGTATCATCAATCTCAAAATTGAGACATGGATTCCATCAACTAATTATTACTTCGCCAATGTATATCATTGTTATCCAATTTACCAGGCTTATTGACTCGCGAAAGAATCTCGCCTTTTAATAAATCAAAACAACAAGTGACATACACAACTAATAATAATTATATCAGGATTAAGAGTATAAGTACATTAAATGGACTAGAGAAATTATTTTATAAAGTCAGTATAAAATACTCATCTCTACTTGATCCGTTCAATACATACAAAATGTACTAGCACAAGAAGTTGGAATTAAACCATTCCCATAATCAAGATAAATTATATTTAATCTTGTGCTACAATCATTCCGATGATTTGTCCAATTCCATCATTAGATTGTGAACATTAACTTTTATGTCTTACAAGAACCGATGATTTAATCTTCCGTGTATAAGCTAAACTCTATACACTAAATCATCTACTATGTAAGCAATGGACGCACAAACCAACACATGATCTATTTAAAATGAAACTTTATTGAATTTAAACAAGTAAATAAATAATTGTTCATAAAGAATACTATAACAATACGCATGACTTATAGTATATTCTAACAATCTCCCACTTAGACTAATAACCATGCGTCTATAATTTTGACACCCATTCCTTCTACATGCTTATCAAAAGTCTTCTGTGGTAAGCTCTTAGTAAACGGATCTGCCGAGTTGTTCTCTGACGCAATCTTGGTGACCACTACATCCCCTCTCTGCACTATATCACGAATTAAATGATATTTACGCTCAATGTGCTTTGCCCTCTTATGGCTTCGTGGCTCCTTTGAATTTGCAACCGCACCACTATTATCACAGTGAAACGTAATTGGCGCTTGAATCGAAGGAACCACACCCAACTCTCTCAGGAAGTTACCGAGCCAAACTGCCTCTTTGGCTGCCTCAGAGGCTGCCACATATTCGGCTTCCATGGTGGAATCAGCAACACAAGTTTGCTTGATACTCCTCCAACTTATGGCTCCACCTCCAAGAGTAAACACATTACCTGAGGTAGACTTTCTAGAATCTCTGTCTGATTGGAAATCCGAATCAGTATACCCAATAGGTACCAGGTCATCCGATTGGTAGATCAACATGTAATCCCTAGTCCTTTTCAGGTACTTGATTATATGTTTAACCGCCGTCCAATGCTCTTTCCCAGGATTAGACTGAAATCTGCTAACAACGCCAACGGCAAAGCAGATATCAGGCCTAGTGCATAACATAGCATACATGAGGCTCCCCACAGCTGATGCATAAGGGACCGCCTTCATCTTTTCTATCTCTTCATCAGTCTTAGGAGACTGATCTTTAGATAGAGAAATTCCATGTCTGAAAGGAAGGAATCCTTTCTTGGAATCATGCATGCTAAACCTGGAGAGTATTGTATCAATATAAAGACCTTGGGACAAGCCTAATATCCTTTTCTTGCGATCTCGCAAGAGTTTGATCCCAAGGATATGAGCCGCTTCTCCCAAATCTTTCATATCAAAATGTGTGGACAACCACTGCTTAACTGAATTCAACATGCCCACATTATTTCCTATGAGCAGTATGTCATCTACATATAAGATCAAAAATGCCACTTTGTCCCCATCCCACTTTTTGTATACACAAGATTCGTTAAGACACTGATCAAAACCAAAAGTTTTAATCGCCTTATCAAAACAAGTGTTCCATGCCCTAGATGCCTGTTTTAGTCCATAAATGGACCTTTTAAGCTTACACAACATGTGCTCTTTGCCACTTTCCATAAAACCGTCTGGTTGCATCATATAGATGCACTCATCAAGACTTCCATTAAGGAAAGCTGTCTTGACATCCATTTGCCAAATCTCATAATCATAATGAGCAGCAATGGATAAGAGAATCCTTATAGACTTAAGCATGGCTACCGGCGAGAAGGTTTCCTCATAGTCAATCCCTTCTTTCTGAGTAAACCCTTTCGCTACAAGCCTTGCTTTAAAAGTTTGTACTTTTCCGTCTACACCTCTCTTTTTCTTATAGATCCATTTGCATCCAATGGGTTTAACCCCATCAGTTGGTTCTACAAGATCCCAAACCTGATTAGAGTACATAGACTACATCTCTGATTTCATAGCAGCAACCCACTTATCGGCATCCTTATCACGTAGTGCTTGGTCGTAATTGACAGGTTCGGAGGTAGGCTCCTCAGGGATCCTATCATATGATTCTCCCAAGAGCGTGTAACGAACTGGCTGTCTTATTTCTCTCCCACTACGACTACGCACTACATCAGTTGCAACTACATCACGTTGATTTTGTGGTTGAACCACAACATCATCAGGAACCTGAGTCTCCATGCTATCCACAGGGATATCAACGACTTCTTCCTGTTGTGCAGTCTGCTCAACATGACTCCCACTACTTTGTGGTAGTATGACTGCGGGCACTTGTTCTTGTGGTACATTAAGTCTATTGACATTTCTCCCACTACTAAAGTGCAATGGTATGTCAAAATCGACTTCCGGGGTTTGGATATGGTCGTTTTGATTTTCAGATGACTGAGTTTCCATTCCTTTGCTAAGTTCCTGTAAAACGAGTTTACTTCTAGGAACATGGTTCATCAAATAGTCCTCTTCTAGAAACTTGGCATTTGTGCTAACAATTACCTTTTTCTCTTTAGGACAATAGAATAAACCACCTTTCGTCCCTTTTGGATAACCTATAAACACGCATACATCCGTTCTTGCCTCCAATTTATCCGTTTTCCCCTTTAGCACATGTGCCGGACAACCCCAAACTCGAATATGCCGCAGACTAGGCTTGCGCCCAGTCCACAATTCTGTAGGGGTCAAGGGTACTGACTTTGAAGGAACTAAGTTCAGAACATAATTCGCCGTTTCTAAGGCATGTCCCCAAAAAGACGAAGGCAAATCGGAATAACTCATCATTGATCTAACCATTTCCATAAGAGTCCTATTTCTTCTTTCAGCTACACCATTTTTGTTGTGGAGTTCCAGGTGCAGATAATTGAGATGTAATTCCACATTCTGATAAATAACCAATGAAGTCCGTAGAGAGGTACTCCCCACCACGATCAGATCGTAGTGTCTTGATATGTTTATTATGTCGCTTTTTAATCTCAGTCTTGAATTCTTTGAACTTTTCAAAACATTCAGACTTTCGACGCAACAAATAAATATATCCATATTTTGAGTAATCATCTGTGAAAGTCACAAAATACTCAAAACCACCTCTTGCTTGGACATTCATTGGACCACACAAATCAGAATGAATTAATTCTAATTTATCACTTGCCCGATTTCCTTTTGAGGGGAAATTTCGTTTTGTCATTTTCCCTTCTAAACAAGATTCACAAGTTGGTAGTGCCTCCACTTTCAATGAACTTAAAGGTCCATCCTTGACCAACCTGGAAATTCTGTTCAGATTTATATGACCCAAACGCAAGTGCCATAAATATGTTTCACTCAATTCAGAAGAACGTTTTCTCTTGCTTGGTAAATCAACATTATTCAGTTCTTTAGGTGGTAACGGTTTAGGAATAGAGTCAACAACAAAAAGACCATTAATCAATGTAGCCGAAGAGAGATAACGCTTATTATGAGTAATAACACATTTATCAACGTCATGACAATTAAAATCATAACCATCTCTCATAGCGCTAGAAACCGAAATTAAATTCCTTCTAACGGAAGGTACATATAATGTGTCTTTTAAAGCTAAAACTCTACCACTACCAAACGAAATACTAATATTTCCTAATGCTAAAGCTGGGGCTGCTGAACCGTCTGCTTGATAAACATTGATTTCTCCTTTACTTAGCCGCCGCGTTACCTGAAACCCCTGCAAATAAGTGCAGATATGATTAGTGGCTCCCGAATCTACACACCATGACATGGTAGAAACAGCCGCTAAAAATGTTTCAACGACAAGTAGATGTAAATCACCTGGTTTATTTTTCAGCTTGGCCAGATAAGTTGGACACTGCTTCTTATGATGCCCGGGCTGCTTGCAGTGATAACACTTGCCCTTACCCTTTTTCACACCAGCAGTCGTGCCACCAACAGAGGGTTTTTGAGCCTTTTTCTTTTTCTGCCCGCCTCTCGGCTTAGAAGAAGAACCTGCCTCAAAATTCAATGCCACGGGAGGAGCTTGGGACTTGATAATAGTCTCTGCCGACTGCAGCTCATTCAACAATTTCGCAAGGGACAAATCCATTTTGTTCATGTTATAATTCAGGCGAAATTGCTGAAAACTGTCAGGCAAAGTCTGCAGGATCATTTCAACCTGCGTGTCCTTATCAATGTTAGCTCCAAGGACCTCCAGTTCATTCAGAAGACTCATCATCTTCAGAACATGGTCCCTGACCGATGAACCTTCAACCATTTTGGTATTCAGAAGGGCTTTCATGGCAGTCTGCTTAGCCGCACGATTCTGATCTCCGAACATTTCTTTGAGATTTTCCAGAATGTCATAAGCAGACTCCATCGACTGATGCTGATGTTGCAGAACATTCGACATGGATGCCAAAATGTAACACCGCGCCATCTCATCAGCCTTAATCCATTTCTGGTAAGCCTTCTGTTCATCATCTGTGGCATCATCTCCAGGTTTTTCTGGACACACCTCATCGAGCACAAATTTGTACTCTTCAGCAATTAGAACAATATCCAAATTTCGTTTCCAATCAACATAATTTGGACCCTCAAGTTTGTTTTGGGTAAGAATGGCAGTAAGGGGATTAAAAGCAGTCATTGTTAATCTGGGAGACATTAAATATTTAAATAGATCAAATCAGTTTGTATTATGAACATTAAAATTCAAAACACATTATATATATACAATCTATGCACCTTGAACAACAAATTTCGATGGGAAAGAAGCTATTCTTGCAATATACATATATAATGACAGATTTTCACTCCATAAACTTAAACATGTCATACTCAGATGGAGAGTAAACTGTTAATTTAAGCCAAGTGAATATCAACATTCAACATATATTAGTCCCATTGAACCAACATGCTTACTCAGATGGAGAGTAAATACAAATAATTAATGACTAGTATAACATAGTGATTATTCATAATATTTTTATCCGATATGGAAGAAGACCTACGTCAACGTGTAAAAACATTATATCACTGATTTTTTAAGCCCGGGGACCAAGGGAATTGATCCCCACAATTACTGGAATTAAAAACAACTAAAAATTTTTTTCAGAATTTTAGAAAAACAGCAAAAACACCATCTAAACGACCCCGAACGCCCAAAAAAAGACTTCAGTCATGAATCCATGAGTATTGCTCACTGGGCCGTTTCGCATGGACCTGCCAAGTTTCAGGTCAATCGGAGTCCGTCAACTTTTTGACCTCCGATTTTCTGCCCTAATTCAGCAAAACGTGTTTTTCCGTTTTACATGATAAAATTCAATTTTCAGATTATTCTAACTCAACATCACCAATATTAAAAGGATACATCAAGTTTTCAGAATAATCAACACAACCCATAACAGATAATCACACCAAAAAACAGTGCAGGTTTTCAGAAAAACAAACTTTGCATGTAATTCAAAACTTGCATATAGAACATGATATTAATCCTTATGGTTTATCCTAATTATTTAATTAGACGTGAGTAAGCTCTGATACCAATTGTTGGAATATATACCACAGCGGAAGCAATAACAGAATCTTATTCACGTGTAATCTAAACAACTAGCACGTATGGAGATTTTAGGATTACCTCTTGAAGCGTAAACACAACAAATCTATGTCGTTCTCCAGTTCCTCAGTTGAAAACACACTAGCAGATTTTCACAGTCTTCTACTGTGTTACCCAAACATAACCGAAAAGAGAGAATTTTGGGTGGGCAAAATTCTAGTAGAAACCGCAGTCAGAATCATGTCAAAAACGTCCAGCCCTTATATCCATATATATAGCTGCGTTTTTTAGGTCAAAACCGTTTTCAAAACCTGTTAGGTTTCCTTCTCCCACTAAGGGACGGTTTCCACGTTTTCTTTCCCACTAAGTAACAGTTTCCACTATTTTCTATTATTTAGGCACAGTAGGGACCACAGAATTTAATTAACAAGGCTTCCTATTATGATATTAATTTCGAAATTCTGAAACTAATTTCCATCATAATAAATTACGAATTATTCCACTAAAAATTCGTAATTGCACTCCTTAGTTCAATTTCGAAATTCTTCCATAAAACCTTATTTAACTCCCCATGTTAAGATTCAGATACTAATCAATCAAATTAAATTACTGACTATTTAATTTATTGATTACTTCCTTTAGACTTACACTTAACTTATTTCATGTGTCGGATACAAAATCCACCGGCCGGGTTTACACATGAAAACTTATAAGCTTTCATAAAGGAGTATCATCAATCTCAAAATCGAGACATGGATTCCATCAACTAATTATTACTTCGCCAATGTATATCATTGTTATCCAATTTACCAGGCTTATTGACTCGCGAAAGAATCTCGCCTTTTAATAAATCAAAACAACAAGTGACATACACAGCTAATAATAATTATATCAGGATTAAGAGTATAAGTACATTAAATGGACTAGAGAAATTATTTTATAAAGTCAGTATAAAATACTCATCTCTACTTGATCCGTTCAATACATACAAAATGTACTAGCACAAGAAGTTGGAATTAAACCATTCCCATAATCAAGATAAATTATATTTAATCTTGTGCTACAATCATTCCGATGATTTGTCCAATTCCATCATTAGATTGTGAACATTAACTTTTATGTCTTACAAGAACCGATGATTTAATCTTCCGTGTATAAGCTAAACTCTATACACTAAATCATCTACTATGTAAGCAATGGACGCACAAACCAACACATGATCTATTTAAAATGAAACTTTATTGAATTTAAACAAGTAAATAAATAATTGTTCATAAAGAATACTATAACAATACGCATGACTTATAGTATATTCTAACAGTAAAGACATTGTTTATAGATAGTTGAGAAGACCTGATAAGTGATTGTTGCTGAGATAATAATCCTTAGTGTTTATTTTTTCACATCTTCTTGGTGTAATATTAATGAGGTATTCCTGATTTACCAAAAAACAAGTTGAAGAACTAAAATACTCTGGCCTATAGGTTTTCAAAACATGAAATTTGATGTACTTTGTCATAGAGTTTCTCGTAATTAAGCTCAAGAGAACGTTAGATATAGAATGTTTGGTAATGGATCAAAACCATATTTTATTCAAAAGATGGGTGGAGAAGTGAGAATATGTCCTGTCTGTCATGTCTAAGTTACAACCTTTTGTGAGACATGGATTGGTATTTAAGAAGATTTTTTCTGGTGTCTGTTTAAATTTTCTATTCCAGCAAATGCCAATCAGAAGGACTTTTTACATATTAGCGATTTCGACAAGTCAACTATTTTGAACATCTTGGATCGAGCCAAAGAGGTCAAAGCACTGATAAAATCAGGAGAGAGGACATATCTCCCATTTCAAGGTAAAACAATGGCAATGATATTTGCTAAGCCATCCATGAGGACACGCGTTTCCTTCGAGACAGGGTTTTACTTGCTTGGGGGCCACGCTATATACTTGGGACCAAATGACATACAGATGGGTAAGCGGGAAGAAACTCGTGATATTGCTCGTGTTCTGTCTCGCTACAATGATATCATTATGGCTCGAGTTTTTGCCCATCAGGTATGCTGGTGAGTTTTCTGTTTTGACTTCTTCCTGGTGCATGGTGAGTTTCCTGTTTTGACTTCTTGCTTGTGCACTTCTGTACGCTATCATGACCCGGATGAAACACTGCTAAAACTCTTATTTGTTTCAGTATCCTCTGGCAATGCCTCTCTTAGCAGCATTGTTCCATTCTATTAAATATTTATTTGCCCCTTTCTAAATATTAGTTGAATGAAAAGTTTCTTGATCTTTTCCGTTGGAGCTGAATTCTGGTCCATCTTGTACTTAATATCTTACAGACGAATAACAGTTTAATGATGTTGCCTTCCCTGCAAGTTAATTGAGCATATGATCCTTCAGGCCTAAATGTTCTTCAGGGTTTGTACATGCTGAGATGTTGAATTGAGTAATTGAGATGCCAGGGTTGGACATTTCTTAGTCTGTTGCTTTCACACCAACTGTAAAATAAAAGTTTTATCTATTTGTTTTTTGCTGCTGGTGCAGGACATTCTAGATCTTGCTAAATACGCAACTGTACCAGTGATTAACGGCCTGACAGACTACAACCATCCTTGCCAAATTATGGCCGATGCCCTTACAATAATTGAACATGTTGGTCAGCTGGAAGGAACAAAGGTTTAGCTCTTCCAGGCCAAAAATTTTATCATCTCCCAGTTTCTGTTTCTGGCGATATGTTTTTTTATAATTTAATGCTGGCTGCCGATTCCAGGTTGTCTACATTGGAGATGGAAATAATATAGTGCATTCTTGGTTGCTGCTGGCTTCAGTAATTCCCTTCCACTTTGTTTGTGCCTGTCCAAAAGGTTTTGAACCTGATGAGGAAACAGTTAAGAAAGCACAACAGGCTGGAGTAAGCAAAATTGAGATAACTAATGATCCAAAGGAAGCTGTTAGAGGAGCTGATGTCGTGTACTCAGATGTCTGGGCTAGCATGGGACAAAAGGAAGAAGCTGCACAGCGCCGTCAGGTGTTTCACGGATTCCAGGTAGGAGTGATAAATTGCTAGTCTGTTCAACTTGTGCATGTAGAGCAAGAAACCTCTTCGACCTTACGTAAAATTGCTTGCCAGAAATGACGACAAAACTAGTAGTAGAGGAGGCTTAGCCCAGAAATGTCCCTTGATGTGGAACTAAGTTATTGTAGCTGGTTGGCTACAACAAGGGCTCATGAAATTATCATTTTCAGAATAACTTTTAATTTTCTAGATAATGGGACCTAGGTGTTAGAAACACAACTTACGATCTTAAACAGGAAAGGATGGAAGTTAAATGGATAAGACATCTATAGATTTTTAACTAAGAAAAAGAAGAGTATGCTAGTGACTATCTAAATCTTTGTGAACTGGAACTGTAATGGGTGAAAATACTTATTTCTTGGATACTTCTTGCACGTCAACCTGTGTTTACAATCTTTTGTGTTAGGCTATTAGTGGATGGAACAGATCTGAATCTTTACTATAGTGGTATCCCAAATCAAGGTTGCAACAAAGTCTTGTGAACTAACTTGGGGTTTACTAGTGACTGATAACTATGTAGTAAGTAGATAGCATCACATAGTGATACTTGAGTTGAATGTATGTAACCTACTTCACATGTTACATTCTCAAAAGAAAAGAAAAAATGTATGTAACCTACTTTACAAGTTGTTCTGCAGTTTTACCCAGTTTCTGAAGCTTGCTATTAATGTATGCATGTCTTTCTCTGACGTCTTATTATTTGTTGATAGGTGAACGAAGAAATCATGAAATTAGCTGGACATAAGGCTTATTTCATGCACTGTTTGCCTGCAGAAAGGGGAGTGGAAGTCACTGATGGAGTAATTGAAGCGCCAAACTCAATCGTATTTCCCCAAGCAGAGAACCGCATGCATGCACAAAATGCGATTATGCTTCATGTAATGGGCTTGTAATTGCATTGTTTAACCTTATAGTTAAACTTGTTTTCTTCCTAAATTGTACTTTACTTGGAGCATTAAAGAGCTTGGTGGATATGTCTGTTCATATAACTCAAGGGATTAATTACAATCGCCACTAGTTGATCACATCTCAATAAGATCTCTCAAGGGATATCTTATACAACCCTTTGTGGCATCTTGCAGTAAAAAATACTATTTCACCTGAACCCTTCATACCCGAGCTTAGGACAATCACCTCTTTACACCTAAATTTACCTTGCATTTGCACATTGTGTAAATTAATCATTTCAGCCTGAATTTCCAAATTGAGGAGCTATTGTTCTATTCCGTCTTTTAATTAGATTGCCGATAATTCAATGCATATACAAGACAAAATTAAGGCACCAGTAATTCATTCCTCATCTTCCATCTTGAAAAGTTGATTGCCAGTATAAGGACAGCACGGAGCACCTGCTCATACCACAGAATTTCCACTGACGCTGTTCACCTCTCTTCTGAGTTGAACCTGTTCCATGCCGCCTTTGGTTCACAAAAAGGAAAATAATGAGATTCAAGTCCATAATAGAAAAAGAAAAAAAGAGACCGATTCATGCATTGCGTCAAGTCATAAGTATGTGACAGCGCAATCAAACAGACACATGCAGATAAAGAAACTTATTAGTTACCTTGAGAAGATCAAAAACCTTTTCACAGATATATTTTTGCTGAATACTCGCTCCTCTTTGCTGCAACTTATCAGGGTGAACATAAAGAGTTGCTTTCCTGTAAGCCTTCTTCACCGCAGCAGTTGTAATAATTTCAGTCAGCGAGATGGGTTGCCAACCACTATCGGATCCAAGGATCTGCATTTGCAAAAAACAATGAGCATCTAGTGACAATGGAAACTATATTTTGAACAGGACAGAAATTAAATGAAGATCAGTGCAATGAACTTCAAAAACAAAACGTCTTGAAGGGACTCATTCACATATTCTAAAATCTGGTCACTGCAATTGCCCATGTGATTTAAAAATCACTCCAATTTTTAGTTTCTTCCACATTAAGTAATAAACAAGTTCTGATGAGACTTTTTAAGGTAGTATCTTAAGATATTTCAGAACACTCTAGCCTTTGCCTCTCTACCCTTCGGGGTAGGGGTAAGGTATGCGTACATATTACCCTCCCCAGACCCCACTTGTGGGATTATACTGGGTCGTCGTTGTTGTTGTTGTTGTTGTACTCTAGCCTTGCAACTTCCCTTTCTACCCAATGTTCATAATAAAGGAGAAGGAAAAGAAAATACTTGGGCAAGTCGGATACATACATATTGCAGAGTAGAAAGCAGCGCACGTAGGTTCCCTTCCTTCCCGCTGGCCCATCTTTTAATATCAGCGTCAAGAGCTTCAGCTAATCTCTGAAATAAAAAATATACATATAAGCAAGCATAACATGTGCGCATCCTGAACTCCATAAGCACACAATTCATATCAAGAAAATTTACATTTCTCTCAGTTTGCTCTTTCTGAGCCAGAAGATCACGCTTATTCTTCTCCGCAAGGGCTTTTGCCTGAAAAGACCAGTAGAAACATAAAAGTGAATATGCTTGGACAAAGTCCAGGAGCCAGTGTCCAAATAATAGAGTTAAGATACACATACTGCTCTTTCCATTATCCTCTGGTGCCTCTCCAACCTTGCTTTGCGTCTTTGAGCTGATTCACTATTACTTCCATCAAATTTGTCCAAATCCTGCATTGATTCAGTAGGTCATCCTTCTGTATGCCACAAAGTATACATTAGAGAGACAGAAAAAATTAAGAATGATACTCACAGAAGAGGAAAGGCTATGCTTCAATCCGTTCTCTCGGGTTGCACTAGCAATTCGTTCATCACCGTGTCTATCTGCTTGAGACCTTAATTCAGCTGTCGTGCCCTTTTGTGATAAAGCTTTTTCCAAAGCACGTTCACGGGCTTCTGCAGTTGCTCTCTCCACAGCAGCTCGCTCTGCTTTAAGCTTGGCTTCAATGGAAGCTTTGTCTGTTGATACCTTGCTACTTGCAGAAGCCTTCTCACGCTTATCCCGTGCCTCAGCCATTACTCTTTGTCGAACTTCAGCAGCTGCTCTCTCCACAGCAGCTCGTTCAGCCCTTTCTCGGGCTTCAGCAAATGCCCTCTCACGAGCCTCACGAATTGCTCTTTCCACAGCTATTCTGTCTTTTTCCCTTTCTTTTTGTCTCTCGTCTACCTGGGCTCTTTTACTATTATTTTCATCCTCCACTTCTTTTTGCAAAGACTTTTTGGTCTCCTCTTCTACAACAGTTTTTTGATTGCTCTCTTCCTCGTGCATTTCGGCTTTTATCTTTTCATCATTGTCCAGTGGCTCATTGTCTTTGCAGTCACCAGCTGAGGAAGAGCATTCTAGTTCTTCTGAGTTCTCAACAGACTTTTGGTCTCCCTGAGCTGCTTTAATATCTTTGTTTTTCTCGACCTGGTCAGCAGCAATACCATCCTCCTTGATCGTTTCCTCATTTCCTACATGTCCAGGGACACACAAGTCATCCCCCTCATCAAGATTTGAGTATAATTCTCGGTCCCTACCTGTCTCATCCATGCATTTCTGCTCAAGGTTTATGTCAGTAAAAGTGGTATTCTCTGATTCTTCAGAAGCGTGGACCTCAGATACAAAATGTGATTCAGTATCACTGGCATTCTCCTGAATCACATTGCGGAAGCTCTCTGTCTCAAAAATAACTCGCTCACAGGGAAGATTGTCCCTGCCGTTCATGCAAGTGGAACCACAATTCACTTCCTTGACATCCTCAGATGAGGCCGCACAAGTGTCTTGCACTACGCCCTCAGAGGTATCCTCTTCACTAGAATTTTGGAGATCACTCGCAGTTTCCAATATCTCCTTTTCCCAAGAATTGGAGGACTCTTCAGTCACTCCATCCTTCTCACACTCACGTTCATAGATGGCTTCAGAAATTCCTTGTACCCCTTCAAAATTAACTGCCTGCTGACTTATTTCAACATCATTATTCTCTAGTTGATCTTCACAAGCTTCTTGTATCTCACTTGAACGAGGACTGCCATTGAGATCAGGCTCATTAACAGCACTCTTTGAATTTTGTTTATCAGCAACACCCGGAGCCACACTTGTCTCCTGATCATCCTCACTCTTATCAGATGCTTCCAGCCTACTATCAGCTTCTTCAGCCTCCTGACTCGCTTCAGTCTTTTTACTCTCTGTGAATTTATCTGCTTGGTTCTCTATTTCTTCAGTTGCTTCATACTGACAAGGCTCTAATGATATCTTCTGATGTCCTTCCATCTCAGATCCTTCTCGTTTTCTCTCACTTTCTTCCCCTTCATGACAGTAAGGGGTTTTCTTTTCACTCGGTTCAAGCTCATGAACCCCATATGACCACTTCTCAGCGTGTTCGCCACGTTGGAAATCTTCCTGTCTACTCTCAATGCCTACTCTCCCGCAGTCATGTTGGGGCTTCTCATCATTTTCCACCCATAGGAAGGCTTCCTTGTGCATAATCTCAGTTTCTTCTTCGTTGGAGCTCCTCCTCAATCTGCTTTTGTTTTCTTCCACCTCATAAACATTTTCTAACTTATTTGGCACTATTCTGCATTCCAAGTCTTCATGCTTCACTGCCTCGTCTTCTGGAGGTGTCTCTCTGTTGTTATGTAGATTATCATTCTCAGTTTCTTGGAACCCAACTTTTTCCTCAGTAAGTGTCTCCTGAGAGTTCTGCAAGTTCTTGAAACTCCACATCTTATGAAATATTGACTCTAGATTGTTCTTCATGTATTCAGACTTCTTCAACTCAGCAGAACAATTTCCGTTCCCCTTAGAAAAGCCATACTCATTGATGACTTCTGAATTTACATATTCTTCAGAATCATGCATCAAAGCTGAATTAGAAGTATCCTTGAATTGCTCTGGAGCTTCTGCCTTCCCAAGAAGGTTTAGTGTTGGCATTTCCCCCATTGGTTTGACGTAATCAGGTTCTTCACCAAGCTCTATGGTCTTGTTACTTGTATTCATCTCCTTAAGCTTGTATACATGTCTATTATTCTCCACAGATGGTTGAGAGTGATTGTTGCTCTCAACCTGCTGAGATACCATGGTTTCTATATTCTCTTTTCTACTGCTTACCACTTCCGGAAACCAAGCTCCTGCTACATCTCCTTGAGATGCTTCAGCATTTTCAGTCTGGGTATTCTGCTTAACCATTCCAGCAACCCATTGCTGTTCTTTAAGATTGATGAATGAAGCAAAATCACCATTACTTGATGGGATTCCTCTGCACACCTCAGCGAATGGTGGCAATCCAATACCTATTTTTCTATGCAATTCCATAGCATTTTCCCTGTTACTTCTTGTGTTGCACTCAACCCTATTATCCTTAGATTTTAAGCTACCTTTAGACCTTGGTTTCTGAGAAGCTGGAACACCTTCTTTTTTTCTCTCCATTAGCTCTTTTGCTAGTCTAATACTTTCTTGAGCCTTCTCTATGGCTTTTTTCAATGTGGCAGCAGAAACAGCAGCTGCTGAATTTGCATCAAGTTCCTCATCAGAAGAAGTAGGTGAAGTATTAGTGGGACGAATACCGCTTCCAGATGCTCCATATTTGGGATCAGGACCTGAAATTTTTGATTGATTAGGCTGGCCCTTGATGTCATTAGCCATGGGGCTTGAAGTTGATGCCCCTTCAGTGGAACTTGATCTTCTCTCAAATTCATCATGTGCACTATAAAACTTATCATTAAAATGGAATGCATCCCAGCTAGATCCACTTATAACCTTCATTACGCCATCTGAACTTTGTTTCTTGGGGATATGCAAATTCTCCTTTCTATCACCCCCATTAAATAATTCCCCGCTAAAGCTCCCGTCATGATGTGCTTCACCTGAGCTTTGTTTCTTGGGGACATGCAAATCCCCATTCTTATCATGACCTTCTTTAAATATTTCCCCACTTAAGCGCCTGTTGCGATGTCCATCTGAACTTTGTTTCTTGGGGACATGCAAATCCCCAGTCCTAGCATGCCCTTCTTTACCTGTTTCCCCACTAAAGCTCCTATTGCGACGTATTTCATCTGAACTTTGTGCCTTTGGGACATGCAAATCCCCCATCCTACCACGCCCTTCTTTAAATATTTCCCCACTAAAACTCCTGTTCCGATGTATTTCATCTGAACGTTGTATCTTTGGGACATGCAACTCCCCCACCTTATCACGTCCTTCTTTAAATATTTCCCCACTAAAACTCTTGTTGCGCTGTACATCACTTTTTACAAAGGGTGCTCGCTGAAAGGCTTCAGTCTTTGGTAAATGAGAACTTTCATCTATAAAATACATAAAACCAGGGACAGCATGCAGTTGAGCTATCTGCGTCATCCCATTTGAACCATTTCTGTTTCTTTGGCCGGTCTTATGATAAGATAAGTTGAAGTGCTTTGGCCCATCAATAGATTGATTAGTCGCTTCACATGAGGACTCTTTGTGCCTTCCACTTGGACTAAATTGATCTGATCCTTCGGAAGCAGTCCTACATGCAACAAATACAGGAAATTAAGGGAAGTATCATAACTCATGTTGTACCAAAAGCAACCAATACACATGAAGTCTTTTAAAGAAACTGTGAGAAAAATTGGGAAATGCTACAGAAAATGTAAGCAATCACGGGAATTGCTAGTTGATGAAAGACTATCTTTTCTCACTCATGGAAACACCAGTAATGGCATAGCACATAGTAAATGGCCATAACTTTCAGAGCACATAGCATCATTAAGTGTGTATACTTAGAAAGGCTATAGACAAGTAAATAAATATCAAATCAGGATGAATTTGGTCTAAAACCTTCCTCTAAGAAGACGAGTGAGCATGGCTAACATTCTATAAAACATGTAACTCAACCAATTAAAATAACAAAAGGACATCAGCTATCGTGCTACAAAATAACCTACAGACAGGCACATTTCAGAATAAGCAACAAATGAGAATTATGTATATTCTTCTTTTTTTGTTGAAAATTTTATTAAAGAATAGCGCGCAGAAAGTGCAATGAAAAAGTGGTACAAACCCAACAAAATGCATCTTAGCAAACTAGCTACAAGAGAACTGGGGAAATTTTCCATCCTATCTACTTCTTGAACATTTTCAATTTTGCAACAAAAGGCTAAGAGAGCTACATCTATGTTTTCAGGTACAAATATTTTCCTTTTTGCCTTCAAAGTATCTTTTATTTCTCTCCTTCCACACAGTCCACTATATAGCTGCTCAACTTTGTGTCGCCTTTTTGTAGTCCTCTTCTACTCCAACGAAGTAATAGGTCTTCAGGAGATTCTGGCATGCACCATTTAAATTCAAGCAAATTCAAGAAAGTATCCTAAATCTGATTTGTGTTTCTGCAGTGGATGAATAAGTGCTTCGCATCTTCATAATCTTCTTCATACCTTACACATCTGTTGATAGTCATGCATCTTCTTCGTATAAAGGTGCTTCCTTTCTCCATATCAGTTTCAATGGCCATTCTTGTTCCTGCTGTCTACTTTGAGACAACAAGTTATATGCAGACTTTACTGAAAAAAGGCCATCCTTACATTCTTTCCATATTAACCGATCAGGTACTAACTGTAGATTTTATCTATTTTCACTAAAAAGGTTTGCTTATGAATATTTCGTACCAAAAATATATGAATGCTTCAGCGGATATCTGTTCTTATAAAGAAGATCCATTTTCCAGCTAACAAACATCATATATTTATCACCCAAAGTAACATTTACAGTAACAAAATCCATATACCCAATAAACCAAATAGAAAAACAGAAAAAGGACTCGTGTTAAGCATATTAAAAATATACAAACTGAAGCAAAAAGACAGAAATTAGGAACAGAGATGAAACAGCGCCATATAATTTGAAATCATTGTGCCTTTGCTTTTTCCTTTTCATATTTTTTTCTATTATTTTCTTTTCCGCATTTCAACCACACACAAAAAAAAGAGTAACATTCACAAAATTAACTGTACACCTCGACACATCAAAATCGCCTCCAACACTAAGAAAAATCGTCTTCATTCTTAAAACAAAAAGAGTAAAACGTCAAAAAGTTTTTAAAAAAATAAATGGAAATGAACTCACCGAGTTTTACCAGAAGAACGTTTAGCACCAGAAAACAACTCATCATAAGGCACAGCAATATCTTCTTCACAAAAACCACCAAAAATGTTGGAATAATCAAGTTTAGAGGAGGAACTTCGACAATCATCGGAAATTTTAGTATCATCTAAACCAGAAAGATCAAGTACCGGAATCGACGAACCACGAGAACCTCCAAATATCTCAGAGTAATCCGGAGCTCCGGAAGAAAAAACCGGAGCTCCGAACTTTTTCTGTGCAAAAACGTCGTCGTACGGATGTTGTTTAGCTGAAAATGAAAAGCCATTAGCACTCGAAAGCTTTCTTCTGTGTAAAGGCCGTGAAAGTGACTCCATTGAAGTAGAAATGGAAGGAGAATGAACTAGGGTTACTATTTTCAGGAGGATTTTTTTTATGTAATTTTTTGGGGTTTTTTTTATTTGTTATTCGGTGATGTTTGTCTGCAGAATCAGAAAGACAAAGAGAAGAAGAGAAAAATGGAAGAAAATGTTTTTGTGTGACAGAATAATTACAAAATGTGTTTTTTGAAGGGGTCGATTTGTAATTTTAGTGTTTTGTGCTGTACGGTATTCTTGTTTCCAAGTCTCCAACTTGGATTGATCAACTCGTTCGGCGATTATTTTGGTTTTTTTTTTTACATATTTTATTTATTAGGTTTCTTTTATGTTTTTAAATAGTTGCATCCTTCAAATGGCCAGCTTTATTTTTCTATTTTTCAAGAAAGCCAGCTTTCAAATTCATAACTGCGAGACCGAAAAACACAGAACGACGTACATCTTTTAACGTTTTGTTTACTGTAGATATTATTTTATTAACTTTAGAGAATATCACTTTTATTAAAATCTGCTAGTAAGCAAAAAAAATTATTTTTTTCCATGAAAACAACACAATCTCTTATTCATGCATCAATAAGATAAAAGAGTTACAAGTTCACGTATGATGCTTTTATTTTAATTTATTAAATATCTTACAAAATTCGACAATCTAATGTGAAAGATTTCAGTTTGTCGTTTCAACTAGTAATTTTCTTTCTCCTATCTCTAATTGGAACTAACTTTCTCTTAATTACTTGAATTATATTTCATATTTTTTTACAATAACAACTTGACATGTTGTAAGAAACCACATGTGCAAATTTTTGATTTGGAAAACTACCAACAACAAAAAAAGGAGGTAGAAGCTAAAGTTTTTTCCATCCCATATTAAAAAAATTAATTAGAAAAAAATATTAGTCAATGATGTTTTTGTACTATAAAAAAAACAAAAGTGACCAACAATTTGAAAGAAGAAGAATATCTTAACTACGGAGTACTTGCCAAATATGAGTGATTGATTTACTTGGAAATTACTTTATATATATATATATATATATATATATATATATATATATATATTTCCACAAAATATGAGTGATTGATTTACTTGGAAATTACATTTTTTATATATATATTTCCACTTACAGAATAAATTATTCCAGCCAAGCGAACATAACAAAAGCAAGCCTAACCGTGTTTTTTCCTTTTGCTGAATTTTCAAATAAACTTTCAAATTTAAATTTGGCATTACACTGTAAATTTTGACTTGTGCTGTTTTTATTTTTAAGTTGACCATACGGATATGAATTTATTAGTTTCTCAGATTGGTAGTAGGAATTAAAAGGGGGCCTCTCTTTTCCCATTATGGAAAAATGATTAATTATAGCACGTGTACGCGTAAAACCAGAGACAGTATCGACATTTAATTTTAGAATAAAATTTATTTTACTCCCTTAATTTTTAGTGGTTGGGAAATGATACCCCATTTTTGAATGGGAAAGAGAACCTCTTTATGTAATACTCCTAGCTTTCTCGTGAAATATTTTCTTTTTGAATAAAAATCGTTTTTTTCAAATGAATAATTTTTACAATAATCAAGTTCTTTTATTATAGCCAAAAACTCTACATATAAAAAATAATAAGGATCTATATAATTTACGGAGTATTTTTTTTATTTCTCACTCTGTGTCTGCTGCTCACATTGGCTCCGACTAAATCCGAATTCGAACCGAAAAGTTCCACATTTGGGGATAAAGCGCTACCTAACAAAGACGAATCTCACTTTAGCCTTCTTCCTACATATTTCAAATGTAACCTTGTCAACTATAATTTGTGTTCAATAAAGACAATTTCAATAATTATTTTAGTATAATAATTTTAATATACAAAGAAAATACATAAATAAATTAATACTCATGCAACAATTATTTCATCTAATATATATTTCAGAGAAATTTACCAATTCTGTGTATTTTCCCCCCTTCTAATTAGGGGTTAAGCCCTATAAAAAAAATGCTAAAGCATCCATGATGGATGTGCGTTCAACATATTTCTTGAATTTTGTATACAATTTTGTTTTATTGCAAAAAATTTAATATTGACCTCAACATAAACTCAATATAATAAAAAAATATCTTAACCTTTTCAAGCAAAAAAGATGAAACTCAAGTATTGGTTTTGATAAAAAATATTATACTCACCTTTGAAAGGATAGATCGTGAGAGAAAAAAAAATCTCACTGGAAAAATAATATATAAGGGGGTTCCTTTCCTATTCAAAACGTGAGGGAGGAGCGGAGGGGGTATTGTTTCTCAACTATTAGAGGTTAAAGGGATAAAGTGAATTTTACTCTTTAATTTATTTTTCCTCTTCAAAAAGTTTGAAAAATTGTTTTTTTTCTTTTTGTTTTTTTTTTTCTTTTTAGAACGACAGAAGAGAAATCTGCTATATTCACTTAAATTATGAAAACCTATGTTCAGTCCTCGATTTTCAAGCTCAAATATTACTTACAAGTTACAACCATGTTTTTTTGAATTTTTAACTTCAAGTTGTTAGAAAATTACATTAATTAATAATAAGTACTAATAAAAAATGAAAGGAAAAAGCATAGCCGTTTCCTCATAGAGATTCTCATGACAATTATTCCTATATTCAAGCACTTAATCATATATACAAAGTATGGCCCCTCAACTCACATGGTATTATGAATCTGAGGATGCCATATATGGAAGAAGCTGCCATTATGGAGACATAATTTGGAGCACCGAACTGGGAAAAGTCATATTTGCTCTAATTATTAACTTTCATTTCATTCATGATCTAACCACTATATTTGTTACATGTGACGATGAGACCACAATTTAAAACTTTAATACTATATTAAAGTTTCACAATTGTAAGAAACACGATATCTCTAGTTATATTATCACATAATTCATTTCTATAGACTATAGAGATGATGTTTATCCATGAATCTCCATCTATTTTTTTATTTTATTTTTGTTGCTTTTTGTCATATATTAAAGCGTAGAAGCAATGAATTCGAGTCAATTCTGTGATTATAAATCAGTAGTCTCGTGAATAAACCTTAAAAGATGCTCGTTCATTTCATGGTTGAAATCCTTGAAGTTATTGCATTAGTGGCCAGAGGCAGAACTAGCTTTCTAACATTAGAGATTTGTCGTTCCTCACCTGCTTGATCTTAATCTATCTATCGATCTATCTATATCTATCTGTATTATCATAAAATTATGAATATAATGTTAGTTTACAAAAATAATCTTTTAACATTAAGCATAATAACTCACAATAAAAGAATATAACCGGAATTCTGGACATTGACTTTGTAATCCTATTAGTTTTAGAACATAATACTACACGTTAGGAATCTTCCATGATTATCTTTAGGAATTCTATTAGTATAATTGATTTCAGTCATAAACATATAATGCTACATGTTAGCATGTAAACCTAATACCTTAAGGCTTAAGCAACACGTTATTTTGTCAACTGATCGAATTCTTATTAAAGGTATATGGAAAGTTTAATAAAATCAATTTCATAAGAACCCTTTGTATTGGTAATACATTATCACTCCATAATATCCAATACCAAGAAAAAATAAAAGTAATGTTAAATGTACAACATAAAGCGTTGTAACTAAGAGAAAAAATTCTCACAATAATATATTTTTTATTATATTTGAACTGTTTTCCTGTCACGACCCTAAACCCGAACTCGGTCGTAATGGCGTCTCTCATGAAGATAAGGTCAACCGACACACTCCCAATTCATTTTAAGCAATTAAAATAACACCAATTTAAGTCTTTAACATAATAATAATCCCAAAAGAAGGTGAAACTGTACAATTGCGGAATAAACATAGCCCGACATTGGGGGGTCACCAGTCATGAGCATCTACAATCCGAATAAAGACAAGAAAAGTCTACATAGTCTATTACAGAACTAAAATAGAGTAAATAAGATAGGGGGAGAAGCACTGGGCTGCGGACGCCGAGCAACTACCTAGTGAATCTCCGAATCCGCCTGAGCTGGAGGAAGTCAACACCCGCTAGCGGGACTCGAAGCGCCTGAATCTGCACATAGGGTGTAGGGAGTAAAGTGAGTACTCCAACTCAATGAGTAATAATAATAAATGAAGACTAAGCGATAAGAAATCACGTAAAAAGGCACATTAACATGCTATAAAGAAGCAGTATAAAGCCAGTAAAAGGAATGATACAGTGAAAACATATAAAGTCACATTAGTCCAGTTTAAGCTTCTTTAAAATATTTTTTTAACAGTTAAACAATTAAATGAAAAGCATCTAGATTAGATAAGCACATAAAAATCCACCCCTCGGGCACAATACCAACAGACTCAGCTCCTCGGGCTATATCTCATATCACAATGGGTACACGCGCTCGTTGGGGGTATGCAGACTCCGGGAGGGCCCCCTTATGGCCCAAGCGCAATAACAAGTTATCTCGTGGCGTAATCAAACAGGCTCTCGGCCTCATATCAACAAGCCACCTCGTGGCGTACCATCTCAGGCCCTCGGCCTCATAATCATAAATCAGTATATCCTCACAATATAGGCCCTCGACCTTACTCAATCAAAATCTTATAAGCCACTCGGGAAACAGTAAAACATGATGATCGGCCCAAATTACCATTTAGAAAATCATTTAATGTATTAAAACAGAGTAAACATGACTGAGTTATGAAAACGATAGAATATAGCATGACTGAGTGCAAGTATAAAGTCAAAACAGTGAGAAAATATTAGTAAAAATCTCCTAAGGGTTCAAATAGTTGGCACGAGACCCAAATATGGCATTCAGCCCAAAACATAATGATAACAAACAATTTTCAATCAAATACGCGGTAAAATAGTCATTTGGGATTGACTAAGTCACAATCCCCAACGGTGCACGATCTCATGCTCGTCATCTAGCATGTGTGTCACCTCAATATAGTACAATGATGTGTAATCTGGGGTTTCATATACTCACGACAATATTTAAAATCATTACTCACCTCAATCTGGTCCAAACTCTAGCCCACGACGCCTTTGCCCTTCGAATCGGCCTCCACTCGCGTTGAATCTATCCAAAATCAGAATCACGACGTCAATATATTCTATGGGAACGAAGCCCATGCGAAAATAATCAATTTACAACATAAATCCCGAATCCAAAAACCCGACCCCCGGGCCAACGTCTCGGAATTCGAAAAAATTTACATCCATAGATTCCTTATCTCCCCACGAGTTCATACATATCAAAAGTCTCAAAATCCAACCATAAATGGCCCCTCAAATCCTCAAATTAAGGTCTTCAATACCAAACCCTAGTTTCCCAATTTTTAACCCTTAATTTCCATAATTACAGCTCTAATCCGTGAAATAATACCATAGAAACGAGTTTTAGGTTCAAGAATCTTACCTCAACGAAGCTCCCTTGAATTCCCTCTTCAAAATCTCCCAAAAAGCTCCAAAACTGACTTAGAAATGGTGGAATAACCCAAAAATCGCGAAGGAATGCTTTTATACCTTCTGGCCCAGGGATTTCGCAACTGCGGTCAAAATCCCGCTCCTACGGTACCGCTTTTGCGGTTCATGAGCGATTATCGCTTAATCCTCAACTTCCGCATCTGCGATGCACATTCCACACCTGCGCCATCGTAGGTGCAGTTCCTCAACCACTTTTGCGGTTCCTACCTTCCTAGGCTCTTTCCGCTTCTGCGACTCCTTTCCGCATCTTCAGGGGTTGCACCTGCGGCCTCTCAACCGTAGATGCGGTTATGACAACAGCCCCAACACTTCAGCTGCCATTTAAAATTTTCATTCTTTCCATCAACTACCCGAAATCACCCCGAGGCCCCCGGGACCTCAACCAAATGCACAAACAAGTCAATACCACCATCCAAACTTATACCAATCTTCAAAACACCTCAAACAACATCGAATCGACCAAAACACATCAAATTTAATCCTAAGTTTCCAAAATCTTCTGAATTTCCACTTTTGATCAAAAGTCTACCAAACCACATCCGAATGACCTGAAATTTTGCACACACATCCTAAATGACACAACAGAACTATTGCAACTTCTGAAATTCCATTCCGACCCCTATATCAAAATCTCACCTATCAACCGGGAAACGCCAAAATTTCGATTTCGCCAATTCAAGCCTAAATCTACTCCGGACCTCCAAAATACATTCTGATCACGCTCGTAAGTCTCAAATTTCCTCCCGAAGCTATCCAAACTACCGAAACTCACATCTGAGCCCTCTAATACATAAGTCAACATCCGGTTGACTTTTCCAACTTAAGCTTTCCTCAAAAGAGACTAAGTGCCTTAAACCTTACCGAAACCTTTCTGAACCCGAGCCAACCAATCCGATCACACATAGAACCAATAAACAAAGCAATAAGAAGCAGAAATGGGGAAAACGGAGCGGTAACTCATGAGACGACTGGCCGAGTCATCACATTTCCTACTCAAATAATATTTTTTTATTATTAATGTTACTATTACTATTATTATTATTATTATTATTATTATTATTGATTCTCATTCCCTTTTTTCTTTTGATCTCCTTTGTTAGAGCTATGGCTCCTTTTGTGACTCGAACCCACAAACCTGGGGTTTTGTAGATGGAGAGTGTTGCCCATTTGAACAGCTCTCTCTTGTCTACCCAATTATTAAAGAACGACTAAGAAATTTTTTAAGAATATAAATGTATGAGAAAGAAAAATAAAAGGGTTAGTAAGAGTCAACACCACCAATGATTTTGCAAATATAAAGATCTAAAAGTGGAATGTCAGATCGATCTTTTACTCTTTGAAAATAAAATTTATGGTTGATAAAATTATAATTACCATTAAATATTCAAAACAAGAGATGAACTAATATTAAGAATCTGAATCAACAGAAATAAATTATTTTTTTATGTTAAGACTAAATAATCAAATCTTCCAATTAATTATTTAGCAAGAGAATTCACTTCAATTATTTTTTAAATTCATAATGTGAGTAAAATTATTATTCAAATTAAAAAATATCTTAGGTTACATAAATTTATTCCATAAAAATAGCGTTAGAGATTAAAAAAAATTATATCACAAAGTAAAAAATATTAATATAGTATTAAGAAAGTCATACAAGTGTTTGAGAACGCACAATCAAAGTTAAATCCTGAACAAGAACAAGCTTTTAAGATTATGTTATAAAGAGTTGACTATGATAGCAGGATTAGCCTTTGTAGATGCCTCCAGCGAAATCAAAATAATATTCGTATGTCATGCATTACTTGCAAATGTCAGATCAAGAGGCACGATACTGTTAGCAATAATAACAGTGGTGTACCGACAATGATTTTATTATGAGGACGTACAACTCACTTTAGATTTGATATACCTCTTCAAAAAACTGGAATAACTATCACAAATATATCAAAGCAGAGTAATAGTGCTAAATTTATACGGGAAGCCAAATTGATAACATGGGATGCAGCGCTTATGGCTAAGCGTTAAAGGATCGAAAAAATGCCTAAAATTTTAGAGATATATTGGATATCAATGAACCGTTTGGTGGAAAAGTAATAGTTTGAGAGGTGATTCAAGTAATATCAGTAGTTCCAAAATCAACGAAAGTAGAGACTGTCAAAGCTAGATTACCAAAGTTATACTTATGGCCTCAAATGAAAAGGATTCAAATAACAAGAAATATAAAAATAATAACAGATCCAATATTCAGTGACTTCTTGCTTTCAGTCGAAAATGAAAAAAATACATCCAATAAAAGATGATTTACTTCTTCTAGAATACTTGGTTATCAATCTCAATGGTAAAAGTAGTGCACTTAATTATGAAAATATTTTCACGTTAGATTAAAACGCCATTTGTGCAAATTACATTATAGAAATTAAAGAACTATCTTAGCTAGCAGAAATTAATATAGTGATAACAAAATAAAAGGTTGATTGCTAAGTTTTATGGTAAAAATAAAATATTTTTCAGTTTTGACTCATCAGAAGATGATACCAACAATTACTATTAAGAAGAATACTTAAATACTTTAATATCAAATATCCATCTACCATCCAGGTTTGTTGTCAAGTTCATTATTTCTTATGTATGTTAGTGTCACCAAAGTTAATCTTCCATTGCATATAGGTTGATTTTGAAGAAAAATATGTTAGTCATACTACTGAAAAATTTAGATCTACCGAATTGTTGATCTACTGGTCAATGTCCTTCTAAATATGTGTTTATCTTAGAATCAACTTTCGTCTTCCGAAACTAAAGAATATCCTTTTAAATTTGTGTACAGATTATTTTCAGTGTGTTTATGTTTGGTAATTATAATAAATAAAGTACAAGGACAAATATCCTAAATATTGGACTACGTTTACAATAGTTTATTTTTCTTGCATAAATAACTATATGTTGCATTTTCAAGAGGGATATCAATATCGACAACAAGAGTTCTGGTTATGGCAGAACAACAAAGAATTAGAAAGAAACATACTGTCACGACCCAAAACTCTACCCTGCCGTGATGGCGCCTATCGTGGTACTAGGCAAACAGATACCTTTCAAAAATACTCTAGTATTTCATTAAAAGATAAGTCAAAGTTTTTTTTGTACAAAGATTTCATAAAAGAGTTAAACTCAAAATAGAATGCGGAAAAGTAAGCTCGAAATCGGGGTGTCACTAAGTCATGAGCATCTACAACCAGTCTAGAATTTAAAGTTTACAATAGTCTGCCAAGTTCCAAAAATAGAAAGAAAGATAACAAAGGATGGAGAGACAAGGACTGCGGATGCCAACAGCTACCTCGTATGTCTCCATTAGACGACCGTGCACGAACTCAATGACCTCCGCGATCGGTCTCACCTGAATCTACACACAAGGTGCAGGAAGTAATGTGAGTACTTCCAACTCAGTAAGTAACAGAAACAAATAAGAAACTGAGAAACAGTGACGAGTTATGCAAATACAGTTTATTTCAGTAAATTTCAATAAAGAATAGGCTTGCTTTCAAATCTAGTAGTTTAATTCAAATCAATTCGTGCTCAAGTAAATCAGATATCAGGTCTTCTAGAGAGTTTCACAACAAGGATAGATAACAACTAAGTGCAGCAATAATTGAAAGCAAGTACAATCTCTCAAGACAATAGTCACTCGACTCATCTTGACAGCTCAATCACTCGGCTCTCAGCCCTCAGTACTCACGCTCAATAGGTACCTGCGCTCATTGGGGGTGTGCATACTCCGGAGGGCCTCCTTCAGCCCAAGCGCTATAATCTGCACGGACAACTCACATGTTGTACGGACAACTCACATGCTACAATATCAAAACAAGACATGCACGGACAACTCACGTGCTATAACATCACATCAATATCTTACCGCTCGGCCCTAGGCCTCACTCAGTCATCAACCTCCCTAGTCTCTCGGGCTCTCAGAAATCATATAAAATAGCCCAAACAGAGATAATAACATGTATCAACAATGAACAGTAAGAGACGGAGGCATAATAAGCAAGAAAAGCTATGACTGAGTACAAAACAGCAATTAGCAGCTAATTCAGCAAGTACACGACCTCTACTGGTCCCAACAGTGATATCATAGGGCCTAAAACATGATTTCTAACATGAAATACAGTCAATTTCCATGAAATAGAGAGGGCATGTAGCAAACTGTAAACTATTCGATTCAATAGTCTCACGGGATAGACCAAGTCACAATTCCTTTCGATGCACTCCCACACTCCCGTCACCTAGCGTGTGCGTCACCTCAAAAATAGTCATACGACACAATATCTGGGGTTTCATACTCTCAAGACTAGATTTATAACTATTACTTACCTCAACCCGAGCGAATCTCTACTCCAAAATGCCCTTGCCTCGCGAGTCGCTCTCCAAACGTCCTGAATCTAGCCACAAGTAATACAATACAATCAATATAGGCTAAAAGGATCTATTCCACAAGAAATCTACCAAAATAAAGTCAAAATACGAATTCGACTCAAACCTGCCCCCCGATCCCACGTCTCGAAATCCGACAAAAGTCACAAAACCCGAAAGCCCATTCACTCACGAGTCTAACCATACTAAATTTATCAAAATTTGACTTCATTTGGTCCCCCAAATTCCTAAAATCAGCTCTCCAATTCTCAAGCCCTAATTCCCAAACTTCACCTCAACACTACACAATCTAGGTGGGAAAATCAATGGGAAAAAAGATTTATGATCAAAATCAAGCACAAAAAGCTTACCTCAGAATTCTCCTCGAAAATGCTCTTTAAAATTGCCTAAGCCTGAGTCCAAAATGTTAAAAATAGTGAAAAATCTTGAAGTCCCGTTTTAATATGTTCTACCCAGACTTTTTCGCACATGTGGCTGAATTTTTGCATCCACGGAGCCGCATCTGCGGACCAAGGTCTGCTTCTGTGGAGAATCACTTAAACACAACCCCTCGCTCCTATGACCAATGTACCGCATCTGCGCTCATCGCAGGTGCGGAATTATCATCGAACCTGCGGACAAAACACGCACCTACGCTAAAACTCCTCGCTTCTACGGCCATCATAGGTGTGACAAATCCGTCACACCTGCAAACTCCGCCTATCCTTCTCTCTTTCGCTTCTGCGCCCAAGTGCCCGCTTCTGCGGGCTTGCACCTGCGGACTCTACTCCGCAGATGCGATTACACCAGAAGCAGCACAACTTCAGCCATCCTTCAACATCCAACTTCAAGTCCGTTAACCACCCGAAAACATTCCGAGACCCTCGGGACCTCAACCAAACATACCAACACGCCCCAAAATATCATACGAACTTACTCGAACCTTCGAATCACTCAAAACAACATCAAAATACTAAATTACACCCGAATTCAAGCCTAAGAACTTCTAAACTCTCGAATTTCACAAACGATGCTGAAACCTATTGAACCACGTTCGAATGAACTCGAATTTTGCACAATAGTCATAAATGACACCACGAACCTAATCCAACTTCCGAAAGTCCAATCCGACCCCGATATCTAAATTTCCTCTGGCGGCCAAAATCGCCAAAATTTTAACTTTCGCCAATTCATGC
This sequence comes from Nicotiana sylvestris, assembly GCF_000393655.2. Taxonomy (NCBI): domain Eukaryota; kingdom Viridiplantae; phylum Streptophyta; class Magnoliopsida; order Solanales; family Solanaceae; genus Nicotiana; species Nicotiana sylvestris. The sequence goes on along the minus strand of NC_091060.1, from coordinate 169,565,183 downwards.
CTAATTCTACCACGGACCTCCAAATCACATTTCGGACGCGCTCCTAGTCCAAAATTACATAACGGAGCTAACAGAACCATCATATTTAAAATCCAAGGTCGTTTACACATAAATCAACATTCGGTCAACTTTTCCAACTTAAGCTTTCAAATAAGAAACTGTGTGTCTCAATTCCCTCCGAAACCACTCTGGACCCGAACCAACTAACCCGGTAGATCATAATATAGCTGAAGAACTCAAAAGAAGCAGAAAATGGGGGAATAGGGCTATAACTCTCGAAACAACCGGCCGGATCATTACACATACACAAAAAAATATCCCTTACGAAGAAGTGTTTAGTAAATACCATCATATTAGATATCGTTAAACTACAATACATAATTATCTAATTAACATAACTAATTGTGAAAGTTTTGGTGATATCCTTTTATTTTGATTCACATATTATGCTAATGTAATAATAATTTCCAGCATTTAGATGATTGTTGTATTATTATATATAAAATTTCTCTCATTAATTAAATTTTTTTCTTTCTTCATATAAATAAATATTTAAACTATCATTTGTTATTATTAATGTGCAATATTTTTTGCCCTTTTTATCCTTTAAAAATATATTATATATTGGATAAAATAATAATTTAAGTTATTTTTCTAAGTTTTAGGAATTCAAAATTAATTTTTTTTAATATTAAATAATTCCATATTTAAAATAGGTAATCCTAATTTTTAGTACTTCAACATCAATTACTGAAATTTTACCTTAAAGAATCATTAAAAGAAAGAAAAAATCACAAACATACTTTTACCGTATTTGTTTTCCCATTCCTTTTATTAATAAGAGATATATGACTATTATATCTTTAACTCTAGAATATATAATAAAATATTGTTAATGAATTAACATTGTAGACAATAAATTTGCGTCAAGAAAAATAATCGAGAACGAAAATATTACAACAATTGTAGTATTAGATTTCAAATAGTTTGATTGTTACAATCTCTATGATTCCTCTGATTCTTCTTTTCAATATAAATTCAAGGGTCTTTGAGCTTGATCTTAAATTTGAATTTAATTAATCCGTCGTGAACGCTTTGATTGTTGCCACAAATTTTATCACGAACAAGTAGCCTTGATCCTGAACTCCTTATATTTTATTTGACTTTGTTCTCGATCTTGAATACTTGAAATTTGTGTTGAAGTGCTTGAATTCTTAAACACTTGCAGTTTGCAGATAATCGTGGCCTTTGATCCACAAACTCCCTTGTGTCTTCTTGTTATAATTCTGATCCATTTTCTGAGTTATGAAGACCTCTATTTATATTTGTGGATGAGAAGAATTGTGATGAGAATAAACTCTTTCCCACCAATCGGAGTGAAGTGTGACAAGGTCGCATTTGATTGGACAGAACATGATACTTACACATGTAGCATAGCTTCATTGGCCTTTTAATTTGACTTGCCATGCCTTGTCATTTTGACATATGGCATGATCCTATTGCTCTTCTATTTGATTTGGCGTGCCATGTCATTTGACACGTAGCACAAAACTGGGCCTCCAGGAAAATGACATCTTGGGCCTAATAAAGTGATCTCATCACATCCAAGCCTATTGGGCTTAGCTGCTGCCATTACCTTTTAAGGTGCTGAAGATTCATGACGCATATTGCATGAGCTATATCTGGTCTACTACCAATACAATTACTAAGAAGGCCCTTGTCACGGCCCAAATCTCTCTCTGTAAGATGTCGTGACGGTACCTAGTCTCTACGACTAGGTAAGCCTAACATTTTGCAGAATAACAGAAATAAAAACATAATTTAACAACTAAACTTTAACAAATAACTATATAACTGATAAAATACCGCTCGGCATGTACAAGTAAACAAACGCTCGAGAATAAACAATATTCCCAAAACTCGGTAACCAAAAGTCACAAGCTTCTAGGAGATAATTAAGTGTCTATATACATCAGAGTTTAAGGAAAATACGAAAAAGAAAAACAACATAAGAGGGAATAGAGGGGGACACCGAGATTTGCGGACACTGGGAGATGTACCTTGAAGTCTCCGAAAAGCCGCAACAAATACTTTCAGCTAATAGCGGGGTTGATAGGAGGTACTTGGGTCTGGACACAAAACATGTGTAGAAGAGTAACATGATTACACCACAACGGTACCCAGTAAGTGCCAAACCTAACCTCGGTAAAGTAGTGACAAGGTCAGGTCAGGTCAGGTCAAGGCCCTACTAGAATATAATAAGGCAGAAAAATATAGCAATGTAATAAGAGACTGAAAATTTAATAAAGAGAAACTACAGAAAGATAACAGCACAACACATAGGGATAAACAACAGGTGCGCTCCCAAGATACTGTCGCGTAGTCCCAAAAATAAATGCTCAATAGGGAATCTTCCGAGATACTATCTCGTAGTCCCAAAAGTAAATATGAAAAGAGATCTCCCGAGGTACCGCCTCGTAGTCCCAAAAGTAAATGTATATGGGGATCTCTTGAGGTACTGCCTCGTAGTCCCAAAAGTAAATGTGTAGGGGGATCAACTGAGATACCGCCTCGTAGTCCCAAAAGTAAATACATAACTCGAAACCGATGGAAACAACAATTAATAGCAAGAACTTTACAGTTTAAGATTGATACAAATCAAGGAAAAATAGGAATTCAACTAAGTATGTTGAACATATTTCAAATAAGCATTTAAGACATGTAGGCATGCGATATTAGGCTAAACAGGATAATTATACATGTTGGTATAACTCAATTAAGATGTAACAGGTTACTATTCAATAAAAATCGGATTTTACAACAATTAGCCCGTATACGCACTCATCACCTCGCATATACGACACTCATATATCACAAAAGTATCACAACAGTACCAAATACTAACGGGATTTTCCCCACACAAGGTTAGGCAAACTACTTACCTCGAACCAAACTCAATCAATCTGTAAGAATGCCTTTTTCTCGACTTTCCGATTTCGAATGGCCCAAATCTAGCCAAAACAGATTATTTACCATAAATATAACTATAAGAAACTAATTTAATAAATGAAATCATGACTTTAACAAGAAATAAGAAATTCGCCCCAAAAAGTCTACATGGGCCCACGTCTAAGAATCGGGTAAAAGTCACAAAATATGAACACTCATTCAACCACGAGTTCACTGGTACCAAAATTACTCAAATCCAATACCAAAATCACAATCAAACCCCAAACATTTGGTTGAAAAACTTTTCAACTTTTCCTCCAAATTTCTCAACCCAAACCTTAAATTAGAAGATGAAATTAACGATAGATTAGTGGGATATAACCAAAAACGAGTCAAGAATCATTACTCAATCGATGCCTCTGAAAATCCCTCCAAATATCGCCCAAATCTGAGCTCTCTATCTCAAGTTATGATGAAAATGGCAAACCCTCGATTTGAAATATATATATTTGCCCAAATAAATCCTTCTTTGTGAACGCGGCCTTACTCTCGCATTCGCGTAGCACAATTAGCTACTGACCAAAAAATCCTTCTATGCGGACGCGAGGATCCTCTCGCGATTACAATGCATGACTGACCTACCTCTTCGCGAACGCGACCATTACTACGCGAACGCGTAGAACAAACGCTTTGGGGTCCCAGCTGCCCCTACTTCCTCTATGCGAATGAGATACCCCTCATGCGTTCGCGATGCACTACTGCTTAGACCTTCGCGGACGCGGCTCCCACTTTGTAAATGCGAAGTACAAAACCTCACTTGCCATCAACTCCCCTTCACGAATGCGGAACTCCCCTCACGAATGCAAAGAAGAAAACCATCAATTGAAACACCAGATTTTCTGCAATTCCAACAAGTCCAAATCTAGTCCGTGAACCACCCGGAATCCACCCGAGGCCCCCGGGACCCCAACCAAACCTGCTAACAAGTCCTAAAACATCATACAAACTTAGTTGATCCTTCAAATCACATCAAACAATGCTAAAAACACGAATCACACTCCAATTTAAGCTTAATGAACTTTGAAACTTCAAACTTTTACAACCGATGCCGAAACCTATCAAATCACGTCCGATTGACCTAAACTTTTGCGCATAAGTCATAATTGACATTACGGACCTACTCCAACTTCCGAAATTAAAAGTCAACCCTGATATCAAAAAGTCCACTCCCGATAAAACTTTTTAAAAATTTAACTTTCACCATTTCAAGCCTAATTAAGCTACGGACCTCCAAATCACAATCCGGACACGCTCCTCAGTCCAAAATTACCCAACAGAGCTAACAGAACTGGCGAAACTCTATTCTGGAGTCGTCTTCACACAGTTCCAACTACGGTCAATTTCCCAAAACTTAAGCTTCCATTTTAGGGACTAAGTGTCACATTTCACTCCAAAAACCAAAACAAATCCTCCCGGTAAGTTACGCAAGCATAAAATGAGACAGAGGAAGCATTAAATTGGGGATCGGGTCTAATAATCTCAAAATGACCGGCTGGGTCATTACATGCTCCGCTCTTAAAATAATTATTTGTCCTCGAACAGGTATAGAGACATACTTGGAGTGGTGAAAAGATGAGGATAACGGCTGCGTATATCATGCTCGGTCTCCCAAGTTGCCTCCTCAACCGGCTGACCCCTCCACTAAACCTTCACCGAACCAATGTTCTTTGACCTCAGCTTTCAAAGCTGCCTATCCAAAATAGTGAACGACTCCTCAACATAAGATAAATCCTTGTCCAACTGGACGGAGCTGAAATCCAACACATGAGACGAATCATCGTGACACTTTTGGAGAATAAAAACATGGAATATTAGATGAACTCTGCTAGATTGGGAGGCAAGGCAAGCTCATAAGCAACCTCTCTAACTCGCCGCAATACCTCGAATGGGCCAATAAACCTTAGGCTCAACTTGACCTTCTTCCTGAACCTCACAACACCTTTCATGGGCGAAACCCGGAGCAAGACCCGCTCCCCAACCATGAATGCTACATCGCGAACCTTCCGATCCGCATAACTCTTCTTTTTGGAATAGGTTGTGCGAAGTCGATCCTGAATCACCTTAACCTTCTCCAAAGCATCATGAACCAAGTCTGTACCCAATGGTCTAACCTCTCCCCGATCAAACTAACCCACTGGAGACCGACACCGCCTATCATACAAAGCCTCATACGGTGCCATCTGAATGCGCGATTGATAACTGTTGTTATAGGAAAACTCCACAAGTGGGAAGAACTGATCCCAAGAACCCCCAAACTCCATCACACAAGCACGGAGCATATCCTTTAGTATCTAAATAGTAAGCTCGGACTACCCATCCGTTTAAGGGTGAAATGTTGTGCTCAACTCAACTCGAGTACCTAACTCATATTGTACGACCCTCCAGAACCGCGATGTAAATTGTACCCCGGTCAGAGATGATAGATATCGGCATGCGATGCAGCTTGACAATCTCGCGGATATAAACTCGAGCCAATTGCTCGGAAGAATAAGTAGTCATCACAGGAATGAAATGAGCTGACTTGGTCAGCCTATCCACAATCATCCAAACTGCATCAAACTTCCGCCGAGTCCGTGGAAGCCCAACAACGAAATCCATAGTGATCCGCTCCCATTTTCACTCTGGAATCTCTAGCTTCTAAAGCAATCCACCTTGTCGTTGATGCTCATACTTCACCTGCAGGAAATTTAGACACCGTGCTACATACTCTACTATGTCCTTCTTTATTTTCCTCCACTAATAATATTGCCTCAAGTCCTGATATATCTTCGCGGCACCCAGATGAATGGAGTACCGTAAACTGTGAACCTCCTAAAGAATCAACTCACGCAATCCATCTACATTGGGCACACATAGCGTGCCCTGCATCCTCAATGCACCGTCATATCCAATAGTGACCTCCTTAGCATCACTGTGTTGAACCTTGTCCTTAAGGACAAGCAGATGATGGTCATCATACTGACGTTCCCTGATACGATCATAAAGAGAAGATTGGGAGATCACACAAGCCGAAACTCGACTCGGCTCAGAAATATCGAATCTAAGAAAATGGTTGGCCAAGGCCTGAACATCCAATGCCAATGGCCTCTCTACTACTGGTAGGTATGCTAAGCTCCCCAAACTCTCCGCCCTGTGACTCAAGGCATCGACCACCACATTGGCCTTCCCGTGATGGTATAAAATAGTGATATCATAATCCTTAAGCAACTTTAACCACCTCCGCTGATGCAAGTTAATATCTTTTTGTTTGAACATATGCTGCAAACTCTAGTGAACGATGTAGATCTCACAAGGGACATCATACAAATAGCGCCGCCAAGTCTTCAAGGCATGAACAATAGCTGCTAACTCCAGGTCGTGGACATGATAGTTCTTTTCACGCACCTTCAGTTGTATGGACGCGTAGGCAATCACCCTACCGTCCTGCATCAACACTGCACCGAGACTAATCTGCGACGCATCATAATATACAGTATAAGACCCCAAACTGTAGGCAATACCAATACTAGGGCCGTAGTCAATGTTGTCTTGAGATTTTGAAAGTTCTGCCCACACTCCCTCTATCCACCAGAATAGAGCACCCCTCTGGGTCATCTTGGTCATAGGCGCTGCAATAGATGAGAAATCCTCTACAAATCAACGGTAATATCCTGCCAAACCAAGAAAACTCCGGATCTCCATAGCTGAGGATGGTCTAGGCCAACTCTACACTGCTTCAACCTTCTTTGGATCTACCTTGATCCCCTCACTCAACATTAAGTGACCCAGAAATGCCACTGAATCTAGCCAGAACTCACACTTTGAGAATTTTGCATATAACTTTTTTTCTCTCAAGGTCTGAAGCACAGTCCTCAGGTGCTGCTCATGATCCCCCCGACTCAGGGAGTACACCAAAATGTTGTTAATAAATACAATAATGAAAGATTCAAGATAGGGCCGAAATAGACCGTGCATCAAATGCACGAATGTTGCTGGGGCATTGGTCAGCCCAAATCACATCACAAGGAACTCGTAGTTACCATACCGAGTCCTGAAAGTCATCTTCGGGATATCTGGCTCCCGAATCTTCAACTGATGATAGCTTGAATGTAAATCAATCTTGGAAAATACATGGCACCCTGTAACTGATCAAATAGATCATCAATACGAGGGAATGGATACCCGTTCTTTACTATAACTTTATTCTACTGGCGATAATCAATGCACATACGCATAGAACCATCCTTCTTCTTCACAAACAAGACTGGGGCAGCCCCAGTATGACATACTGGGCCGAATGAAGCCCTTATCAAGCAATTCCTGTAAATGTTCCCTCAACCCAGGAGGAGCCATACTATATGGAGGATCCGACGGCAAATTAATACCAAAGTCGATATCTTTGTTGGGCGGCATACCCGGAAGATCAACTAGAAATACATCTGGATAATCTCCCACTACTGGGACTAACTTAACTGTAGGGGTATCAGTACTAACATCTCTCACACAAGCTTGATACACATCACACCCTTTCTCAACCATTCGTTGAGCCTTTAGAAATGAAATAACTCTGCTAGGAGTATACTCTAAAGTACCTCTGCACTATAACCGCGGTGATCCTAGCATAGCCAGTGTCACAGTCTTGGCATGAAAATCAAGAATTGCATAATGGGCGACAACCAGTCCATGCCCAAAATAATATTGAAGTCTACCATACTGAGTAATAATAAATTGGATCTGGTCTCAAAACCACTAAGAACAATCAGACACGACTGATACACACGGTCAACAATAATAGAATTTCCCACAGGTGTAGACACATAAATAGGAGAACTCAAAGAATCACATGATACACCCAAATATGAAGCAAAATAAGATGACACGTAGGAATAAATGGAGCCTAGATCAAATAAGACTGACGCATCTCTATGACAGACTAGAACAATACCTATAATGACAAAGTCGGATGCAATTGCATCTGTACGAGCAGAAAGGGCATAATATCTGGCCTGGCCTCCCCCTCTAGGGCAACCTCTACCTGCCTGACCTCCACCTCGAGCTAGTTGAGCAGGTGGAGTGGTAGCTGGTGCTGTAATCATAGCCTGAGGACCCGACTCACTTTCTCACCCTTTATTACGAAATGTGTGTGATCAGAAGCACACATTTTGTAGCCAAAATAAACTATGGTCTTACTGAACTTCTCAAACCACGCCCTCGGGGATTGCTTCAATCCATACAGGTCTTGGTGCCTAAAAAGTCTATGTAGGTGCACCCCTCCTAAGTCTAGGGCAATCCTTTACCATATGGTGAGTGTCACCACACTCAAAACAAGATCTCAAACGACGTGGCTGCTATGGCTGGCTCGGGCCAGGTCGGTTGGACTGACCATTGAAAGCACCCCATGTAAGGGGTTCACTAGACACTAGTGATGCATAATAAGGCTCTTGGAGCCAAGGAGTGGCCAGAATACCACTAGCGGCTAGAAGTGATGAATGAACAGGGTGACTCACATAGCCCTTACCATGACGATCTGCAGCTGGGGCATGAGTACCACTATAGGTGCCAAACTCTCGAGACCCCTTGGCCTCCCTCTCCTTTCTCGAGCAAGCATACCCTCCAATATCCTAGCAATCCCCACAACCTGTTGGTATGCAATATCTATCTCCAACTCCCAGCCATTCTAAGCCTGATACTGGGGTTGAGCCACTCGATAAACCGACAGACCCTCTCTCAAACTGTAATAACTAAGGCTGGTACATGTCTAGCCAAATCACTGAAATGAACTGCATGCTTTGAGACAGTCATAGAACCCTGGCGCAACTACTAAAAATGTGTGCCATGGCCCATGCATCCCTGATACTCTGGCGAACATACTCCCTCAAGAACAAATCTGAGAACTGAGTCCAAGTAAGTGAAGATGCCTCAGTCGAACTACCCAAACTCATAAGCGCACCACCACTGATAGGTCGCTTCTCTAAGCTGGAACGTAGTGAAAGAAACCCCACTCGACTCCGCTATACCCATAGTACGGAGGATACAGTGGAATTCCTCAAGAAAACCCTGAGCATCCTCTGACGCCAAGCCACTGAAAGTAGGAGGGTGGTACTTCTTGTACCTCTCGAGCCTGAGTGCCTCCTCCTCAGAAACTGATGCCCTACCCTCGGGCTGAACTGGGGTTACCGGGTGTGAGTATGACCTATGGAACCTGGTCGACCTGTACCCGTTGCTCTAGGGTACGGGCGGTGGGAGTCTGTGCTCCTCCACCGGCCTTAGATGTGGCAGAAGCAAATGGGATCAACCCTGCCTAAGATGAAGTGCCAAACATGCTTAGAAACTGTGCAAGGGTCTCCTGAAGAGCTGGTGCAGTAACACGCGTCTTAAGTGCATGTGCTCCGACTAGAGCTACCGGTGGCTCCTCTGTAGTAGCTCGTGCGGGTGCTCTGGCTGTACTATGTGGACGTTCTCGGCCTCTACTCCGGCCCTGACCTCTCGTGGATCCAACAAGGGCACGGGTGCTTGGTCATTTGATCCGGTCGTAAGTGTCCTCACCACTTGTGAGAGAATACAAGACAGAAGTCTAGAATCCAAAAGTCAACAATTTCGCACGACAAGGAATCAAAGTAGTGAAATTTTCCTAACAGTTCCATAGCCTCTCGAAGATAAATACAGATGTCTCCGTACCGATCCATGAGACTCTACTAAACCTACTTGTGACTTATAACACCTATGAACATAGAGCTCTGATACCAATTTATCACGACCCAAATCTCCCACCGTAAGGTATTGTGACGGCACCTACGACTAGGTGAGCCTAATATTTGCGGAATAACAAAAATAAAAGCAGAATTTAACAACTAAACTTCAACAGATAACTATATACTGATAAAATATCGCTCGGCATATATAAGTAAACCAACACTCGAGTATAAACAATATTCCCAAAATCCGGTAGTCATAAGTCACAAGCTTCTGAAAGATAACTAAGTATCTTTATACATCAGAGTCTAAGGAAAATATGAAAAAGAAAAACAACGTAAGAGGGAATAGAGGGGGCTCCGAGTTCTGCGGATACTGGCATATGTATCTTGATGTCTCCGAAAAGCCGCAGCAAATACTCTCAGCTAATAAAGGGGCTGGTAGGAGGTACCTGGGTCTGCACACAAAACATGTGCAGAAGAGTAGCATGAGTACACCACAATGGTACCGAGTAGGTGGCAAGCCTAACCTCGGTAGAGTAGTGACGAGGTCAGGTCAGGGCCCTACTGGAATATAATAATTTAAGGAAGGAAAATATAGCAATGTAATAAGAGACTGAAAATTTAACAAGGAGAAACTATAGAAAGATGATAACACAGAACATATGGATAAACAACAGGGGCGCTCCCGAGATACCGTCTCGTAGTCCCAAAAGTAAATGCTCAACAAGGGATCTCCCGAGATACCATCTCATAGTCTCAAAAGTAAATATGCAAAGGAATTTCCCTAGGTACCGCCTCGTAGTCCCAAAAGTAAATGTGCAGGGGGATCTCCCGAGTTACCGCCTCGTAGTTCCAAAAGTAAATGTGTAGGGGTATCTCTCGAGGTACCGCCTCATAGTCCCAAAATTAAACACACAACTCGAAATCGATGGAAACAATAATTAACGACAAGATTTATACAGTTTAAGACTGATACAAATCAAGGGAAAACAGGAATTCAACTAAGTATGTTGCACATATTTCAAATATGTATTTAAGACACGTAGACTTGTGATATTAGGATAAACAGGATAACTACACATACTGGTATAACTCAATTAAGATGTAATAGGTTATTATTCAGTAAAAACTAGATTTTACAATAATTAGCCCGTATACGCACTCGTCACCTCGCGTATACGGCGCTCACATATCATAGAAGTATCGCAATAGTACCAAATCCTAAAGGATTTCCCCCACACAAGGTTAGACATGCAACTTGCCTCGAACCAAACTCAATCAATCGGTAAAAATGCCTTTTTCTCGACTTTCCAACTCCGAATGGTCCAAATCTAGCCAAAAGCAATTACATACCATAAATATAACTATAAGAAACTAATTTAATTAATGAAATCAAGACTTCAATAAGAAATTAGAAATTCACCCCCAAAAGTCGACCCGGGCCCACATCTCGAAATCAGATAAAAGTCAAAAAATATAAATAGATTCAACCACGAGTTTACTGGTACCAAAATTACTCAAATCCGATATGAAAATCACAATCAAAACCCAAAAAATTGGTTGAAAAACTTTTCAACTTTTCCCCCAAATTTCTCAGCCCAAATATTAAATTAGAAGATGAAATTAACGATAGATTAGTGGGATATAACCAAAAACTAGTCAAGAATCATTACTCAATCGATGCCTCTGAAAATCCCTCCAACCTCGCTCAAATACGAGCTCTCTATCTCAAGTTATGATGAAAATGGCAAACCTTCGATTTGAAATGTTTATTTTTGCCCAGGTAAATCCTTCTTCGCAAACGCGACCTCACTCTGGCGTTCGCGTAGCACAATTAGCTACTGACAAAAAAAATCTTCTACGCGGACGCGAGGACCCTCTTGCGAACACGATCCATGACTGACCTACCTCTTCGCGAACGCGATCATTACTACGCGAACGCGTAGAACAAATGTTTTGGGGTCCCAGTTGCCTCTACTTCCTCTACGCGAATGCGATACACGTCACGCTTTCGCGATGCACCACTACTCGGACCTTCGCGAACGTGGCTCCCACTTCGTAAATACAAAGCACAAACCCTCACCTGCCATCAACTCCCTTCGCGAACGCGAAGAAGGAAACTAGCAACTGAAACACCAGATTTTTTGCAATTCTAACAAGTCCAAATCTAGTCTGTTAACCACCCGGAATCCACCCGAGGCCCCCGGGACCGCAACCAAACCTACCAATAAGTCGTAAAATATCATATGAACTTAGTCGAGCCATCAAATCACATCAAACAATGCTAAAAATATGAATCACACTTCAATTCAAACTTAATGAACTTTGAAACATCAAACTTCTACAACCGATGCCAAAACCTATCAAATCACGTCTGATTGACCTCAAATTTTGCACAAAAGTCATAATTGACATTACTGACTTACTCCAACTTTCGGAATCAGAATCTGATCCTGATATCAAAAAGTCCACTCCCGGTCAAACTTTCCAAAAATTCAGCTTTCGCCATTTCAAGCCTAATTCAGCTACGGACCTCCAAATCACAATTCGGATACGCTCCTAAGTCCAAAATCATGCGTGCCTTGAGACTAGTTGTTAGTTAAACAAGTAAAGGTATTGTCTTGGTTCGAGTAGAGATAACATTTCTCCTCTGCATGTCTATGGAGTTTTGAAAAATTCAAACATCTCAAAGATCGATATAGAGGTAGGGATTTCTCGAAAGAACCGCACTCCTTCCTGTACGTCATGATTCCATTGATGAAAAGGTGCTACCGTTTACTATTCCTTGAAGCTCATTCTCTCCTCGGATAAACCATATAATCAAGAGAAACCAACAACAACAAAAAACCGAGTATAATCCCACTATACTGGAGAGGGTAGTGTGTACGCAACCTTAACCTTACTTTATGAAGATAGAGAGGTTGTTACCAATAGATACTTAACTCAGAGAACGATAATAGCCAAGAGAAATCAGGAACCATAATAAACGAACGTGCCCCACCCATGAATAAAAATTTCATATATAGTATCCTAATTAGACCATACATCTTTCTTGGTATATCCAGATAATAGGTAACAGCATAAATTAAAACATTTTGGGTTTAATTGAACTCGTAATTTTAGACGCGAATATATGTGTAAAAATTCATAGTAGATATGAACTCATAATTAATTTTAAAAATACAATGGGTTCAATAATAAAAACCTTTAAATACTAAACTGATAAAGTTTAAATCTTGAATCTGCTTGCTGCTGGTCGTCTGATTCATAAGATATTCACTAAGCATGTTTCTCCGTCACATGATTAAGAACATATTTTGCTTTATCGTTATGAACTTATGATTATAGACTATAGTTCTTCTCAACAATAAGGACCCACAAAAGTAATGGCAGCATATACCTTTCTTTTAAAAATATGTACTGTAGTTTGTTGCATTGGTGATTGTACTCTTTTTCAAAGTTTTAAACTTTTAATAAATGCTACATTTCAGTATTCAGACTGCTTTCTTTCTTTTCTTTTTTGAAATGTCCCACATAAAGAAGTGGCCACTGGTCACCAAAAGGTTCAAAGCCTATAGTTTAAAACAGGCAAAACACAACAGTGTCTTTTCCTATGGCATTATTGGGATATTAATACATCAAAAGGAGAAATCCCCTTGGACCATGTCGCTCACCCTGTTATCATTACATTTAATATACATCCAAATTAACTTTACTGGTCACTATAAATTTTTTTCACTTTTTCCTTTTCTTCTTTTTTCACATATTTGTTCAATATGAATATTCTCATGCCTTTCTTTCTGGATTTATTACATCCTCATATACCCATGTCTAAAAAACAAGATATATATATATCATTTATAGATTATATACCCGAGTTTCTCTAATGTTCAAGAAAAGTAAACTTATTCATATAAGCTTGTATGAACTATGGGGGCAAAGACATATATGTAGTTATTGATTTTATGGGAACTCATATGTTAATTACATGTTAGATCCGCCTCAGTCCATATGTTAAGGGGAAAAGTACAATTTTCTTTACCTTTAGTAGTTTCCTGTACTAAGTTAAATTTGCCATTAAGGGACCAAGACGAGAGATAGTGGGGTCTAGTTAACTTTAATTACTCGCAGTAATTTTTCTTTTTGAAGATTCGTTTGTATGAAAATGATTAAAGTGCTAATTGGCTTATGAAGAGAATCTTTATGAAAAGGTGAAGCAATTATGATATGAAAGAATGAAAAAGATCTAAAGGATAAAGTAGATCCTCACAAGTCATAACAGCCTACTTTTACTTTCACTTCTCTTTTTCTTTCTTTATTACACCCACCGCTCAACGATAAGTGGTTAATTTGTCTTTTATTTTGATCCAAAATAAGTGTTAATTTATATAATTAAAAAAGAATTCAATTTATTTTTATAAAAGTACCTTTATGTACGTATCCTTAAAATTTTTCTTAATCCTCACATTAAATATTTAATTAAGGATAATTTAATTATACTATATATTTTTATATAAAATTTAATATTTTTTTAATGGGCGCGCCAAAAATAAATTAATCACTTATTACGGCAGTTATTGGTGTTCTTTAATTTTAAGAAACCAAGAATATGCACATGCTATTCTACAACAAGTGTTGTCTTCCATTTTCGGCTTTTATTAGTCGATCGCACACATCGCACTTTCTGACCATATGTATTCTTTTAACCCTCTTTTTTAAAGAACTATGTGATTCAATATACTGTATTATCTGATGTAGCATTTGAACAACCATATACCTAGTTGTTGTAGACTTCCTGTTATGTTACTGGATCCTTTAATAAATAGGACCTTTATTTGTCTTGACATGTTCGTATTTAACGTGATTTTTTTGAGCCAATAGTTTATCGGAAATAATTTCTCTATCTTACACAAGCAGTGGCGAAGCCACATGGTCACAAAGGTGGTCAGTTAACCACCCTTCATCAAAAAGTTGCACTGTGTATATAGGTAAAATATTACGTTTTAGAGGTATATAACACATATTGAACACCTTTTGTTGGAAATGTTTTTTTATTTATTTCAAATTTGAATATTCTTAGTAAAATTTCTAACTTCGTCACGCAAGTTACGTAGGGTTACGTTCACCCCACCCTATCCTGACCCTATTTGTAGGATCACACTATATATGTTGTTGTTGTGTTCGTATTGAACGGTGTTGAATTGATAAAGGCGTGAATATTCTCTGTCAATCCTTCAAAATACACTAAAAATTAGTAGCAAAAAAACTTGACGTGTTTACGAGTCCCATAAAGAAATCTGTGTAATATAGGTTATCGAAGAAACGGGTGCTCCAATTCCGCCTTTCTACTACCAAATCTAACAATGTTTATTGTACCTAAAGAAAGGTGATAATGTTACATAAATAACAGCAAATGAGTTTCTTGACCTCGTTTTGTTTTTCCTGTCCTAGGACTTTTCCTTTTCCTTTATCTTTTTTCGTTTTTAACTTGTTTTTCCTGGTTGTTTTATGCCATGAATAGAATAGGTGAAATGAGAATTCAACCTTGCCCCACTTAGTTCTAAATTAAGTTACAACCAGAAGCCGTATTCTACTCTCAATTCATATCCTGATGGAGATTACATTCTTAAACAAATTCAGTTGCTGATGCAGGATTTATGTTGTGGATTCAACCGAACTTAATATTTTTTGCGCATATTTTAAATGTGTGTGTGAAAATCATTGAGTTCATTACTGAAATGGTCTCTCAACCTATCCGAAATTATCTAGTAAAGTCATCTTTCTTTCGTTTGTAACAGAAAAATCACTAACTATGCATATAGCACTCAGAAGACCACTCAACTATATTTCTCAAACTTTTAATTGTCAAATACCTATTTTACCCTCTAAATTATCAACTTTTGTCTTCTTTTTATTTAATTTTTTTATTATTATGATTTTTCTCTTTCTAATCTACATTATGGACTTATCTATAGAACAAATAAATTTATTTATAAAATAAATAAATGATAAATTAGTTTCCTAGCATATATAATATCGGAATAATAAAATAATTAATCATAATTTTCAAGAATATGTGATGTATATTAAAAAATATACCTCTATTTTAAATAATTATTTTTATATTACGTGCATGTGATATGTATTTTAAAAACTTTTATTCTCTTTCATTCTTAATTGTGTAAATATTTTTTTTAGTTTTGTTGTTAATATCAAAATTATTACTCGAACAAACTGTTTTAATTAAAAAATTTATTATGCTCAATATTTTATTATTCCAACATTATATATAATTATATATATATTTTTTTAATTTATAAATAAAATTTATTCATTCTTTAGGTAAGTCCATAATATAAATTTAAAAGAGAAACAAAACTATAATTTTAAAAAGTAAAAAAAAAGGACAAAAGTTGATAGAGGGTAAAATAGATATTTGACAATCAACAGTTTGAGAAATCTAATTGAGTGACCTTTTGAGTGCAATAGGCATATGTAAGTGACTTTTTTGTTACAAACAAAAGAAAAATAACTTTAGTAAATAATTTCGAATAGTTGAGTGACAATTTGAGTAATGGACTCGAAAATTATTAAAATTTTAAAAAATATTAAATTTGAACTTATAATGTCAAAATTATAATAATGAGTTTAATACTAAAATTTCAAGAAAAAAATGCATCAAATTTAAATTCTGAATACATCTTTATTATAATCTAGCCGAAGTTTTTTTTTTTAGAATGTGGTGGCAATATTTATTCAATTCAATCAGGTCGGAATTTCATTCCATTACTTCAAGTTTTCAAGTCGCACAAGTTATCGAAGTACTACGACATGAGATATCATTTGGTGGTTGCATAAATATTGTAAGACAACAACTCATTGATCCGTACAAAATTTACACTCTTTTTCCTCTGACTAAACAATTCTAGCTGGCGCAACCTATGCACTCAAATCTCAATAGAAGTGACACCACGTACTGCTTCCGACAACAACAACAACAACCCAGTATAATCCTACTTAGTGGGATCTGGGGAGGGTAGTGACATCCTATTAAAATATATCTAATTTTTAAAAAATTATTTAAAATTTAGCCAATTTTGACGAATTTAAAACTGTTGTACTGTTTCTTTTTCTTTTTCGGTATTTGAGTCTAAAGTTTTTAATTTTCACAGCCTAATTTCATACTTGAAGGTCTAAAGTTTAAATTACTTAAACCAAAACTTTAAATCAAACCTTCAGGTCTGAAGTTAGGCTATGCCAAATCTTAAATTTTAGACTAGAATCGCACTCAAATTTCATACCTACGATTAAAAGCCCGATATTCTAATGTTGTAAATTTAGGCTATTATTTAAATAGAGGACCAAAATATGGCTATTTGTGCACTTTCCCTCCCAATCATAAATAAGGAATCTGTCACGACCTCAATTTCCCTCCGTAGGATGTCATGATGGCGCCTAGTCTCTACGACTAGGTAAGCCTAACATTTGATAATACGTGACAGAAATAATCAACAAAATACTAAAACAAGTCTGATAAACTAATATAAACTCCTGAAATAGAATCTCAACAAATATTTTTCCAAAATCAGTAGAACTGAGTCATAAGCTCTACAGAGCAATACTAAAGTGTCTACTACATCAATGTCTAAATGAAAATATAATAGGAAGTAAAGATAGGGGAAGGTGACTCCAACGCTTGCGGACGTAGAGCATTTATACTTTGAAGTCTCCGAGAGCAGCTACTCAAATCGACTCTAGCGTCCGACTCAGGCAGACGTACCTGGATCTGCATAAAAAGATGTGCATAATTGTAGTATGAGTACACCATAATGGTACCCAGTAACTATCAAGTCTAACCTCGACAGAATAGTGACGAGGTCAGGTCAAGACACCTACTAGGATATAAATAAACAGTATGAAAATATAAGAACGAATCATAATGGGAGGAGGAGAAATAACTGATGCGAAACAAGTTAATATCACAAACTAATACCGGAATTTGAGCATGAAAATAACATAAAGAAAGCAATTAAAGAGATCCACAATGATAATATATGGACAACCTTATTGTGCCTGGACCAAACATTAGCTTCAACTGCAGCAACTTCTTCTTTCTTCTTCTTTCCCAGCACCCCACCAGTACCGCTTTGGATGGCCTGGGTGGTTGCTTTCAAAGCCGAGTAGCTCAAGATCTTGTTAGATTTCAATCCTTCTTCAATCATGGCTCCCATCTTTACCACTTCATTAAACGACTTCCCGACAGATGTCACTAGATGACCAAAATAGGTAGGTTCCAATGTTTGCAAGAAGTAATCTACCATCTCACTTTCCCGCATGGGAGGATCAACCCTTGCAGCTTGTTCCCTCCAGCGGAAACCAAACTCTCTAAAACTTTCCCCAGGCTTCTTTTCTAGTTTCAACAATGACAGACGATCAGGGACTATTTCGAGGTTATATTGAAAATGGCCGATGAATGCCTGGGCCAAATCATCCCATGTATACCATCGGCCGGGGTCTTGCCTCGTGTACCATTCTAGCGCTGACCCGCTCAGGCTTTGCCCGAAATATGCTATCAACAACTCATCTTTTCCCCCAGCCCCTCTCATTTTGCTACAAAAACCACGCAGATGGGCTACTGGGTCACCGTGCCCCTCATATAAGTCAAACTTCGGCATTTTAAACCCCGCAGGCAACTGTACATCAGGAAAAGGGCACAAATCTTTGTATGCGACACTAACTTGGTTTCCTAAACCATGCATGTTCCTGAAGGATTGCTCCAGGCTTTTGACTTTACGAATCACCTCCTCTTGTTCTGCATTCTTAACCGGTTTCTCAACTTCTCCCGGGATTTCAAAATGGGGAGAGGAGGTATATGGCTCAGGCGCTTTGAAAGTGGGTTCGGGAGGGTAATATTGGGTGTCGTGAGCTTGGAATAGCGGCTCACTGGATGATCTATGTAGTGGAGCTGGGGGAGGTGCCACAAAGACGGGAACATTTGGTGGAGGAGGGTTTTGAGTGGGAGGTGGAGCTTGGGAATCATAAGCCTCTCTTCCCTGATAATAGTGATGGCTTGGGAAACTTGTTGAAGGACCGGGAGAGGGGTATTCCGGCGTGTGTACTGGTTGGAGGGTAGGAGTAACGGGTAGTTCTTGCCCCTTCTGGGCTCTAGCTAAGGCTATCTGCATTTCATTCATTTCTAGCCTCATTTTTTCCATTTTCTCCAGGGCTTCCTTCAGCATCTGATTGGCCGTTTTTTCTGACTCAACGCTGTTGTCTGACCCAGTCATGCTTTCTGGTATAGGACCTTTTGATCTTGTTTGATAATGGTACGGTGCCAGTACGCTCTAACAACTAACTGATATTGGAAAAACAACAAATATGAGTATCAGCAGCAGCAGTAAAATCAGTACAACACAGCAACAATAGCCCAGCAACAGTAACAAACCAGTGGAGTAGTAATCCAAAAAAAACAAAATCTTCCAGCTTTGATGAAACAACAATTAATTCTGATTTCAAACAACAAAAGAAAGCAGAATATTTTTTTTAGTTTTTATTTTTTATTTTTGAAAGCTTAAATATTTTTCGGAATTTTCTATCTCTTAAATGTTCAGCCCTTTTTTCTCTCTTATTTTCAGATTTGTTTCTCTCTCTCGTATCTGTGTATTTTTTCTCTATCTCTCTGTATATTTTTTTTTGATTTCAAGACTTCACATATATAACCCATCCCATAAACCTTTCAATTAATTAAAATCAATACTTTTTCTCTACCCAACCCATTATCTTTCCACTCATCCCCATTACATTAAATAAACATATCACACCACCCCATTTTATTTTGTCCCCCATGCTTCATTTAAAATAATGCAAGATTCCCCTTTAAATTAAATCTTGTCCCCCCTTTATATTAAATAATCATATCACAACCCACCCCATTTCATTTTGTCCCCCATGCTTCAAATAAACAATTACAAAATGTACAATTCCTAAACTACCCCTTCCGACCTTACTGAAATTACCAAACTACCCCTGAACGTATTACAAATTTACCAAACTACCCATCAGCTATAACACATCAATTAATCAAACTTAACCAAAATATAGACAATATGATCAATTTCTAACAATGTTCAAACAACAATATGAACACGGATGAACATCATAACAACAATATCACATGAACATGATTTTAACAACATTTCAACAACAAATCACATGAACACAAATTGAACAACCAAGAACAACTAAAATTTGATTGAACAATATTTTTAGCAACAACAAACCTATTTTTCGGATTTAAACAACAACAATCAAACAAGTATATTTAGATTCTTAAATTCAATAATATTGAACTTAAAATCAACTCTAACAACATTACAACAAACAATTCTTATATTAAACTTTAAACAAGATTATGAGACCAATTCAAGAAATAATCACAAATGATAAACAAGAAATAAGAAAATCAAACTATACAAATTTCGGATTCAAGATCAATCAAACAAAGTATGAACATGAATGAAAAGATTCAACCACAATAACAAACTTTATTCAAATTTCGAATTGAACTTAAACAAAACAAATAAACATATTCAAATCACTAATCTTCAAATAATCAATTAATCTTTCTTAATTAAATCCAACAAAAAAATATAACAAAGATACATGATCATGAATGAAATCTATATTAAACAAACAACGGATTCAAGCGATTTAAACTAAATCTAACAATATTAAACCTAAACTAACAATTCCTTTTTTGCAAAAATTAAATTAACATGAAATAAACTGAAAATCAATTAATTAAATTTTCATTTGAATCTGAAAATTAAACCAACCAAACATATAAACAAACTAAAAAAAATTATTTCAATGATGAACAAACAAAACAAGAATTGAATCATTTATCGATTTTGGATCCGAAAAATATCAAACAAATTACGGGCAAAAAATGAAACTCAAAAACCCACTAACCGGATCGAAACAATGACGAACTTGAACGGAAACAAATCTGCCCGGAAACAAATATCGCACCAAAATCATTTGACGCCGAAGACGATCACGAACGGACAAACGAAGAGCTTGAAGGAGAGGTAGCAGACAACCGTGAAAGCGATGCCAGACGGGGCAGCAGCAACGCAAAACGTGAGCAGCAGTAGATGCTGGACGAAGCAGTCACGCAACATCATGAAGTGAGGAAGAAGAAGAAGCAACGATCAACGTGAACTTGAAGAAGAAGAAACACTCGCGATCTTGAAGAAGAAGAAGAAACACGGGCGGCGGGTGTGTGTTGTGTTGTCGTGGTTGTGTGTGTGTATGTGAAGGAGAAGAGGTGGGGGAAGGGCAGCCATGGATGGGGTGTTTGGATGCTTGAAGAAGAAGAAGAAAAGAGAGAAAGAGAAAGGGGGGGGGGCGGATGAGAGAGAGGGATTTTTTAGGGTTTTATTCCTTTTCTTTTTTTGTTTTGTTTTGTTTTGCTTTGTTTTTTTTTTGAAATGCAAGATAGGGGGTGTTGGGTTATGGACCGGGTTGACCCGGTTTGAAATGGACTGGGTCGTTTGGGAAGATTGGGCCATTTTTTGGGCCTGTGGCTTGAAATCGAAGAAGAGGCCCAATTCCGACTTTCTTTATATTTTCGCTCTCTTTTCTTCTTTTTATTTCTCTAAAACTAAATTATAAAAATACTTAAATTATTATTAAGAACTAAATTAAGTTATAAAAGTGCAAATTAACTTCCAATAACAATTAACGCACAATTAAGTAATAATTAAGCATAAAATTGTATATTTGGACATTAAATGCTAAAAATGCAAACGATGCCTATTTTTGTAAATTTTTATTTTTTTGTAAACAAACTTAATTACTAACAAATTATAGAATTAAATCCTACATACAAAATGCGACATATTTTTGTATTTTTTATTAATTTAGCAAATAAACATGCACAGACAAATACAAATAATTATTCAAAATATCACAAAATATCACAAAATTGCACACCAAGGAAAATTATTTTATTTTTGAATTTTTGGGAGTAATTCTCATATTGGGCAAAAATCACGTGCTTACAATATAAACTCCTGAAATAGAATCTCAACAAATACTTTTCCAAAATCAGTAGAACTGAGTCATAAGCTCTACAGAGCAATACTAAAGCGTCCACTACATGAATATCTGATTGAAAATACAACAGAAAGTAAAGATAGGGGAAGGTGACTCTGAAGCCTGCGAACGTAGAGCAGGTATACCTTGAAGTCTTCAAGAGCAGCTATTCAAATCAACTCTAGTGTCCGACACAGGCAGACGTACCTGGATCTGCATTAAAAGATGTGCATAATCGTAGTATGAGTACACCACAACCGTACCCAGTAAGTATCAAGTTTAACCTCGGTAGAATAGTGACGAAGTCAGATCAAGACACCTACTATGATATAAATAAACAATATGAAAATATAAGAACGAATCATAATGGGAGGCGGAGAAATAACTGATGCAAAACAAGTTAATATCATGAACTAATACCGAAATTTGAGCATGAGAATAACATAAAGGAAGCAATTAAAGAGAACCACGAAGATAATACATGGACAACATCTGCTAGAACAAGGAGGAACCAAAACAACAAGAAATGTCTGTCACTCCCACTAAAACTCCGTGCAACACGAGATAAGCAACCAGAATCACAAAGAGGTACCACCTCGTGTACAATAAGAATCCCAACCGAGATATCGCCTCGTATTCACTTTTCTCAATTTCAATCACAATCTTTTCTTATACCGCCACGTGAGCCTTACATTTAAACAATTTTGAAAACGTTTTTGCCCTAGATAGCTACACGCATTTTAGCCCATCTTATGATGTTGTGTGGCTTCGCGTAGTTCACCTACAAACAACACGCACATAAGTTCTACCTTATGCCGTCACATGCATATTAATCCCAAGCTTTGTACCGCCCCGATGCATGAGCGTCAATATCACATCACAATAACAACTCGCACAACAAGTGCCCATATATCACAACTTGCCAACAATCAATAATATCAATATTTCCATAACAATAGCCTATGGCTTCACCACAATGTGTACAAGAATATTAACAACACCAATGAATGCAAAATGCTCAACAAGGAAGATGTCTCAATAATAACAATTTCGTTGCAACATCATAACGACTTTCACAACTTCAACACCAACAACTCAACAATGAGAGAGATAATTTATAACCATGATATTAAATAAGAATAACTCACAATGGAAGAGATAACGTGTAACAATAACTTCAAATAATGGAAATCCAAAGTGAAAGAGATAACATGAATAATAACTTCAAGTAATGATAATCAATAATGAAAGATATAACATGAACAATAACTTGAAATAATGATAATCAATAGTGAAGGAGATAACATGTAACAATTATAGAGGCAACAAGTTCAACTAAAGCATGAGAGCAATTTATCAATTAGGATGTAGAACAAGTGTTAATGAAATTATATAAGGCATGTAAGGATAGACTAACACAAGTAAGAATAGATTGACTATGGAAATTTAGTACATGATACAATAATTCAATTAAAGCATGGAAAAATTCTAAATAACCTAAACCGGTCAAATACCATGTACAATCTGTGTACCCACTCGTCACCTTGCGTATACAGCTTTCACATATCACAAAAGACACAGTCAATCCCAAATCCTAACGGGTAGTTCTCCCACACAAAATTAGGCTCTGCTTACCTCAACTAGGCCAATTCAACCCTCAAAAATAGCTTTTCCCCTAAAATTTGCCTCGATACGGCTTAAGTCTAACTAAATCGACTTAATATCATCAAACAATGCAAGAAAAATCAACTACGAATAGATAAATCTAAGATCTTTATACTTGTTCCAAGTCAATAAAAGTCAACTCGGGGCCCGCCCAGTCAAAACCGGCTCCAATGGTAGATTTTGACTACCCATGACCCCACGAGTTTGTATATGTGATTAGTTTCAAAATTCGAGTCCAAATCGACTCTCAAAACTAAAATTCTTATTTTTCAAAACTTGACAAAGTTTCAAAAATTTTCACTTTGATTAACATGATTTTGATGTTAAAATCTAAGATATACTGATGGAATATGATTTGAAGTAGATTAGAATCACTTACTCCAAGTTTGTAGATGCAAATCTCCTCTCCAAATTGCCTCCTACAGAGTCTAGAGTTCTAAAATGACAGAATGAGAGAAAGAATCCCGACTCCCAGCCCTTTGTACAAGCTACAGTTGTTGCATTTGCAACACAGGGTACGCATTTGCGAACCCTCACAATTGCGGATCAGGGCTCACATTTGCAAACCCTGACAACCTTCTTCATCATCGCAATTGCGACAAGAGGCTTCACAATTGCGAAGTTGTGATCCTCGCAAAAGCGAACAAAGTTAAAAACCTGCTGACTTCGCAAATGCGAAGAGAAAGTCGCAATTGCAACATCTGAGCCCCCGAAAGTCACCTTCGCAATTTTGCAAGGCTGGTGCGCGCAATTCCGATATCTGGTTCTCGCAATTGCGATATCTGGGCACCAGCAACACCATGTCACACCTCCTTTTTCCGGCACCGCGAGGAGCGTAGGGAGTTTTTCCAATTAAAGGACAGTCGAAACGGGATTGGTTTAATTATTTCAGAGTCGCCACTTGGGAGATTTAGGGTGTCCCAAGTCACCAATTTTAATCCCGAATCGAGGAAAAGAATGACTCTATATTACAGTCTGCGTACCAGAAATCCGGATAAGGAATTCTGTTAACCCGGGAGAAGGTGTTAGGCATTCCCGAGTTCCGTGGTTCTAGCACGGTCGCTCAACTGTTATATTCGGCTTATTTATCTGATTTTTAATACAATTATGAACCATGTGCAAATTTTATCTTTTACCGCTTTATTATTATAATTATTATTTTTTAGGAATGTGAACATCGCTTAAAACATATCTTTGGATTGTGTCACATGAAATGCACCCACAATACGAAACATATTTTATTTGATGTTTTAGGATTTAGATTTGGGTCGCATGAAATGCGCATCCGAGTTTAAGAAGGTAAAATTAATTAAATCGCGCCTAAAGAGTCTAACGCGTCATTATCTTTTGGGAAGGAAGTGAAATTCACTAAACAATCCATCCCAAATTCTAAGTAATTTTTTTTAAAATAATTAAATAAATAAATGAGATTGGAGAATCCTATACATTTGTATTATTTACATCTATTTATTTTTAGCGAAATCCTTTAATAATATCCTTTAATGACTACCTTTTTATTATTACTAAATTTTTTATAAATATAAAATCAATATCTACATTCTTGAAAATGACATATTAAATAGAAGAGAAAAACAAATATTAGCAGAAAGTAATAAAATTATAATCATAGATACAACATGGAATTATCGAAAAGTAAAAAAATAAAAAAAAACTAATTATCCCATAGTTGGATTAAAATTCAAATTATTAGTAAGACTTAAGCTTATTGAAACTAATTATTTACAAATACTGAAAATTGAAAGAAATAAAAATAAAAACTTGAGTACTAAATCATATTTCTAAAAATTTAAACAATTTAACATTAACTAACTTTGTTTTAATTCATCATGTCCTAATACTTGTTTGCAAACTAATTCATGTTATAACTGAAATTGACTACATGATTCGGATTAACTTATCGTTGACGAAAAACCTTATGAATAAGGAACTTAGTTAATTTTTGCCAAACTGATTCAATAACGCCATTTTTACGTTATTTCTTCTATTTTTTTTTATTTAAACAATTTTAATTAATAATCAGGTTTAAATATATTTCCTAATAATCTGGTAAAGACGTTATTTAATATGTCGCTATAATATGCCTAGTTATGCCGATGACAGTGATTTACGGAATAATAATACATGAATAACCTAAATACAATACAAAAAATTAAATTAAACTAAATTAAAAATTTAACACTCCATTCTTCATTTCAGCTTACAAAATGCCAAAATTACAGTTGTGTACCTGATATTGTCAATATAAGAAGAAGAAAGTCAGCAACGTAATACGTAACACAGCAACAGCAACAATAACCAGCAATAACCAGTCAACGAAAATCCCAGTGACAGCTTTGAAAAATTCAAAATAAAATCCAGGAATGCCGAAAATAACGGACAGAAACCAAGGGAAATTTTCAGATTTTTGAAAGGCTAGTTAATCTTCAACCCTTAATTTCTACACCTGTATACCAGAATATTTATCAGGTGTGTACTACTTTCTCTTCTAATTTTCAAATTTTTTTTTTCTTTGTATGTTTTTCTTTTCTTGAGAGTTTCAAGTTTTTTTTTTCGGAATAAATGTTCAGCTTTTTTTTCAATCTCTTTTTTTTTCTTTTTTTTTTTTTTTCCCCTTGTGTTCAAGACTTCACATATATATATCCCATCCCATAAATCAATTAAAATCAATCCCTTTCTCTACCAAACCCATTATCTTCCCACTCATCCCCATTATATTAAAAAAACATATCACACCACCCCATTTCATTTTGTCCCCCATGCTTCTTTTAAAATAATGCAAGATTCCCCTTTAATTTAAATCTTGTCCCCCCTTTATATTAAATAATCATATCACAACCCACCCCATTTCATTTTGTCCCCCATGCTTCAAATAAACAATTACAAAATGTACAATTCCTAAACTACCCCTTCCGACCTTACTGAAATTACCAAACTACCCCTGAACGTATTACAAATTTACCAAACTACCCATCAGCTATAACACATCAATTAATCAAACTTAACCAAAATATAGACAATATGATCAATTTCTAACAATGTTCAAACAACAATATGAACACGGATGAACATCATAACAACAATATCACATGAACATGATTTTAACAACATTTCAACAACAAATCACATGAACACAAATTGAACAACCAAGAACAGCTAAAATTTGATTGAACAATATTTTAGCAACAAACAATCCTATTTTCGGATTCAACACCAACAATAAACAAAGTATGAAGATTTCTAAACTCAATCATATTGAACTTAAAATCAACTCTAACAACATTACAACAAACAATTCTTATATTAAACTTTAAACAAGATTATGAGAACAATTCAAGAAATAATCATAAATGGTAAACAAGAAATCAAACTATACAAAATTCGGATTCAAGATCATCCAAACAAAGTATGAACATGAATGAATCTATTTTAAGACAACAAACATGACGGATTAAACGATTAAAACAATATATTCCTTTAATACAACTAAATTCTTTAAACAAATAACAAGATCGACGAAGAAACAATTATGAACTTAAACTTGAACTTAACAATATTAACAATTTCTAACAATACATAAACACATGAAACAAATTGAAGAAATAGTTGATTAAATTTCAATTTGAATCTAACAAACATCAAACTAACAAATATTCACTTAAACAATAATACAAACATGAAATAAACATGAAAACAACTAATTAAACTTCTATTTGGAAATCTGAAAATTAATTTAACGAAACATATGAACAAACTAAAATTATTTCAACTACGGACAAACAAAACAAAAATTGAATTCTTTAACGATTTTGGATCCGGAAAATATCAAACAAAAATATGGACAAAAATAAAACTAAAAAAAAACACTAACCGGATCGAAATAATGACGAACTTGAACGGAAACAAATCTGCCCGGAAACAAATATCGCATCAAAACTACCAACGCCCTAACAAATCTTGCCTTCAACGATAAACTCACCTTCCTTTGACGAACTCAAAACATCACACAACAACTTCGACGGATTAAACTTGATGGAGAAGCAACAACGTCGAGCAACAACGAAGATGTAGTAGTCAACGCAGGCAGCAGCTGGCAGCAGTAGGCAGCAACAGCAGCGGCGGAACGGCAGCAGCAACAGCGACGGAACGACAGCACCAGCAGCGGCGGAACGGCAGCAGCAGCGGCGCAGCAACGTCATGGACATGGCAGTCAAAACTGAGGCAGAAGCAACGCAGCTGAAGCAGTGGTGAAGCAGCAGCATGTCGGGCTGGTCGGAGAAGAGAACGGAGCAGCAGCGCGAGCTGAAAAGCAACCATGGTCGTTTGGGACGATAGTGATGGCAACTATGGTTGTTTGTACGTTGGGCTTCAATGGCGGAAGGGGAAGGTCGTTGGTGGTTGAAGCTAGGGTGGTGACGACATGAGGAGGTGTTCGTGGGGATGAGGGTGAGGCAGAGGGGGAAAGGGTAGCTGCCATGGGTGCTTGCTTGAAGCTTGAGGAAGAAGAAGAAGATAGGAAGGGGGGTGGCGGATTAGTTAGGAATTTTTAGGGTTTTTTCTCCTTTTTCTTTTGTTTTGTGTTGTAAAATGTAAGACAAAGGGGTTTGGGTCTTTTGGGTTATGGACTGGGTCGACCCAGTTCGAAATGGACTGGGTCGTAGGGAAGATTGGGCCATTTTTTGGGCCTATGGCTTGAAATTGAAGAAGAGGCCCAATTCCGACTTTCTTTATATTTTCGCTCTTTTTTCTTCTTTTATTTCTCTAAAACTAAATTATAAAAATACTTAAACTATTATTAAGAATTAAATTAAGTTATAAAAGCGCAAATTAACTCCCAATAACAATTAACGCACAATTAAGTATTAATTAAGCGTAAAATTGTATATTTGGACATTAAATGCTAAAAATGCAAACGATGCCTATTTTTGTAATTTTTTAATTTTTGTAAAACAAATTTAATTACTAACAACTATAGAATTAAATCCTACATGCAAAATGCGACATATTTTTGTATTTTTTATTAATTTATCAAATAAACACGCACAGACAAATACAAATAATTATTCAAAATATCACAAAATATCACAAAATTGCACACCAAAGAAAAATCATTTTATTTTTGGATTTTTTGGGAGTAATTCTCATATAGGGCAAAAATCACGTGCTTACAGCTGCCCTCTTTGCCCGGATACACGAAGGGTTTTCGTGCAAAGATAAAGCGAGCGATTTTTGCCCATCCGAGTACTCCGTGTGAAGCATTTTTTGAAAAAGATTTGACCGAACCTTTGCTTCAAAGGTTTCCTACATATCCTGGGCTAAACAGGAATCAGGTCAATGTAGTTCGGGAAGTTTTTGGTAGCTGGGACTACCGTGGGACTGCGATGTTACTGCTGTTGCATGCTGTTATCACTGCTTACCGATCTCCTTGTTACACCGTGCTTAAAAGAAAACAAGAAGCTAGGCTAGACTAAAATTTGTTCTTGTTGCCTTGCTTTCTTGTCGGCTTGTGTTTCCTCCGGTGCTTTTCTTCCGATGCTTTTCTTCCTTTTGACACATGGACTTGAGTTTATGCTGGGACCTCTTGTTGCAACCTTCTGCTTCCCGGTGCTGGAGATTTTATTGTTTACTGCTGGGGATTCCTGTTGTAACCTTCCGCCTTCTGGTGGGGTTACTGATTCCAAAATCTGTAATACAAGACTAAAAAGTTGCTTCAATGCAAAATTATGAAATGTATGCCCGCATTATACTGGTGGGCGATCTAGAACTGAAATGTATTCCCGCATTTTACTGGTGGGTGACCTATAACTTAAAAGTATTCCCGCATTATACTGGTGGGCGACCTAGAACTGAAATGTATTCCCGCATTATACTGGTGGGCGACCTAGAACTTAGATGTATTCCCGCATTTTACTGGTGGGCGACCTAGAACTTAAATGTATTCCCGCATTTTACTGGTGGGCGACCTAGAACTGAAAAGTATTCCCGCATTATACTGGTGGGCGACCTAGAACTGAAATGTATTCCCGCATTATACTGGTGGGCGACCTAGAACTGAAATGTATTCCCGCATTATACTGGTGGGCGACCTAGAACTTAGATGTATTCCCGCATTTTACTGGTGGGCGACCTAGAACTTAAATGTATTCCCGCATTTTACTGGCGGGTGACCTAGAACTGAAAAGTATTCCCGCATTATACTGGTGGGCAACCTAGAACTGAAATGTATTCCCGCATTATACTGGTGGGCGACCTAGAACTTAAATGTATTCCCGCATTATACTGGTGGGCGACCTAGAACTGAAATGTATTCCCGCATTTTACTGGTGGGCGACCTAGAACTGAAATGTATTCCCGCATTTTACTGGTGGGCGACCTAGAACTGAAATGTATTCCCGCATTTTACTGGTGGGCGACCTAGAACTGAAATGTATTCCCGCATTTTACTGGTGGGCGACCTAGAACTGAAATGTATTCCCGCATTATACTGGTGGGCGACCTAGAACTTAAAAGTATTCCCGCATTATACTGGTGGGCGCCTAATTGGTAAAGAATAATTTGAATTTGTTTCCTCGATTCTTCGAGAAAATTTCCACTTGTGGCAGAAAATTTTATGCCCCAATTCTGGCGATCTTTCTTATGGCGTATCTTTAGGCCATCATCAACACTTTATTTTCCTGTTCAAATCAAAGAAAATTTAGTTAGTTTTTTTTTTTTTTTTTTTTTGAAATATGGCGAGTGGTCATGTCACTCCTGATGGGGATGATTGTTCCCTTTCCCTTATTCTTGTTCGGCGTTCTCAAAACTTGTTGGGGATGATGTTATTTGCTGGGGATAACATTCTGCTGGGGATGGTTTTTCCATTTATCCCTTCACCATTTTGTATCTCAAAAATTTCTGGAGGTTATTTTGCCGAAGATGAATTTTCCTTTCTTCCCTTCCCCTTCTGTGTTGTCCGACCACCTCGTAGCTTGGTCGATATTCGGTTGGAGTACTCTGGGGATCGTCTTGGAACTTGGCTTACAATTTCCTCAACATGTTTTTTTTTTTTTTTTCGGCTCTTCCCCGTACTTTCCTTGCCATTTTAGGACAGTATTATTCGGCCTAGCAACCAACGTATTTTGCCTTATTGCCTTATCTCTTGCCTGCCCTTTTCACTTCTTATGTTGTACCATTTTGGCAACTGGTAGTAAGCTCTGAAAGACCTTCCTTAAAACATAAATTTCTAGAAAAATTCTTTTAAACAACGAAATGAAAAGATAGAAAAATGAGAAAATCTTTCTGAACAAAAAAAATGAACTTATCTGGGTGATACAAACCGATTCCAATGATCATGTTGTGCATTCCGGATTAATCAACCCAGTCTATTTGTGTCGATCAAACTTTCTGATGTCTTCACTTGCTGGGGATAAATAGGTGCCCAATTCTTCGCAAAATACGGATCTTTTCCGTCAATCTATCTTGTCGCCTTATAGTGCCCTTCGCGGGGTTTTCACTAACAAGGCTCTCTCATTTCTCACAACTCCCGTCGCCTTATGGTGCCTGTGAAGGTTTTCACCGATAAGACTCTCTCATTTTGTATTTCTCAGCTTACGTCGCCTTATGGCGCCTGTGAAGGTTTTCGCCGATAAGACTCTCTCATCTTATTTTCTCAGCTTGGGATTGGAGTGTTGCCGATAAGATTTATCTCTGCCGGGAATTCTTTTGGCTATAAATTCTTTCAATTCATGATCCTCATTCAGTCAGGGACCGACGTTTTATTCTTGGTTTTCATTTGCCTATCTTAACACCTCTCGGATACTGATCGGGAGGTCTTTTTTGGATATCAATATAGGTTTTAGAAGAAAAGGATATAAAATTCAAAATAACTTTGATGGGTAAAGTATTACAACTCTTGGAATCAAACTCTCTTTTTTTTCTTTCTTTTTTTTCAAAATTTAGAAACATAATTTCTGCCCCAGTTTTCTTACTTGGGGATTTTTCTTTTGATTTTTTTTCTTTTTTATTTTATTTTATTACCTTATGACCGAGCCGTGAGGCGCCTACGTATCCTCTTTGAGGAATCAGGTCGAACGTAGTTCACTGACTCCTTTGTTTTCTTGCGACCTTCAAAAAGTTTTTTTTTTCATACATTTTTTCATTAATGATTCCAAGAGAGGGGTATAAAAAGATAAGTATGGCTCAAAGGGGTAAAGCAAAGGTTAAAAGTGTTTGGATAGAAGAAAGAATTGCCTCCGTCATTTCATTATCCGATAAGCACTAAGTACAAACAAACAAATAAACAACAAAAGAAATTACACATAATATCTTTTGACTGCATCAGAATTGATAGCCATGTCGACGCATCTTCCTTCAACATCCGTCAGACGTAAAGCGCCATTGGATAATACTCTGGTCACAATATACGGCCCTTGCCAATTCGGGGCGAACTTGCCTTTTGCCTCAATCTGATGTGGGAGGATCCGTTTCAATACTTGTTGCCCTACTTCAAATTTTCTGGGGCGCACCTTCTTATTGTATGCTCTTGCCATTCTCTTTTGATACAACTGGCCATGACATACTGCTGCCAATCTTTTTTCATCCATTAAACTCAGCTGCTCTAGTCGGGTTTTGACCCATTCATCATCGTCAATCCCGGCCTCAGCGATAATTCGAAGGGAAGGAATTTCAACTTCTGCTGGTATTACTGCTTCAGTTCCGTATACCAACAAATAAGGAGTCGCACCTATTGAAGTACGAACAGTAGTGCGGTATCCTAACAACGCAAATGGTAGCTTTTCATGCCATTGTCTGGATCCTTCAATCATTTTCCTCAATATCTTCTTTATATTTTTGTTGGCTGCCTCAACTGCTCCATTCGCCTTGGGCCGATACGGGGTGGAATTACGGTGTGTAATCTTAAACTGTTCACATACTTCTCTCATCAAGTTGCTGTTAAGATTAGCACCATTGTCCGTGATTATTATATTTGGGATCCCAAATCTACAAATGATATGGGAATGGACGAAATCCACCACTGCCTTCTTGGTTACAGACTTAAAAGTTTTGGCTTCAACCCACTTAGTGAAATAATCGATGGCTACCAGAATGAACCTGTGACCGTTCGAAGCTGCCGGCTCGATAGGCCCAATGACATCCATGCCCCATGCTACAAATGGCCATGGTGCGGACATTGTGTGCAATTCCATTGGTGGAGAATGAATCAGATCTCCGTGTATCTGACACTGATGGCATTTTCGTACGAAACTGATACAATCATGCTCCATACTGAGCCAATAATATCCCGCTCGCAGAATCTTCTTTGCCAACACATATCCGCTCATATGGGGCCCACAGACTCCAGCATGTACCTCTGTCATCACTATCGTGGCTTGACCTGCATCAATACATCTCAGCAATCCCAGATCTGGGGTTCTTTTGTACAACATTCCTCCACTGAGGAAAAATCCATTTGCCAGTCGTCGAATGGCTCTCTTTTGATCTCCGGTTGCCTGCTCCGGGTATATCCCCATCCTGAGGTATTCCTTGATATCATAAAACCATGGCTCGCCATCCATTTCTTCTTCTATTATGTTGCAGTAGGCATGCTGATCACGAACCTGAATATACAATGGGTCAACATGGATTTTGTCTGGATGGTGCAACATCGATGCTAAAGTGGCCAAAGCATCGGCAACCTCATTGTGAACTCTCGGGATGTGTCTGAACTCCACTGATCGAAATCGCTTGCTCAGATCGTGCAAACATTGTCGATATGGTATAAGCTTCAAATCCCGTGTTTCCCATTCACCCTGGATCTGATGTACTAGGAGGTCCGAGTCTCCCAAGACCAAGACGTCCTGAACATCCATGTCTGCAGCCAATCGTAGGCCCAAAATACATGCCTCATATTCAGCCATGTTGTTAGTACAATAGAAACGTAGCTGAGCTGTAACAGGATAGTGATGTCCCTGTTTCTGAAATAAGTACTGCTCCTACTCCAACTCCTTTTGCATTAGCAGCCCCGTCAAAGAAAAGCTTCCACCCTGGTTCCTCATTCAGTTCTAACTCCTCTATATGTATCACTTCTTCATCAGGAAAATACGTCCTCAAAGGCTCGTATTCTTCATCAATAGGATTCTCAGCCAAGTGATCGGCCAATGCTTGAGCTTTCATGGCCGTCCTCGTCACATAGACAATGTCGAACTCTGTGAGTAATATCTGCCATTTTGCCAATCTTCCTGTGGGCATAGGCTTCTGGAAAATATACTTTAATGGATCCAGACGTGAAATAAGGTAAGTAGTATGTGACGACAGATAATGCTTAAACTTCTGTGCTACCCAAGTTAGAGCACAACATGTCTTCTCAAGTTGAGTGTACTTATTCTCATAGACTGTAAACTTCTTGCTGAGATAATAGATGGCTTGCTCTTTTCTTCCTGTGATGTCGTGTTGACCCAACACGCAACCAAACGAATGATCCAGGACCGTTAGATAAAGGATTAATGGCCTCCCCGACTCAGGTGGAACCAATACAGGTGGATTGGATAAATAACCTTTGATCTGGTCAAATGCCTCCTGACATTCTGCCGTCCATTCTATCGCGGCATCTTTCCTCAGCAATCGAAAGATGGGTTCACAAGTTGTTGTGAGCTGAGCGATGAATCTGCTGATATAGTTCAATCTTCCCAACAGACTCATTACTTCTGTTTTATTCCTTGGTGGCGGCAATTCCTGGATGGATTTGATCTTTGACGGATCCAACTCAATGCCTCGCCGACTGACGATAAATCCTAACAGCTTTCCAGATGGAACACCAAATGCACATTTGGCTGGGTTGAGCTTAATGTCGTACCTTCGAAGCCTTTGGAAAAACTTCCTAAGGTCTGCTACGTGGTCTTCCTGATGCTTGGATTTGATGATCACATCATCTACGTACACTTCGATCTCTTTGTGTATCATATCATGGAACACAGTAGTCATTGCTCTCATGTATGTTGCCCCAGCGTTCTTCAAACCGAATGGCATTACCCGATAACAATAAGTCCCCCATGGCGTAATGAAAGCTGTTTTCTCTGCATCTTCTTCATCCATCAAAATCTGATGATACCCAGCGTAGCAATCCACAAAGGAGCCGATTTCTCGCCCGGCGCAATTGTCG
Organism: Nicotiana sylvestris; assembly: GCF_000393655.2. Classification (NCBI taxonomy): domain Eukaryota; kingdom Viridiplantae; phylum Streptophyta; class Magnoliopsida; order Solanales; family Solanaceae; genus Nicotiana; species Nicotiana sylvestris. The sequence continues at coordinate 169,530,581 of NC_091060.1, read as the reverse complement.
ATCAAGATATGGATATTGGGCAATGGAAAGTTATCCTTTGGGCTTGCCCTGTTCAGATTACGGTAGTCGACGCATACCCTGATCTTCCCATCTTTCTTTGGTACTGGCACTACATTAGCCAACCAATCAGGATATCGAGAGACCCGAATAACCTTTGCTTGCAGTTGCTTGGTTACTTCTTCTTTAATCTTCACACTCATATCTGTCTTGAACTTCCTCAGTTTCTGCTTGACGGGGAGGCATGTCGGGTCAATGGGTAATTTGTGAACCACTAGCTTGGTGCTTAAACCCGGCATGTCGTCATACGACCATGCAAAAACATCTTTAAACTCAATGAGTGCTTTGATTAATTCTTCCCTGATGCTAGGCTCAATGTGGATGCTGATTTTGGTTTCTCGGACATTATCCGCATCCCCTAGATTTACAGCCTCGGTGTCATTCATATTAGGCTTGGGTTTCTCTTCAAATTGGCATAGTTCTCGGTTTATTTCTTCGAAGGCTTTATCCTCATCATATTCAGACTCATCGTCATAATCGATCTCTTGTATCATTAAATCAGAGTCAGATTGATTTATTAGACTAGGTCGAAGATCCGTCGTGCATGCCATGTCATTAGAACCAGTAAAAAGAGAACTGTTCAGAAAGAGAAAAGAATAAAACAAAATTAAAATGAGACAAGAAAAGAATTTTATTAAAATGCGGGATAACAGGGTTCACACTTTTACAAGATAAAATAAGATTTGGATTACACCCTGAATAATCCGAAAAATAAGAAAGTAAAAATCAAAGCCTACTACCAGGACTCTCCCCGAGTAGGAAGAGGAGTAACCGTCCAATTGTTGGTTTTGGCCTTAGGCCCCATAAACTGTATGTCTGTTCCGCTGGAACCCTCTCCGACTTCTACCATATTGACATTAGTGAACAATCTTTCGAAACTCTGATTCAGATCCCCGTCAATCCCAATCAATCGCCCGAGAACTTTCGGGACTGGTGACCCCTTGGCGCTTGCTCTAACAAAAGATCTTGAGAGACGTGGCACAGGTTTGGGAAGAAACCAAACTTTCTTCTTCATTTTCCGAGCTCGTTTTACATCTGCCGCAGTCGGTTTGAACCCCAACCCAAAGGTCTCCAAATTCTTGGGCAAGGAAACAGGTTGAACAATTCCCTGAAGTTCAGCTCCCAAGCCTTTTCCTGGCATAAACCCATTACCCAGCATTTCTGAAACCATCATAACCGTTGCGGAAGCTATCCTAGGATGCTGAATGATTTCACCCTCGGGGAACTTGTTTGCCGACACTGCATCAAAAATCTGGTAGACCCAGGGACCTTTGTCATCATTGGTCTCTATGAAGGGTACAATGGCGCCTCCTACGGTGCACGCAGTGTCCTCGCCGTGCAACACGACCTCTTGTCTATCCCACTCGAACTTGACCATCTGATGCAAGGTGGATGGCACTGCTTTGGCTGCATGGATCCACGGTCGTCCCAACAGAAAGTTATAAGATACCGTAGCATCTAATACCTGGAATTCCATGGTAAACTGGACTGGACCGATGGTCAACTCAAGTATAATATCCCCCACGGTGGCTGTTCCATTTCCGTCAAATCCTCGGACGCAAATGCTATTCTTTTGGATTCTTCCGTGGTCGATCTTCAATTGGTTCAGGGTGGATAATGGACAAATATTGGCACTTGAGCCGTTATCCACTAATGCCCGAGTAACTGCCGAATCTTCACATTTGACAGTTAGGTAGAGAGCTTTATTATGCTCCGTGCCCTCCACTGGCAGATCATCATCTGAAAATGTTACCCTGTTCACCTCGAAAATTTTGTTGGCAATCGTTTCCAGGTGATTTACAGAAATCTCATTGGGCACATGAGCTTCATTCAGTATCTTCATCAGGGCCCGACGATGTTCATCCGAATGGATTAATAATGATAGCAGTGAGATCTGGGCCGGTGTTTTCTTCAATTGTTCGACCACGGAGTAATCCTGCACTTTCATCTTCTTTAAGAAATCCTCAGCTTCTTCTTCTGACACAGGTTTCTTTATTGCAGCTGGATTGGGTCTTCTCAACTCCGCCGGAGCAAAACACCGTCCTGATCGAGTCAGTCCCTGCGCCTCACAACTATTCTCCTCCACTTGTTGTCCCTTGTACATCACCACTGCCTTCTCATACTTCCAAGGCACAGCCTTGCTATCAATCATTGGTGTTTGGACTACTGGTTTTATGATGACCGGTTCCCTGCAGACCCCTTTCACAACAACCACGGGTGCAGATGATGCTCCCGTTATTACCAACTTGGCTGGTTCTGGTTTCCTTGTAGCGGCAGATGGATTCTTCCCCAATATCACCACTGGCTTGACATCTTCCCCCTTCAACTGTACCCCTGCTTCCTCATTGATCGATTTTTCTTTTGGAGTGGCACGGATCATCATCACTGTCTGTGGGGGTTTCTTCGGCTCCCCTCCTTCGTGCACAAGCTCGATCATGTGGGCTTCAGGGTGCTTTGGCAATGGGTTCTGGTTAATGTTAGGTGCCTCCGGTGCCTGTACCTCGATCTTGTTGGTATCAATAAGATCTTGTATTGCATGTTTCAGCCTCCAACATTTCTCGGTATCATGTCCGGGAGCTCCCGAACAATATTCACATCTTACCGAGTGATCCATATTTTGGGGTAAGGGATTTGGTAATCTAGGCTCAACAGGATTTAATAAACCCAACTGCCTCAATTTGTGGAACAAGGCAATATAAGTTTCCCCCAACTCAGTAAAAGTTCTTTGCCTCTGCAATCTTTCATTTCTGGCGGCCGGATTTCCCCTGAAACCCATCCCTGGAGGGTTCCTGTAGGCTCTTGGTGGTGGATAGGTGTTTTGTGGTGGTGGGTATGTGTTATGTGGAGGTGGGTATGTATTGTGGGGAACCGGCGCGCGCCATTGTGGGCGAACCGGAGGTTGGGTGTATGTCTGGGCTTGATGGACGGTGAAATGTTGTTCTTGTGGTTGGTAGTAGGGTTGTGGAGGGTAATTTGGAATGTGTGGGTAGTTTAGACGATGGGGTCTGGGTTGGTAATGAGGGGAAGGACCTCTAGATCTGGACCAATTGTCGGCCTCTAATGTCGTGACCTCCTCTCTCCTTTTCTTCCCTAGCGCACCTCCCGTGCCGCTCTGAATGGCCTGAGTTGTTGCCTTAATTGCCGAATAACTCAGGATCTTATTGGACTTAAGTCCCTCTTCTATCATACCTCCCATTTTCACAACTTCATTAAATGATTTGCCAACTGACGTCACCAAGTGACCAAAGTAAGTTGGCTCGAGAGTTTGTAAGAAGTAATCCACCATTTCTCCTTCTCTCATTGGGGGATCAACTCTGGCTGCCTGTTCTCTCCATCGGAACCCAAATTCCCGGAAGCTCTCTCCGGGTTTCTTCTCGAGCTTTAGCAATGTGAGACGGTCTGGGACTATCTCAAGGTTGTATTGGAAATGTCCTGCGAAAGCCTGTGCCAAGTCATCCCAGGTGTACCACCTGCTCGGATCTTGTCTTGTATACCACTCTAACGCCGACCCGCTCAAACTCTGGCCAAAGTAAGCTATTAATAGCTCATCTTTGCCCCCTGCTCCCCTCATTTTGCTACAAAAACCTCGTAGATGTGCCATAGGATCACCATGCCCTTCGTATAAATCGAACTTGGGCATTTTGAACCCTGCTGGTAATTGAACGTCAGGGAAAGGGCATAGATCCTTGTAAGCCACGCTGACTTGGTTACCTAACCCGTGTATGTTCCTGAAGGATTGCTCCAGGCTTTTAAATTTCCGCATCACCTCGTCCTGCTCTGGGCTCTTAGCCGGCTTTTCAATCTCCGCCGGGACCTCAAAGTGGGGATTATAGGTATGTGGCTCGGGTGCTTTGAATGTGAGTTCAGGGGGGTAGTATTGTGTATCGTGAGCCTGAAACAGTGGCTCACTAGATGATCTGTGCAATGGGGCTGGGGGAGGTGCCACAAAGACGGGAACATTTGGTGGAGGAGGGTTTTGAGTGGGTGGTGGAGCTTGGGAATCATAAGCCTCTCTTCCCTGATAATAGTGATGGCTTGGGAAACTTGTTGAAGGACCGGGAGAGGGGTATTCCGGCGTGTGTGTTGGTTGGAGGGTAGGAGTAACGGGTAGTTCTTGCCCCTTCTGGGCTCTAGCTAAGGCTATCTGCATTTCATTCATTTCTAGCCTCATTTTTTCCATTTTCTCCAGGGCTTCCTTCAGCATCTGATTGGCCGTTTTTTCTGACTCAACGCTGTTGTCTGACCCAGTCATGCTTTCTGGTATAGGACCTTTTGATCTTGTTTGATAATGGTACGGTGCCAGTACGCTCTAACAACTAACTGATATTGATTGGAAAAACAACAAACTTGTCAGTGGTAGAGTCTTAACAGATATTGTAATTGCACGTTAGGGGGATGCAATGCTCCTAGGCAGTTAATCATTTCTAACATGCTTTTGCTCTGACCGCATGCATCATCCCGGCCTATTTTTGCTCTGACAAATATATATATATATATATATATATATATATATATATATATTTTTTTTTACGGTCGAATCCTATAGAGATTGCCTACGTATCGTGACCCCGCACGAATCAGACCAAGCGTAGTTCGTGCGATAAGACCAAATTTTTTTTTATTACTCAAAATAATGCTATTACAAGTCATCACAAAAAAAACAAAATACAGACTTTATATATATATATATATATATATATATATATATATATATATATATATATATATATATCTTTTTTTTTTTTTTTTTTTTTGAGAATGTTTGAAGAAAAGAAAAAAAACATATGGGTAGACAACAGACTCGAAAAACAAACAAGTGCAAGATTGAATTAGGGATACATTAAAGCTTTGAATTTTGGTGCCCGCGAGGCATCATTCGGCCTTTCCGCGGGCTTGGGGGCCAGGCTTCTTTGCAAGCTTTTTAGTTCCTCCATGATCTGATGGACATAACCCATGACTGAGGCAAATAGGACATCACGAGGCATCTCTTCACATGTTAGGCACTTTGTGGTGATATAGCGCCCTATATCATTGATCCTACCCCTGATTCTATCCCTCTCTATGCACAGCTGTTCTATCCGTTGATTCTTTAGTCCCAATATTCGAGTATTGTCAATGAGCTGCTCTTGGAACCTCTCCATTTGTTCTTCCATCCGGGCTATCGACTCATGGCAGTGTTCTCTATATGTTCTAGCATCCTGGGCTTGTTTGAGGACCCGATTATTGAGAATGGAGTTTATCTCTCTCAATGTCGCAACACTCATTTCGTAGTCCCTTTTTACTTGCCATAGGTGCTCTCTCCGTGATGTTGTAACTGTAGCCCACCTGACCCGCATTCTTGTTATACAAGCCTGGGATCTCTCCAAGTCTTCTCGGCTTTGGCTGACTTGATTTCTCAATTCCGCTATCAACCTTTCATCAGATCGACGTTTCTGTCGGTCACTATCACTCTTACTGACTTGGCGGATTCGGGCTTTCAGTGCCTGGTTTTCTTTGGCTAATTTGTTCTTCTCACCCTACTCTGAGGCTACTTGAACGTTGTTTTCAAACATAAGCCTTTCAATTTGTCGCTTCAGCTTACCGATTTCAACCCGGTAGCCTTCCTCTCTCACTAACCAGCCCCACTGTTCCTGCGAATCATCCGTAAATTGTTGGACGTGAGCTCTTTTGGCAGGCCTCTGACGAATCTGGAACCTTTTCCCGAACCAAACATCGTATTTTGGGTCTACCTCACCCTTAGCCAGCTCTCGAACCATAGTCTTGGGTTCAAGGAATCTACATTCGTGCCACATCTTTCTAATTTTTCCTTCGGGGAACACGACTCCTGGACTCAACTCAATGGCGTGCTTGCTTAGATCCTCATCAGTGGGAATTACCTGAAATCTTCCTAGTTGGCGCAGTACCCGATGAGGAGCATATGGTTGGATGCTACGAAGTCCCATCAAAAGAACATGACATTCCTCGGCCGCCATGTATATTACCTCAGTATCATTCAACCACCCAAATGCCCATTCAACTTGGTCGGCTGTTGTTGACCTCAATTGTGCAAGCCATGCTTCGACGCCTTCGGGAAATATGACGCCTGTCATTCGTTTCTCAAAGCCGCTAATGCAGTTTCTCTCAGTCAACCCGTGGTTCATGTATCCCACTCGGTGATGGAGGTGTTCTTGCATCCACAACTGGAGTAACAGATTGCATCCCTGAAAGAACTTGCCTCCTTCTCGGCATATAGTTAAAGCTCGGTAGATTTCAGACAAAATCAAAGGAACCACAGTACTGTCGGTTCTTTTGATTGCAACATCGGCCATCCCTACAAGGCCTATCTCTATTTTTTTATCTTTGCGGGGACAGACCACAACTCCCAGAAATGCTGTGATAAATGCCAAAGTACGTCTTGCTTCCCACTTGATTCTGTTCCCAGTGTGAATTAATCCGAGGTTTGGTTCTTCCAAACCCTGAGGAATTCCGTACCGTTGATACAAGAATTGGAGAGTACAACATCCCTTCGACAAATCATCATTCTGTACCTTCCGACTAATGCTTAGCAAATCCAAGAACGCGTGCGGAGATACTGGTCTTGGTGAAAGTAAATACTGCCCTCTTAGTTTCCCATTCAACCCCGCATATCCGGCGACTTCCTCTAGTGTAGGTGAAAGTTCAAAGTCAGCAAAACGAAACACGTTGCGGGTTGGGTCCCAGAACGGTATTAGAGCCTCGATGATATCTGTCCTTGGCTTGATATTCAACAGATCGACAAAACCTCCCAAAACTCTTTCCACTATCTTTATACTATCTTTTCCCATATCATTCCACCACATGTGGAGTTGCGAAGGGACCTCGCTACACACTGAGAATGATTCATTTTGACTTGTGCTCATCCTGCACATTTATTATAGTGATTAAAGAAGGAAAAACTTTTATTTGACTTAAAAACTATCTATATTCTAAAGAAATATTTTTTGGACTTTAATTTTTTTTTTTTTTTTTTTTTTGAAAAAACTTTTAAGGAGAAAGGAAATATTTTTGAACTAATATTCTGAATTTATGAAAGAAATACTACAGAAAAAAATATTTTTGAATTTTATTTTGAATATCTTTTAATCAAATAAATGGGATTTTGAAATTAAAAGGAAATATATTTTTTTTTTAAAAAATAATTTGAGGTCTAAAAGAAAAACTTTCTAAAGAAGTGAGTAATGTTAAATATTTTTGGATTTTTTTTTTGAATACAGTGAGCCGAAACCAAAGAGGTTTGCCTCTGATCTCACATCCGGTGAGAATCAGACCCGCGTAGTTCAGGCTATAAACTAACTAATTTTTGAAAACAAACAAATTTTTCCTTTTTCTTTTATAGCAAAAAAAACTATTTTCCTTTTTTTTTTTTTTTTTTTTTTTTGAAAATAAAGCAAATTAAAATAAAAGACTTATTCCTACACACTTTCTGCTTTCTAAGCAAACAAACAAAAAAATATATATATGTTTTTTTTAAAAAAAAAATTCGGCAGCATTTCGACAGTACTTGGACAATGATTTTTCTAAATTAATCATCTAACTTTCCACTTGCTATTTTTATTTTATTTTATTCTTTACACTCCCGAGACTCAGAAGCCGGTCAACATGCAAGACCGAGCAAATAAATGCACATAAAACAAATAAGATGCATCAGGATGGTCATTTTCATTTTTGGTGCACCTGTCCTAGACAGACCCAACCCCTGTGTTGAGCCTCCAAAGTCAGATGCACGTGATGCAAACAAACGTTCCTACTAGGGATCCGGCATGTGGCTTTGTTATACTAGGTTCAGAACCTGGGTGTTTGTTCTAGACCTGGCTTACCCGAGCAGACAACTCGAGCCGAGGGGGGGTAGCGTACCGGGAATACAGAAGCTTCACCGGCTTAGCAACTTGTCCGAACCTCGTTCTAAATTGGGTTTTTACACTATACAGAAAAGAAGTCGTACGAAGTACACCCTTCTTCATGATTTAGAAGACTCAGAGAGGAGATGGGTTTCGACACAGTTTATACACAGTTCATGTAATATCAAAGCGGTAAAAGCAACATTTAGCATATTAGGCTCAAACATGTAAAAATCAGATAAAACCAAATATAACAATTTATATGAGCTCGAATTTCTAACCCTGAACCACTGGTTCTGGGTTAATTCCCCAGCAGAGTCGCCAGAGCTGTCACACCTCCTTTTTCCGGCACCGCGAGGAGCGTAGGGAGTTTTTCCAATTAAAGGACAGTCGAAACGGGATTGGTTTAATTATTTCAGAGTCGCCACTTGGGAGATTTAGGGTGTCCCAAGTCACCAATTTTAATCCCGAATCGAGGAAAAGAATGACTCTATATTACAGTCTGCGTACCAGAAATCCGGATAAGGAATTCTGTTAACCCGGGAGAAGGTGTTAGGCATTCCCGAGTTCCGTGGTTCTAGCACGGTCGCTCAACTGTTATATTCGGCTTATTTATCTGATTTTTAATACAATTATGAACCATGTGCAAATTTTATCTTTTACCGCTTTATTATTATAATTATTATTTTTTAGGAATGTGAACATCGCTTAAAACATATCTTTGGATTGTGTCACATGAAATGCACCCACAATACGAAACATATTTTATTTGATGTTTTAGGATTTAGATTTGGGTCGCATGAAATGCGCATCCGAGTTTAAGAAGGTAAAATTAATTAAATCGCGCCTAAAGAGTCTAACGCGTCATTATCTTTTGGGAAGGAAGTGAAATTCACTAAACAATCCATCCCAAATTCTAAGTAATTTTTTTTAAAAATAATTAAATAAATAAATGAGATTGGAGAATCCTATACATTTGTATTATTTACATCTATTTATTTTTAGCGAAATCCTTTAATAATATCCTTTAATGACTACCTTTTTATTATTACTAAATTTTTTATAAATATAAAATCAATATCTACATTCTTGAAAATGACATATTAAATAGAAGAGAAAAACAAATATTAGCAGAAAGTAATAAAATTATAATCATAGATACAACATGGAATTATCGAAAAGTAAAAAAATAAAAATAAAAAAAACTAATTATCCCATAGTTGGATTAAAATTCAAATTATTAGTAAGACTTAAGCTTATTGAAACTAATTATTTACAAATACTGAAAATTGAAAGAAATAAAAATAAAAACTTGAGTACTAAATCATATTTCTAAAAATTTAAACAATTTAACATTAACTAACTTTGTTTTAATTCATCATGTCCTAATACTTGTTTGCAAACTAATTCATGTTATAACTGAAATTGACTACATGATTCGGATTAACTTATCGTTGACGAAAAACCTTATGAATAAGGAACTTAGTTAATTTTTGCCAAACTGATTCAATAACGCCATTTTTACGTTATTTCTTCTATTTTTTTTATTTAAACAATTTTAATTAATAATCAGGTTTAAATATATTTCCTAATAATCTGGTAAAGACGTTATTTAATATGTCGCTATAATATGCCTAGTTATGCCGATGACAGTGATTTACGGAATAATAATACATGAATAACCTAAATACAATACAAAAAATTAAATTAAACTAAATTAAAAATTTAACACTCCATTCTTCATTTCAGCTTACAAAATGCCAAAATTACAGTTGTGTACCTGATATTGTCAATATAAGAAGAAGAAAGTCAGCAACGTAATACGTAACACAGCAACAGCAACAATAACCAGCAATAACCAGTCAACGAAAATCCCAGTGACAGCTTTGAAAAATTCAAAATAAAATCCAGGAATGCCGAAAATAACGGACAGAAACCAAGGGAAATTTTCAGATTTTTGAAAGGCTAGTTAATCTTCAACCCTTAATTTCTACACCTGTATACCAGAATATTTATCAGGTGTGTACTACTTTCTCTTCTAATTTTCAAAATTTTTTTTCTTTGTATGTTTTTCTTTTCTTGAGAGTTTCAAGTTTTTTTTTTTCGGAATAAATGTTCAGCTTTTTTTTTCAATCTCTTTTTTTTCTGTCTCTCTTTTTTTTCCCCTTGTGTTCAAGACTTCACATATATATATCCCATCCCATAAATCAATTAAAATCAATCCCTTTCTCTACCAAACCCATTATCTTCCCACTCATCCCCATTATATTAAAAAAACATATCACACCACCCCATTTCATTTTGTCCCCCATGCTTCTTTTAAAATAATGCAAGATTCCCCTTTAATTTAAATCTTGTCCCCCCTTTATATTAAATAATCATATCACAACCCACCCCATTTTATTTTGTCCCCCATGCTTCAAATAAACAATTACAAAATGTACAATTCCTAAACTACCCCTTCCGACCTTACTGAAATTACCAAACTACCCCTGAACGTATTACAAATTTACCAAACTACCCATCAGCTATAACACATCAATTAATCAAACTTAACCAAAATATAGACAATATGATCAATTTCTAACAATGTTCAAACAACAATATGAACACGGATGAACATCATAACAACAATATCACATGAACATGATTTTAACAACATTTCAACAACAAATCACATGAACACAAATTGAACAACCAAGAACAGCTAAAATTTGATTGAACAATATTTTAGCAACAAACAATCCTATTTTCGGATTCAACACCAACAATAAACAAAGTATGAAGATTTCTAAACTCAATCATATTGAACTTAAAATCAACTCTAACAACATTACAACAAACAATTCTTATATTAAACTTTAAACAAGATTATGAGAACAATTCAAGAAATAATCATAAATGGTAAACAAGAAATCAAACTATACAAAATTCGGATTCAAGATCATCCAAACAAAGTATGAACATGAATGAATCTATTTTAAGACAACAAACATGACGGATTAAACGATTAAAACAATATATTCCTTTAATACAACTAAATTCTTTAAACAAATAACAAGATCGACGAAGAAACAATTATGAACTTAAACTTGAACTTAACAATATTAACAATTTCTAACAATACATAAACACATGAAACAAATTGAAGAAATAGTTGATTAAATTTCAATTTGAATCTAACAAACATCAAACTAACAAATACTTACTTAAACAATAATACAAACATGAAATAAACATGAAAACAACTAATTAAACTTCTATTTGAAATCTGAAAATTAATTTAACGAAACATATGAACAAACTAAAATTATTTCAACTACGGACAAACAAAACAAAAATTGAATTCTTTAACGATTTTGGATCCGGAAAATATCAAACAAAAATATGGACAAAAATAAAACTAAAAAAAAACACTAACCGGATCGAAATAATGACGAACTTGAACGGAAACAAATCTGCCCGGAAACAAATATCGCATCAAAACTACCAACGCCCTAACAAATCTTGCCTTCAACGATAAACTCACCTTCCTTTGACGAACTCAAAACATCACACAACAACTTCGACGGATTAAACTTGATGGAGAAGCAACAACGTCGAGCAACAGCGAAGATGTAGTAGTCAACGCAGGCAGCAGCTGGCAGCAGTAGGCAGCAACAGCAGCGGCGGAACGGCAGCAGCAACAGCGACGGAACGACAGCACCAGCAGCGGCGGAACGGCAGCAGCAGCGGCGCAGCAACGTCATGGACATGGCAGTCAAAACTGAGGCAGCAGCAACGCAGCTGAAGCAGTGGTGAAGCAGAAGCATGTTGGGCTGGTCGGAGAAGAGAACGGAGCAGCAGCGCGAGCTGAAAAGCAACCATGGTCGTTTGGGACGATAGTGATGGCAACTATGGTTGTTTGTACGTTGGGCTTCAATGGCGGAAGGGGAAGGTCGTTGGTGGTTGAAGCTAGGGTGGTGACGACATGAGGAGGTGTTCGTGGGGATGAGGGTGAGGCAGAGGGGGAAAGGGTAGCTGCCATGGGTGCTTGCTTGAAGCTTGAGGAAGAAGAAGAAGATAGGAAGGGGGGGGGTGGCGGATTAGTTAGGAATTTTTAGGGTTTTTTCTCCTTTTTTTCTTTTGTTTTGTGTTGTTTGTAAGATAATAGGGGTGTTGGGTTATGGACTGGGTCGACCCAGTTCGAAATGGACTGGGTCGTAGGGAAGATTGGGCCATTTTTTGGGCCTATGGCTTGAAATTGAAGAAGAGGCCCAATTCCGACTTTCTTTATATTTTCGCTCTTTTTTCTTCTTTTATTTCTCTAAAACTAAATTATAAAAATACTTAAACTATTATTAAGAATTAAATTAAGTTATAAAAGCGCAAATTAACTCCCAATAACAATTAACGCACAATTAAGTATTAATTAAGCGTAAAATTGTATATTTGGACATTAAATGCTAAAAATGCAAACGATGCCTATTTTTGTAATTTTTTAATTTTTGTAAAACAAATTTAATTACTAACAACTATAGAATTAAATCCTACATGCAAAATGCGACATATTTTTGTATTTTTTATTAATTTATCAAATAAACACGCACAGACAAATACAAATAATTATTCAAAATATCACAAAATATCACAAAATTGCACACCAAAGAAAAATCATTTTATTTTTGAATTTTTTGGGAGTAATTCTCATATAGGGCAAAAATCACGTGCTTACACACCAAATAGTTTAATTGTAATGCAATCCATTCCGAAACATGTCTGAAACTCATCCGAGCCCTTGAGCCTCCATAGCAAACATCTATACAAGTCTAAAAATATCATATGAACTCACTCGCGCGATCAAAATACATAAATAACATCTATAACTATGAATCGAACACTAAAACGCATAAGTTGCAAAGTAAATTTCAAAAACTTATAGAATTTCAACTAAATGTGTGAATCCTATTAAATCAACTACAAATGTTACCAATTTTTGCTGACAAATTCTAAGTATCATAACAGACCTATTCCAAGTCCAAAATTCAAAATTCGAGCTCGATAGCTAAAAGTTAACCTAAAGTCAAATTTTTCAACTTCAAATTGCCAAATTTCAACAAAACAACATAAATCAATCTACGGACTTTCGGAATCAATTTCGGGCATACACCTAAGTCCAAAATCACAATACGAAGCTATTAAAGCCATCAAAATATTGTTTCGAGATTGTTTTCACAAAAAATAAAGTTTGGTCAATATTTCTAATTTAAACTTCTAAGTCAATAATCAAAGGTTCCAATTCAAAACGAAAGCCTCCAAAAAAAAAAAAATAACCAACCCCATAAGTCATAAAATTATACACACACGTGTGAAATATAAAAAGGAAAAACAGGGCGCAATTACACAAAATGTCCGATCGAGTCATTACAGAATCTTTACACACATAGTCAGTCCTATTCACGTGTTACTTTTCCTAGCGGGTACATATGAATTATATCCGCAGAGTATTTTTATAAGCAGTTAGGTGAAAGACTATTTAGGTTAATTCTTGAAAAAATTACGTGACACATCAAATATTTACACTGCAATTATTATTCGCAGCTATACTTTTAGCAAATTTACTATTTGTAGCTATATTTAAATTTATAGCAAATCCATGAAATAAGAAATTAATTGGTTTGAACTGAATATGAGAGCAATAAGCTCTCATAACTTAGTTGGTTAGAGAGTCTACTTAGCTAGCGAAGGTCTTGAGTTCGAATCTCAACAAGAATTATTTTATTTTTCTGTATTTTTGTATTTCGCGTAAGTTGTATTTGTTGCGCGAACAAATATAGTCGATACATGTTGTATCATTTATATATACCTTTGTATACAGTTGATACAAGTTGTATCCTTTGTATACACACTTATATTTCGCTTTGGTTACAATTGATACATATTGTATTCATTGCACGAATAAATACAATTGGCGCGAACGAATACAATTGATACATGTTGTATTCGTTGCGCGAATGAATATAGTTGACACATATTATATTTGTTATGCATTTGATACAAGTTAATAACAATTGAATAGTAGCTACAATTAATAATTAGGTAAATTGTAGTTATTAGGCTCTAAACTATAGTGGTTTATGAAAATTCCTTTTAATTCTTCCATGAAGAATAAAGGACTTGGATTTGGATCCAATCAATTTCGAGATACTGGACCCATACTTTCCATCTCCAGCCCATTCATAATAACCGTAATTGGGCCATCCAGTTAGCAGATGGCCCATGATGATGACGGCCCTAGTTACTTGTTGGGTTTTGAAGAAAAAACCCAATTCTTCACTCTTGCCTTGAAGAAAAAGAAAAGACAACTCAAAGCTTTCACTCTCCCAACTCCATTAAAGGGAGAGAAACAGAAAGGCTTCGCATTGCACAAAGTGTGTGATTCCAAACTCCAAAAAACGACATCGTTTTATAATCCCTAACATTTGACAAACAGAATGTTCAGAAACCAGTACGATACCGACGTGACGACATGGTCACCGGCGGGGAGGCTATTTCAGGTAGAGTACGCAATGGAGGCAGTGAAGCAAGGTTCAGCGGCAATAGGTTTGAGATCGAAGACGCACGTGATTCTCGCGTGCGTTAATAAGGCGAATTCTGAGTTATCCTCTCACCAGAAGAAGATCTTCAAAGTTGATGACCACATCGGAGTTGCAATCGCCGGACTTACTGCCGACGGCCGTGTACTTTCTCGTTATATGCGTAATGAGTGCATTAATTATAGTTACGCTTATGAGTCGCCGTTGCCTGTAGGCCGCCTTGTTGTTCAGCTCGCTGATAAAGCTCAGGTTCGCTCTTTCTCAAAACCCTAAGTTGTTTTGTATCTGATATCTGCTTAAATGATTGCTTTTTTGCGGTTTGTTATTTGCTGATGAGCTGAATTCGTCTGTTGCGCTGTTGAAATTGAGGGGCTAGGGTTTTAGTCATGCGCAGAATGCAAGGTTTTGGCAGCGGGTGCAAGCTATAGATATCTAAGGAAACAACTTTGGATTGGAAATTTATGATTTTTTTTGCATTTACTGTCACAAAGGAGTAGTTGGTGCAGTGGTACTCTATATCCACTGCCTTAAACTCCTGGATCCACCTCTGATTTTAGCTTGGTTCGAAGGGGGAACTAGTGTTCTGGTTTCAGAATTTCCCTTCTGGGGAAAGCAAGTTGGATTTTCCCTCAAACTCTTGTCGTGTAGTATTATTATCATTTGTTGAATTGAAGTGTTTATGTTGCTTTTGGCTAGTAGTTTCTCATTCATTACAAGTTGGATTTTTCTCAAGCTCTTGTTGTATAGTATTAGTATCATTTGTTGAATTGAAGTGTTTGTGTTCCTTTTGGCTAGTAGTTTCTCGTTCATTATCTCTAGCTGCGCCTCTCTTTTACTTACAAAGTGAGTAAATAAGCAACAGTTCTAAGAAAAAGGGTGGGAGGCGGAGGAGGAATCTGTTCAAAAATTTTCATTTCTTCCTTGCTTTCCTCCCATTGCCAGTGACATTGAGTCACAACTTCAATGCAATGAGACGTAGCTTAATTTGGTTTAGCATGAAGGTTATCGATGTCCGTGTTCCTATTTCGTATTCCCTTTGTAGACTTGTGTGCTGCTCTCTTGATATATTCAGTAATAGAGCAGTTTTCTCAACTATGCAACTATAGGAAGATTGCACCGTAAAAGATTTAGGTCCGGCTCCCTAGATTCTTAAAATGCATAAGAACTACTTATCTGATATAGTTATTGAAACGGTAGACATGAGCTTTAGCGAGTGACCATTCAACAGATTGGTAATATAGCTTGAACGCTTTTATTGCTCCATTGACTAAAGTAGGTTTGTTGTAAATACTCTTGCGTGGTCCTAGAATTAATTTATGTTTGTTTTTCACTTGTCAAATATCCATATTCAGTTCGAAACTTGGAATGGAAGAAAATTACTTGCCAATTGCTGCATATTTGAAGCTTATAGGTGCTATGCTTTTTCTTGGGCGATCTATTTGGAGCTAGTTACCATTCTATTTTACTGTTAACAACTTCCGTTAAAGCTGATGCACTTTAATTGTTTGCACATGCATTTGTCATTCCTGGAGCTGCATCATAGTCACATTATAGCCCGGCTTGTCCAAACTTTTTCCCACTTCCACTTTGCAAATGAGGTGCCATAATATGAAGTGCTACCTCTAGAGTAATTAAATGTGCCTTAAAACTGGGAATAAGATCGTTGGATTTTCCTGTCAGATATCAATATATGTTCTTGAGTAAATTAGATACTTTGCCAAATGAGGGAACATGGTAATAAATGAGTTGCTGCAATGTGTGGCCTAGTCGTAATAGCTAGTGTTGTTCAAGCTGTTATCATAAGTGATCATTCTTAATCTTCTCGTAAGGAAGTACAGTGTAATTCAGACTATTTGAATTAGGTACCTACTATATGCTGCCTATTCTGTCTTTATGGAAAAGTATTGTACATTTTAGAACTCACCCGCTAGAAACTTCTACTTTTCGTGTTTAGAAAATATGGAATGGGTTTTGCAGTCTAAAACTTCACTTTAGCCTTACGTTGTGATTTTTTGAGTTCCATGATTTTATTATTGCAGACACTCCTTGAAATTTTTCTTATTGCTAACTGTTGGTAATTCTGCAATTCAAGTAGGTCCTGAGGTTTTACTTCTAAACACTTTCACACACGTCTAAATTCTGAGGATTCTGAAATTTGCACTTAATTCCGCGAACTCTAGAAATCTCCCATAGAGGCAAAAGAAATATAGACATGCACGGGATAAAAAATGAACGAAGTAGTGTATGGCTTAATTGACCAATTTGCAATGATACCTTCTTAGACTTGTGGAATAAGTTGTGTTCCGGCAACTGTTAAAACTAGAGGGCTGCAAAGAAAATTGAGTGGCATTAATTTCTTGAGTCATTTTTACAAGCCTTGATGTGTAGACAATTGTCATATTCTTTCTGCTTTAACAATTCAGAGTAAGGTTACATCAAGTTTACCAATCTGAGTTCTTAATATAATATTTTAGTTAGTTAATAGTTACAATAGACCCTTATGGTCCGGCCCTTCCTCGGACCCCGCGCATAGCGGGAGCTTAGTGCACCGGGCTGCCCTTTTCTTTTACTAGCTCATGTCAAATAGTAATAAGAGGACTCCTCTAGCTTCCTTATTAAAAAAAAAGACTCTAGCTCTTCTCAAGAAAGCATATGGTCTTGGGAAGCTCTGAACATCTTATTTATGCACAGTTTTTCGGGTGTTACGATGATAGGTTGCAACCAACTGTGGTGCCTGATATAGGATTTCTATAATTTGTCCCGAAATGTCTTACAGAAGGAAAAAGTGGAGCTCAGCTCTTAGATGATAGCTGGTATTCTTGATGTTCGAACAGTTCTGTTCCAGTAATGAAACAGAAAAGTCAACAAGGTTCTTTAGCTCTTCACTACGGAGAATCAGTGCACCTGCAAATGGCACATGTGCAAAGCCCTAGTTCATGGAGGAGAGCTGAAGAAAAACTAAAATTCTTTTTAGTCCTTTGTCATGTCCTGGTGGATATTGAGCTATATGTTGTTGTTTCCCTCAATTTGTCAGGATGATATATTGATGGAACGGATTTTTGTTATTGGTATGCGAGGCTAACTGTCTGATTTGAAAGTTGATGCCTCTTTCTTGATCAATATCATCTTAACATTCACTTGTGTGGCAGGTCTGCACTCAACGATCTTGGAAACGGCCTTATGGTGTTGGCCTGCTTGTTGGTGGGCTGGATGAGTCTGGTGCTCACCTTTATTACAATTGCCCTAGTGGTAACTACTTCGAGTATCAAGCTTTTGCCATTGGATCTCGATCACAAGCTGCCAAAACCTACTTGGAACGTAGGTTTGAGACTTTCATGGATTCTTCACGGGAAAGCCTGCTTAAGGACGCACTCTTTGCACTGAGAGAAACTTTGCAAGGAGAAAAACTAACAAGCACCAATTGCACGGTCGCAGTGGTAGGAGTAGGAGAGGCTTTCCATATGTTGGACAAGGAAACTATACAAGCATTGATCAATGAATTTGAGATAGCTGGTGAAGAAGCTCCTGCTGCAGCCCCAGATGAAGCTGGTAGTGATGAACCGGCAGCAGCACCTGAAGAGGGTGCGCCTGCTGATCAGGGAGCTGCCCCGATGGATATTTGATGATGTTATGTCCTCCTTTAGGCCTCTCTTCTTTCATATTCAGAGATTTCTTGTTAGAATATTGAGATTTTGTGTGGCACAATGGGTAATATTTTCTGCTTGGATGTTTTATTACGCAATCTTGCTTTACTTTGGTCCAATCATGCTTCTGAAGTTGAACTATAAACAGTTATATATGACTTTGTTGGGTTAGAGCTCTCTCTCTCTCTCTCTCTCTCTCTCTCTCCGTGTTTTTCTGTGTTATGCACAATTCATTTTCTTCTGTCAGTAACTGTCGATGAAATGACAACATGACCTTCCTACTTCACTATAACTCCATAAGCAACTGACCAAATCTTTAGGTTACTCTTTCTCGTCCTTGTCTGGTCAAGAATTGGGAGGACAGTTGCTTGTAGTAATGGTTCGCCTAAACTGTAGAGATTTTGAGGTAGGGGTGGTGTATTAGTTTGTTAAGTTTGGAGATGAGGGAAACTTATGACTATGGTTGAATGAGAGCTTATCGTTATGTTTAATTCACAAGTTTGAGTAGGTTATATATGAAAGGAAAAGAATGTGTGTATTTGTTAGACGTGCATGTTACCTCCATGTGGTGTACAGAAACAAGCTGACAGACCCCTTTGTAGTTTTAAAAGCCAAGTATTTTACCTCCACTAATTGGTTTCTGATCAAATTTCAGATTAGAACTGTCGCCGGAGAACCTCATATATAATAAAACTAAACACCTTGAGGTATTACATATTCTATTCACATCCACTTGTGCAGTATAATTGCAATTTGTTGTCATGATATCCGAAGCTAATGCAATAATTACAAGTGTCTCTTCCAATAGGTAAAGTTAATGGGATATATTGTAAAATTTCCATAGTGCCTTAAAAAAATATATGTGTCGACTAGCTCTATATTTGAATTCCTTATCTTCAGTTCAGAGCTGTACAACGTATTTGGACTTTCATCGTTGTAAATCTGGGCTAGTTCTATGAATGGTTATGATTTCTCATCAACTCCAGATGCAATGCCATCAATCATCATCGTCACCTTACTTGGTGGGGTTTGTGAGCTCTTCTATAATTATTAAGCGAGTGCTTCTGCGTGGGTCTTCGATACAGACCATCTTCATTTGCTTTTTTCTATTTGTTCTTTCCATTGTTGCTTAAATGGATTTCAATTATTATTCCATATTATTTCTAGTGGTACCAACGGACGGATAAATTTCTTGTTATGCAAATCTCCATACGGGCTTTTGTTTAGAGATTTCAACTTCATCTTATATTACTATACTTGGGCGAATTTCTTGTTAAGCAAATTGCTGAATGAGCTTTAGTTTAGTGATCAAAACTTCATCTTATAGTACTTAAGTGCAGGATTCTAATCGCACCATGGGCCATTCCTCACTGCCAAAAAAGTTAAAAAAGAAAGAAAAATGCATCCGTTCGAGTCAGAGAACCACCGTTCTACTTGAATATCATTTCTAATAGCTCGTTATAAAAAGGAAGATGCATGTTCTGGTCGTGGATTGTACAAACTAGGTTCAATCAAGTTCATCGAGCTACAACTCAGAGAAGCAGGACGAAGGGATAAAAGCTTTGATTCTCTGCTCTATGGCAAGTTTCAAGGCAGTGTACATAAAACTGCATCACGATATTTGAATTAAATTGGACATCTGGATTCAATAATAGGAACCTCGTTCAACATTTCTTCTTGAAAAGTCAAATAGCAGGAGTAGGCACTTAAAAAACACAGTGCTGCTCTTTTTTCCTTTGTCCTTTTCTTTTGAGTGGGAGGGGGGAAGGGAGGAGAGGTTTCGGCTGGAGGGAGAAGAAACCTCGTGACGATAGAACAAAATCACTCTTATATATCACAAGACTCACAACAAGCATTTGCTTGGCTCTGGAATGGAGATTCCCTTTGTCTGCATTTGTTTGTACATCCATTGCCAGTTTTCAGGAGTCACCTCACCCCCAAGAGATCGAATCACAGACCCACCGCTGCAAGAACCAACCCGGCAACATTCCTCCAGTGGCAGCCCTCGTACCAATCCATACAAAAACCCACTTGCAAACAGATCTCCTGCACCTGTAGCATCTGTTACTTTTGCCTCGCCAATTGCTGGAACACGGACTAACTGAAAACCAAAATACTTCATCTTTGTTAACCAAACCAACACTAAGTTACAATGGTAAAATCAACAGCGACAAAATGCTACTAAGTTTGCTAGCAAACCTACTCTATGAATGACAAAGAATCACTAAGTTGAGGCATTTGAAAGAAGAAAAAAAGGACTTCATCTTTCGGTAATTGGATGCATATCCAGAAAAAAGGTCCTTTCCTAAAGCATTTTTTGCTGCTAGTGGGAAGGATAAGAGATACCTCTTTCCCATGTTTTGCCATGCACCCATTTTGTGCTAAGGTTACAACAGCCCACTTGCAATGTTTAGCCAGAAATTCAAGTGCTGCCTCAGGATCTGCATTGTCTTCACCTCTGCACCAAATGTTGAAAAGACATGGAGCTTCATTTGCATGAACTGCATGAACGTTATATCTCAATATAATATCTCAGTTTCAATCCAAGGACAGGTAATCACCTTAGCAGCTCAGTTGCTTCATCCTCATTTGCAAAGCAAAGGTCTATGTTCCCTGACTCCAGTAATTCAATTAGAGGTAATTTAAACTTCCTCACCATCTGCCATATATTACGAATATCAGAAAGGCACCAAAACCAAAAATGGAGAAGATCACAAATCCTTTTGCTGAGTAACAGGAAAAATCAGACACATTTCAACAGAAACGAAGAAATATGAGTTCCATTCAAACTTTGAGTTATTTTTAAGCGTCTCCAATTGTTATCTCATGAAATTTTGTTTTCTACAGACAGCTCAAATGCAGAGTACGAAATAAGATCTCCGTATCATTTGAGAAGACAGATAATCATTCCGCTTCAAAAACTCAAAGCAAATAATGAAATGCCAAGCTTCTGATAACACCATGTAGCCTATGTGAACAATTACCTCAAAGCTGGCTAGATCAAGCGATACAAAAAGGCCTTCTTCCTTTGCAATTTTGATGGCTGCCTTAATAACTTCTATATTCAGTATGGCATATCTCAGCACCAACCACTGTTACAAAACAAAGGCAAATAAGTAAGAAATACTAAATGCTACAAATTTCCCAGAGTTGTCCTCCAGCAAGTAATAACAGGAAAAGCAAGTTTGTGGTAGATACTAAAAAGATTTCATAAATGGATACAAGAACTCAAATTACTGGGTACAAATACAACATCGTAATAACTAATTTATAAGAAATGATGGAGACAAGAAGTTCAAGAAGCAAACAAGAGTTCAGCATATCAAATAAGGGAATCCTCACCTTGGAACCTTTGAAGTCCTCTCTTTTCAGTTCATCTGCCTGATAAGCAAGGAAATAATAAGATATGCTTAAGATCACTTTGCTTAATATTTTGCACGCCATTTAGAATCATTAGTCACCACTAAATTCGACGAGATAAAAGTGGCAAGCACCTGAACTTTCACAGAGCTAGAGAGACAGGGACGCATTGTACGATTGCCAATTTCATCAACCAGACAAACACACTGTACATCAGAAATACACAGTTTTGAATACCCGGGAATTATCTATATACATAATCCTAGTATCCAACAAGTGTGTTCACCTGAGCTGTAGTTCCATTCTTTAATCTCAATCTTGAGATATCCACTTTGTAAAAGCCCATGTTGCTCATGAATAATTTACCTTCTTCATCATTGCCACAAGCCCCAATGATTCCACAACTAATCCCAAAGCCAGCAGCCAACCCTCTAATTGTATTTGCAACACTGCCCCCAGCTATGGTCTTCAATGGAGATTCATCATCAGTAGAAGGAAGGATATGGGAATTAAGCTCGTTGAGTATATGCTTCAACTCATCAACTGCAACCTTCAGTTATCAAAGGAAAACAAATGAAAAAAGAAGCAAAACTCTTAGAACTAGTTAATCAGACTCCTCTTTAAAACAATTAAGGACATTCCTAGCAAACATAATATTTCATGGCCTGTAGTTTACACACATTTTTAGGTAACTATTATGCCTCACTTAGTTGTTAAGGGTAAGATAAGCCAAACAACTACGCCACAACTATCTGCTATAAGAATCTTCTGTATCCAATAAGTGTTCACAGCAGTATCCAGAGTTAACAGTATGATCTCTGAATTTGGAACTGTTTGCAAATAAGCAGAGTTAACAGTAAACTATACAACAATATAATTTTTGAACAAATGAAACCCACATGGATTAGATAAAAGGGAGAATTTTCGACAGAATGGAAAATGCATTTTTTCAACTCTCTGTCGGTCCAATCCCGAATGCCATATAACCCTGTTTTCAGTCTCAGATTGACTGTAGAAGTAAAATCCGGAAAGGTTACTTAATCAATCAACAACTTATAATGTTGAATTCTAGAATCACATATGAAAGGTATAAACTTTATGATATACGAACAACCGAGATCATCTCACTCAATACATCAAAACCTCATCGGAAAAAAGTTGACTCTTGTTTGTCTCATACCGTTTTTACCTGTCCTGTTACTCACTGATTTTATTATAGCAATACATCACTCTAAATTTGAAGAGCATCATCTGCATGCAATCCCAATTGAATTTTAAAGCACTAGATAGCTTCAATCAACAACAATCAAATCCAGCTGCCAAATTCCCTGTCCCACCCAGAGGCGGATCTAGTATTTCTAGTGAATTGGTGCACTATTAATTAAAAAAAGAAGAAAAAAATGTGTTATGTGGGAATTGATCCCTATTATTCTTAGAAAATAATTCAACTTTCAACCAACTGCACCATTCAACCTTCCTAAAACATGGGTGCCAACATTTAATAATATATCAATTTTAGAAAAAATGTACATAAAATATTTAATGTTGCAGAAAGAGCATGGATTCACGTGCCCCATAATAATCCCTATAAATCCGCCCCTAGTCCCACCGCCATCTAAAAAATGACAATCAAACACACACATACACACAGTGCTAGCTGAAAATATGCACATTTCTTAGTTAGAGAGACAGTGGAATTAAAGATCCAATTTGCAGCAATTGGCAATAAACATTTCTTATTATGAAATCATGGAATCCTCAAAACTTAGAAATCACAAGCAATTAAGAAAGATTTAGAATCAAGAGACAGGAAAAATTGAGAATAATTAAAAAAAAAACGAGAAGACAGAGAGAAAGGAGAAGTACAGGGAAGGAGCCACCACGTTCGCCGGGAATTTGGGAGAGAAGAGACCAATCAACCTTAGCTATATGGTCAACTAGCGCAAATGGTTGAAGTCCAACTACCACCGGTGCACTACCAATTGCACTGTCACTGTTGGCGGGCCGAATTTCAATTCCCATAATTCCCCTTTTCTAAATTTGAGGGAATTAAGTTTGCTTTTTCCCCAAATGGGATTTGTTCCTTCCCAACCTTCCCCTGTGTTAGCTTTTTCTCTCTGTATCCAATTTATAGCCGCTCTCTCCTTACTGCATACTGTCCGAGTACACTTTTTTTTTTTCTCAAATTATTTTCTTAAAAATAAGTTTTTATCCCAAAATTAAGCCATCAACTGTCATCTAGGTTTATTTGTAGTCAAATATCACTTTTAGCTCGCGATGAAAATTATTTATAATCAGTAACCGTAAAATTATTTATATATTTCTTATATATAACAAAAGAGAGTCTTGACGTAACTGATAAAGTTGCTGCCATGTGACCAGAATGTTACTGATTCGAGTCGTGGAAACAATATGGTGCAGAAATTGCGTACAATAGCCCATTGTGGTCTGTCCCTTCTTGATATTCCTTCTATACGGGATTCTTGTATCAATATAGTTAGGTGTGTACATGAACCGGGTTGGTTCGATTTTTATCAAAATCAAACCAAACCAACTATATTGGATTGGATTGGTTCGGTTTTATCGGTTTTTCGAGTTTTTTTTTTTATTTCAATATTAATTTGTTAAAGTTATAGATAAAATTTTAATAAACGAATATATGTTTAGTAAAATTTTTAAAAAATGACAAACATATGATCTATTAAAATATTCTTATGAGATAATTTTTTTAGCAACACGTGATAATTATTTTCTTAGTTGTTTAATAGTAATTTTTCGTTGATATACGCTAGCAAGGTAGCAAATTTAATAATTAAACATAAACATCAATATGAAATCTAAATAATGACATATTTTATTTAATTTTAAAATTATCGAAATACCATTTCAAATTCGAAAAAGATAGTAAGAATTTAACGGATCTTGATACATGATATGAACGAATAAGAGATTGACGCATTTCAATAATACTTGATAAGAAAGTGATGATACAACTCATTATTTAAAGTAAATAAAAATGGTGCACTTCATAGATATATTATATCACATTCCATGAGAGTATCCCAAATATTTCTAGATATTTTTTAAAGAAAATTCTATATAAAGTCTTAAAAGTATATATAAAAATTATATATTTATCTGTCGGTTTGGTTCGTTTTTTTATTCAATACCAAATCAAACCTACTTGGATTTTTTAATCGATTTAATTTGACTTTTCGATTTGGTACGCTTTTCCAGTTCGGTTTGAACACCCTAAGTATAGTCGATCGACTTTAGTCAATGTTTGACTAGTTAGATCTTGAAAGCTAATTAGTTAGCTAGTATGATTTAGATTACAAACATGACTCCCATTTGAGAATTAAGATTTAAGACCAATAGTTTCCCACGTCAAGAAACTCATGAAGTACTTTTAAAAAAGTAAAAACTTACTTAATTTGTGAAACATGGATAAAATTGTGAGACTCAAAAAGAAAAATAAAGAAAAAAGTAAAATCCAATAAGTGATATCAAAATTATACTGCAAACATGAATTCTAGTTGCATAAGGAGATGGAGATAATGATTCTCATAATGAATAATTAGGAGTTAACATCTTTCTAAATTTCATTACAAAATTAATTAGTATTGTCGTGATATTTTGGCCAGCAATCATGCCAAAAACTACTAAGTAGTATTAATTTAGCAGCAAAACCATTCATACATTGATCATTATGAATTTAAAAGATTACACAACTCATTGATTAGAAACAAAATATTATCAGTCCTCAATAACAGACTATAATTTCTAAAAAGTTAACATTTGTTATCTTTTTTGTGAATATTGTTTTTGGATTGCCCCCCCCCCCCCCCTTTTGCGAAATATCAGAATTTGGAAATCATGTTTAAGCTGTCAGCACTAATATAGCCTATCTTTTATAATTAACTGGATTAGAATATAACATATTAAAAAATTAAATCCACATATGAATTTAATAAAGTGGGTGTGGAGAGTGAATCAGAAAGACACTAGAGAGTTTTTTTTCTAAGTGAAGTAATGATGATTTACTTGTAGTTATTTGCTTGGTAAGAATTACAAGAATTTTAGAATTATAGTAAAAATGATATATTTACTCATTCCCATGTAGTTTTGAACAGGTTAAAAAATGTATGTGAAGATGTACATAATTCAACTTTTATTTAATCCACTCTTAATTGCTTACTTAAGTACTAAACAAGGAGAAACGGAAACTTTTTATCTTTCCAGTATTTTTTTTCTTTTCAAATGACAATAATAACAGACAAATCACAAATTTTGTACCTCCTAAATTGTTAGCCACATAATTCAAAATTGTCTGGACGAGAAAAACAATGTTTGTTCATGAAATATGATTAGCTTTTGAAAATTACAAAAAAGATTTCAAATTCCGGAAAGTTTAGAGCAATTTTTGAGTGAAATTTTTTCTTCCACCGACAAAACTTTACTTTTTTTTAAATACAATTTCAAAAATATTTTTTTAAGTTTCAACCAAATTTAGGGTCGGTGTTAACTTTTTCTTTGTTGAAAAAGAGCAGAACTGAAGTTTGAAGATACTTTGCTGTAGCTGGTTTGTCTCTTTCCTTTAATTTCACATACTAGCTCTTGCCTTTCAACTGAAACGTATCTAAACTCGTGCACTTCCATCACATTTTGTCTGCCTTTCAATAATGCCTCTATATTTGTACAATCTTTCTTTTCTATCAATTTAAAAAATCCCATTTGATTGATATTTTTGTCCAAATGGATAAATCTGATTTTACACTCACTTTTCATACTGAGGAACGTTGCGGTCTCTCCCTCTGCCTTTTTCCTGTCTGATAATGAATTGATTGAATCTATCTGAACGACAATAATAATAACAAACTCAATGTAATTTTACAAGTGAAATTCAGGAAGGATAGTAAGTACGACAACTTTATATCTACTTTATAGAAAAAGGTAAACTTTAGAGTGAATACATGGGAGAATGGTAGAAAAAAAAAGTATAAAAAAGTTCATCTCACACGTGATGCAATGCAAAGTTCACCATATGAATAACTTATTTGGCCAAGTCGGAGAAATCAGCTTATTTTGAGAAGCACTTTTTCCAAAAGTGCTTTTGAAAAAAGTACTTTTGGAGAGAAGTAGTTTGTGTTTGGCTAATCAGTCTGAAAAGCACTTTTGAGAAATAATTTGTGTTTGGCCAAGCTTTTTAGAAAGTGCTTTTAAGTGTCAAATTACGAATAAGAACATGAATAGATTTACTTAATAATTAATATTATAAGTAAATAAATAATATCAAAATTTTGTTATTACATGCAATAATTAAAAAAATCATTTTATTTAAGTAAAATATGAAAATAAAATTAAAAAGTACTTAATTCTTTTAATATAAGTTAAATATATTAAAATTCCTTCAACAAATATAAAAGCATTCACCCCTAAAGTCACTATATATTAGAAAGTTTTCCTAAAAATAAGAAGAAATATTTATAAATTAATATCCTAAGTATTAGGTTTAAGGGTTATTTTGGTATATACTATATTTTGTTAAGGGTATTTTAGGTAAGAAGAAAAGCCAAAACTGCTTCTGCTTCTGCTCTTGAAAAGAAACTACTTTTTTCTGCTTCTCTAAAACTGCTTCTGCTTCTTCCCAAAAGCACTTTTTTCCCCAAATAAACTTGGCCAAACTCCTCAAATTAGGAGAAAAAAGTGCTTTTGAAAAAAAAAAAGCTTTTTCTCTCTCTTGAGAAGCTTAGCCAAACAGGCTAGAAGACTATAGCTAACTTCCACGATCCACGTAAATCCAACGTCAATGTGAGTGAAGATAATGAGAAAAAGTTTGGAAGATTATAGATGGCCTAGGTAGGTAAATAAAAGAGAAAATTATATTGTATAGTCCCTTCAAAAATAATAGTAGCAATATATATATATATATATAATTTATATATTAATGTATAATATTATACATAATCAATATATTTTTTTTTGTATATTTAACTAGCAGAAATAATTATTTTTGGCTGAACGATCAAATATATAACTTGCCTCATATTAATTGAAGCACTTAAGCATTTTTAATTTTAATGTTTTTAAAACTCTAGGCATTCGCACTATCAATGGTTTAGACTAGGGGTGTTCATAAAAATTTGAAAAATCGAACCAAATCGATCAAAAAAACTGATACTTTTTAGGTTTGGTTTTGTTTTGGTTTTGAATTTTAAAAATCGATCAAATTTGATTTGGTTTTGGCTTTAATGAAAAAATAACCGAAAAACCGAACCAAATCAACTATAAAAGTAGCTATTTAAATTTATTATTACACATATATATATATGTATATTTTTATATAAAGTTTCTAAAATTTTGTAGTACATATTAGTCATTTGTATTTTAAGTCTAGTTCTTTGCTATTATAATAATCTAATTCTTTGCCTTTACATTCTAGTTTGATAGGTAGTTTTTTTTTTTTGCTAAATACAAGAATTTTATTTCATGTTAAAAATAATCGATTTTTAATTGAGTACTTAAAAAATTCATCACTATTTGATTCAATTATCATCAATATATTTTGGTAAATGATAGATTTCTCAAACAACAATTGATTTGATAGAGTTACGTTGAAAATGTAGCGGTCGGAATGTGTTTGGTAGTATATGTTTCATATTTAAGAAAAAACCGATAAATAACCGAATTAACCGAAAAACCGAATCGACAAAAAACTGACTTAATTGGTTTGGCTTGGTTCCAATATTTGAAAAATCGACTTACTTAGCTTGATTTCTTTTTAGGAAAAAACCGACCCAAACCGAACCATGAACCCCATAATTTAGACAATTAATTAATTTTGCAATAGCTATAGAAGCCTAGGTTTTCACAATTAATTAGTTTTCCCACTAGTCTAGGGTTTTGGCTAGAGAAAACATTTCTCGATTCAGTGGACCACCTCTCTAAAAGAACCAAAAGTAATCAAAAAGGAATCTTCTATGGGCCCCTTAAATCTCTGATACTGAAAAATCTGAATTTGATCCTTGTGATATCTAATTAACATCGAAGTATTAGTCTTTAAATAATTAATTAAAATGTACACTTTAATCCTTCTACTTGTGAATCTTCACAAATTTAATGAATTTGAGCTATTTTTCCATATTCTAGAGTAGCATACTTCTAAAAATGATCAAAATATAATATACGGAAAATGGCCAAACCTACCTTTGAAGTATCGAAATTGGTACAAAAATGCCCTCTGTTCACATATTTGAATAAAAATACTCTTAGCGTTATTTTTTTTACTCAATATTACTCTTATTACTAACAAAAAATTCTGAAAAAAAATTAATTAGTATTCACGTGTCACCGTTCCATTGGCCTAATTTAAACTTCAACAAAAATATAATTAAACTCATCCGTAATCCATCCGAATATTGACCCGCTCCGATTTAAAATTACAATTCTTTCTCTCTCTCTCTCTCTATATATATAATATGTATGCCTTCATCTCCTCGTTGCTACTTGGGCGGAGTCCACCGGAAATTGCAACAAACACAACAACCCATCATACTAGCAAGTTATAAATAGAATTTTTTTACTAGACTTAGCACAATAATCTAATCGAGAAATTGAATCCATGATAACAAGAATGAATTTAAAAGAGGAAAATAAATACTAGTGAATTATCTAAAAAATTTCCAACTATTCCAAGGGGGTATGACATGTGACAATAGCGCAATATCCGTTACACAGAGCAGAAAACCTTATATATTAATAGAACAAATAGTGAAATAAATTAAAATTTGTAATACACATTACATAGACACTAGAAACAATTGAAAAAACCCTAGAGGTTTTCACATGGGAATAACAAAAAATAGTGAAGAAAACCCCCAAAAATTTCAAATAAAGAAATTATATATTAAAAAATACTCATTACATAAACAAAAAGAATCTAAACCTTTTGCATTAAGAAGGATATGACAATTCCTTCCATAAAAAAATATTCTAATAGAGAACTCAATTTTGCATTTGCCTCATGATAATCGTAGACATAAACTCATAAAAAAATGCTCACTAAAACGAAATGGCGAAAGAGGCAGAGGGATGTGTGTGTGTTGTGGGGGGGAGGGGGGAGTTATGTTAAAATTGGGGCGAGTCAATATCCGAGCATGTTATAGGTGGGTCTAATTATAATTTGCCTTAGGTTTTATGTTAGGCCAATGGGACAATGACACGTGGATATTATTTATTTATTTATTATTTTTTTTGTCAGTAATAAAGGTAATATTGAGCCAAAAAGATAACGGTTGGGACATTTTTATTCAAAATAGGTTTGGGGGGGGGGGTGCATTTTTGTATCAATTTCATACTTTTGTTTATTTCAGAGTCGCCACTTGGGAATTTTAAGGCGTCCCAAGTCACCGGTTTTAATCCCTGAACATCTCGAAGGTATGAGCAGCCTCCTAAAGTTATCTATGAATCCCCTAAGCAATATTATCCCCCTACCCACAACACTCTATTGTTCCACCTCAGTATGTTGCCCGGCCACTAAGGACAGTTCTAGCCCTTTTCTGTATAATATATTTCCTATGTAAAAAAGACAAAATTGTACAATTTGATTAAGTAAAGGTTAATATATATGTTTAGTAAAATATTACCAGAACCAAAATAAAAAGTTGCCACTAGTTGAGGGACCAAAAGTGTAAATATCCCCATATTTTCTAAATGCCCCACTCCCAATAGATAATGAAAATCAAGTATCCGCCGAAGGGTAAAGAGAGATTCACGAACGAGATGACTCCATTTAAAACCAAACAATTCAACAGATTCCTTTCACTCAAATAGAAATGAAATGATTGAAGAACAGAGTCCCTTCTGTCATTTTAAAACACAAAAAGACAAGCTGAATTTACGGGGATTGGCTCATCTTTTGGCTCTTCAGATCCCAATCAGCCAATCATCTTTAGCTTTCTAATATTCTACTACGCATTATTGTACAAAAAGAAACAGCATGCTTCATTCATCTTGGGATTTCTACAGCTAATAACATGCCTAAGGATTAGGTCAAGGATTTTCCCTTCCGACATGGACTGTGCTACTTAGCCGTAGACCTCTATAGTATATTAGCATAGCCATTAGGTGGAATCTCAACCAGTAGAAGAGTTTACTGGATTTAGGAAGTGTACAACGACAATAACGACGTACCCAGTACAAGCAAAGAAGTAGAGAGACTGTTTCCGATAGACCCTTGGCTCAGGTAAGCATAAGCACAATAGTTGAGAATGAGAAATTTGACATTGCAGGTGATAATTTCATTCCCCATTGAAAACAGGGAAAACATTTTCTGGATGAAGAAAATTTGGTGAATAAAAACTTTGGCATCCCAAATTGATATTATTCACCATAAGTCAATGATCAAGCACGACTAAAGTGGTTTGAATTTTAAGACCATTAAGCTGAATTTAGGAGAACTCCACAACAAGGGCATTGCCAACACAAATGCTTCATCTGAGACAGAACTACTTTTGGAACGCGCTATCAATGTTTCATGTTATTCCAAGTACAATTTAGCATCTATGAAAACAATTTCCAAGTTACAAGCACCAAATGCATATGGCTTTTGGGTGTAAGTCCTCTCCCAAGATGAACAAGTGCCTGGGAACCTAGGGGCAAAAGTCTTAACTACAAGCACTGACATATCGATGCTATCCAATAAGTTTGGTATTATTTGGAGGCGCAACAACCAATATCCATGACTATCCCATACAATGCTCACAGGGTAAAATCAATCTCAGAAAAGCAAAAAAGAGAGTTGCTTGGGCAGGGATCTCATTGGATGATACTCTTTGCAGCTTTTTCAGGGAGAATATTATCAGGAAGTACAAGCTCGGGAGGTGTTTCGCGGACAACACCAATCATAGAATCATATTCCTCATCGCGTTTGGCATACTTCTTACGAAGCATCTTTTCAAATTCAATTTCGTCAAAGGACTTGGAATTCTCAGCTGCATGAACACGAGCGAGGTTACAGTAATTGGTTGCCGACTGGGCAATGAAGGCTATCTCTTCATCAGTTAGCTTCCTCAGAAACTTAGCTGGATTGCCTGCCCATACCTGTGTCATATAGAAATTCACAATTAGATGGTGAGAGCAGATTTAAGTCTCCTGAATCATCACTATTTGCAGAAGAAGCCAATCATAATGTGGCTTTACGCTGAATCCAACTCATCACCATAACTATTCAGTATGGAATAAGGAAAACAAATGGTAGACTTTTGAAACATAGGACAGTCCTAAACCTCCCTTGCCACCAATCATAGTACAAAGTTAAGACAGTCAGATAAGTCAAATTTATAGGAAAATGTGGACCAGAAAAGTAAGCCAAATAAGTTGAGCAATTGGCATACTATCAAAGTTTCCAACTCATATTCAAATTACTTATGACTTTGCAATATATAAGCAACAATGTTGTATATGACCTATTCAGAATAGCATTGCAAGCAAAATGTCAGAATTCATAGCAAGCAGATTGTGCAGAAATCCAGGCAATCAAACAATTCTCAAGTGCAATACACAAGAAGCCGCTTTCCTCAAGGACCAAATAGGAAGAAAAGCAAATAATTCAAGCCACTGATTTTTGCTGTGCAGCAGTAATGAACTAGGAAATTTGAAGTCCAAATTGCAATCAAGATCAGATAGATAAGGGCAAGTTCCTATATAAGAATAACGTATTGCCAATTGCAGTATCTAATTAAAGTCATGATCCAATCTTGTCTTTCAGAATCTTTGTTTCCTTCATGTATCCAACATAGGTGGACAGAGTTTGAATCCCACAAAAGAAAGAAAAACTCCATAGTCCATACAAATTTAAAAGGTGAGGTATTATTGCTCGCAAGTAGCAGCAAATGTAGGTGTATGCCTCACGGAGTGGGTATAACACCTCAGTGGAATTAAACCAACCCAAGTCATTTTAGCAATGCCTCCATCATCTCTATTAAACAGTGAAGTTACTGTAAGGTGACCATTGGTGATGAGGGGACCAGCAGATACCATACCTCTCCAGAGGGGATCCTTGTGTTCTGTCTCACAAGGGCTCCTGCAGCAACCATGGCATGTTTCTCTACATGGACACCATCAAGCAGCGTGGCTCCCATACCAATGAAGGCCTCATCCTCAATGGTGCAGCCATGTACAACAGCACTATGACCTACAGATAGTTTAAGTCACTATCCATAAAACCAAGACAAGTGATGCTAAGGTTGACTTGAATGCTTACCAACAGTGACATTGTTCCCTATAATGGTGGGTAGCACCTTTTGACTTATATTTGATTTGGCCACATGAACAAGGGAGTTATCCTGTATATTGGAACCAGATCCAACACTGATGCTGTTAACATCACCTGTCAAATATAAGGTACATAAAAATTGAAAATACTGACAATATAGCATGGAAAGGAATATTTCTTGCCGACTTATAATCACTGTACACAAAATGATGCTGAAGTGCTTGTGGTTATCATCAAGTCTTGGGAATGATTAAGAAAACACACCTCCAATCCCACCCACAGACAATCATACTCATGATACTTGAAAAGACAAAAGGCCGGAGAAGGGGAGGGGAGGCCCATATGATAAAAATGGGTCATCTATGAGAATTTAAATTTTCCTCAAAAGGTTGGGTTGGGACGTGAACACCCCTTCCACACCTCACATTTTTCACTGATTGCTTAGGTGATCGGAGAAATGAGATATGTACTAACACACTGTACATATACATGTAAGTCAGGTTTTGAGGTCCTTATGTGCAATTTGAAATGATAATATATAAATGCTACTTCATCATTATTCATGGTTCCTTTTACTGTCTGAATTGACTTGTAGGGAGTAAAAAGAGCAATATATCAAGGAGAAGGGGAAGTAGGAGAAGAGATGTGCTCCAAATAAATAATTCAAGATTCCAGCAAAGGGCTCTTCGCCAAATTCTAGCATGCAGGTTTAGAATTGTCAGGACCATCTCAGTGTGCATCTTGGACCTGAGACAAACCAAAAGAAATACCAGCAGGATATGCTCTTTTTTTTTTTTTTTTGATAAGGAATACCAACAGGATATGCTCCTTTTTTTTTTGATAAGGAATACCAACAGGATATGCTCCTTTTTTTTTTGATAAGGAATACCAACAGGATATGCCCATCCGCAGAAAATACTAGGTTCCACTAGTGACTCAGGAGTGAAATTGTTCAACTTCCAACAAGCCCCCAAAATAGTCATGAGCATTGATTTATTGATCAATTTTCAAAAGTTTGCCTTAAATTAAGAGCTACACAATTCATAGAGTAAAGCACAAAAGATGATATCTTAATTTTTAAAATATAACAGGCATAACCAACTTCAAGATTTTTACGAATATAACAAACGGGAGTCATGGAAAAATGACAAAAATCAAGAGGATGCTACTATATCCCCCCCCCCCCCCAAAACCAAAAAATGAACAGAAAGAATCAACAGTCAAGTGCACCATCCAACAACAATGTTGGGATAACCTACCTCTTAACACACATCCATACCAAATAGATGAATTCCGTCCCACGTGTACGTCTCCGATGACCGAGGCACCTGGAGCCACAAACACATCCTTATCCACCACCGGAGCTTTATCGAGTATGTTCATAAGAGTTCGATGCCTAGACACTGAAACATAGAAGGTGTAAATAACCGAGCATAAGACCAAAATTTAACCACGAAACAACAACAACTTAGTAAAATCCCACAAGTGGGGTCTGGGGAGGGTAGAGTGTGCGCAGACCTTACCCCTACCCCAAGGGGGTAGAGAGGCTGTTTTCGGAAGACCCTCGGCTCAAGAAGGCAAAAAGAGCGATAATATATCAGTACCATCGACATAAAACAATAGAAGTAATGACAACAACATAAGACCATAACCACGCAAAAGGAGTTTAAATACTAGAAGGCCAAATCATGGATCCTCTTTTTTCTTCTTCAATTAGGAGGAGGGGAGGGGGTTTGGAAAGGTAAAGGAAAATTGTTTCATGGAGGACGAGTGAGGCGTAACTGGAGCACTTCAGACGTAAAATAAATAATTTGACAATAATGCATCGGTTATACTCAACTATGACCTAGGAGTTCATACACACTAGCATCTGATACTGAATAGACACACATACTGCCTGTCATCAGTACTCAACAAAATTCAGCAGTCTATAGGTTGATCTGTTTAGCAAAAAGTGCCAAGTAACTTCTCTGGTAGGCATATGGTTGGTGAGAGGTTAGCCAACATGACGTGACTATCAGTTAGTCTATGTTCAACATGCATTTGTCAATATAATGCAATCTGTTTAAAGTTACCTGGTTTGCACAAAATCCAAATCCAGTTTCCTGCTTCATTAGCTAAATTGATTTCTACGCACTCATTTATAATTCCTTTTGGGGGGTGGGGTGAGAGGGGCCAGCTTGGGAGATATAGAAGATGAAAAGATATGTCTTTTTTGGCCCCTTCAAATATAACTAGGTTAAAAGAATATAGGACTCTAAACTACTGGAAGACTATAAGATAAAGGAGAGAGAGGTAGGAGTTGCCGTAGACTAATAGTTAGTTACAATGAATGGATATTTTTTCATGTTGCATAGCACATCCTGCTCCTAAGTAGGCACATTATGTATACTAGAAGGTGGAATGCAGCAACTAGGATAGCAATCAAGTTCTCAAGTCAGAATGGAGGCTAGCAAGAATGGGCACCGAAATCTCAACTTCAAGTCCTTCTGAAACCAACTTCGTGATCCTTGCTCCATTTCTAGGCAGAAATATATGACTCTGATAAATTATTGGCGGGATATAAACTGCCTAAAGTCTATTTCTTGTAAGCACCAGTTGTCCTTGAAAATCTGCTTTAATATGCAGCTAGAATAGGGTGAACTAATGTCTATGAACAAACTGGTTCTAAGAAAGTAGCTAATTCTACCAGCAAAACAGGTTTGCATTGACAATAGATAACACCACTTACGCTTCAAATATCGTGCAAGTACTTTTGCTATCATATAGTCTGAAACATCTCAAACATTTACAGCTCATTACACCTGCATTCTTACATATTACATCTTTCATCCACTTGTTCTTTCTCTGCGCATATCATCCGTTAACTAAAACTACTGAATATAACATTCAAATACACATTAGAACTTCCATTATAAAACCCATTCCAAAAGGCTTTTCCGCCCTATTCTAATTCTTTTTTGGTAGGAACTCCGATGAGGATTCAAACTGTCTCAAGAAGAAGAGTACTTGCACTATATGAGGAGTCAAACAATATTCGTTTGACTAGATTTTATCTTCATCTAAAAGGCTGAGATTTATAGTCCTTTTTTTTCCTGTTTGATTGTTCGTATAACCTCTGAATATGCAAATTTTATTAAAATTATAAACAACTTACTAAATGTCCTCACTCCGAAAGCCAGATGTGTTAACCATATTTTTAGATTGAGGAATACTAATTAAGCGCAACTGGATGAAATGCAATTAACATAAACAAACATAGATGATGTAGTGACACGATATGAAAGTAAAAACAACGGTAAAGAAGAAATGAGATCTAGGGTTAAGAAGAAGGGATAATTACGGTGTTCCTCTAAGTAGGAGCTGCCTTGAAGTCGATTGCCGACGCGATCAAGGGCTTGGCCGGTCGCTCGAACGATGGATCCTAGGGAGTAAATTGCTTTCCCAAGGGTTCCCATTTTTCAACTTCGACTCTCCTTCGTCTTCGTTTTGCCCTCTATTTGATCAGTGGGTTATGCAGTCAAGCTGTTTGTGTTGTGGCTTAGCTACAGCCTACACAAGAGAGAGTGAGAAATGACGGATTCAGGAAGTATTGGTAGGGCAGAATGAAGGGTACCAATTTGCCTTGGGCCTCCAAAGGGCAAATTTGGCAATTTGGCTTTTCCTTTTTTTCCTTTCCGTTAAGAGATTGATTGACTTTTTTTTTTTTTTTTTTTCTATAAGGGGGCATGTTTAGCAATTTTAAAGATTTTTCTTACTTTTAGGAATATAATAATTTCGTATGCTGACTAAATTATCCAATTATAATCCTGGGATTATAATCCCTAGATTAACTTATCCCACTTGGGAGGGGATAAAATAATACCAAGTTTGATGGGATAAAATGGAATAAGATGAAATATTCAGGATTAAATGAGAGACTAAGTTTATACCATGTTTGGATGACGGTATAATTTTATTTCGGGATAAATAACCAAATATAATACAAAATTTAGTACCACACTTTATCTCATCTTATCCCGTATACCAAACGACCACTTAGAATAACTTGTTGGATTTATTTCTTAGTTGAATTATCCTCCCAAATCCAAAAGGAGTATTTGATTATTGAAAATAATTGTACTTGGTATCTCCCCACCGAGGGCTTTATTTTGGAACTAAAAGTAAAGTTATTACTAATAGGCTTTTTATTAAGGATATTTATCATTACTTTTTTAGCAAACATAATTTTCAGCATTTATGTTCAAATACGTAATTGCTTATTTGTTAAATTAATTTTAGTACTTAAACATGATGCATATCATTTACTTTTAATCAGCTAAGCCAAACAGGCTCTATATGTCAAGTTTATGATTACTCTCTCTTTTCATTCTAAACCATCCAAAGATTAGAGAGTGTAATACTATCTCAATAACCCTTGTTATACTAATTTGTTATTTACTCTAGCGCCATGTTTTAATAGAAAATGTATGGTTTTCTGCATCTTGTAATTGCCATGACAAACTATGCAGAGTTTTCTTGTTTCCAGATTATCCTCCACTACTCACTACTCAGGAGATAAGAGCATAGAAAATTAGCATCTTCCTCAATTATGAATTTGCGAAATGTCATTGATTTGATATAATTGGACGACTCTGTTTCTTTTGTCCCTTGTATGCATTATGCAGTGGGTGATCTTATATATACACTGTAATTTTCGGGGAAGGTGTCCCTCGTAGGATTCTCTTGTCAATTATTTTTAGCAGTAGATTGCTGCGTTTTAACTAGCAAAACTGTTTTCTTTCTCCTTCAATATTTTGTTTCAAGGTCAGCAGTAGGGGTAAGGTCTGCGTACACACCACCCTCCTCAGATCCCACTAGTAGAATTTCACTGGACCGTTGTTGTTATTGTTATCGGCAGTTTGGAAACATTCAGAACCCAAACTAGGAAGAGAACTCAGTCAATTAAATTTCACCCATGTATTTGTTCTTGCAAAAGGAGATAGGCGCAAGGATAAAAGTTGTCACTTTGTGACCAGGAAATTGGGTTTAAACCCTAAAATTAGCCTATTGCAAAAATATTAGGCATGAGTTGGGACTACATACAACCGACTCTATGTGGTCCGGCCATCCTCGGGATTGCTCACAGTGGGAGTTTGTGCACCGAGTTGTCTTTTCAATTTGCTTTTGAAAAGAAGTTGCTTCTTGGAAGAGTCCGGAACCTAAATGTGGTTCTTTTTGACTCAAAATACATTTTTAAATATTAAAAAAATACGTTTTTGACCTAAAACGTTGTTTTCATTTTGTTTATTGCTTTAGAAATGCAACCTTTTTTTAACACTTAAAAACGTATTTTGAGTCAAAAAGAACCACCTTTGAGTTTCGGACTCCTTCTTGGAAGTGCATATAGAAGTCCACTACACCCTGTGCTTAGTGTCAAAGGTGTCTGTTCAATTCTCATTAACTCTTTAACTAACATAACAGTATGTGCCTAATTTGAAGAGGAAATTTCGAAGATAAGATGATTTTGGGCTAAATGAGTTGATAAACTGGGCTGTATGAGTAAGGATATGATATGCCATGTGAATACTTAATTATAAACACACAAGTGGTACGGTGTAACAACTTCCTAACAACCGAAACAGAGAAATTAACAAGATTATCATCATAGTGTGTGACTTTTATTACAAAATGGGGTTTTATTTATACAAATCATAGACGTCCAATTGGGCATTATTCGTAGTAGTTTGGAATACTCATCAATGCAGTTGTTCCTAAAACATGGCCAGCTAAGTAATTAAAAGTCTTCTTGTAGTACCTAAGCCTAACTACATACAGTTTTGCTTACTACATAAAATCCTTCATTTTAATGTCTTTCTGAAAATTCTCTATCAAATGAGTGGGAGAACTTTTATTTTGATTTTATTCTTTTGGGCTGTTCTCACCATTGTTACACCTGTTCTTGTCCGTTTGTCAGCTTCTGCTAAAGCCAATGGGGAGTTTTTTGTTATCAAACACACAAGTAAGGATATTATTAAAATGTTTCATCACTTTC
This sequence comes from Nicotiana sylvestris, assembly GCF_000393655.2. Lineage (NCBI taxonomy): Eukaryota > Viridiplantae > Streptophyta > Magnoliopsida > Solanales > Solanaceae > Nicotiana > Nicotiana sylvestris. The sequence continues at coordinate 169,491,780 of NC_091060.1, read as the reverse complement.
GGTCATATAAAGTTTGGAGTTATTAATCTCTCTTTTGCAGGTGACTTAAAGGAGAGAATAAAGGATGGCAAAGTGATGGAGTTGTTGCAAAGGAGGGCGCTAGTTGCGGCGGCACCGCCACGGGAAGAGTCGATGCCACTATTAGCACCAGTGTTGGGGCCATTTCCGGCCCCGACACGTGGATGAGGGAGGTTATGGGAGAGCTACTATTTATAAGTTATGTTGTTCAGGCCCTCAAAAATGTCTTTCATACCTGTGTCTGAAGTAGTGCATGTTCGGATCCGAGCACTGACACCGATGTGGCGATATTTTTGGCGGATCCGAGCATGTAGTCATTGATGAGTGAGGACTCCTTTTCGGGTTGCAGAAATTTAGTGCCATTTTCCAAATTGTTAAGGCAGCTTCACTTTGATATTGAGATAGGGTCGTGTTTGCATTATTGGAGGGGTTAGAGTGGACGCTATGATTCGTAAATATATCTAAAGAAGGTACAGCAACAATTTCATTAATTAAAGTACATAATTTGTTATTTCTCCCTCCTTTTCCATTTAATTTTTCTCTACCACATAACAATAATGGCAATATATGGGGACTGATGAACTTTGAGTAAAAAGAAATTAAAGGTTTTAGCCTTTGAGGCAGCAGAATAATTAACAAAAGCAACGCCAAAGAAGTTTGTCTAAAGGGACTCTATGCCTCAAAGAAATTTTGGCTGGTTTTAATTTTTAGCTAAATATTCTGAATCCTATTTTCCTTTATTTGTGCCTTCTTTATTAATCTTCAAGTTTACTTCATGTCTAATCATCCTAACACTGTTGCTCCTGAAAAGTCTTGTCACCCTCAGACAAAAAATTACTCTAATTATGAAAGGATCATGATCCAGTCTAGAATGAAGCATACACTGTTGCACCTAAAGTTGGAGGGTTTACCTAATAACTAGTTGGCAAAAGCAGAGAAGAACTTCCTGGAGTATTACTAAAGCATGATAATGGTAGGGTAAGACCTCATTATTTCATCATACCAAATTGACAACATTTTCCAATCCTATGTATTCGCTCATTCCCTTAGTAGCTCTTTGATCGCGATACTATTGCATAGGTTCTTAATTGAATTAATGACGGAGATAGGTGGCACGCATCACTCTGAATGAAGAGTCGGTACAAGAAGGTAGACAATAATGCAAAAGCAAAAATACACCAATGTTTTCCATTTTCTGTAGTTTCATAATATACTTAGATGATATTGAAAACAGATATAAGCTTAAAACAGACCATTCACCAAGTCTCCGGTCACGCAGGTTACATACACTCACAAATCAAGACAAAATGTTTTGACAACACCCATCGTATAACAATTTATTCGAGTGATCGGAGACATTAAACGTGTAAACTTTAGACAAAGTGACCAAGGTAATCCTCCACAGTGGTGTACTTGACATCTGGATAAAGTTCCGAGGCCTCAACCCCAAATGATGGCTCGATCTTAAAATTGGTTTGATCACCCTTCACGAATGTTGCGTGGTTGATTGCTAGTATAACAGGCAATGGCATTGGAGATGCTGCAACAGTATACAATATACACAACATCAGGATCACCAATGCTAAATTGAATGAACAATCTTAAATTAAAGAGAGATGATAAGATAACTAACTTTCGATGTCTTTGAGAATTTGCTCCTCTGGAATGTAGATTTTCTCCAGAGTTTTTCCAATCATTTTCTCCCACATAGCCACTAGCTCATTGAACGATAACGTGTTTTTGGGAGGCTTAATGTAGAGGGTCTTGTTTAACGTTCTCGGATCATCAACAGCTTTAATAGTATAAGTGCCAATATCATGTTCTTCATTGAATACAGCTGCAAACAAACAAACAGACAGTATACAAAAATGAGACATACAAATCAATGGAGTCGCCAGTGTCGCGGGGATAAGAACTTTTTTGCGCGTACCCTTAACATTTCCATCCCCAGGAATGATGACTTTGTCTCTAGGGGGGACAGTGGCACCAGGCTGGACCATAGTTGGTAAGAAATAACCAGCAAAACAGTTGCATGAGACATAAGTATAAGGAATTCCTTCAGCTTCAATAGCTCTGCGGATTTGAACTTTCACAGCAAATGCAGACTTTGCTGGTTCCACAGCATTGGTCTTATCAACATCCATACCAAACTCCGAAGGGAAGAATCTCTGAAAAATTTAAGTATGAGATAATTTATTTCCATAAACATTATGTAAAACTGGTGTTGCCTGAAAAATCAGACTGAAAATTCGGACCATTTTAGGAAATTAACTCATTTGATGTGTTAATTCAAGGAGGCTAACACCCTTAATTTGAGGTATCATGTGATGGGGCATATCGATCAAGTTTAGATTCTCTAATTCAAATGCAATCTATAAATTTAAGAATTTTTATCAACTTAGTTATCAAGATTCCCTTATTATCCTTTGACCTACATTACTTCTTGTGTTATATTTGTTCAAATGTTATACAGGCTAATTGTATCAAAGTAGTGGTAAAGTTGCTGCCATTAGACCAAAAGGTCACCAGTTCGTAAAAACAACCTCTTGCAGAAATCTTGCAGAAATATAGAGTAAGGTTGCGTACAATGTCGGACCCTTTTCCGCACCCCACGCATAGCGGCTGCCCTTTTTTTTTGGTATCAAAGTACTATGAATGAGCATTAACAGATAGAAATGACGGAGTACTTATGCTAAATGTATCCTAAAATATTTAAAAATAAGAACCATTTAGTACCTTAATATTTCCAGCTTCTTTGATAGCAGCAATGAGCTTAACTTGATCACCCAATTGCATCATCCCCATTGTTGATATTACCACGTCCACCTGCTTTATAGCCTTCACCAAACTCTCATGATCATATAAATCACCCTGTTCAAAACAAGAAATTTACAATTACTTGCATGTAAAATTTTATTTCAATTATTTTTCCTCATTTTACAACAAACAACAACAAGTCCAGTGTGATCCCATGTGTGGAGTTTGGGGAGGATGGAATATACGCAAATCTTACCCCTACCTTGTATTAGAAATATTCGTTTTCCACATTTTGTTTTGCATAAAAAGAAAGAATTAATGCACTATATATACATACATGAAGAATAGTGACACCCAAATTCTTGAAATTCTCAACAATTTTACTCTTAACAGGGTCAGAAAGTGTGCTCTCTCTAACCAAAGCAAAGGTGGGGTGTCCAGATTTTGCACTTGCTTCTACTACAAATTTTCCAATATATCCAGTTCCTCCAATGATCAGAACTTTGCTTTTCTCAGCCATTTGGAAAGTAGAGATTAATTTCAGTGGGTGTAAAAGTGAAGTTGAATGAGCCTTCTCAAGAATTTGGTTGTGGCATCAAAGCATGCTGAGGCAACATCATTTTATGCACCGAGCTAGGTGTGTGTAAGTACCAAAATGACCTCGGTGTTCCAACTAACCCTCTAACTAATTGTCTTGCTTTCTTTGAGGGGCAATTATTCACGATTTAGATAGTGTAAAGTTTTTTTTATATGTAAGTGGATTATTCACGACTTAGGTTATTAATTTCACTCTTTGTAAAAGTTATTTATAGTTATTTTTAGGTAACATGTGATATAAAAAAATGTAATTTCCACTAGAAAATCGCATTCAAAATTTTAAAGTATGCGTATAATTCTATTCTCTCTGTTTCAACATATGTGGCATAATATTTGGACTTTTGAAACTTGTATATGTCATAACATTTACATGACAATAAAAACTTGTCATTAAGAGTGAAGAAAAATATTGCTATACTTTTAAAACGGATTAAAAGAGAAATAGTCCTACATAAACTGAAATGAACGGAGTACTATTACATATCATTAATAGATGGCACTCGGATTTGTTGGAATATATACCACAGCGGAAGCAATAACAGAATCTTATTCACGTGTAATCTAAACAACTAGCACGTATGGAGATTTTAGGATTATCTCTTGAAGCGTAAACACAAGAAATCTATGTCGTTCTCCAGTTCCTCAGTTGAAAACACATTAGCAGATTTCCACAGTCTTCTACTGTGTTACCCAAACAATAACCGAAAATAGAGAATTTTGGGTGGGCAAAATTCTAGTAGAAACCGCAGTCAGAATCATGTAAAAAACGTCCAGCCCTTATATCCATATATATAGCTGCGTTTTTTAGGTCAAAACCGTTTTCAAAACCTGTTAGGTTTCCTTCTCCCACTAAGGGACGATTTCCACGTTTTCTTTCCCACTAAGTAACAGTTTCCACTATTTTCTTTTATTTAGGCACAATAGGGACCACTGAATTTAATTAACAAGGCTTCCTATTATGATATTAATTTCGAAATTCTGAAACTAATTTCCATCATAATAAATTACGAATTATTCCACTAAAAATTCGTAATTGCACTCCTTAGTTCAATTTCGAAATTCTTCCATAAAACCTTATTTAACTCCCCATGTTAAGATTCAGATACTAATCAATCAAATTAAATTACTGACTATTTAATTTATTGATTACTTCCTTTAGACTTACACTTAACTTATTTCATGTGTCGGATACAAAATCCACCGGCCGGGTTTACACATGAAAACTTATAAGCTTTCATAAAGGAGTATCATCAATCTCAAAATCGAGACATGGATTCCATCAACTAATTATTACTTCGCCAATGTATATCATTGTTATCCAATTTACCAGGCTTATTGACTCGCGAAAGAATCTCGCCTTTTAATAAATCAAAACAACAAGTGACATACACAGCTAATAATAATTATATCAGGATTAAGAGTATAAGTACATTAAATGGACTAGAGAAATTATTTTATAAAGTCAGTATAAAATACTCATCTCTACTTGATCCGTTCAATACATACAAAATGTACTAGCACAAGAAGTTGGAATTAAACCATTCCCATAATCAAGATAAATTATATTTAATCTTGTGCTACAATCATTCCGATGATTTGTCCAATTCCATCATTAGATTGTGAACATTAACTTTTATGTCTTACAAGAACCGATGATTTAATCTTCCGTGTATAAGCTAAACTCTATACACTAAATCATCTACTATGTAAGCAATGGACGCACAAACCAACACATGATCTATTTAAAATGAAACTTTATTGAATTTAAAAAGTAAATAAATAATTGTTCATAAAGAATACTATAACAATACGCATGGCTTATAGTATATTCTAACAGGATTAACATAGTTAATTCCTTTCATTTGATTTTCATCAACTAAGAATTTGATTAATAATTTTATAAAACCATTTTAAATAGTTAGAGCCGTGAAATGGAGATAGTGGCTTATATAAGATCGAGAGAGAATTAGATTACCAACAACACTGGAATTTGTTTAATTTTTGGAGGCTGTTCAAATCATAGCACGATTATAGCTTGAGTGAGCTCCAAACAAAGACCATAAGATGGACTTCTAGAAAGATTAGATATACATGGTTTCTTAAGCAAATAAAATGCACGCAAATTAATTTAGTTTGATTGGAAATGAAATCCACCCCCACCCCCCAACCCCCCAAAAAAATAAAAAAATCTTTGGGTATGTTTCTCTCTATAGGTTACGTAAAGGGTCATATATGGAATTCCCAACTTGGTAATGTATGACCAAACAGTAGAGGGTAACGTAGAAATGAATGAAGGCGAGATAAGGATGATAATTATTCGATGCAGGTTATGGCATTACCTGTAAAGTAGTTTAAGTTTGGGTGTTAAGTTGATATTGAGTGATGTTGCGAGAAATGGAAATATGTGATGATGATTACATCTACACTATATTTTTAGAAATCCCACTAAACCATGATCTCGAGTCTCGACCTTTTTTTTTCTTGAGTTGTGAGTGGCTAGGGAAGGAAGGACGGAAAAATAAAGATGAATAAAATTGGAATCTTGCATTTTTTTTACGGAATTTTATCAAGGATTTAAGTCATATATATTGAGTGTGTAATTTTATTTTTATATTATCAATATTGTTTAACATGTGATAGTAAGTCACTTATCCGCGATGATAAAAATTTATCCGCACCAAATATATATATCCACTTAATTAAGTTGACCATATACACTACTAAAAAACTGGCTAAATTCGTTCAGGAGAACCGACCGAAATCGGTTGGAAATTGAAAAAAAACGACCGATTTTTGACCACTTTTAATTAGTAGGAAAAATGATGGTCGCTAACGTGTTGCGACCGAAATTAGTCGAAAATTTCCGACCAAAAACTGTCGGTTTATTCAATGTGTTGACTGACACCAAACAACATTTACCGAACGAAATCAGTCATTATTAATTAAATTTTTTTATTTAATTTTCAAATGCCGACCGAAATCGGTCGGAATTTTAAATATATAAGTTCTTAGGCTTGAATCTGAGGGTAATTTGGTGTTTTGATTTTGTTTTGAGTGATTCGAAGGTTCGACTAGGTTCGTATGGGGTTATATGACTTGTTGGTATGTTTCGTTGAGGTCCCAAGGGGCTCGGGGTGATTCCGAATGGGTAACGGGGAGTTTGGAACTTGGAAATACAGCTGATCAACTGCTGCTTCTGGTGTCGTCCGCACCTGCGAAGTAGGAGACACAGGTGCGAGACCACATGAGCGACATAGGAGTTGCAGATGCGGCCATATGGGACTTTAGCTGGAACCGCAGGTGCGAGAAGGCAGGCGCATCTGCGAGACCTGGGGTGCAGATGCGGAAGTAAGGAAGTTGGTTGGTTCCGCAGAAGAGGACGAAGATGCGCAGGTGCGCAATCGCAAGTGCGAGATTTTGCCGCAGATGCGGAGTCTGGATTTTTAAGTGACTTTCGCACCCGTGATGGGAATTCTACAGGTGCGGCGTCGCAAAAGCAGGGATCTGGACGCAGGTGCGGGTTCACTGGGTAGAAAGTATAAAAAGGAGGCCTCGCGAATTGTTGCTCATTTCCACCATTTTCAAGTCGGATCTTGGAGCTTTTGGGGTGATTTTTGAAGTGGATTAAAGAGTTTTCACTAAGGTAAGTTGCTTGAGCTCTATTATCATTAGCTACAGTATTTTTCCATTGATTTCCCCCTTAATTAGTAGGATTTTTGAAGTGAAATAAGGGGTTAAGACTTGGAATTTTGGAGAGAGTAATTTGGAGAATTGAAGGACCAAATAATGTCGGATTTTGATGAAATTGGTATGGGTAAACTCGTGAGTGAATGAGCTTTCTAGTTTTGTAATTTTTGTCGGATTTCAAGACGTGGGTACGGAGGCCGGGTTTGAATCGATTTCGGGATTTGTGTCCAATTAAGTAATTTTTCTTGTGAAATTGGTTCCTTAGCGTATATTACTTGTATTGTATTACTTTTGGCTAGATTCAGGACGTTTGGAGGCTGATTCGAGAGGCAAAGGCATTGCGAAATAGGATTTTGCTCAAATTGAGGTAAGTAATAGTTGTAAATCTGGTCTTGAGGGTATGAAACCCCGAACATTGTGTGACTATTTTTGGAGGTGACACACATTCTAGGTGACGGGCGTGTGGGTGTGCACCGAAGGGATTGTCACTTGGTACGTCCCGTAGAAACTGTAAAGTTGAACAACATGCTGTTAGCTCTATGCTGCCTATGTGTTATGAAAGATTGACTGTAAATCATGTTAGAAACTATGTTTAGGCTATATGTTGGCACTGTTGGGTCCCGTAGGGGCCGCGTTACATGTTGAATTGTCTATTAAATGCTATTTGTACTCAATCATAGTTTTTACTCGTATATCATTTCTCAGTCTCTATATTCTATCTAATACTTCATGTTATTGTTGTTTGGGCTGATTTTTCTGATTTCTGAGAGACCGAGCGGATGGAGAGATTAATGACTGAGTGAGGCCGAGGGCCTGATTGTGAGGATATTTATGGGATCGGTCTGAACACCGCAACATGTTTTATTGATTTATGACTGAGTGAGGCTGTGGGCCTGATTGATTTATGCCATGATTGGTTTGTTATAGCGCTTGGGCTGAAGGAGTCCCTTCGGAGTCTGCACACCCCCAGTGAGCGCAGGTACCTACTAAGTGCTAGTGCCGAGTGATTGTGAGGAATGAGTGATTGTGAGGTTGGAGTGATTGGGAGGACTGAGATATAATTATATTATTGATGTACACAATTGCCTTATATCCATATTTTGAAAACTATTGAAAGATATTTTTATCTGATTTTACTTGAACTTGCCTGAAATAAACTTATTTGATTTAATTTATCGGAACTTGGGAAGCATGACTATTTTCCTTTCTAAAATTATTGAAATGAACTAAAACTGTGTAACTCGTCACTATCTTCAGTTCCTTATTTATTATTGTTACTTACTGAGTTGGCGTACTCACGTTACTCCATGCACCTCGTGTGCAAATCTAGGAGTTGTTGGACGCGGTGATTGTTGATAGTACTCGTAGCTGGTCATTGGAGATTGCGACGTAGCTGCCGGCGTTCGCAACCCTGCTTTCTTCTTCCCTATCTTTCCTTATTTACTGTATTTGGATTCTAGACTATGCTAGTCTTGTTACTTTTGAATCGGTTATGTTAGATGTTCATGACTAGTGATACCCCAATGTCGGGCTTTATTTCCGCGCTTATGTTTTGGGGTTCACCCCGTTTTATGTCAAAGATTTCATTTATTTTGAAAGTCTTGTTTTATTTTCTGGTCATTGTTGAAAGCATTTTGGTAATGTCGGCTGTCCTAGTATCATCGATAGGCGCCATCACGACGGGTCGTATTTTGGGTCGTGACACAGCATTACATTGCTAACAATAATTAACTAATAATAACAATAACAATTAACTAACAACAACAACAATTAACTAACACCAATAACAACAATTAACTAACAACAACAATTAACTAACACCAATAACAACAATTAACTAACAACAACAACAACAATTAACTAACTAACAACAACAACAATTAACCAACAACGCTAATAACAACCACAACAATAACACTAATAACAACAACAACAACGCCAACCACAACAACAACTATGCAAATGTTCAATAACAAAATAATATCAACAATACAATCATCATTCAAAACTAGTCCCAACTAAATATTGACTAGTTCAATATTATGTTTAGCGATACACACCATTCAATGAGTGTTTTTTATTGCATCATCTCCATCTTCACTACTAGAACTTTCATCGTCGGCATGGTTCGAAGGATCACGACGAGAAGGATTAGCACATGGGGAAGGCTTACGAGACCGGAGAATGAGGAAAGCACCACTAGCAAGAAGATTGACCAGCTGACCTTGAAGGAGATTAAATTGTTCGTTCCTCTTTTCTAGCTGAACTTGAAGAGTACCAAATTGTTCATCTCTCTTTAAATTCCTAATAAATTTCTTAACCCCTTCTATAAATTCATCCCTTAAAAACTGACGATTAGGATAATTCCTATTATACATCCAACTACGATATTCCATCTACATAAAGAACAAATAAATTACATGTCTTATTAATCATAATTCAAATTAATTTAAGAATTAAGTTACATAATAAATTATAATTTATCAGCACACTTAATTAATCTAGCATAATTAGTTAAGCCTAATTTTCTAAAGCAATAAACAATAATATAATAATAAATTAAAATCTAAAATAATAAATTAGACAAAAAACCTATTATACATCCAACTACGATATACACACTAATAAAAAACATTACTTAACAATAGCAACTTCACTGATTATGTGAAGTTACCTTTTTGAATTACATTTAAAGTGACATTGAATTGTAATTTTTTTCACATTGTTAGAATATAAAAATTAAACTCATTTGAAAATATGTAAGAAAGAATCTGATAAATTTTTGGACTTTCATATAGTGCTACTCCAAAAATCATGACCATATAATCATACAATTGAAATAATCCCAAAATCCAAAATTGTAAATCCTAATTTATACAATTGAAAGAACTTAAATAATTAAAATTAACAAATACAGATAACTAACCTTGAAAGAGAGGAGAGGAGTATGATTTTGGAGCAGTTGTGGGGCGGCCTTCTACGGCGGAGGTGCAATGGCAGCGGAAAAATAGTGGTGGCGCGGGAGAGACGAAGTGGGGGATTTGATTTTGGGTGAGAAGAGAGTGGTGAAGTGATTTAGGGGAGGATTTTCAGATGTGGAAGAAGGAAGAAAGAGTAAAGAGAAAAATGGGGAAGAACTCCGCTGCGGCTGTTCTTAATTAGAAATTTCCGATCGAAGTCGGTCAAAAATTTTTGGTCGGTACTATTAATTATAATTTGACCGTTTGACTGGACATCACCGACCGAAATCAGTCGGAACTGATTTCTAAATTATTACATATTACACTATATATAGTATAGTATAATATAGTATAGTATAGTATATATAAGCTACATTCGATATAAGATATATGTGTGTGTGTGTCTATATTATATATAAGCAAGCTATATTCGATATTAAATATTGAATATTAAAATTTTGAATGTTAAATAAATTAAATATTATATATACATACATAGATAGGATGTAGTGTCCATATAAAAATAATTTAAAAAAACACACACACACACTCACACATGCACGCACACACTCACACATGCACACACACATATGTGTGCGTGTGTGTATGTATATATATCAATTAAGTATTAAATATTATTTATTTAAAAACTATTTATATAAAGGTTTACAAAAATCGATCGAATTCGGTCGGTATTGTTTGGAAGAATTTTGCCAGTTTTCAAGTAGTGACATGACAAACTAAAGTCTACTAATTAAGAATCTTATTTTTAATAAATAAAAAATATATAAAGATATTATAGTTATAATAACTAACATTATAAAGTTTTAGGGTTGCCATCCGCTTTCGCCTAATGCTTTGTAAAGCTTTAGTAGAAAATCCTCTTTTTACTCCAATATGGGTAAATTTTTACCGTTAGCAATTTATTAACTTCTAGATTCCCGTGAAGTCATAGAATTAGTGTGAAAATAACTACGGTAATCCTCATGTGCTATTTGATGACATTGTGCTTTAATAACATGTTTTTAATCGGAATTTTGTGTTACTCACATATAATCTATATTTGTAATACATGGCAAAATGCTGTGGCTATTAGGCAAACTTCCAATCGAGGTCGTCATGCTAGTATCATTAAGTTGAAGGGGCAGTGTGAAAAAATCTAAAAAATGGGATTAATGTGATTGAAGTCTAAAATGGAAATATTTTGTTAAAGACAATACTAGTTCATTTCTATCTAATTAATTAGAGCTGTCAATATGGGTTAGCCCAGCCCAGCCTAGCCCAACCCATGCGGGCTTTGACGTTGGACGAGTTGGCCTGACCCACTATTTTGGTGGGCTTTAAAATGGTCAGTCCAACCCAGCGGGCTACGGGCCTTCTCGGCCAGCCCACCATTTTTAAATTTATTTTCTATTTTTTTAATTAAGTTTTAACTTTATTTTGAAAACTATTGAAAGATATTTTTATCTGATTTTACTTGAACTTGCCTGAAATAAACTGATTTGATTTAATTTATCGGAACTTGGGAAGCATGACTATTTTCCTTTCTAAAATTATTGAAATGAACTAAAACTGTGTAACTCGTCACTATCTTCAGTTCCTTATTTATTATTGTTATTTACTGAGTTGGCGTACTCACGTTACTCCATGCACCTCGTGTGCAAATCTAAGAGTTGTTGGACACGGTGATTGTTGATAGTACCCGTAGCTGGTCATTGGAGATTGCGACGTAGCTGCCGGCGTTCGCAACCCTGCTTTCTTCCTCCCTATCTTTCCTTATTTAATGTATTTGGATTCTAGACTATGCTAGTCTTGTTACTTTCGAATCGGTTATATTAGATGTTCATGACTAGTGATACCCCAATGTCGGGCTTTATTTCCGCGCTTATGTTTTGGGGTTCATCCCGTTTTATGTCAAAGATTTCATTTATTTTGAAAGTCTTATTTTATTTCTGGTCATTGTTAAAGCGTTTTGGTAATGTCGGCTGGCCTAGTATCATCGATAGGCGCCATCACGACGGGTCGTATTTTGGGTCGTGACACAACATTACATTGCTAACAATAATTAACTAATAATAAAAATAGCAATTAACTAACAACAACAACAATTAACTAACACCAATAACAACAATTAACTAACAACAACAATTAACTAACACCAATAACAACAATTAACTAACAACAACAACAACAATTAACCAACAACGCTAATAACAACCACAACAATAACACTAATAACAACAACAACAACGCCAACCACAACAACAACTATACAAATGTTCAATAACAAAATAATATCAACAATACAATCATCATTCAAAACTAGTCCCAACTAAATATTGACAAGTTCAATATTATGTTTAGCAATACACACCATCAATGAGTGTTTTTTATTGCATCATCTCCATCTTCACTACTAGAACTTTCATCGTCGGCATGGTTCGAAGGATCATGACGAGAAGGATTAGCACATGGGGAAGGCTTACGAGACCGGAGAATGGGGAAAGCACCACTAGCAAGAAGATTGACCAGCTGACCTTGAAGGAGATTAAATTGTTCGTCCCTCTTTTCTAGCTGAACTTGAAGAGTACCAAATTGTTCATCTCTCTTTAAATTCCTAATAAATTTCTTAACCCCTTCTATAAATTCCTCCCTAAAAAACTGACGATTAGGATAATTCCTATTATACATCCGACTACGATATTCCATCTACATAAAGAACAAATAAATTACAGTCTTATTAATCATAATTCAAATTAATTTATAGAATTAAGTTACATAATAAATTATAATTTATTAGCACACTCAATTAATCTAGCATATTTAGTTAAGCCTAATTTTCTAAAGCAATAAACACTAATATAATAATAAATTAAAATCTAAAATAATAAATTAGACAAAAAACCTATTATACATCCAACTACGATATACACACTAATAAAAAACATTACTTAACATTAGCAACTTCACTGATTATGTGAAGTTACCTTTTTGAATTATATTTAAAGTGACATTGAATTGTAATTTCTTTCACATTGTTAGAATATAAAAATTAAACTCATTGAAAATATGTAAGAAAGAATCTAATAAATTTTTTGACTTTCATATAGTACTACTCCAAAAATCATGACCATGTAATCATACAATTGAAATAATCCCAAAATCCAAAATTGTAAATCCTAATTTATACAATTGAAAGAACTTAAATAATTAAAATTAACAAATATAGATAACTAACCTTGAAAGAGAGAGAGAGGAGTATGATTTTGGAGCAGTTGTGGGGCGGCCTTCTATGGCGGAGGTGCAATGGCAGCGGAAAAATAGTGGTGGCGCGGGAGAGACAAAGTGGGGGATTTGATTTTGGGTGAGAAGAGAGTGGTGAAGTTAATTAGGGTAGGATTTTCAGATGTGGAAGAAGGAAGAGAGAAAGAGTAAAGAGAAAAATGGGGAAGAACTCCGCTTCGGCTGTTGTTAATTAGAAATTTCCGATCGAAGTCGGTCAAAATTTTTTGGTCGGTACTATTAATTATAATTTGACCGTTTGACTGGACGTCACCTACCGAAATCAGTCGGAACTGATTTCTAATTTATTACATATTACACTATATATAGTATAGTATAGTATAGTATATATAAGCTACATTCGATATAAGATATATGTGTCTCTCTCTCTCTCTCTCTCTCTATATATATATATATATATATATATATATATATATATATATAAGCAAGCTATATTCGATATTAAATATTGAATATTAAAATTTTGAATGTGAAATAAATTAAATATTATATATACATACATAGATAGGATATAGTGTCCATATAAAAATAATTTAAAAAAACACACACACACACACGCACACACACACATGTGTGCGTGTGTGTATGTATATATATAAATTAAGTATTAAATATTTTTATTTAAAAACTATTTATATAAAGGTTTACAAAAATCGATCGACTTCGGTCGGTATTGTTTGGAAGAATTTTTCTAGTTTTCAAGCAGAGACATGACAAACTAAAATCTACTAATTAAGAATCTTATTTTTATTAAATAAAAAATATATAAAGATATTATAGTTATAATAACTAACATTATAAAGTTTTAGGGTTGCCATCCGCTTTCGCCTAATGCTTCGTAAAGCTTTAGTAGAAAACCCTCTTTTTACTCCAATATGGGTAAATTTTTACCGTTAACAATTTATTAACTTCTAGATTCCCGTGAAATCATAGAATTAGTGTGAAAATAACTACGGTAATCCTCATGTGCTATTTGATGACATTGGCTTTAATAACATGTTTTTTAATCGGAATTTTGTGTTACTCACATATAATCTATATTTGTAATACATGGCAAAATGCTGTGGCTATTAGGCAAACTTCCAAAATCGAGGTCGTCATGCTAGTATCATTAAGTTGAAGGGGCAGTGTGAAAAACTCTAAAGAATGGGATTAATGGGATTAATGTGATTGAAGTCTAAAATGGAAACATTTTGTTAAAGACAATACTAGTTCATTTCTATCTAATTAATTAGAGCTATCAATATGGGCTAGCCCAACCCATGCGGGCTTTGACGTTGGACGAGTTGGCCTGGCCCACTATTTTGGTGGGCTTTAAAATGATCAGTCCAACCCATCCCTATATGGGCTACTGACCTCCTCGGCCAGCCCACCATTTTTAAATTTATTTTCTATTTTTTAAATTTAAGTTTTAACTTTATTTTTGAAAACTATTGAAAGATACTTTTATCTGATTTTACTTGAACTTGACTGAAATAAACTGATTTGATTTAATTTATCGGAACTTGGGAAGCATGACTATTTTCCTTTCTAAAATTATTGAAATGAACTAAAACTGTGTAACTCGTCACTATCTTCAGTTCCTTATTTATTATTGTTACTTACTGAGTTGGCGTACTCACGTTACTCCATGCACCTCGTGTGCAAATCTAGGAGTTGTGGGACGCGGTGATTGTTGATAGTACCCGTAGCTGGTCATTGGAGATTGCGACGTAGCTGCCGGCATTCGTAGCCCTGCTTTCTTCTTCCCTATCTTTCCTTATTTATTGTATTTGGATTCTAGACTATGTTAGTCTTGTTACTTTTGAATCGGTTATGTTAGATGCTCATGACTAGTGATACCCCGATGTCGGACTTTATTTCCGCGCTTATGTTTTGGGGTTCACCCCGTTTTTGTCAAAGATTTCATTTATTTTGAAAGTCTTATTTTATTTCTGGTCATTGTTGAAAGCGTTTTGGTAATATCGGCTGGCCTAATATCATCGATAGGCGCCATCACGATGGGTCATATTTTGGATCGTGACACAGCATTACATTGCTAACAACAATTAACTAATAATAACAATAACAATTAACTAACAACAACAACAATTATCTAACAACAATAACAACAATTAACTAACTCCAACAACAATTAACTAACGACAACAACAACAATTAACTAACTAACAACAACAAAAATTAACCAACAACGCTAATAACAACCACAACAACAATGCTAATAACAACAACAACAACAATAACTATACAAATGTTCAATAACAAAATAATATCAACAATACAATCATCATTCAAAACTAGTCCCAACTAAATATTGACAAGTTCAATATTGCTTTTAGCAATACACACCATTCAATGAGTGTTTTTTATTGCATCATCTCCATCTTCACTACTAGAACTTTCATCGTCGGCATGGTTCGAATGATCACGATGAGAAGGATTAGCACATGGGGAAGGCTTACGAGACCGGATAATGGGGAAAGCACCACTAGCAAGAAGATTGGCCAGCTGACCTTGTCACACCTCCTTTTTACACCTATACCTGTGAGGGCGTAAAAGAGTTTTTCCATTTAAAGGACAATCGGAGCGAGACTTAATTATTAATTATTCAAAGTCGCCACTTGGGATATTAATGGTGTCCCAAGTCACCGGTTGAATCCCGAACCGAGGAAATTTATGACTCTGTTAACAGTCCGCGAACCAGAAATCCGAGTAAGGAATTCTGTTAACCCGGGAGAAGGTGTTAGGCATTCCCGGGCTCCGTGGTTCTAGCACGGTCGCTTAACTGTTGTATTTGATTTTATCTGATTTTACTACATGCTAGCTTATGTGCCTTTTATTTAATTTTGAACCACTTTTATTATAATTATTTTTTAAGAATTGCGACGTCATGAAAACGCGTTTCGAACCACGTCGCAATCAATGCACCCGTAGTTATCAACCCATTTCGACTTCGTCGAGATTTGGATTTGAGTCGCATCAATGCGCACCCTAATTTCAAGAAGGTTATTTAATTAAATCATGCCTGAATATATTAATGTAGTGTTATTTTGGGGAAAAGCCATGAAGTTCGTTAAACGGCCATCCCAAATTCTAATTATTTCGATAATTATTTACTAAGGGGCTCACATTTGTTTATTTTGTGCGGTAAGACCCGTCTCGATTTGTAAACCTCTTTTCTATCATTATTTATTTTATCAGAATTACGACGTCGTGAAAACGCGTTTCGAACCACGTCACAATCAATGCACCCGTGATTGTCAACACATTTTGACTTTGTCGAGATCCAGATTTGGGTCACATCAATGCACACCCGGATTTAAGAGAGTATTTTAATTAAAATCGCGCTTGAAGATTCTAACGCATTGTTATTTAAGGGGGGGGGGGTGAAATTCACTAACACAACCTTTCCAACTTTAGACGGTGAGATAATTATGCTATTAAGCACTTAAGGATTCTAATTGATTAAGGCCAACACTTTGTTGGATCGGAATTTGAACACCCAGAAAGAAATGCTGAGCAAGTGGGCTTTGAGCCCCTAAGGCCCAAAATCATGCCATTGCACAGCTGCAGACACATGCCTTTAAAGCGCTAGGCGTCAGGTATAAGGCAGGCCCAAAATTTTAATTTTGCAGTCGTACAGCCCAGGGATCGAGTCCTTGGGCACTTTTAATTTAACTAACTTTTAAACCTTGATGCACCTAGGCCCTAATTCGATTATCACCTAGCCAAAGTCTGGGCCAACTGTTAATACACCAGGCCCAAAACTGGCCCAATATGAAGCTGTTAAATATGCAATTCATACTAGACCAAACTTAAAAGCAGCCATGCGTATGAAACTCCAAATCAAATACAACTTTGCAGATTTAACTTCAGCATACTATGGAACTTAAACAAATTGAAAATGACAATTGCATAAACATGGAATGCACAATTACAACAGTCCACAACCTGGATTACATACATGAATCTAAATACCCAAATATCCACTTGCTAATCGAAATGAACTAACTCATACTCGACAGTTTATCAGTCCAATTCATACAAACCACGATTAGTACAGAACCTAAATGACATGGGTAAGCTAATTGTTTCATACATTAAATTAGACAAAAACAACATAAAAATTTCAGAGATCAACTTCAGACAGCAGGTTTACTTCAATTCCATAAACTTGAGAGTTATAGAACCAGTACCTGGAAATTGAAATGAAAATAGAGAAAAGGAGAGGAATCAGCTACTTTCAACAGCAACAACAACAAACTCAGCAATGTTACACCACAGAAATACAGGCAGATTGCCTTGAAAACCAGATATACAAGCAGACTCCCACAGATCAGTTTAACATCCTTCAAATATACCCCTGACCCTTACAACTACACCTAAGCACCTCTGTAACAATGCTAAACCTAGAACCCAAAGCTGAAATCCCAAAACTAGTGATGGAACTGTGCAGTTATTTCGGATTTCTCCATTTTTGATATTTTTGTTTTCTGAATAATTTTAGAATTAAAATGCTAACTGATGAAAGCTCAAATTGAAACTCAAAGCTGAAGGCAGAAATCCCAGCCAAGACCCCTTTCCCAAGGCATTTCATGCCCTTTTATAGGCAACCCCAAAGAGAATAGATTGGATTCTGATTTGCCAATCAGTCCCTCCCTATTTTCAGTTTGGTCCCTCTATTTTTATCTTGCTAAACAAGTAACTGCATTATAATTATTAAAATCTACACTTGCACCCCATTCTAGAAGGCCCTAAGGTATTCCTCTACTCATACAATACCTATACTGCCCTTCCCTATATCTTGATATTACTATTCTCATCAAAACTACCCTTTTCCATACCCAGATTACCCCTGAAAGCCTTTCAAAATCATTGAACCTAACCTCATCCTTAAGAGCTATATCCAATACCCTAACCCAATCTAAAACTAACTGAAATTAATTAATTAACATTCAGAAACTAACTGATTAGACTGACCCAAACCAATTCTGTTCAATTATACCCACTCAAACAGGCTAAACGAAATTAAACTGAGCTTAAGCTACCATGATTAATATTAAGTGAACTTTAAACTAATTCTTAAACCATGAACTTACAATCATTCAACCAAATATCAAATTCAGACTCAACAGTAATTAACAGAACTTAAACTAATACAATTAAATCATAAAATTAACAGAACAATTAACGAAACAACAACTGCAAATAACACTTCAAACGTGCGAGCAAAAAAGAAGCAGTAAAAACTCACAAAGGCATGAGGGAACTCTGGCTAGTCAGAAACATCTGAATCCTTTCAGATTTTTGACGCGTAACATCCCTAACCATATATTCTTACAAGAGAACACATGGTTAAGGATACTACGGTTCGAAATCAAAAGGATTTGGTTTTAGGGTTTGGCGAGAAATTCTTAGATCTAAGATTCGGGCCGTTTCACAGTGATTTGAAAGAAAACAACCATGGATTAGTGTTGAGGAAGGGCCGGGGGTTGTGGGGTATGATTTTGGACTGATTTGAATGAACTTGTCACTTGGCCGGAAAACTTCAAATTAAGATTCGAGGAGTTCCGTCCTTGTTCGAGGTAAACCAGTGGGTGCAATGGAAAGAGGAGAGTGAGGGGGATCTATGGTGTTAATCTCGGGGTGAACGGTGTAGGCTGTGTTCACCGCCGGCGAGGGATTTAGGGGCGACACAGATTAGGGTTTGAGGAGAAGGGGTGGGGTGAGAAAGACGAGGCGAATGGGGGTAGGGGGAAGGTTCGGACCCTTTTATATTAAGAACCTCGTTAGTTCCGGACCGTTGGATTGATGATATCCAGCGGTCCTAATTCAGGGACCCCGAAACGACACCATTTCGTTTAGAAGGTGGGGGCAGACCGGGCATGGATTTGGGTTGGGCAATTTTGAGGCGTTTGGGCTTGATTTGTTTCAATGCATTTGGCCCAAATTTTGGGTCTTAAATAAGACCACTTTTTTATACTCTTATTTTCTTTTTATTTTCTTTTCTTGCTTTTACAATTTTTATAATAATTTTTTTTAATAATTTTTATAAAGATGTAAAACTAACATGAAATCCTGATTGTTTTAAAACAAAGACTAATTAATTCCTAAAATTGTTCATAAACTATTCATGACAAATCCACAATAAAATCATTAAAATGCAAAAGTGAACTATTTTTTTGTGATTTTCATGCTTTGTTCTAAACCAATTATCCCTTAATTGGTACTAAATATAAAAATTCAAACCTAAATGCAAATGCATACTCCTTGTGTTTTATATGAATTAACATGCACAAATAAGATGCCGATAATTAAAACAAAATGACACCGAAATTCACAGGAATTGTAAAGATAAAGAAAAATTATTCTGTTGGAATTTTTGGGAATTATTCATATATAGAGCAAAAATCACGTGCTCACAGCTGCCCCTCTTTGCTCGGAAATGCGAAAGGTTTTCGGGCAAAGACAAGTGAGCAAATACGAGCGATTTTTGCCCGTTTAAAAATTCCGTGCGAAGCATTTTTTGAAAAGTTTGACCGCGTCCTGCTTCGGGGGTTGCCTACATATCCTGGGCTAAACAGGAATCAAGTCAGTGTAGTTCGGGAGTGTCTGGTAGCTGGGACTACCAGGAACTGTGATTGCACTGCGCTTGCTGCTGTTACTGCTTGCTGACCTCCCCTATTACATCATGTTAGAGATAAAAGAAACTAAACCAACTATGCTCTATGAATTACCAAAAATCCTATCTAAATTCTTCAAACTTGCTCTTGTACTTCCTTGTTGCCTTGTTGTCTTGTGTTTCCTTGTTGCCTCATTGTCTTGTGCTTTCTCGATAAAAATCCATATTTCCATTCCCTTAGGCGGACTCCCAACTTCCGAACCTTGAACTGTATGTATTCCTCTGTTATACAGGCGGGCTCCTAACTTCTGAAACTTGAACTGTATGTATTCCTCTGTTATACAGGCGGGCTCCTGACTTCTGAAATTTGAACTGTATGTATTCCTCTGTTATACAGGCGGACTCCTGACTTCTGAAATTTGAACTGTATGTATTCCTCTGTTATACAGGCTGGCTCCTGACTTTCGAAACTTGAATCGCATGCCTCTATTCTTCAGGCGGGCTCCTGTCTTCAAAATAAACAAAGAGATTGATTGAAAACTAAAACTGAACTATATCACCTCTGTTCTCCAGGCGGGCTCCTGATTTTGACTGCTAAAATATTTAACACCTCAATTTTCCAGGCGGGCTACTGACTTTTGAACCTAAAATTGACACTACTCCTCCATTATCCAGGCGAACTCCTGATTGCTAAAATTAAATTGTATGTCTCTATTCTCCAGGCGGACTCCTGATTGCTAAAATTAAATTGTATGTCTCTATTCTTCAGGCGGACTCCTGATTACTAGAATTAAATTGTATGTCTCTATTCTTCAGGCGGACTCCTGATTACTAGAATTAAATTGTATGTCTCTATTCTTCAAGCGGACTCCTGATTACTAGAATTAAATTGTATGTCTCTATTCTTCAGGCGGACTCCTGATTACTAGATGAACAAAGAGATTGAAGGGAAGCTAAAAACTTGAATTGTATCACCTCCGTTCTTCAGGCGGGCCCCTGACTGCTTAAAAATCTGAATGATATGTCTCTATTTTCCAGGCGGACTCCTGACTTTCAGGTATATGAACTACGTCCTATTATCCAGGAAGGTCCTGACAACTTGCACTTATTCTAATAATGCCATCTTTGCAATCAAATTCCATTCCCCTTATGCACTTCAAGATTATCTCGTATTTAATCAAACCACACTTTGCGATCAAACCTGATTACTGCTTGTTTTCCTTCTTGGAGAATTCCTTTTCAACGGCTAACTTTCTGCCCCTGTTACAATCAAAGAAAATTTCGTCAGTTTAAAATGGTGGTTAGTTGATGGCATTCTTGCTGAAAAATCCTTCCCATGCATTGCTTTGTGTTGACTTATTTCCATATACTGACCCTGAACCGCTTGACTTCCTGACCAACTTTTAAATTTCCCAACATCTGGCGACCTAAATGTTTTACACCCATGCTATTGTTTTACTTTTCTGACCTTTTTGTTTGAGCTTTTGCCTTTCCCACGACATTCCCCAATCATTTCCCCGATGAAACTTCCGTTAATTCCCTGTATTCCACTTTACATCATGTTGTTTTTGACATGCTCTGACCACGTTGTGCTTTACAATTCCGGAAGCTGGTAGTGAGCTTTGAAGTCCCTTCTGCTTGCTTTGACCAAAACTAGCACTGGAATATCTCAGCTAGATAAAACCCTCAACAGAAAATGAAATGCGATGATTTTTGAGTCAAGGATAAGGAGAATCCAAATCCAGATGGTTATTTCAAAAAGAGAAGGAAAAGAAACTTATCTGAGCGAGACAGCTGGTACCAATGGTTATGACATGCATTTTGAATTGATCGGCCCAATCTGTCCAAATAACCGGCTTTCAATCGCCATACTTTGTTGCCCAAAACTTCCGAACTTGTTTGGATTACCCAGATCTTAACTTTGCTTTACCACGGTACCTCGAAACATTTTCCACCCACATACCTTTTGCCATTCAAACGTTTTCCAACTCACTCTCGCCTCAAGGTGCCCACGAGGGTTTTCACCAATAAGACTCTCTCATTTATTTTCTCTCAGCTCCCGTCGCCTTACGGTGCCCGTGAAGGTTTTCACCAATAAGACTCTCTCATTTTACTTTCGTTTTTTCTTGCTTGAACCAGAGTGTCGCCACTGATACGAATTACCGTCACCTGCTCGACCTGGTATTTCTTAGAAATTGATCAAAAGGTCTTTCTTTGGACCGTAATGTAGGCTTTTGGATTGGGTTAGAAAGAAAGGTATAAAAGGCTCAAAACAATTCGAATGAGTTTAAATTATAATTTTCGGAATCCAATTTTCACAAAAATCACACCTTCTGCCCCAGTTTCTTTCTTGGGGATTTTCGGATTTCTATTTTGGTATGACTGAACCTCGGAGTAAGGCTGCCTACGTACCCTTTCGGGATCAAGTCAAACGTAGTTTACTATATTTAACTTTTGTTGTTGTGATTTTCTTTCTTTCCTTTTCTTTCGCTTTTCTTCCTTTTCCTTTTCTTCTTTTTTTTTTTCTTTTTTTTTTCTTTTTCTTCTTCTATCTTTCTTTTCTTTCTTTTCTTTTTGTTTTTCTCTTCTTTCTTTTCCTTTTGTTTTTCTCTTCTTTCCTTTATGTTCGGCACCTGTGTTCCCTGATAATGCCGTTGATTCCGAAAGAAGGGTATGAAAAATAAGTAAGGCTCGAAGGGGATAACAAGGGATAAGAGTGTTTGGATAGTAGGACAAAACGCCTTCATCATTTCAATCTTTAAGATATGCCAAATACAAACAGGTACATCTAGAAAATAAAGAATTCATACATAGTATCTCTTGACCGCATCAGAATTGATGGCCATTTCTATACATTTTCCTTCCACATCTGTCAAATACAATGCTCCATTAGACAATACTCTGGTTATTACAAATGGTCCCTGCCAGTTTGGGGCAAACTTTCCTTTTGCTTCAGCCCAATGAGGCAAGATCCGCCTCAGTACTAATTGCCCGACTTCAAATTTCCTTGGACGTACTTTCTTGTTATAAGCTCTTGCCATTCTTCGTTGGTACAGTTGGCCATGACACACTGATGCCAATCTCTTCTCGTCGATCAAACTCAACTGCTCAAGACGGCTTTTCACCCATTCATCATCATCGATCTCAGCCTCTGCAATGATTCGCAGAGATGGGATTTCCACTTCTGCGGGTATTACTGCCTCGGTACCGTATACCAATGAGTAAGGAGTCGCCCCTACCGAGGTACGCACGGTGGTGCGATATCCTAACAATGCAAAAGGCAATTTCTCGTGCCATTGTCTAGATCCTTCAACCATCTTCCGGAGTATTTTCTTTATGTTCTTATTGGCCGCTTCAACCGCACCATTTGCCTTGGGACGGTACGGAGTAGAGTGCCTGTGAGCAATCTTAAACTGCTCACATGTCTCCTTCATCAAATGACTATTAAGATTAGCCCCATTATCTGTGATGATTACCTTTGGGATCCCAAACCGACAGATGATATTTGAATGCATGAAATCGACTACGGCTTTCTTAGTCACAGACTTGAACATCTTAGCTTCCACCCATTTTGTAGAATAATCTATAGCTACCAAGATAAACCTGTGCCCATTTGATGCTGCTGGATCAATTGGCCCAATAACATCCATGCCCCACGCAACAAAAGGACATGGTGCGGACATCGTATGTAATTCTGATGGTGGAGAATGAATCAAATCTCCATGTACTTGGCATTGATGACACTTACGCACAAAACTGATACAGTCCCGCTCCATCGTGAGCCAATAATAACCCGCTCGGAGAATCTTTTTTGCTAGAACATACCCACTCATATGCGGTCCACAAACTCCGGAATGTACCTCAGTCATGATAGTTGTGGCCTGCCTTGCATCTATACATCTCAACAACCCGAGATCTGGAGTTCTTTTGTACATCACTTCTCCACCAAGGAAAAACCCGCTTGCCAATCGCCGAATCGTTCTTTTCTGATCACCGGTGGCATGTATCAGATATACTCCTGTTCTAATGTACTCTTTGATATCATGGAACCATGGTTCACCATCAATTTCCTCTTCTATCATATTACAGTAAGCATGCTGATCACAGACCTGAATCTGCAATGGATCGACATAAGCCTTATCTGGATGGTGCAACATTGACGCCAAAGTCGCCAAAGCGTCAGCAACCTCATTATGAATCCTTGGAATGTGCCTGAATTCTATGGCCTGAAAATGCTGGCAAAGCTCATGCAGACACTGCCGATACGGTATAAGCTTCAAATCCCGTGTTTCCCATTCTCCTTGAATCTGGTGTACCAGTAAGTCCGAGTCACCCATGACCAAGATTTCCCGTACACCCATCTCCACAACCAATCTCAATCCCAATATGCATGCCTCATATTCTGCCATATTGTTTGTACAGTAGAAACGAAGCCGAGCCGTCACAGGGTAATGCTGACCTGTTTCCGAAATAAGTACTGCTCCTATTCCCACGCCTTTCATATTTGCAGCCCCATCAAAGAAGAGTTTCCATCCCGACTTCTCTGCTTGTTCCAATTCATCAATGTGTATCACCTCTTCATCAGGGAAATAGGTTTTCAAAGGCTCATAATCTTCATCGACGGGGTTCTCAGCCAAATGATCGGCTAACGCCTGTGCTTTCATGGCAGTCCGCGTCACGTATATAATGTCAAATTCTGTAAGCAAGATCTGCCACTTTGCAAGCCTTCCTGTGGGCATGGGTTTCTGAAAAATATACTTCAACGGGTCCAAGCGAGATATAAGGTAAGTAGTGTAAGATGACAAATAATGTTTCAACTTGTGTGCCACCCAAGTTAGGGCGCAACATGTCCTTTCCAGATGAGTATACTTAACATCGTAAGATGTGAACTTCTTGCTGAGATAATAGATAGCTTGCTCCTTTCTTCCCGTAACATCGTGCTGCCCCAGTACACAGCCGAATGAACTATCCACAACTGTCAGATATAAAATCAAAGGCCTCCCTGGTTCTGGCGGAACCAACACGGGTGGGTTTGACAAATACCCCTTTATCTTATCAAAAGCCTCTTGACATTCATCAGTCCAATTGACCGCGACATCTTTCTTCAACAACTTGAAAATTGGTTCACATGTCGCCGTGAGCTGAGCAATAAACCTGCTGATATAGTTCAATCTTCCCAACAAACTCATCACCTCGGTTTTATTTCTTGGAGGTGGCAACTCCTGAATAGCTTTGATCTTTGACGGGTCTAATTCAATACCCTGCCGGCTGACTATAAACCCCAACAACTTCCCGGATGGCACCCGAAAGCACACTTTGCAGGATTGAGCTTAAGATTGTACCTGCGAAGTCTTCGAAAGAACTTTCTCAAATCTCTAACATGGTCGGATTGCTGTCTAGACTTCACGATCACATCATCCACGTATACCTCGATTTCCTTATGTATCATATCATGGAAGATGGTTGTCATGGCCCTCATATAGGTTGCCCCAACATTTTTCAAACCGAACGGCATGACCCGATAACAATATGTTCCCCACGGCGTGATGAATGCCGTCTTTTCTGCATCCTCCTTGTCCATTAGAATCTGATGATAACCCGCATAACAATCCACAAAAGAGCCAATATCATGTTTGACACAATTGTCGATCAATATATGGATGTTGGGCAACGAGAAATTATCTTTTGGGCTTGCCTTGTTAAGGTCTCGATAATCGATGCACACCCTGGTCTTGCCATCTTTCTTTGGCACAGACACAAAATTAGCTAACCAAGTGGGGTACCGTGTAACCTGAATGACTTTCGCCTCAAACTGCTTGGTAATCTCTTCTTTGATCTTCACATTTATGTCCGTTTTGAACTTTCTCAACTTCTGCTTGATAGGAAGGAGTGTCGGATCAGTGGGTAATTTATGAACCACCAAATCGGTGCTTAGACCTGGCATATCATCATATGACCATGCGAAAACATCTTTGTACTCATGCAATACTTTAATTATCTCCTCCTTGAGTTGTGGCTCCAGATAAACACTTACTTTAGTTTCCCGCACATTGTCTTGATCCCCTAGATTAACCGCTTTTGTGTCATTTAGGTTAGGTTTGGGTTTTTCTTCAAAATGACTTAATTCTTTACTAATTTCCTCATAAGCTTCATCATCGTTACAATCCACCCCATCATCACACTCGATCTCTTATATTACTATTTCTGAGCTAGATTGGCTTTTAAAACTGGGCCGAAGGTTCCTCATGCATGTCATATCATTGATATCAGCATAAAAAGAACTGTACAAAGAAAGAAAAGAAAAGAAAATGGAAAGAGAATTAGGGACGAAGAAAATTGCATTTCATTAAATGTATAGACAACAAGGTTTTAACTCATCCAAACGGACGAAACATAGCAACTGGATTACAAACCCTGGAATAATCCAGGTGACAAAAAGGAAAACAAAACCCACTACCACGACTCCCTCTGAACTGGAAAAGGAGTAGCTTCCCAATTGTTGATGTTAGCATGTGGTCCAATGTGCTGTATGTCTGCTCTACTTGACCCTTCCTCGGCCTCAACCATGTTTACTTCAGCAAATACTTTCTCAAACACCTTATCCAAATTCCCCTCTGCCCCAATTAACGAACCTGACATCTTTGCCAATGACTGTTTTTTGATACCCGGCCTGACGAAGGACCTGGACAATCGAGGAATTGGTTTAGGGAGCACCCAAGCTTTCTTCTTCAATTTACGGGCCTTTCTGATATCTGCCGCTGTTGGTTTGAACCCTAACCCGAAGGTGTCCAAATTTTTGGGCAAAGACACAGGTTGAGTAATGCCCTGCAGTTCAACCCCCAAACCCTTCCCGGGCACGAACCCGTTATTCAACATTTCTGACACTACCATGACGGTCGTAGCTGACACCCTAGGACATGGCATGCTTTTACCCTCAAGCAACCTGCTCACCGGAACCGTGTCGAGGATCTGATACACCCATGGCCCCTTATCATCTTCGGTCTCTATAAAGGGTACAATGGCATCATTCACGGCGCATGTGGGATCTTCCCCATGTAACACAATTTCTTGTCTGTCCCACTCGAATTTGATCATTTGGTGCAGTGTGGAGGGCACGGCTTTTGCCGCATGAATCCACGGTCGACCCAACAAAAGATTATAGGATACTGCAGCATCCAACACCTGAAATTCCATCGTGAACTCGACTGGGCCAATAGTCAATTCGAGTACAATATCCCCTACTGTGTTTGTTCCCCCTCCATCGAACCCTCGAACACAAATGCTATTTTTGCGGATTCTATCCTCATCAATCTTTAACTTGTTCAATGTGGATAACGTGCAAATATTAGCGCTCGACCCGTTATCGATTAGTGCCCGAGTAACCATTGAACCTTCACATTTGACCGTCAAATAGAGAGCCTTGTTGTGTTCTGTGCCTTCCATAGGCAATTCATCATCAGAAAATGCTACCCTGTTCACTTCAAAGATCTTGTTGGCAATTGTCTCTAGATGGTTCACTGAAATTTTTTTGGGCACATGAGCCTCATTCAATATCTTCATCAAAGCTCGGCAATGCTCATCAGAGTGAATCAGATGATAACAACGAGATTTGAGCCGGTGTTTTTCTCAGTTGTTCAACAATGGAATAATCTTGTACTTTCATCTTTTTCAGAAACTCTTCTGCCTCTTCTTCCGTCACAGTTTTTTTGACTGGCACTGGATTGTCTTTAGCTCCCTTAGCCTTTATTAACTCTTCGGGAGCGAAACAACGTCCCGACCGGGTTAGTCCTTGTGCTTCACAACTTTCTTCCTCAATTTCCTTTCCTTTGTATGTCACCACTACCTTGTCATATCTCCACGGTACGGCTTTGCTGTCAACCATGGGTAACTGGACTACCGGTTTTATGACAACCGGTTCTACATAAGCTCCTTTCACCACCACCACAGGTGCAGATGATGACCCTGGTACCATTAACTTGACTGGCTCAGGCTTTTTTGCAACCGCAAATGATCCCTTTCCCATTACCACCACTGGCTTGTCTTTTATTGCTTTTAACTGAACCGCTGGCCTTGCACTCACTGTCTCTTCTTTGGATTCCGTAGAACGAATCACCATAACCACCTGCGATGGTTTCTTAAGCTCTGCCCCCTTATGTATCAGTTCGATCATGTTGGCCTCGTAATGCACTGGTAACGGATTTTGATTGATGTTCGGGGATTCTGGAGCTTGTACTTCAATATGGCGATTATCAATGAGCTCTTGTATCACGTTTTTCAACTTCCAGCATTTTCCAGTATCATGCCCAGGCATCCCTGAGCAATACTCACAGCTAACAGAGTGGTCCAGGTTTCTGGGAAGAGGGTTTGGTGCTTTGGATTCAACTGGGGTTAGCATTCCCAACTGTTTCAATCTGTGGAAAAAAGTAGTGTAAGATTCTCCCAGCGGAGTAAATGTTTTTCTGTTTGGGGCCTTCTCACTTCTAAAAGCTTGGTTCGGGCGGAAGTTGGTTCCTGGTCTATTAGCCCTGGGGGGTGGATAGGTGTTTTGTGGGTGTGGCTGTGTATTTTGGGGACTTGGTGTACGCCATTGCGAGTGCACTGGGGGTTGAGTGTAGGTCTGGGCGTGGTGGATAGAAAAATGTGGTTCTGGTGGTGGATAATAGTGTTGCGGTGGGCCATATGAGGTATATTGGTAGTTTGGGTGGTGGGGTCTGGGTTGGTTGTAGTAGAGTGGAGGGTTATTGGGCCTGGACCAAGCACTAGCTTCAACTTCAACAACTTCTTCTTTCTTCTTCTTCCCAAGCACACCATTAGTACCGCTTTGGATGGCTTGGGTGGTTGCTTTCAACGCCGAGTAACTCAATATCTTGTTAGATTTCAATCCTTCTTCAATCATGGCTCCCATATTTACCACTTCATTAAACGATTTTCTGACAGATGTCACTAGATGACCAAAATAGGTAGGTTCCAATGTTTGCAAAAAGTAATCTACCATCTCACTCTCCCTCATGGGAGGATCAACCCTTGTAGCTTGTTCCCTCCATCGGAAACCAAACTCTCTAAAACTTTCCCCAGGTTTCTTTTCCAGTTTCAATAATGACAGACGATCGGGGACTATCTCGAGGTTATATTGAAAATGGCCAATGAATGCTTGTGCCAAATCATCCCATGTATACCATCGGCCGGGGTCTTGTCTCGTGTACCATTCTAGCGCTGACCCGCTCAGGCTTTGACCGAAATATGCTATCAACAATTCATCCTTTCCCCCAGCACCTCTCATTTTGCTACAGAAACCACGCAGATGGGCTACTGGGTCACCGTGCCCCTCATATAAGTCAAACTTCGGCATTTTAAACCCCGCAGGCAACTGGACGTCAGGAAAAGGGCACAAATCTTTGTATGCGATGCTAACTTGGTTACCTAAACCATGCATGTTCCTTAAGGATTGCTCCAGGCTTTTGACTTTACGAATCACTTCCTCCTGTTCTGCATTCTTAACCGGTTTCTCAACTTCTCCCGGGATTTCAAAATGGGGAGAATAGGTATATGGCTCAGGCGCTTTGAAAGTAGGTTCGGGAGGGTAATATTGGGTGTCGTGAGCTTGGAATAGTGGTTCACTGGATGATCTATGTAGTGGGGCTGGGGGAGGTGCCACAAAGATGGGAACCATGGGTGGTGGAGGGTTCTGGAGCGTATGAAGTGGTGCCATAACCCTGGGCCTGATAAGGGAAAGCTGAAGATGCGTGGGGAGTGGCAGGCTCCTGAGCTTGAGCCAGGGGTGGGATGTAAGATGGGTTAGCAGGATATAGTGGTGCCGGATGTCCCTGCGACCATGCCCGATGTATTTCAGCCATTTGCGCTTTTAATTTCCTCATCTCTTCTTTCATAGCCCCTATATCTGTTACCTCAACCTCATTCGAAGGGTCTACGATGCTGACTTCCGAATCCTGCCCTGTCATTTTTACTTGATCTTTCGACCGGGTGTTGTACGGGTGAGTTGCCAGAATTGCCAAGCAACTAACCACCTGCTTGGACTCACACATTTAGACAACCACTTTGTTAGCGATTAGGTCTTATCAGATTTAATAACCGCACGTTGGCATGAATGCACTTATACAGTTATTCATTTCTATTATGCGTTTGCTCGATTGCATGCGTCATCCCGGCATTTCGTTCCTTGTTTCTTTTTACCATTCTTTCACCTTATCCCTCTCTTGTGCTTTTTCTTTTCTCTCTCTGGTTTTCCGCTCTTTTCTTTCTTTCTTTCTTTCTTTCTCGGTTTTCCTTCTATTTTCCTTTTTTTACCTCTATTTTTCTTACGATTATGGTCGAATCCTATGGAGACTACCTACGTATCGTGACCCCGCACAAATCAGACCAAGCGTAGTTCGTGCAGATAAATGCAAAAATAAGGGGGAAATAAAATGCTCAACTTTCATTAATAAAACAAACTCTTACAAACTCTACATCTTTTGTTTTGGAAAGAAACTAACAAACGCAACCTGAAAGCAAACCAAAAACTCTAAGCCTGCAAACATACTCAATCCAGAAAGATAACGGACGTACAAAAGACTGACTCGAAATGGTAGAAACTTACAGACACGAACTATACATATTCTAGTGCTTCAAACTTAGGGGTCCGTGGGGCGTCGTTCGGCCTCGCCACGGATCTAGGATCCAAATCCCTTTCAAGCTGCTCTAACTCATTCATGGTTCGCTTCACATAGATCATCAATGCTGAGATAAAAGTAGTACGGGTCATGTCTTCACAAACCCGACATCTCTTGACAATAGCATGAGCAATGGCTCTAATCCTGTCTTTTGTTTGCTTCTTTTCTATGAGCAAGCGTCTTATCTGATTGCTGCACGTCTTTAAAGCTCGGGAATCTTGCAAGTGCTGGTCTTGCAGCTGCTGCACTTCTGCCTCCATTTGAGCCAACAATTTGTAACAATGTCCACTTTCAGTTTCAAAATCTCTAGCCTGCCTAACCGCTTTACCCTCAAGGGCAACCACTCTTCTCTTTAAATTGGCAACAATTTTCTCATGGTCCCTTTTCAACTGATTCAAATATTGGCGGCGCTCTTCGGTTCTTGTCGCCCACTGTGCTTTGAGTTCTGCCATGACATTTTCAGATTTTTCCAACTCATCTCGCCATTCCCGGACTTCGTTCTCCAATCTTTTTACCAATTGTTCATCGGATCGGCTCCTTGGTTTCTTGTCGATGGTCGTCTTCAACTGTCAGATTTGGATCCTAAGTGCTTCATTTTCTCGAGCCAGCCTATTCTTTTCACCCTGATCCGCGGCAACCTGTACACTATTCTCGAATTTCAGACTCTCAACTTGCTGCTTTAGTTTACCAATCTCAACTCGATAGCTTTCTTCCTTTGCTAACCAATCCCACTGCTCTTGGGACGACTTGGCGAAATCTTCGAGATGAGGTCTTTTAGCCGGTCTCCCACAGGCTACGTCACCTCTGAACCACTTGTGATACCCTGGGGCAACTTCCCCTTTGACCCTATCAGACGCACAAGTGTTTGCCATCAGATATTGACACTTACTCCAGATTTGGCGAACCTCTTCCTCGGGGAACCAATCGTCAGGACTAATCTCGACCACCTGGGTACTCAGATCTTCATATCTTGGTACTACTTGATATCTCCCGAGTTGCCTCAGAACCCAATATGGTGCATAGGGCTGTATGCTTTTGAGTCCCATCAGCAAAAAATGCGGTCGGGCTGCTGGCATGTATATGACTTCTTTGATAGGCAACTATCCAAGCACCCACTGTATCTGGCTGGCACTGAGGTCCCGAAATAATGATGTCCAGGCCGTGACTCCTTCAGGTAGACTAGCCCCTTTGATTCTCGTATAAAATTCCCCTATACAAGTTTTCTCAACCGAACCATAACTCAATAACTGAGAGCGTGGGCACAAATGCTCAGTCATCCACATTTGTAACAACACGTTACATCCCTCAAAAAATTTGCCCCCA
Source organism: Nicotiana sylvestris (assembly GCF_000393655.2). Lineage (NCBI taxonomy): Eukaryota > Viridiplantae > Streptophyta > Magnoliopsida > Solanales > Solanaceae > Nicotiana > Nicotiana sylvestris. The sequence continues at coordinate 169,459,843 of NC_091060.1, read as the reverse complement.
GCTTTGCACGCAGTGAGAGCTCGGAAAATATCGGCCACGATCATAGGTGCTAAAGTGCTTTTCCCCATGGTTTGCAAGGTACTGACGACCCCCACTATCTTCAAATCAATATTACCATCTTTCCTTGGGAATATTATGATGCCCAAGAAGGCTATCATAAAAGCCACCCGCCTGTGCTCCTCCCATTTTTGTCGGTTACTTCTACTGCATAGCTTAATGTCTGGATTGTTGAACCCGCCCACGTGGCCATACCTATCATATATGAAGTGGAAACTGCAGAAACCCTTTGCAAAATTTGGATGATGAACCGTTCGGGGTATTTTCAAGGAATCCAAGAATCGGTGTATGGTAATGGCCCTAGGAGCAATCAAGTATTTGAACCTCAATGGAGCTTGATCACTTCCAATATACCCCGCTATTTCTTCCAATGTTGAGGTGAGCTCAAAGTCTGAGAAATGAAATACGTTATGTGCCGAGTCCCAATAGGCGACCAATGCCCTGATAATATCCCCCCGAGGCTGGATGTTTAATAAATCCGGAAGGTCTTTCAAATATTTTTTCACTTCGTCTTGCCCTTCTTTGCCTAAATCATTCCACCATAATTGCAGCTCGAAAGGGATTTTGGTCATTATTGAAAAGGGCTCATTCACCAACGTGCTCATCCTGCACATTTATTAAAGCGTTTTTAAGAAAAAGAAAACTCTTGTTCGACTCAAAAACAAATGTCTATATTTGCGACTCAAAAATTACCTATATATTTTTCAAGCGGAGAACTTGCCTTTCAAACATGGCCCTACTTAGCTTCTTTTTTTTATTTTTTATATTTCAACATAAAAATAAAAACGAAAACACATGACCAAAGGTGGCTATTTACGTAAGGTCAGCCTTCCGGCGCCCCGTTTGGGAACATTTGGCTATTTTTGACAAAAACGGCATCACCTGGTTTATTTATGACAAAAATTAAAATTTTGATATTTTTTGGTTATTTTTGCAAAGGGGAGGTTGGACCCGATGAGGGTTGCCTACGTATCTCACGCCCTGTGAGAATCAAGCCATGCGTAGTACGGGTAAATTAACCGAACTATTTTAAAACATGACTCTTTTCCATTTTTATTTTTGGTATTTCATAAGCGAATAAAAACTATTTTTAGAAACAAGACTCTCTTTTTATCTTTTCTTTTCAATAAATAAAACAACCTATTTTTCCGAGCTAAAAGTAACAGACTCTTTTTTTTTTTTTCATTTTCCACAGGCAAGAAAACAACCTATTTTCCAAACTAAAAATAAAAGACTCTTTTTTTCCTTTCCTTTTTCAACAAATAATGAAACAACTTATGTTTTTCAAACTAAAACAAAACTTTTCTTATCCTTTTCTTTTTCGACAACCAACTTTCCAAAAATAAAAGACTTTTTTTTCTATTTTTCTTTGCTTTTTTTTAGTAAAACAAAATAAAACATTTTCCTTTTTTTTTTTCTCAAAATTTCGGCAGAGTTTCGCCAGTAATTGAAAATAATCAATTAACTCCCTAATTGATATTTCTTTTTTCCTCTTTTCTCTTTTTTCCTCAATTTTCCAACATTCCCGAGATTCAGAAACCGGTCAACATGCAGGTTCGAAATAAATATATGTACAGAGCAAGTAGGATGCATCAGGATGGTCTTTTCTTTTCAGGTTGCTAGTCCTAAACGGACCCAACCCCTGTGTTGAGTCCCCTAAGTCAAATGCAACGTGATGCAAATAAGCGTTCCTACTAGGGATTCGGCATGAAGTCATGTTATTCTATGTTCAAAACCTAGGTCAGTGTTCTAGACTGTGTACCCGAGCGGACAACTCAAGTCGAGGAGGGGGCAACTTACCGGGAACCAAAAGGCCATCCGGTTTCGTAACTTGTCCGGCCTCTTTCCTACATCAAGGTATGACACTAACAGAATAGGGAGTCTCAACCAGTAAGCACATCCTCGGAGGTGAAGAGAGAAAGGTGTCGGCACAGTTTATATACAGTTCAGATAATATCAAAGCAGTAACATTTAGCACATTCAACACAAAACATGTAGGAAAATCAGATACAATTAAATACAGCAATTTATCTAAGCTCGAATTCTGAACCCTGAACCAGAGATTCTGGGTTCGGTCCCCAGCAGAGTCGCCAGAGCTGTCACACCTCCTTTTTACACCTACACCTGTGAGGGCGTAAAGGAGTTTTTCCATTTAAAGGACAATCGGAGCGAGACTTAATTATTAATTATTCAGAGTCGCCACTTGGGATATTAATGGTGTCCCAAGTCACCGGTTGAATCCCGAACTGAGGAAATTTATGACTATTTTAACAGTCCGCGAACCAGAAATCCGAGTAAGGAATTCTGTTAACCCGGGAGAAGGTGTTAGGCATTCCCGGGCTCCGTGGTTCTAGCACGGTCGCTTAACTGTTGTATTTGATTTTATCTGATTTTAATACATGCTAGCTTATGTGCCTTTTATTTAATTTTGAACCGCTTTTATTATAATTATTTTTTAAGAATTGCGGCGTCATGAAAACGCGTTTCGAACCACGTCGCAATCAATGCACCCGTAGTTATCAACCCATTTCGACTTCGTCGAGATTTGGATTTGAGTCGCATCAATGCGCACCCTAATTTCAAGAAGGTTATTTTATTAAATCGTGCCTGAAGATATTAACGTAGTGTTATTTTGGGGAAAAGCCATGAAGTTCGCTAAACGGCCATCCCAAATTCTAATTATTTCGATAATTATTTACTAAGGGGCTCACATTTGTTTATTTTGTGCGGTAAGACCCGTCTCGATTTGTAAACCTCTTTTCTATCATTATTTATTTTATCAGAATTACGACGTCGTGAAAACGCGTTTCGAACCACGTCACAATCAATGCACCCGTGATTGTCAACACATTTTGACTTTGTCGAGATCCAGATTTGGGTCACATCAATGCGCACCCGGGTTTAAGAGAGTATTTTAATTAAAATCGCGCTTGAAGATTCTAACGCATTGTTATTTAAGGGGGGGGGGTGAAATTCACTAACACAACCTTTTCAACTTTAGATGGTGAGATAATTATGCTATTAAGCACTTAAGGATTCTAATTGATTAAGGCCAACACTTTGTTAGATCGGAATTTGAACACCCAGAAAGAAATGCTGAGCAAGTGGGCTTTGAGCCCCTAAGGCCCAAAATCATGCCATTGCACAGCTGCAGGCACAGGCCTTTAAAGCGCTAGGCGTCAGGTATAAGGCAGGCCCAAAATTTTAATTTTGCAGTCGTACAGCCCAGGGATCGAGTCCTTGGGCACTTTTAATTTAACTAACTTTTAAGCCTTGATGCACCTAGGCCCTAATTCGATTATCACCTAGCCAAAGTCTGGGCCAACTGTTAATACGCCAGGCCCAAAACTGGCCCAATATGAAGCTGTTAAATATGCAATTCATACTAGACCAAACTTAAAAGCAACCATGCGTATGGAACTCCAAATCAAATACAACTTTGCAGATTTAACTTCAGCATACTATGGAACTTAAACAAATTGAAAATGACAATTGCATAAACATGGAATGCACAATTTAAACAGTCCACAACCTGGATTACATACATTAATCTAAATACCCAAATATCCACTTGCTAATCGAAATTAACTAACTCATACTCGACAGTTTATCAGTCCAATTCATACAAACCACGATTAGTACAGAACCTAAATGACATGGGTAAGCTAATTGTTTCATACATTAAATTAGACAAAAACAACATAAAAATTTCAGAGATCAACTTCAGACAACAGGTTTACTTCAATTCCATAAACTTGAGAGTTATAGAACCAGTACCTGGAAATTGAAATGAAAATAGAGAAAAGGAGAGGAATCAGCTACTTTCAACAGCAACAACAACAAACTCAGCAATGTTACACCACAGAAATACAGGCAGATTGCCTTGAAAACCAGATATACAAGCAGACTCCCACAGATCAGTTTAACATGCTTCAAATATACCCCTGACCCTTACAACTGCACCTAAGCACCTCTGTAACAATGCTAAACCTAGAACCCAAAGCTGAAATCCCAAAACTAGTGATGGAACTGTGCAGTTGTTTTAGATTTCTCCATTTTTGATATTTTTGTTTTCTGAATAATTTTAGAATTAAAATGCTAACTGATGAAAGCTCAAATTGAAACTCAAAGCTGAAGGCAGAAATCCCAGCCAAGACCCCTTTCCCAAGGCATTTCATGCCCTTTTATAGGCAACCCTAAAGAGAATAGATTGGATTCTGATTTTCCAATCAGTAACTCCCTATTTTCAGTTTGGTCCCTCTATTTTTATCTTGCTAAACAAGTAACTGCATTACAATTATTAAAATCTACACTTGCACCCCATTCTAGAAGGCCCTAAGGTATTCCTCTACTCATACAATACCTATACTGCCCTTCCCTATATCTTGATATTAATATTCTCATCAAAACTACCCTTTTCCATACCCAGATTACCCCTGAAAGCCTTTCAAAATCACTGAACCTAACCTCATCCTTAACAACTATATCCAATACCCTAACCCAATCTAAAACTAACTGAAATTAATTAATTAACATTCAGAAACTAACTGATTAGACTGACCCAAACCAATTCTGTTCAATTATACCCACTCAAACAGGCTAAACAAAATTAAACTGAGCTTAAGCTACCATGATTAATATTAAGTGAACTTTAAACTAATTCTTAAACCATGAACTTACAATCATTCAACCAAATATCAAACTCAGACTCAACAGTAATTAACAAAACTTAAACTAATACAATTAAATCATAAAATTAACAGAACAATTAACGAAACAACAACTGCAAATAACACTTCAAACGTGCGAGCAAAAAAGAAGCAGTAAAAACTCACAAAGGCATGAGGGAACTCCGGCTAGTCAGAAACATCTGAATCCTTTCAGATTTTTGACGCGTAACATCCCTAACCATGTGTTCTTACAAGAGAACACATGGTTAAGGATACTACGGTTCGAAATAAAAAGGATTTGGTTTTAGGGTTTGGCCAGAAATTTTTAGATCTAAGATTCGGGCCGTTTCACAGTGATTTGAAAGAAAACAACCATGGATTAGTGTTGAGGAAGGGCCAGGGGTTGTGGGGTATGATTTTGGACTGATTTGGACGAACTTGTCACTTGGCCGGAAAACTTCAAATTAAGATTCGAGGAGTTCCGACCTTGTTCGAGGTAAACCAGTGGGTGCAATGGAAAGAGGAGAGTGAGGGGGATCTGTGGTGTTAATCTCGGGGTGAACGGTGTAGGTTGTGTTCACCGCCGGCGAGGGAGTTAGGGACGACGCGGATTAGGGTTTGAGGAGAAGGGGTGGGGTGAGGAAGACGAGGCAAATGGGGGTAGGGGGGAAGGTTCAGACCCTTTTATATTAAGAACCTCGTTAGTTCCGGACCGTTGGATTGATGAGATCCAGCGGTCCTAATTCAGGGACCCCGAAACGACACCATTTCGTTTTGAAGGTGGGGGCAAACCGGGCATGGATTTGGGTTGGGCAATTTTGAGGCGTTTGAGCCTGAGATGTTTCAATGCATTTGGCCCAAATTTTGCGTCTTAAATAAGACCACTTTTTTATACTCTTATTTTCTTTTTATTTTCTTTTCTTGCTTTTACAATTTTTATAATAATTTTTTTTATAATTTTTATAAAGATGTAAAACTAACATGAAATCCTGATTGTTTTAAAACAAAGACTAATTAATTCCTAAAATTGTTCAAAAACTATTCGTGACAAATCCACAATAAAATCATTAAAATGCAAAAGTGAACTATTTTTTTTGTGATTTTCATGCTTTGTTCTAAACCAATTATCCCTTAATTGGTACTAAATATAAAAATTCAAACCTAAATGCAAATGCATACTCCTTGTGTTTTATATGAATTAACATTCACAAATAAGATGCCGATAATTAAAACGAAATGACACCGAAATTCACAGGAATTGTAAAGATAAAGAAAAATTATTCTGTTGGAATTTTTGGGAATTATTCATATATAGGGCAAAAATCACGTGCTCACAGACCTTGAAGGAGATTAAATTATTCGTCCCTCTTTTCTAGCTGAACTTGAAGGGTACCAAATTGTTCGTCTCTCTTTAAATTCCTAATAAATTCCTTAACCCCTTCTATAAATTCCTCCCTAAAAAACTGACGATTAGGATAATTCCTATTATACATCAAACTACGATATTCCATCTACAAAAAGAACAAATATATTACATGTCTTATTAATCATAATTCAAATTAATTTATAGAATTAAGTTACATAATAAGTTATAATTTATTAACACACTCAATTAATCTAGCATAATTAGTTAAGCCTAATTTTCTAAAGCAATAAACACTAATATAATAATAAATTAAAATCTAAAATAATAAATTAGACAAAAACCCTATTATACATCCAACTACAATATTGTGACGACCCAAAGGGTCATAACCGTAGTTCTTCTTTGTTCCGCGCTTCCGAGGCCTTGAAAACCTCGCTTTTAGTTGCTTCGTTTTGCGTGCATAGTTCGGGCGCGTAGTCGGAAAGTTTTTATGTTAGAATATGTGAATTATGTGAAAATTTTGATGGATTTTGATATTAATATGCATAATATTGACTTTGGTCAACATGTTGGGTAAACGGACATGGACCTGTGATTCGATGGTCCCGGAGAGTCCGTAGGAAAATATGGGACTTGGGCGTGTGCCCGGAATTAAATTCGAGGTCCCAAGCCTGAGAAATGAATTTTTGTGTGAAATTGTTTTCTGAAATTTATTAAGGAAAATGAAGAAGAAAATTGATCGGAAAGCTGTGGTATCGGGCTCGTATTTTGGTTCCGACGCTCGGTACGAGTCTTAAATATGTTTTAAGCACTATCTGTAAAGTTTGCCTAAAAACGGACGTCATATGACGTGTTTCGGACTTAAAATGGGGAATTTGAGTTTTATGAAAGTTGAGAGAAAATCATGTGTTTTGAGGCTTGATTCTATGTATATGATGTTATCTTAAGATATTTTAAGGTTGTGCGCATGTTTGGTTTGAAGCCCCGAGGGCTCGGGTGAGTTTCGAGTGGGGCCCCGGGGGGGGGGGGGTCTTAAACTTAAAAAAATGCAGGTTCAGGTGTTGCAGGTCCGGTGCGGCCGCGGCCATTTCCGCGCGGTCCGCGCTGGCAGCCATGCGGCCGCATCACTTCTCTGTGCGGTCCGCGTGGTAGGGTTCAGAGGGGGTAGCAAGGTCGACCAGCGCGGCCGCGCACCAAATCAGTGCGGTCCGCGCTAGGTGGGTTCAGAGAGAGCCCACTTCTTCCCTCCCTCGGCGCGGCCGCGGTACATTTCCGCGCGGTCTGCACTGGCAGTCACGCGGCCGCGGTGCATTTCTGTGCGATCCGTGCCAGCCCCCAACAAAAATATATATATCCGGGATTTTCAGTTATTTTTCCACTTTTCAAAAACCCAAAACCTAAGAGGCGATTTTCCAAACAACTTTTCTTCTTCAAAACGATTGGTAAGTGATTTCTAAGTCATTTTCTTCACTTCTTAACATCTTTTAACATGATTTCAACTTCAAAACAAAGATTTTCATGGGGGAAATTGGGTGTTTTGCGTAAAACCTAGGTTTTTACAAATTGAGGAGTTGGACCTCAATTTGGGGTCCGATTCAAAACAAAGCATATATTTGGATTCGTGGGAAAATGGGTAACCGAGTTTTGGTCTGATCCTCGAGTTTCGACCTCGTGGGTCCGGGGGTATTTTTGACATTTTTGGGAAAAACCTTGTAAAAATTATTTTCACGCATTGGGATTGATCCGTTTAGTAATTATTAATGTGATTAAGTAACTTATGACTAGATTCGAGCGGATTGGTGGTGGAATCAAGAGGTAAAACTATAATTGAGACTTGAGTGGTGTTCAAGGCATCGAGGTAAGTGCTTGTTCTAACTTTGGCTTGAGGGAATAGGATTAGGATGTTATTTGCTACTTGCTAATGTGGAGTACGGTGTATAGACATGGTGACGGTTATCTATGCACTAGAGTCTAGCATGACCGTGAGACTTAATTGCTTTTAATTCGAATAATGTGACACAATCTCCTGGTTTACTGGATGAGTTTCATATAATGTGAACGATTGAGGTATAATTGTGATTGGTGTACTTTGGAGCGTTAGCTCGAACATGAATGTGTTAGTTGAGGAAGAAGTGATTTAAAAAGAGAATGTGTTGTGAGTACTCCCTTGCCGGGATGTGTAGACTGATATATACTCTCCCTTGTCGGGATATTTTGGGCTGTTAGCTGTACCCTTGCTGGGTTAAAGGTATTGAGATGTTATCCTCCCCTGAAGGGGTCTACTATATGAAGTCAGATATTACATACTATATTATGAGATCGTGTGGCACGCCGTCCACTTATATATGATAATATGGGATCGTGTGGCACACCGTCTACCTATATATTGTTAAAAGGGATCGTGTGGCACACCGTCCACTTGGTTATTGGCCTCCGTTGCCGGTGACATATTGTGCACTGTGATAAAGGTGAATTGGGATCGTGTGGCACAACATCCACTTATATATGATATTATGAGATCGTGTGGCATGCCGTCCACTTATATATGATATTATGGGATCGTGTGACACGCCGTCCACTTATATATGATATTATGGGATCGTGTGGCACGCCGTCCACTTATATATGATATTATGGGATCGTGTGGCACACCGTCCACTATATATATAAATATATACATATATTATGGATACCGGAGTTTCTTCTATTTATTTCCGATATTTCATTTTTATCTGTTACTCCCCGATAGCATGTCCCCTTCCAGCTTTACTTTGTATTATCTTGTTATTGTTTTCTTGCATTCGTTATATATATCTGTACAGGTTAATTGTGGTAGGTCCTGTCTAGCCTCGTCACTACTTTGCCGGGGTTAGGCCAGGCACTTACCAGCACATGGGGTCGGTTGTGCTGATGCTACACTCTGTGCATTTTTTGTGCACAGATCAGGGAGCGGCTTTTCGACCGCAGCACTAGGACTTTTGGGAGCTATCTTCAGCCCAGGGACTCTCGAGGTAGCCTAGCTGGCATTCGCAGGCCGAAGTCCCTTTCCATGTTTTTCGTTTGTTTATCTTGTATCAAACAAACATGATGTATTTTCCTTTCAGACATTGTTTGTAGCATTCTGTAGTAGTCCGTGAGCTAGTGACACCAAACTCTGGGTAGCATTTTGGTTCAAACTTCCGCACTTTTGGTTTACAGTTGTTTTAAATTTAAAGTCTTCCGCTTAGATTTTGTCTCGCTTATTATATTGTTGAAAGAAAGCAGGAAAGGTGTTTTAAACATTTGGCTTGCCTAGCTCCGATAGTAGGCGCCATCACGACACCCGATGGTGGGAAATCCGGGTCGTGACAAGTTGGTATCAGAGCACTAGGTTACTTAGGTCTCACAACTCACGGACAAGCTCAGTAGAGTCTGAGGGATCGATACGGAGACGTCTGTATTTATCCCGCAGAGACTACTGAGTTAGGAAAACTTCACTTTGTTCATTCTTGTCGTGCGATTCTGTTTCTCAAGTACTGATTGTCTTTCCACTCTGTTCTTTCGCAGATGGTGAGGATACGTGCTTCCTCTTCTACAGCGCTGTAGCTCCTATCAGGGGCAGGGGGCGAGGCCGAGGCCGTGCCAGAGGCCGAGGCTGGGGTAGAGCTCAGCCCCGAGCGGCAGTCCTAGAGGTGGAGCCTCATGTTGACTACGACGAAGGGGTCCAGCTCCAGCTATTCCAGTGGGCCCAGATCAGGTCCCAGAGGGTTTCATAGCCACTCCAGTGCTTCAGGACGCTTTCGTCCGACTGGTAGGCTTTATGGAGGGCATTTCTAGAGCGGGTTTGCTTCCCGTAGCTCCAGCCACATCTCAGGCTGGAGGAGGAGTTCAAACTCCCGATACTCGTACTCTAGAGCCGGTAGCTCCTCAGGCTCAGGTTCCAGCAGTTCAGCCAGCCGTGGCAGTTCAGCCAGCTGTGGCAGCCCAGCCAGGTATTGCGGCTCTGTCCAGTGATGGTGCGACTATGTCATGGATGCTTTATGGAGGCTTGATCGTTTCACCAAGCTCTTCACTACTACATATAGTGGCACTCCCTCAGATGATGCTCAGGATTTCATCTCCAGCTGTCATGAGGTTTTATGGACTATGGGCATTGTAGAGACCAATGGGGTCGACTTCGCCACTTTTCTCCTGGCAGGATTCGCCAAGACTTGGTGGAGGGATTTTTGTTTAGCCAGGCCAGCAGGGTCACCATCATTGACTTGGGATCAGTTTTCAAAGTTATTTTTGGGAAGTTTCTTCTAGTTACTCAGCGAGATGCTCTTCGCAGGCAGTTTGAGCGTCTCCAGTAGGGTCCTATGACGGTTACCCAGTATGAGACCCGGTTCATTGATCTCGCTCGTCATGCCATTGTGATACTCCCCACTGAGAGAGAGAGAGAGGGTGCGGAGGTTTGTCGATGGGTTGGTTCAGCCGATCCGTGTTCAGATGGCCATGAGTGCCGGGAGTGAGATTACATTTTAGGAGGCGGTAGATGGTGCCCGTCGGATAGAGCTGGCACTTTCTCAGGGAGGTAGTCATGGGTCTGATAAGAGGCCCCATCATTCGGGTAGATTCAGTGGTACCTCGTCTGGAGGTAGGGATTCTTATGGTACAGGCCATCCTTCGAGGCCCTTTCAGTCAGCTCTCCAGGCTTCTCATGGTACACCAGGTGGTCGTGGTTCTCAGCTATAGTATTCTGACCAGCAGCTCTTCAGCTCACCATCAGCATCTATCAGTGCACCACCACTTCGTTATTCTCAGCAGCTGAGGGCTTGTTATACATGCGGCGATGTGAGTTACATTTCCAGATATTGCCCTCGAGCTTCTATCAGCTCGCAGCAGCAGGGTCCTCACCCGATGATTCAGGCACCAGTTGCCCCACAGCCTGCCCAGATAGCTAGAGGCGGGGGTAGAGGACATAGAGGTGGAGGTAGAGGCCTTAGAGGTGGAGCTCAGACCGCTAGAGGTAGGGGTCAGCCAAAAGCAGATCGTCCCAGGGATATGATTCAGGGAGGTGGGGCCCAGCCCCGTTGTTATGCCTTGCCAGCTAGGCCAGAGGCTGAGTCATCAGATGCTGTGATTACAAGTACTATTCTGGTTTGTGATATGGATGCTTCTATTCTATTTGATCTCGGATCTACGTATTCATATGTGTCGTCCTATTTTGCACCCTATTTGGTTATGCCTAGTGAGGCCTTGAGTATTACTGTATACGTGTCTGCACCAGTGGGGGATTCTATAGTGGTGGACCGGGTTCATCGTTCCTATGTTGTGGTATTCGGGGGTCTTGAGACCCGTGTTGACTTGTTGCTCTTGGATATGGTGGATTTCGACGTCATATTAGGGATGGATTGGTTGTCCCCGTATCATGCGATCTTGGATTGCCATGCCAAGACCGTGACCTTGGCGTTGCCAGATTTGCCCCGACTAGAGTGGAGAGGGACTCCTAGTCATTCTACTCGCAGCATTATTTCTTATGTGAAGGCTCGACGCATGGTCGAGAAGGGGTGCCTAGCTTATCTGGCCTATGTTTGCGACTCCAGCGCTGAGGTCCCGTCTATTGATTCTGTTCCTATTGTTCGGGAGTTTCCTGAGGTCTTCCCTTCGGACCTGCCGGGCATGCCGCCTGACAGGGATATTGATTTTTGTATTAATCTGGCTCCGGGCACTCAACCCATTTCCATTCCGCCATATCGTATGACGCCGCCAGAATTAAAAGAGTTAAAGGATCAGCTTCAGGATTTACTTGAGAAGGGTTTCATTAGACCCAGTGTTTCGCCTTGGGGCGTACCAGTGCTATTTGTGAAGAAAAAAGATGGTTCGATGAGGATGTGCATTGATTACCAGCAATTAAACAAGGTGACGATTAAGAACAAGTACCCACTGCCGAGGATCGACGACTTATTCGACCAGCTTCAGGGTGCGAGGGTGTTTTTAAAGATAGATTTGAGATCTAGCTACTACTAGCTGAGGATTAGGGCGTCTGATGTCCCTAAGACAGTATTTCGTACTCGGTATGGGCACTATGAGTTTTTGGTCATGTCATTCGGATTGACTAATGCCCCAGCAGCATTCATGGAGTTGATGAACCGAGTGTTCAGACCTTATTTGGACTTGTTCGTGATAGTCTTCATTGACAATATTCTTATATACTCTTGCAGTCAGGAGGAGCATGAGAAGCACCTCAGAGCGGTTCTTTAGACCCTGAAGGATAGTCAGTTGTATGCTAAATTCTCGAAGTGCGAGTTTTGGTTGAGTTCGGTCGCCTTCCTGGGTCATATTGTATAAGAAGCAGGTATTCAGGTAGACCCGAAGAAGATAGAGGCAGTCAAGAATTGGGCTCGACCAGCTTCAGCTACGGAGATTTGGAGTTTCTTGGGGTTAGCAGGTTACTACCGTCGGTTCGTGGAAGGGTTTTCATCCATTGCAGCCTCTATGGCCAGATTGACCCAGAAAGGTGCTTAGTTTAAATGGTCAGACGAGTGTGATGCGAGCTTTCAGAGGCTCAAGATAGCTCTGACCACAACACCAGTGTTGGTTTTGCCCACAGGTTCAGGGCCCTGTACAGTCTATTGTGATGCATCTCGTATTGGACTTGGCACAATGTTGATGCAGGATGGTAAGGTCATTGCCTATGCTTCGAGGTAGTTGAAGGTTCATGAGAAGAACTATCCAGTGCATGATTTGGAGTTGGCAACCATTGTTCACGCATTGAAGATTTGGAGACACTATCTGTATGGTGTGGCGTGTGAGGTGTTCACGGATCATAAGAGTCTTCAGTATTTGTTCAAGCAAAAGGAGTTGAATTTGAGGCAGAGGAGGTGGTTGGAATTGTTGAAAGATTATGACATCACTATCTTATATCACCCGGGAAAGGCCAATGTGGTGGCCGATGCCTTGAGTAGGAAGTCAGCCAGTATGGACAGTCTTGCTTATATTCCGATTGGTGAGAGACCGCTTGCTTTGGACGTGCAGGCTTTGGCCAATCAGTATGTGAGGTTGGACATTTCTGAGCCTAGTCGAGTATTAGCTTGCATGGGGTTCTTCGTTATTGGAGCATATCCGTGATCGATAGTTCGATGATCCCCATTTGTGTGTCTTGAGGGACACAGTGCAGCGTGGAGGTGCCAAGAAAGTGACCTTAGATGATGATGGTGTATTGAGATTGCAGGGGCGAGTTTGTGTGCCCAATGTTGATGGGATTCGAGAGTTGATCTTAGTAGAGGCCCACAGTTCTCGGTATTCTATTCACCCGGGCACCGAGAAGATGTATCAGGATTTGAGGCAGCACTATTGGTGACGTAAAATTAAGAAAGACATTGTTGCATATGTGGATCATTGTTTGAACTGTCAGCAGGTTAAGTACGAGCATCAGAGGCCCAGTGGTTTATTTCAGAGGATTGAGCTTCCCGAGTGGAAGTGGGAGAAGATTATTATGGATTTTGTTACTAAACTTCTGATGACTCAGAAGAAGTTTGATGCGGTTTGGGTTATTGTTGATAGGCTGACCAAGTCAGCGCATTTTGTTCCTGTTGCAGCCACCTATTCGTCTGAAAGGTTAGCCGAGATTTATATCAGGGAGATTATTCGCCTTCATGGGGTGCCGCTATTTATCATTTCGGATCGGGGTACGCAGTTTACCTCGCATTTCTGGAGAGCGGTTCAGTGAGAGTTGGGCACCCAGGTTGAGTTGAGTACAACATTTCATCCCCAGACGGACGGTCAGTCCGAGAGGACTATTCATATCCTGGAGGATATACTCTGAGCCTGTGTCATTGATTTTGGAGGCTCGTGGGACCAGTTTTTGCCTTTAGCAGAGTTCGCCTACAACAACAGCTACCAGTCCAACATTCAGATAGCTCCGTATGAGGCGTTGTATGGTAGACGATGTCGGTCTCCAGTTGGATGGTTTGAGCCGGGAGAGGCTCGATTATTGGGTACGGATCTGGTTCAGGAGGCCTTGGATAAGGTCAAGATCATTTAGGATAGACTTCGGACAACTCAGTCCAGAAAGAAGAGTTATGCAGACCGCAAGGTCAGAGATGTTGCTTTCATGGTTGGTGAGTGGGTATTGCTCCGTGTATCGCCTATGAAGGGCGTGATGAGATTTGGGAAGAAGGGAAAGCTCAGCCCTAGGTTCATCGGTCCATTTGAGATTCTTTATCGTGTAGGAGAGGTGGCTTATATACTTGACTTGCCACCTAGCTTGTCAGCTGTGCATCCCGAGTTTCATGTATCTATGCTCCGGAAGTATCGCGAAGATCCATCGCATGTGTTAGATTTCAGCACTGTCCAATTGGACAAAGATCTGTCATATGAAGAGGAGCCGGTGGCTATTCTAGACCGGTGGGTTCGACAGTTGAGGTCGAAGAATTTTCCTTCGGTGCGTGTTCAGTGGAGAGGTCAGCCTCCTGAGTCATCGACCTGGGAGTCCGAGTCCAATATGCGGAGCCGTTATCCTCATTTATTTCCATACTCAGGTACTTCTTTCTTTTGTCCGTTCGAGGACGAACGGTTGTTTTAGAGGTGGAAAATGTGACGACCCAAAGGGTCATCACCGTAGTTCTTCCTTGTTCCGCGCTTCTGAGGCCTTGAAAACCTGGCTTTTAGTTGCCTCGTTTTACGTGTGCAGTTCGGGCGTGTAGTCGGATAGTTTTTATGTTAGAATATGTGAATTATGTGAAAAATTTGATGGATTTTGATATTAATATGCATAATATTGACTTCGATCAACATGTTGGGTAAACGGACACGGACTTGTGATTCGACAGTCCCGGAGGGTCCGTAGGAAAATATGGGATTTGGGCGTGTGCCCGGAATTAAATTCCGACGTCCCAAGCCCGAGAAATGAATTTTTGTGTGAAATTGTTTTCTGAAATTTATTAAGGAAAATGAAGAAGAAAATTGATCGGAGAACTGTGGTATCGGGCTCGTATTTTGGTTCTGACGCCCGGTACGAGTCTTAATATGTTTTTAGCACTATCTGTAAAGGTTGGCTAAAAACGGACGTATATGATATTATGGGATCGTGTGGCACGCCGTCCACTTATATATGATATTATGGGATCGTGTGGCACGCCGTCCACTTATATATGATATTATGGGATCGTGTGGCACGCCGTCCACTTATATATGATATTATGGGATCGTGTGGCACGCCGTCCACTTATATATGATATTATGGGATCGTGTGGCACGCCGTCCACTTATATATGATATTATGGGATCGTGTGGCACGCCGTCCACTTATATATGATATTATGGGATCGTGTGGCACGCCGTCCACTTATATATGATATTATGGGATCGTGTGGCACGCCGTCCACTTATATATGATATTATGGGATCGTGTGGCACGCCGTCCACTTATATATGATATTATGGGATCGTGTGGCACGCCGTCCACTTATATATGATATTATGGGATCGTGTGGCACGCCGTCCACTTATATATGATATTATGGGATCGTGTGGCACGCCGTCCACTTATATATGATATTATGGGATCGTGTGGCACGCCGTCCACTTATATATGATATTATGGGATCGTGTGGCACGCCGTCCACTTATATATGATATTATGGGATCGTGTGGCACGCCGTCCACTTATATATGATATTATGGGATCGTGTGGCACGCCGTCCACTTATATATGATATTATGGGATCGTGTGGCACGCCGTCCACTTATATATGATATTATGGGATCGTGTGGCACGCCGTCCACTTATATATGATATTATGGGATCGTGTGGCACGCCGTCCACTTATATATGATATTATGGGATCGTGTGGCACGCCGTCCACTTATATATGATATTATGGGATCGTGTGGCACGCCGTCCACTTATATATGATATTATGGGATCGTGTGGCACGCCGTCCACTTATATATGATATTATGGGATCGTGTGGCACGCCGTCCACTTATATATGATATTATGGGATCGTGTGGCACGCCGTCCACTTATATATGATATTATGGGATCGTGTGGCACGCCGTCCACTTATATATGATATTATGGGATCGTGTGGCACGCCGTCCACTTATATATGATATTATGGGATCGTGTGGCACGCCGTCCACTTATATATGATATTATGGGATCGTGTGGCACGCCGTCCACTTATATATGATATTATGGGATCGTGTGGCACGCCGTCCACTTATATATGATATTATGGGATCGTGTGGCACGCCGTCCACTTATATATGATATTATGGGATCGTGTGGCACGCCGTCCACTTATATATGATATTATGGGATCGTGTGGCACGCCGTCCACTTATATATGATATTATGGGATCGTGTGGCACGCCGTCCACTTATATATGATATTATGGGATCGTGTGGCACGCCGTCCACTTATATATGATATTATGGGATCGTGTGGCACGCCGTCCACTTATATATGATATTATGGGATCGTGTGGCACGCCGTCCACTTATATATGATATTATGGGATCGTGTGGCACGCCGTCCACTTATATATGATATTATGGGATCGTGTGGCACGCCGTCCACTTATATATGATATTATGGGATCGTGTGGCACGCCGTCCACTTATATATGATATTATGGGATCGTGTGGCACGCCGTCCACTTATATATGATATTATGGGATCGTGTGGCACGCCGTCCACTTATATATGATATTATGGGATCGTGTGGCACGCCGTCCACTTATATATGATATTATGGGATCGTGTGGCACGCCGTCCACTTATATATGATATTATGGGATCGTGTGGCACGCCGTCCACTTATATATGATATTATGGGATCGTGTGGCACGCCGTCCACTTATATATGATATTATGGGATCGTGTGGCACGCCGTCCACTTATATATGATATTATGGGATCGTGTGGCACGCCGTCCACTTATATATGATATTATGGGATCGTGTGGCACGCCGTCCACTTATATATGATATTATGGGATCGTGTGGCACGCCGTCCACTTATATATGATATTATGGGATCGTGTGGCACGCCGTCCACTTATATATGATATTATGGGATCGTGTGGCACGCCGTCCACTTATATATGATATTATGGGATCGTGTGGCACGCCGTCCACTTATATATATGATATTATGGGATCGTGTGGCACGCCGTCCACTTATATATGATATTATGGGATCGTGTGGCACACCGTCCACTTATATATGATATTATAGGATCGTGTGGCACGCCGTCCACTTATATATGATATTATGGGATCGTGTGGCACGCCGGCCACTATATATATATATATATCATGGAAACCGGAGTTTCTTCTGTTTATTTCCGATATTTCATTTTTATCTATTACTCCCCGATTGCATGTCCCCTCCCAGTTTTACTTTGTATTATCTTGTTATTGTTTTCTTGCACTTGTTGTATATATATCTGTACAGGTTAATTGTGGTAGGTACTGTCTAGCCTCGTCACTACTTCGCCGGGGTTAGGCCAGGCACTTACCAGCACATGGGGTCGGTTGTGCTGATGCTACACTCTGTGCATTTTTGTGCACAGATCAGGGAGCAGCTTACGGACCGCAACAGTAGGACTTCTGGGAGCTATCTTCAGTCCAGGGACTCTCGAGGTAGCCTAGCTGGCATTCGCAGGCCGAAGTCCCTTTCCATGTTTTTCGTTTGTTTATCTTGTATCAGACAAACATGATGTATTTTCCTTTCAGACATTGATTGTAGTATTCTGTAGTAGTCCGTGAGCTAGTGACACCAGACTCTGGGTAGCATTTTGGTTCAAACTTCCGCACTTTTGGTTCTCAGTTGCTTTAGATTTAAAGTCTTCCGCTTAAATTTTGTCTCGTTTATTATATTGTTTGGAAGAAAGCAGGAAAAATGTTTTATATATTTGGCTTGCCTAGCTCCGATAGTAGGCGCCATCACGACACCCGATGGTGGGAAATCCGGGTCGTGACAAGTTGGTATCAGAGCCCTAGGTTACTTAGGTCTCACAACTCACGGACAAGTGCAGTAGAGTCTGAGGGATCGGTACGGAGACATCTGTATTTATCCCGCAGAGGCTACTGAGTTAGGAAAACTTCACCTTGTTCATTCTTATCGTGCGATTCTGTTTCTCAAGTACTGATTGTCTTTCTACTCTGTTATTTCGGAGATGGAGAGGTCACGTGCTTCCTCTTCTACCGCGCAACAGCCTGAGCCCCCAGCAGCAGCCCCTATTTGGGGCAGAGGGCAAGGCCGAGGCCGTGCCAGAGGCCGAGGCCGGGGCAGAGCTCAGCCCCGAGCAGTATTTCCAGCAACGAAGCCTCAGGTCGATTTTGAGGAGGATGTTCCGGCCCCAGATGTTCCAGTGGGCCCAGCTCAGGTCCTAGAGGGTTTCATAGCCACTCCAGTGCTTCAGGATGCTTTGGTCCGACTGGTAGGCCTTATGGAGGGCATTTCTAGGGCGGGTTGCTTCCCGTAGCTCTAGCCACATCTCAGGCTGGGGGAGGAGTTCAGACTCCCGATACTCGTACTCTAGAGCCGTTAGCTCCTCAGGCTCAGGTTCTAGCAGGGGTCACCATCATTGACCTGGGATCAGTTTTCAGAGTTATTTCTGGGGAAGTTTCTTCCAGTTACTCAGCGAGATGCTCTTCGCAGGCAGTTTGAGCGTCTCCAGCAGGGTCCTATGACGGTCACCCAGTATGAGACCCGATTCATTGATCTTGCTCGTCATGCCATTGTGATACTCCCCACCGATAGAGAGATGGTGCAGAGATTTATTGATGGGTTGGCCCAGCCGATCCGTGTTCAGATGGCTATGAGTGCCGGTAGTGAGATTCCATTTCAGGAGGCGGCAGATGGTGCCCGCCGGATAGAGATGGCACTTGCTCAAGGAGGTGGAGGTAGAGTTATTAGAGGTGGAGCTCAAACCGCTAGAGGTAGGGGTCAGCCATCAGCAGATCGTCCCAGGGATATGATTCAGGGAGGTGGGGCCCAGCCCCGTTGTTATGCTTTGCCAGCCAGGCCAGAGGCTGAGTCGTCAGATGCTGTGATTACAGGTACTATTCTGGTCTGTGATAGGGATGCTTCTGTTCTATTTGATCCCAGATCTACGTATTCATATGTGTCGTCCTATTTTGCACCCTATTTGGTTATGCCTGGTGACTCGTTGAGTATTCCTGTTTATGTGTCAACACCGGTGGGTGATTCTATTGTGGTCGACCAAGTTCATCGTTCTTGTATCGTAGTGTTTGGGGGTTATGAGACCCGTGTTGATTTGTTGCTTTTGGACATGGTCGACTTCTATGTTATATTGGGGATGGATTGGTTATCCCCGTACCATGCTATCTTGGATTGCCATGCCAAGACCGTGATATTAGCCTTACCGGATTTACCCCGTTTAGAGTGGATGGGGACTTCTGGTCATTGTACCCACAATGTTATCTCGTATGTGAAAGCTCGGCGTATGGTCGAGAAGGGATGTTTGGCCTACTTGGCGTATGTTCAGGATTCTAGCGCGGAGGCCCCTTCTATTGATTCTGTGCCCGTTGTTCGGGAGTTTCCTGAGGTTTTCCCTTCAGACTTGCCAGGTATGCCGCCCGGCAGAGATATCGACTTTTGTATTGATTTGGCCCCGGGCACTCAGCCCGTTTCTATCCCGCCATATCGTATGGCCCCGCCGGAGTTGAAAGAGTTAAAGGAACAACTGCAGGATTTGCTTGAGAAAGGTTTCATTAGACCCAGTGTTTCGCCTTGGGGTGCGCCGGTGTTGTTTGTTAAGAAAAAGGATGGTTCGATGAGAATGTGCATCGATTACCGGCAATTGAACAAGGTTACAATTAAGAATAAGTATCCACTGCCGAGGATCGACGATTTATTCGACCAGCTTCAGGGTGCGAGGGTGTTTTCAAAGATAGATTTGAGATCTGGCTACCACCAGCTGAGGATTAGGGCGTCTGATGTCCCTAAGACAACATTTCGCACTCGGTATGGGCACTATGAGTTTTTGGTCATGTCATTTGGATTGACTAATGCCCCAGCAACGTTCATGGAATTGATGAACCGAGTGTTCAGACCTTATTTGGACTTGTTCGTGATAGTCTTCATTGACGATATTCTTATATACTCCCGCAGTCAGGAGGAGCATGAGCAACACCTCAGAGTGGTCCTTCAGACCCTAAAGGATAGTCAGTTGTATGCTAAGTTCTCAAAGTGCTAGTTTTGGTTGAGTTCGATCGCATTCCTGGGTCATGTCGTATCAGCAACAGGTATTCAGGTAGACCCGAAGAAGATAGAGGCAGTCAAGAACTGGCCTCGACCAGCTTCAGCTACGGATATTCGGAGTTTCCTGGGGTTAGCAGGTTACTACCGTCGGTTCGTGGAGGGGTTTTCATCCATTGCAGCCCCTATGACCAGATTGACCCAGAAGGGTGTCCAGTTCAGGTGGTCGGACGAGTGTGAGGCGAGCTTTCAGAAGCTCAAGACGGCTCTGACTACGACACCGGTATTGGTTTTGCCCACAGGTTCAGGGCCATATACGGTCTATTGTGATGCGTCTCGTATTGGGCTTGGTGCAGTGTTGATGCAGGAAGGCAAAGTCATTGCTTATGCTTCGAGGCAGTTGAAGATCCACGAGAAGAATTATCCGGTTCATGATCTCGAGTTGGCAGCCATTATTCATGCCCTGAAGATCTGGAGGCATTACTTATATGGCATGACGTGTGAGGTTTACACTGATCACAAGAGTCTTCAGTATCTGTTCAAGCAGAAAGAGTTGAATTTGAGGCAGAGGAGGTGGTTAGAGTTGCTAAAGGATTATGATGTTACTATCTTATACCACCCGGGGAAGGCCAATGTGGTGGCCGATGCATTGAGCAGGAAGTCCGCCAGCATGGGTAGTCTTGCTTATATTCCAGTCAGCCAGAGATCGCTTGCTTTGGATGTTCAGGCCTTGGCCAATCGTCTTGTGAGGTTGGATATTTCTGAGCCTAGCAGAGTGTTAGCTTGCACGGTTGCTCGTTCCTCACTATTAGAGCGTATCCGCGAGCGGCAGTTTGAGGATCCCCATTTGTGTGTCTTGAGAGACACGGTGCAGCGTGGAGGTGCCAAGAAAGTAACCTTAGATGATGATGGTGTATTGAGATTGTAGGGGCGAGTTTGTGTGCCCAATGTTGATGGGATTCGAGAGTTGATCTTAGCGGAGGCCCACAGTTCTCGGTATTCTATTCACCCGGGCACCGCGAAGATGTATCAGGATCTGAGGCAGCACTATTGGTGGCGTAAGATGAAGAAATACATCGTTGCGCATGTGGCTCGGTGTTTGAATTGTCAGTAGGTTAAGTACGAGCATCAAAGACCCGATGGTCTATTTCAGAGGATTGCACTTCCCGAGAGGAAGTGGGAGAGGATTACGATGGATTTCGTTACTGGACTTCCGATGACTCGGAAAACGTTTGATGCAGTTTGGGTCATTGTTGATAGGCTGACCAAGTCAGCGCATTTTGTTCCTGTTGCAGCCACCTATTCGTCCGAAAGGTTAGCCGAGATCTATATCAGGGAGATTGTTCGCCTTCATGGGGTGTCGCTATCTATCATTTCGGATCGGGGTACACAGTTTACCTCGCATTTCTGGAGAGCGGTTCAGTGAGAATTGGGCACCCAGGTTGAGTTGAGTACAACATTTCATCCCTAGACGGACAGTCTGTCCGAGAGGACTATTCAGATTCTTGAGGACATGCTCCGAGCCTGTGTCATTGATTTTGGAGGCTCGTGGGACCAGTTTTTGCATTTAGCAGAGTTCGCCTACAACAACAGCTACCAGTCCAGCATTAAGATGGCTCCGTATGAGGCGTTGTATGGTAGGCGATGTCGGTCTCTAGTTGGATGGTTTGAGCCGGGAGAGGCTCGATTATTGGGTACGGATCTGGTTCAGGAGGCCTTGGACAAGGTCAGGATTATTCAGGATAGACTTCGTACAGCTCAGTCTAGACAGAAGAGTTATGCAGACCGCAAGGTCAGAGATGTTGCTTTCATGGTTGGTGAGCGGATATTGCTCCGTGTATCGCCTATGAAGGGCGTGATGAGATTTGGGAAGAAGGGCAAGCTCAGCCCTAGGTTCATCGGTCCATTTGAGATTCTTGATCGTGTGGGAGAGGTGGCTTATAGACTGGCCTTACCACCTAGCTTGTCAGCTATGCATCCCGTGTTTCATGTATCTATGCTCCGGAAGTATCGCGGAGATCCATCGCACGTGTTAGATTTCAACACTGTCCAATTGGACAAGGATCTGTTATATGAGGAGGAGTCGGTGGCTATTCTAGACCGGCAGGTTCGACAGTTGAGGTTGAAGAGTTTTCCTTCGGTGTGTGTTCAGTGGAGAGGTCAGCCTCCTAAGGCATCGACCTGGGAGTCCGAGTCCGATATGCAGAGCCGTTATCCTCATTTGTTTCCCGACTCAGGTACTTCTTTCTTTTGTCCGTTCGAGGACGAACGGTTGTTTTAGAGGTGGAGAATGTGACGACCCAAGGGGTAATCACAGTAATTCTTCCTTGTTCCGTGCTCCCGAGGCCTTGAAAACCTCGCTTTTAATCGCCTCGATTTGCATGCGCAGTTCGGGCGGGTAGCCGGAAAGTTTTTATGTTAGAATATGTGGATTTTGTGAAAAATTTGATGAATTTTGGTATTAATATGCATAATGATGACTTCGGTCAACATTTTGGGTAAACGGACCCGGACCTGTGATTCGACGGTCCCGGAGGGTCCGTAGGAAAAATATGGGACTTGGGCGTGTGCCCGAAATCAAATTCTGAGGTCCAAAGTCCGAGAAATGAATTTTTGAAAGAAATTGTTTGATATGAAATTTGAAATGAAAAGGAGTTAGAAAATATAGGTATCGGGCTCGTATTTTGGTTCCGACGCCCGGTACAAGTCTTAAATATGTGTTAAGCACTATCTGTAAAGTTTGGCTAAAAACGGACGTCATATGACGTGTTTCGGACTAAAAATGGAGAATTTGAGTTATGAAAGTTGAAGAAAGAAAATCATGTGTTTGAGGCTTGATCCTATGTATATGATGTTATTTTGGCGATTTGATCGCACGAGTAAGTCCGTAAGATGTTTTTAAGGTTGTGTGCATGTTTGGTTTGGAGCCCCGAGGGCTCGGGTGAGTTTTGAATGGGGCCCGGGAGGTCTTGGACTTAAGAAAATGCAGGTTCAGGTGTTGCAGACACCAGCGCGGCCGCGGTCATTTCAGCGCGGTCCGCGGTGGAGCCGCACGGCCGCGATGCCTTTCTGTGCGGTCCGCGTGGCTGAGTCTGAGGGATAGGGTTTCAGGTCAACCAGCGCGGCCGCGCACCAAAACAGTGCGGTCCGCGCTGGAAGGGTTCAGAGAAGCCCCAATTTTTCTCCCACTCGGCGCGGCCGCAACACATTTTTGTGCGGTCCGCGCCAGGTCCTCAGAAAGGTATACAAGTTCGGAAAATCTCAGTCATTTTTCACTTTTCAAAAACCCAAAACCTAAGAGGCGATTTTCCAAACAACCTTTCTTCTCCAAAACGATTGGTAAGTGATTTCTAACTTAATTTCTTTATTCCTTAACATCTTTTAACATAATTTCAACTTCAAATCAAAGATTTTCATGGGGAAAATTGGGTATTTTGGGTAGAACCTAGGTTTTCTACAAATTGAGAAGTTGGACCTCAATTTGGGGTCCGATTTAAAAACAAATCATATATTTGGATTCATGGGGGAATGGGTAACCAGGTTTCGGTCCGAATCTCGAGTTTCGACCACGTGGGTCCGGGGGTATTTTTGACCTTTTTGGGAAAAACCTTGAAAAATCTATTTTCATGCATTGGGGATGATTCATTTAGTAATTATTAATGTGATTAACTAACTTATGACTAGATTCGAGCGGATTGGTGGTGGAATCAAGAGGTAAAGCTATACTAGAAGCGTGAGTTGAGTTTGGAGCATTCGAGGTAAGTGTTTGATCTAACTTTGGCTTGAGGGAATAGGATTAGGATGATATTTGCTACTTGCTAATGTGGAGTACGGTGTATAGGCATGGTGACGGTTGTCTATGCACCGGAGTCTAGCATGACCGTGAGTCTTGATTGCTTTTAATTCGAATAATGTGACACAAGCTCCTTGTTTATTTGATAAGTTTCATATACTGTGAACGGTTGAGGAAGAATGATTTAACAGGAGAATGTGTTGTGAATACTCCCTTGCCGGGATGTGTAGACTGATATATATATTCTGCCTTGTCGGAATATTTTGGGCTGTTAGCTGTACCCTTGCCGGGTTAAAGGTATTGAGTTGTTATTCTCCCCTGAAAGGGTCTACTATCAGAAGTCAGATATTATGAACTATATTATGGGATCGTGTGGCACGCCGTCCACTTATATATGATATTATGGGATCGTATGGCACGCCGTCTACTTATATATGATATTATGGGATCGTGTGGCATGCCGTCCACTTATATATGATATTATGGGATCGTGTGGCACGCCGTCCACTTATATATGATATTATGGGATCGTGTGGCATGCCCTCCACTTATATATGATATTATGGGATCGTGTGGCATGCCGTCCACTTATATATGATATTATGGGATCGTGTGGCACGCCGTCCACTTATATATGATATTATGGGATCGTGTGGCACGCCGTCCACTTATATATAATATTATGGGATCGTGTGGCACGCCGTCCACTTATATATGATATTATGGGATCGTGTGGCACGCCGTCCACTTATATATGATATTATGGGATCGTGTGGCACGCCGTCCACTATATATATTATGGAAACCGAGTTTCTTCTGTTTATTTCCGATATTTCATTTTTATCTGTTACTCCCCGATAGCATGTCCCCTCCCAGTTTTACTTTGTATTATCTTGTTATTGTTTTCTTGCACTTGTTGTATATATATCTGTACAGGTTAATTGTGGTAGGTACTGTCTAGCCTCGTCACTACTTCGCCGGGGTTAGGCCAGGCACTTACCAGCACATGGGGTCGGTTGTGCTGATGCTACACTCTGTGCATTTTTGTGCACAGATCAGGGAGCAGCTTACGGACCGCAGCAGTAGGACTTCTGGGAGCTATCTTCAGTCCAGGGACTCTCGAGGTAGCCTAGCTGGCGTTCGCAGGCCGAAGTCCCTTTCCATATTTTTCGTTTGTTTATCTTGTATCAGACAAACATGATGTATTTTCCTTTCAGACATTGATTGTAGTATTCTATAGTAGTCCGTGAGCTAGTGACACCAGATTCTGAGTAGCATTTTGGTTCAAACTTCCGCACTTTTGGTTCTCAGTTGCTTTAGATTTAAAATCTTCCACTCAAATTTTGTCTCGTTTATTATATTGTTTGGAAAAAAGCAGGAAAAATGTTTTATATATTTGGCTTGCCTAGCTCCGATAATAGGCGCCATCACGACACCCGATGGTGGGAAATCCGGGTCGTGACATCTTGTATCAGACAAACATGATGTATTTTCCTTTCAGACATTGTTTGTAGCATTCTGTAGTAGTCCGTGAGCTAGTGACACCAAACTCTGGGTAGCATTTTGGTTCAAACTTCCGCACTTTTGGTTTGCAGTTGTTTTAAATTTAAAGTGTTCCGCTTAGATTTTGTCTCGCTTATTATATTGTTGAAAGAAAGCAGGAAAGGTGTTTTAAACATTTGGCTTGCCTAGCTCTGATAGTAGGCGCCATCACGACACCCGATGGTGGGAAATCCGAGTCGTGACATATATATACACTAATAAAAAAAATTACTTAACATTAGCAACTTCACTGATTATGTGAAGTTACCTTTTTGAATTACATTTAAAGTGACATTGAATTGTAATTTTTTTCACATTGTTAGAATATAAAAATTAAACTCATTTGAAAATATGTAAGAAAGAATCTAATAAAATTTTGGACTTTCATATAGTACTACTCCAAAAATCATGACCATGTAATCATACAATTGAAATAATCGCAAAATCCAAAATTGTAAATCCTAGTTTATACAATTGAAAGAACTTAAATAACTAAAATTAACAAATATAGATAACTAACCTTGAAAGAGAGGAGAGGAGTATGATTTTGGAGCAGTGGTGGGGCAGCCTTCTATGGCGGAGGTGCAATGGCAGCGGAAAAATAGTGGTGGCGCAGGAGAGACGAAGTGGGGGATTTGATTTTGGGTGAGAAGAGAGTGGTGAGGTGATTTGGGGGAGGATTTTCGGATGTGGAAGAAGGAAGAGAGAAAGAGTAAAGAGAAATATGGGGAAGAACCACGCTGCAGCTGTTCTTAATTAGAAATTTCCGATCGAAGTCGATCGAAATTTTTTGGTCGGTACTATTAATTATAATTTGACCGTTTGACTGGACATCACCGACCAAATTCGGTCGGAACTGATTT
This sequence comes from Nicotiana sylvestris, assembly GCF_000393655.2. Classification (NCBI taxonomy): domain Eukaryota; kingdom Viridiplantae; phylum Streptophyta; class Magnoliopsida; order Solanales; family Solanaceae; genus Nicotiana; species Nicotiana sylvestris. Next base: position 169,433,354 of record NC_091060.1, on the reverse strand, counting down.
CTAAATTATTACATATTACACTATATATAGTATAGTATAGTATAGTATATATAAGCTAGATTCGATATAAGATATATGTGTGTGTGTATAGTATCTAAATTATTACATATTACACTAATTTATTAACTTCTAGATTCCCGTGAAGTCATAGAATTAGTGTGAAAATAACTACGGTAATCCTCATGTGCTATTTGATGACATTGTGCTTTAATAACATGCTTTTTAATCGGAATTTTGTGTTATTCACATATAATCTATATTTGTAATACATGGCAAAATGCTGTGGCTATTAGGCAAACTTCCAAAATCGAGGTCGTCATGCTAGTATCATTAAGTTGAAGGGGCAGTGTGAAAAAATCTAAAGAATGGGATTAATGTGATTGAAGTCTAAAATGGAAACATTTTGTTAAAGACAATACTAGTTCATTTCTATCTAATTAATTAGAATTGTCAATATGGGCTAGCCCAACCCAGTTCATGCGGGCTTTGACGTTAGACGGGCTGGCCTGACCTATTATTTTGGCGGGCTTTAAAATGATCAGTCCAACCCAACCCTATATGGGCTACTGACCTCCTCGGCCAGCCCACCATTTTTAAATTTATTTTCTATTTTTTTAATTTAAGTTTTAACTCTATATATATACACATGCACATATACATACAATTCTATAAACATGCTTGTTGGATAGAAAGCTTTTGCAAAACTTAATCACTTTTGATATTGTTATAATGGATTACTATAAAACACAAAATAAGAGGACAATATTTCATTCATTAAAAGTCAATTCTTAAAACTAACTACTCAAAAATATTTTCAAGGTGCTCATGACATATCCAACACCAACAAATCATCTTTATCAAGTACATTGGAATCCTCTTCTAAAACAGAGATGTCTTAACATCTTTATTTTCATCTAACTCTATAATTATATGCAAAATTAATTAGTTAAATATTAAGAAATAAACAAAATTTTAAGAACAAAAAATATTTAAATTCACATAAAAGATATTATAAGTTTAAGACTGGACTACTCATCTTGTTATTTTTAGTTTCCTGTATTTTTATATTTTTAATTAAATATGTTTATTAAGCCACGGGGCACCCCAGCTCAGCCTCGGTCAAGCCTCATGGGCCACGGGCATACTTGGGCCGGGCTTAAAAGCCTCATTTTTAAATGGGCTCAAAAAATCTTAGTCCAACCTTATTAAATCACGGGCTGGGATGACCCATCAAACCAAGCCCATATTGACGACTCTATGATTAATATAAGCGGAATACACATCTGAATATTAGAATGTGTTAATAGATTAAGATATTTGAATCCTAATGATTAAAATTCGATTCTAAAAATAAATAAATTTAACGACTAATATATAAATCTTATTTTGTCACTTTTTTCTAACCATATCATCTTTCACGAGAAAAAAATAAATAAAGTGGAGATTAGGGTCGTCAATGAAGCACAGGAAACACACGTTACTCACATATTTTATCTGATTGCAGGATCTTACAAACTAGTATAGGAATTTGAATAAGCGAGCATCACATAAAAGACAAAAATGTTTTATCATTTTCTGTAATTTCATTATAGTACTCACAATGGATGATAAAAACCATTCTACATGGCTCAGTTAATACATGTCTTTATTAACATAGGTGACAGACACTTATAATTATTGATTTTGAGTGATCGGAGACATCAAACGTGTGAATATTAGACAAATTGAACAAGGTACTCCTCCGCAGTGGTGTACTTGACATTTGGATAAAGTTCCGAAGCCTCAACCCCAAACGCTGGCTCAATCACAAAATTAGTTAGATCACCCTTTACAAATGTTAAGTGGTTAAGCGCCAAAGCGACATTGTTTGGAAAAGGAGATGCTGCAATAGTATACAATATACAACGTCATAATTAATTACCAAATCTTAATTGAGAAAAAAATCTTGATTAAAGAATAAGATTACTGACTATTGATGTCTTTGAGAATTTGCTCCTCTGGAATATAGATTTTCTCCAGAGTTTTACCAATCATTTTCTCCCACATAGCCACTAACTCATTGAACGATAGTGTGTTTTTGGGAGGCTTAATATAGAGGGTTTTGTTCAACGTTCTCGGGTCATCAACAGCTTTAATAGTGTAGGTGCCAATGTCATGTTCCTCATTGAACACAGCTGCAAAGAAAGAAAAAAAAGGAAAAGTATGCAAAAATGAGACATTTTGCCATGAACTTGTTTTCTTTCAAATCAATAGAGTCGCCACCTAATAGTGGTGGGCACGAATAAGTTATGTTACTCGAACTCTCTAAAAATATTAGTCAGTACGTGACCACGAGCGGATGTACAATCGCAGGCAATGGTGAAGCCAGAATTTTTACAAAGGATGTTCAAGTTTAATATATATATATCTATGAAAAGTAATTTTTGACCTTTATACATAGTATAATTTTTTATATACTTGGTGTAATTTTCCGATGAAGGAAGTTGAACACCCTTCACTCTATATTGCTACGCCACTGATTGCAGGTACGGGTTCAACCGAACCCATAACTTTCAGTGCAGATCATAAGTTTATGTGTAAAACCTTACTGAAATTATAATAAATAGTAGACATGAACCCATAACTTAAAAATATAACAGGTTTAATGCTAAAAATCTTAAAAGTTAAACCCATAAAGTTTAAATCCTGGATCCGGTTCTGCGCGTGAGGAATCCTTCAAAATTAATGTATTTTTGAAGGATCTGACACGAGTACGACGGTATTTAAAGAGTCCGCAAAACATAGTGGATAAGGAATTTTTTTCCACATACCCTTAACGTTTCCATCTCCAGGAATGATGATTTTGTCTCTAGGGGGAGCAGTGGCTTCTGGTTGGACCAAATTTGCTAAGAAAAAACCATCTAAACAGTCGCTGGAGACATAAGTATAAGGAATTCCTTCAGCCTCGGTAGCTCTACGAATTTGGGCTTTTGCATCAACTAAAGACTTTACTGGTTCCACTGTATTGGCCTTATCAACATCCATACCAAATTCATACTACGGAGAATCCTGCTGATATGCTAACTAAGGTGGTGACTGCGATCAAGTTTCAACATTGTTTGGATTTGATCAACATTGTTGAACACTGAAGATTGAAGATGAAGACACAACCAAAATTTGTTATTGAGAGAGAATTGAAAATGTGGAATTTTGCCAAGGTGGAGATTTGTTGAAGTTTGGCAAAATGCCAAAGTCCCACATTGGTTGGGAGTTAAGTTTGGAGGGGATTTTTCCCCTATAAAAGAAGGCCTAATGTTTAGGATTGAGACACACCTCTCATTTGCCTTCTCATCTGTTTAAGGCATTTGTATCTTCTCTCTTTAGTATTATTTCACTTGTATTTTTGGAGTGAAATAAAATATTGGTTGTGTCCGAGGAGTAGGCAAAATTAGCCGAACCTCGTAAATTCTGGTGTTCCCTTTATTATTGTTTTATTGTCTTATTTATTATTTGGTGGCTGTCATAATTTTTGGTATAGTAGTTGTGACTTATTCACACTATATACATTTGGCTTCCGCAACAATTGGTATCAGAGCCAAGGTACTGTCTAAGTATGCTCTGTGGTTGCAGCATAGTCTGATCTTCCACATCAGAAAAGATTTATCTTGGTAACTGAGTCAAGGTTCTGTCTGAGTATGCTCTGTAGTTGCAGCTTAGTCTGATCTTCTACATCAGAAAGGAAATAATCTTGATTTGTGTCGTCAGCTATTAAATAATATTTGTGTCAAATATGGGGGACAATAAACAAGAAGAATCTACATCAAGTGTCAACAATACGTCATCATTGGCATCTTCGCTTATGACAAGAATTGTGTCAAATGCGAAATTTGCGGTAGAAATTTTTGACGGGTCCGGACATTTTGGGATGTGGCAAGGCGAGGTTCTAGATGTCCTTTTTCAACAAGGGCTAGATCTGGCCATTGAAGAAAAGAAACCAGATGTTATTGGAGAAGAAGATTGGAGAATTATCAACCGTGTTGCTTGCGGTACCATTCGATCCTACCTTGCTAGAGAGCAGAAATATCCATACACAAAGGAAACTTCTGCAAGTAAATTATGGAAAGCACTGGAGGATAAATTTTTGAAGAAAAACAGTCAAAATAAATTGTACATGAAGAAGAGACTGTTTCACTTCACCTATGTTCCTGGTACCACGATGAATGAACATATCACCAGTTTCAATAAGTTGGTCACAGATTTGCAAAATATGGATACAACTTATGATGATGGTGACTTGGCCTTAATGTTGTTGGCGTCACTTCCTGATGAGTACGAGCACCTTGAAACTACTCTACTCCATGGAAATGACGAAATTTCTCTCAGAGAAGTTTGTTCAGCTTTGTACAGCTATGAACAAAGAAAGCGAGAAAAACAGAAGGGCGGAGAAGGAGAAGCACTGTTTGTGAGGGGTCGTCCTCAAAATCAAACGAGGACAAAGAAGGGAAGATCCAAGTCAAGATCCAGACCCAGTAAAGATGAATGTGCCTTTTGTCGAGAAAAAGGGCACTGGAAGAAAGACTGTCCGAAGTTGAAGAATAAGGCCAAACATAACAATGGAAAGGCTATTATGGATTCAAATGTAGCTGATTGTGATGATTCAGACTTCTCATTAGTTACAACAGAGTCATCAACATCATCAGACATATGGTTGATGGACTCGGCTTGTAGCTATCATATGTGTCCCAACAGGGACTGGTTCATGGAATTTCAAGAAGGAGAATATGGAGTCATCCACACAGCGGATAACAGCCCTCTTACCTCATATGGCATTGGTTCAATACGATTAAGGAACCATGATGGAATGATCAGAACATTGATAGATGTTCGATATGTACCGGATTTGAAGAAGAATCTCATCTCTGTGGGAGCCCTAGAATCAAAAGGGTTCAAAATCATTGCAGAAAATGGAGTGATGAGAGTATGCTCCGGTGCACTAGTGGTAATGAAGGCTAATCGGAAGAATAATAATATGTACCGCTATCGTGGCAGTACAGTTATTGGGACAGCGACAGTAACATCCAGTGACGACAAAGAGGCAGAAGCAACCAAGCTATGGCACATGCGCTTGGGACATGCTGGAGGAAAATCCTTGAAAACTCTATCAGATCAAGGATTGTTAAAAGGAGTAAAGGCTTGCAACTTGGAGTTTTGTGAGCATTGTGTTAAAGGGAAACAGACAAGGGTTAAATTTGGTACAGCGATCCATAATACTAAAGGCATTTTGGATTATGTACACTCTGATGTTTGGGGTCCTTCCAAAACACCTTCATTGGGTGGGAAGCACTATTTTGTAACCTTTGTTGATGATTTTTCTCGAAGAGTGTGGGTGTATACAATGAAAAACAAAGATGAAGTGCTGGGAATTTTTCTCAAATGGAAGACGATGGTGGAGAATCAAACAGGCAGGAGGATCAAGTGTATTCGCACAGACAATGGAGGTGAATACAAAAATGATCATTTCAATAAGGTCTGTGAAAATGATGGCATCGTCCGACACTTCACTGTTAGACATACACCACAACAGAATGGAGTGGCAGAACGTATGAACCGGACCTTGCTGGAGAAGGTACGGTGTATGTTGTCCAATGCTGGCTTGGGCAAAGAATTTTGGGCTGAGGCAATTACATATGCATGCCACCTCATTAATCGTCTACCATCTGCTGCTATTGATGGCAAAACACCATTTGAAAAATGGTATGGAAAACCTGCTGTAGATTATAACTCTTTGCACGTGTTTGGCTCAACTGCATATTATCATGTGACGGAGTCAAAATTGGATCCAAGGGCAAAGAAGGCTATTTTTATGGGAATTACTTCTGGAGTCAAAGGATATCGCTTATGGTGTCCTATGACAAAGAAAGTAATATTCAGCAGAGATGTTACCTTTGATGAATTTGCTATGGTAAATAAGGTAACAGAAGATACCAAACAAAATGAAGGTGCTTCTAAGCAGGTGGAGTTTGAGGGAAAATTTATTTTTCCTACACAAGAAGCAGAGGAGGAAACAAATGAAGATTACCCTCTGGAAGGAGAGCCAGTAGAGGAGATTCCAACTCAGGAATCTCAACAACAACTTGAATCAATAGCAACCAGCAGGCCAAAAAGAACAATAACGAAACCTGTTCGTCTCATAGAGACGGTTGCTTGTGCAACCTCAATTGTAGCTGATGATGTTCCTACTACTTATAAAGACGCTGTCCAAAGTTCAGAAGAAGATAAGTGGAGGATTGCCATGAATGATGAAATACAGTCCCTTCATCAGAATCATACATGGAGATTGGCCAATCTCCCGAAGGGAAAGAAAGCAATTGGGTGCAAATGGGTATTTGCAAAGAAGGAAGGATTTCCTAACCAAGTAGATGTTCGCTACAAAGCAAGATTGGTGGCCAAAGGATATGCTCAAAAGGAGGGAATTGATTACAATGAAGTGTTTTCTCCAGTTGTAAAACATTCCTCCATTAGAATTATGTTGGCTTTGGTAGCACAATTGGATTTGGAACTAGTTCAGATGGATGTAAAAACTGCGTTTTTACATGGAAACTTGGAGGAGGAAATCTACATGACTCAGCCAGAAGGATTCAAAGTTGCTGGAAAAGAAAATATGGTGTGCAAACTTGAAAAATCGTTGTACGGATTGAAACAATCTTCTAGACAATGGTACAAGCGATTTGACGAGTTTATGTTGCGGCAAGGGTACAAGAGAAGCAAATACGATCATTGTGTGTATTTGCACAAGCTTAAAGATGGTTCCTTTGTATATCTTCTCCTATATGTTGATGATATGTTGATAGCTTCCAAGAATTTGGAAGAAATTGATAAGTTGAAGATTCAACTGAAGAAGGAGTTCGAGATGAAGGATTTGGGTGAGGCAAAGAAAATTCTTGGCATGGAGATAATTAGAGATAGACGTTCAAAGAAACTCTGTTTATCTCAAAAGGAATATTTGAAGAGAGTACTTCAACGTTTTGGCATAGATGACAAGACTAAGCCAGTTAGTACTCCACTTGCTTCCCATTTTAAGCTAAGTACTACTATGTCGCCAATGGATGAAGCTGAACGAGAGTATATGTCAAAGGTACCATACGCAAATGTTGTTGGTAGCTTGATGTATGCAATGGTTTGCACAAGGCCTGACATTTCACAAGCTGTTGGAGTTATTAGCAGATATATGCACAATCCAGGGAAGGAGCATTGGCAAGCTGTGAAGTGGATTCTACGGTATATTCATAATACTGTAGATGTCGGGTTAGTTTTTGAGCAGGAAGACAATCAGTCTGTAGTTGGATATTGTGACTCAGATTTTGCGGGTGATATGGACAAACGAAGATCAACTACTGGTTATGTGTTTACTTTTGCAAAGGCACCAGTTAGTTGGAAGTCTACTTTGCAGTCAACAGTTGCTTTGTCTACAACAGAGGCAGAGTACATGGCTATTACAGATGCTGTGAAAGAGGCAATTTGGCTTCAAGGATTGCTAAAGGAGCTTGGTGTTGAACAAAAAGGTATCACAATTTTTTGTGATAGTCAAAGTGCTATTCAATTAGCGAAGAACCAAGTTTATCATGCAAGGACGAAGCACATTGATGTTCGGTATCATTTCGTACGAGAAATCATAGAAGAAGGTGGAGTCACGGTGAAGAAAATTCATACTACAGAGAATCCTGCTGATATGCTGACAAAGGTGGTGACTGCGGTCAAGTTTCAACATTGTTTGGATTTGATCAACATTGTTGAACACTGAAGATTGAAGATGAAGACACAACCAAAATTTGTTATTGAGAGAGAATTGAAAATGTGGAATTTTGCCAAGGTGGAGATTTGTTGAAGTTTGGCAAAATGCCAAAGTCAATATTGCCAGCTTCTTTGATAGCAGCAATGATCTTGTCTTGATCAGCCAATTGCATATGACTTACTGCTGATATTACAACATCCACTTGCTTTATAGCCTTCACCAAACTCTCATGATCATATAAATCACCCTGTTCAAAACAAGAAATTTACAATTACTTGCATGTAAAATTTTAATTTCAATTATTTTTCCTCATTTTACAACAAACAACAACAAGTCCAGTGTGATCCCATGTGTGGAGTTTGGGGAGGATGGAATATACGCAAATCTTACCCCTACCTTGTATTAGAAATATTCGTTTTCCACATTTTGTTTTGCATAAAAAGAAAGAATTAATGCACTATATATACATACATGAAGAATAGTGACACCCAAATTCTTGAAATTCTCAACAATTTTACTCTTAACAGGGTCAGAAAGTGTGCTCTCTCTAACCAAAGCAAAGGTGGGGTGTCCAGATTTTGCACTTGCTTCTACTACAAATTTTCCAATATATCCAGTTCCTCCAATGATCAGAACTTTGCTTTTCTCAGCCATTTGAAAAGTAGAGATTAAGGGTGTAAAAGTGAAGTTGAATGAGCCTTCTCAAGAATTTGGTTGTGGCATCAAAGCATGCTGAGGCAACATCATTTTATGCACCGAGCTAGGTGTGTGTAAGTACCAAAATGACCTCGGTGTTCCAACTAACCCTCTAACTAATTGTCTTGCTTTCTTTGAGGGGCAATTATTCACGATTTAGACAGTGTAAAGTTTTTTTTATATGTAAGTGGATTATTCACGACTTAGGTTATTAATTTCACTCTTTGTAAAAGTTATTTATAGTTATTTTTTTAGGTAACCTGTGATATAAAAAAAATGTAATTTCCACTAGAAAATCGCATTCAAAATTTTAAAGTATGCGTATAATTCTATTCTCTATGTTTCAACATATGTGGCATAATATTTTGAATTAGTAGGAAAAATGATGGTCACTAACGTGTTGCGACCGAAATTAGTCAAAAAATTCCGACCGAAAACTGTCGGTTTATTCAATGCGTTGACTGACACCAAACTGCATTTACCGAACGAAATCAGTCATTATTAATTAAATTTTTTTATTTAATTTTCAAATGCCGACCGAAATCGGTCGGAATTTTAAATATATAAGTTCTTAGGCTTGAATCTGAGGGTAATTTGGTGTTTTGATTTTGTTTTGAGTGATTCGAAGGTTCGACTAAGTTCATATGGGGTTATATGACTTGTTGGTATGTTTCGTTGAGGTCCCAAGGGGCTCGGGGTGATTCCGAATGGCTAACGGGGAGTTTGGAACTTGGAAATACAGCTGATCAACTGCTTTTTCTAGTGTCGTCCGTACCTGCGAAGTAGGAGACACAGGTGCGAGACCACATCAACGACATATGAGTTGCAGATGCGGCCATATGGGACTTTAACTGGAACCGCAGGTGCGAGAAGGCGGGCGCATCTGCGAGACCTGAGGCGCAGATTCAGAAGTAAGGAAGTTGGTTGGTTCCGCAAAAGCGGACAAAGATGCGCAGGTGCGAGATTTTGCCGCAGATGCGGAGTCTGGATTTTTAAGTGACTTTCGCACCCGTGATGGGAATTCTGGAGGTGCGGCATCGCAGAAGCAGGGATCTGGACGCAGGTGCGAGTTCACTGGGTAGAAAGTATAAAAAGGAGGCCTCGCGAATTGTTGCTCATTTCCACCATTTTCAAGTCGGATCTTGGAGCTTTTGGGGTGATTTTTGAAGGGGATTAAAGAGTTTTCACTGAGGTAAGTTGCTTGAGCTCTATTATCATTAGCTACGATATTTTTCCATTGATTTCCCACTTAATTAGTAGGATTTTTGAAGTGAAATAAGGGGTTAAGACTTGGGATTTTGGAGAGAGTAATTTGGAGAATTGAGGGACCAAATAATGTCGGATTTTGATGAAATTGGTATGGGTAGACTCGTGAGTGAATGAGCTTTCTAGTTTTGTAATTTTTGTCGGATTTCGAGACGTGGGTCCGGAGGCCAGGTTTGAATCGATTTCGGGATTTGTGTCCAATTAAGTAATTTTTCTTGTGAAATTGGTTCCTTGGCGTATATTAATTGTATTGTATTACTTTTGGCTTGATTCGGGACGTTTGGAGGCTGATTCGAGAGGCAAAGGCATTGCGGAATAGAATTTTGCTCAAATTGAGGTAAGTAATAGTTGTAAATCTGGTCTTGAGGGTATGACACCCCGAATTGTGTGACTATTTTTGGAGGTGACACACATTCTAGGTGACGGGCGTGTGGGCGTGTACCGAACGGATTGTCACTTGGTACGTCCCGTAGAAACTGTAAAGTTGAACAACATGCTGTTAGCTCTATGCTGCCTATGTGTTATGAAAGATTGACTGTAAATCATGTTAGAAACTATGTTTAGGCTATATGTTGGCACTGTTGGGTCCCGTAGGGGCCGCGTTACATGTTGAATTGTCTATTAAATGCTATTTGTACTCAATCATAGTTTTTACTCGTATATCATTTCTCAGTCTCTATATTCTATCTGATACTTCATGTTATTGTTGTTTGGGCTGATTTTTCTGATTTCTGAGAGCCCGAGCGGCTGGAGAGATTAATGACTGAGTGAGGCCGAGGGCCTGATTGTGAGGATATTTATGGGATCAGTCTGAACACCGCAACATGTTTTATTGATTTATGATTGAGTGAGGCTGTGACCCTGATTGATTTATGCCATGATTGGTTTGTTATAGCGCTTGGGCTGAAGGAGTCCCTTCGGAGTCTGCACACCCCCAGTGAGCGCAGGTACCTACTAAGTGCGAGTGCCGAGTGATTGTGAGGAATAATTGATTGTGAGGTTGGAGTGATTGGGAGGATTGAGAGATACTTATATTATTGATGTACACAATTGCCTTATATCCATATTTTGAAGACTATTGAAAGATATTTTTATCTGATTTTACTTGAACTTTCCTGAAATAAACTGATTTGATTTAATTTATCGGAACTTGGGAAGCATGACTATTTTCCTTTCTAAAATTATTTAAATGAACTAAAACTGTGTAACTCGTCACTATCTTCAGTTCCTTATTTATTATTGTTACTTACTGAGTTGGCGTACTCACGTTACTCCATGCACCTCGTGTGCAAATCTAGGAGTTGTTGGACGCAGTGAATGTTGATAGTACCCGTAGCTGGTCATTGGAGATTGCGACATAGCTGCCGGTGTTCGCAGCCCTGCTTTCTTCTTCCCTATCTTTCCTTATTTACTGTATTTGGATTCTAGACTATGTGAGTCTTGTTACTTTTGAATCGGTTATGTTAGATGTTCATGACTAGTGATACCCCAATGTCGGGCTTTATTTCCGCGCTTATGTTTTGGGGTTCACCCCGTTTTATGTCAAAGATTTCATTTATTTTGAAAGTCTTGTTTTATTTCTGGTCATTGTTGAAAGCGTTTTGGTAATGTCGGCTGGCCTAGTATCATCGATAGGTGCCATCACGACGGGTCGTATTTTGGGTCGTGACACAGCATTACATTGCTAACAATAATTAACTAATAATAACAATAACAATTAACTAACACCAATAACAACAATTAACTAATAACAACAATTAACTAACACCAATAACAACAATTAACTAACAACAACAACAATTAACTAACTAACAACAACAATTAACCAACAACGCTAATAACAACCATAACAATAACACTAATAACAACAACAACAACGCCAACCACAACAACAACTATACAAATGTTCAATAACAAAATAATATCAACAATACAATCATCATTCAAAACTAGTCCCAACTAAATATTGACAAGTTCAATATTACGTTTAGGAATACACACCATTCTATGAGTGTTTTTTATTGCATCATCTCCATTTTCACTACTAGAACTTTCATCGTCGACATGGTTCGAAGGATCACGACGAGAAGGATTAGCACATGGGAAAGGCTTACGAGACCGGAGAATGGGGAAAGCACCACTAGCAAGAAGATTAACCAGCTGACCTTGAAGGAGATTAAATTGTTCGTCCCTCTTTTCTAGCTGAACTTGAAGAGTACCAAATTGTTCTATCTCTCTTTAAATTCCTAATAAATTTCTTAACCCCTTCTATAAATTCCTCCCTAAAAAACTGACAATTAGGATAATTCCTATTATACATCCAATACGATATTCCATCTACATAAAGAACAAATAAATTACATGTCTTATTAATCATAATTCAAATTAATTTATAGAATTAAGTTACATAATAAAGTATAATTTATTAGCACACTCAATTAATCTAGCATAATTAGTTAAACCTAATTTTCTAAAGCAATAAGCACTAATATAATAATAAATTAAAATCTAAAATAATAAATTAGACAAAAACCCTATTATACATCCAACTACGATATACACACTAATAAAAAACATTACTTAACATTAGCAACTTCACTGATTATGTGAAGTTACCTTTTGGAATTACATTTAAAGTGACATTGAATTGTAATTTTTTTCACATTGTTAGAATATAAAAATTAAACTCATTTGAAAATATGTAAGAAAGAATCTGATTATTTTTTGGAGTTTCATATAGTACTACTCCAAAAATCATGACCATGTAATCATACTATTGAAATAATCCCAAAATCCAAAATTGTAAATCCTAATTTATACAATTGAAAGAACTTAAATAATTAAAATTAACAAATATAGATAACTAACCTTAAAAGAGAGGAGAGGAGTATGATTTTGGAGCAGTTGTGGGGCGGCCTTCTATGGCAGTGGAAAAATAGTGGTGGCGCGGGAGAGACGAAGTGGGGGATTTGATTTTGGGTGAGAAGAGAGTGGTGAAGTGATTTAGGGGAGGATTTTCAGATGTGGAAGACGGAAGAGAGAAAGAGTAAAGAGAAAAATGGGGAAGAACCCCACTGCAACTGTTCTTATTTAGAAATTTCCGATCGAAGTCGGTCAAAATATTTTGGTCGGTACTATTAATTATAATTTGACCGTTTGACTGGACATCACCGATCGAAATCGGTCGGAACTGATTTCTAAATTATTACGTATTACACTATATATAATATAGTATAATATAGTATAATATATATATAAGCTACATTCGATATCAGATATATGTGTGTCTATATATATATATAAGCAAGCTATATTCGATATTAAATATTGAATATTAAAATTTTGAATGTTAAATAAATTAAATATTATATATACATACATAGATAGGATATAGTGTCCATATAAAAATAATTTAAAAAAACACACACACACACTCACACACGCACACACACATATGTGTGCGTATGTGTATGTATATATATCAATAGAGTATTGAATATTATTTATTTAAACACTATTTATATAAAGGTTTACAAAAATCGATCGACTTCGGTCGGTATTGTTTGGAAGAATGTTGCCAGTTTTCAAGTAGTGACATGACAAACTAAAGTCTACTAATTAAGAATCTTATTTTTAATAAATAAAAAAATATATAAAGATATTATAGTTATAATAACTAACATTATAAAGTTTTAGGGTTTCCATCCGCTTTCGCCTAATGCTTACTAAAGCTTTAGTAGAAAACCCTCTTTTTACTCCAATATGGGTAAATTTTTACCGTTAGCAATTTATTAACTTCTAGATTCCCGTGAAGTCATAGAATTAGTGTGAAAATAACAACGGTAATCCTCATGTGCTATTTGATGACATTGTGCTTTAATAACATGCTTTTTAATCGGAATTTTGTGTTACTCACATATAATCTATATTTGTAATACATGGAAAAATGCTGTGGCTATCATGCAAACTTCCAAAATCGAGGTCGTCATGCTAGTATCATTAAGTTGAAGGGGCAGTGTGAAAAAATCTAAAGAATGGGATTAACGGTATTGAAGTCTAAAATGGAAACATTTTGTTAAAGACAATACTAGTTCATTTCTATCTAATTAATTAGAGCTGTCAATATGGGCTAGCCCAGCCCAGCCTAGCCCAACCCATGCGGGCTTTGACGTTGGACGGGTTGGCCTGGCCCACTATTTTGGTGGGCTTTAAAATGGTCAGTCCAACCCAGCGGGCTACGGGCCTCCTCGGCCAGCCCACCATTTTTAAATTTATTTTCTATTTTTTTAATTCAAGTTTTAACTTTATTTTGAAAACTATTGAAAGATACTTTTATCTGATTTTACTTGAACTTGCCTGAAATAAACTGATTTGATTTAATTTATCGGAACTTGGGAAGCATGACTATTTTCCTTTCTAAAATTATTGAAATGAACTAAAATTGTGTAACTCGTCACTATCTTCAGTTCCTTATTTATTATTGTTACTTACTGAGTTGGCGTACTCGCGTTACTCCATGCACCTCGTGTGCAAATCTAGGAGTTGTTGGACACGGTGATTGTTGATAGTACCCGTAGCTGGTCATTGGAGATTGCGACATAGCTGCCGGCGTTCGCAGCCCTGCTTTCTTCTTCCCTATCTTTCCTTATTTACTGTATTTGGATTCAAGACTATGTTAGTCTTGTTACTTTTGAATCGGCTATGTTAGATGTTCATGACTAGTGATATCCCAATGTCGGGCTTTATTTCCGTGCTTATGTTTTGGGGTTCACCCCGTTTTATGTCAAAGATTTCATTTATTTTGAAAGTCTTGTTTTATTTCTGGTCATTGTTGAAAGCGTTTTGGTAATGTCGGCTGGCCTAGTATCATCGATAGGTGCCATCACGATGGGTCGTATTTTGGGTCGTGACACAACATTACATTGCTAACAATAATTAACTAATAATAACAACAACAATTAACTAACAACAATAACAATTAACTAACACCAATAACAACAATTAACTAACACTAATAACAACAATTAACTAACAACAACAACAACAATTAACTAACTAACAACAACAACAATTAACCAACAACGCTAATAACAACCACAACAATAACACTAATAACAACAACAACAACGCCAACCACAACAACAACTATACAAATGTTCAATAACAAAATAATATCAACAATACAATCATCATTCAAAACTAGTCCCAACTAAATATTGACAAGTTGAATATTATGTTTAGCAATACACACCATTCAATGAGTGTTTTTTATTGCATCATCTCCATCTTCACTACTAGAACTTTCATCGTCGGCATGGTTCGAAGGATCGCGACGAGAAGGATTAGCACATGGGGTAGGCTTACGAGACCGGAGAATGGGGAAAGCACAACTAGCAAGAAGATTGACCAGCTGACCTTGAAGGAGATTAAATTGTTCGTCCCTCTTTTCTAGCTGAACTTGAAGAGTACCAAATTGTTCATCTCTCTTTAAATTCCTAATAAATTTCTTAACCCCTTCTATAAATTCCTCCCTCAAAAACTGACGATTAGGATAATTCCTATTATACATCCAATACGATATTCCATCTACATAAAGAACAAATAAATTACATGTCTTATTAATCATAATTCAAATTAATTTATAGAATTAAGTTACATAATAAAGTATAATTTATTAGCACACTCAATTAATCTAGCATAATTAGTTAAGCCTAATTTTCTAAAGCAATAAACACTAATATAATAATAAATTAAAATCTAAAATAATAAATTTAGACAAAAACCCTATTATACATCCAACTACGATATACACACTAATAAAAAACATTACTTAACATTAGCAACTTCACTGATTATGTGAAGTTACCTTTTGGAATTACATTTAAAGTGACATTGAATTGTAATTTTTTTCACATTGTTAGAATATAATAATTAAACTCATTTGAAAATATGTAAGAAAGAATCTGATAAATTTTTGGAGTTTCATATAGTACTACTCCAAAAATCATGACCATGTAATCATACTATTGAAATAATCCCAAAATCCAAAATAGTAAATCCTAATTTATACAATTGAAAGAACTTAAATAATTAAAATTAACAAATATAGATAACTAACCTAGAAAGAGAGGAGAGGAGTATGATTTTGGAGCAGTTGTGGGGCGGCCTTCTATGGCAGCGGAAAAATAGTGGTGGCGTAGGAAAGACGAAGTGGGGGATTTGATTTTGGGTGAGAAGAGAGTGGTGAAGTGATTTAGGGGAGGATTTTCAGATGTGGAAGACGGAAGAGAGAAAGAGTAAAGAGAAAAATGGGGAAGAACCCCACTGCAACTGTTCTTAATTAGAAATTTCCGATCGAAGTCGGTCAAAATTTTTTGGTCGGTACTATTAATTATAATTTGACCGTTTGACTGGACATCACCGACCGAAATCGGTCGGAACTGATTTCTAAATTATTACATATTACACTATATATAATATAGTATAATATAGTATAGTATATATATAAGCTACATTCGATATCAGATATATGTGTGTCTATATATATATATATGCAAGCTATATTCGATATTAAATATTGAATATTAAAATTTTGAATGTTAAATAAATTAAATATTATATATACATACATAGATAGGATATAGTGTCCATATAAAAATAATTTAAAAAAACACACACACACACTCACACACGCACACACACATATGTGTGCGTGTGTGTATGTATATATATCAATAGAGTATTAAATATTATTTATTTAAAAACTATTTATATAAAGGTTTACAAAAATCGATCGACTTCGGTCGGTATTGTTTGGAAGAATGTTGCCAGTTTTCAAGTAGTGACATGACAAACTAAAGTCTACTAATTAAGAATCTTATTTTTAATAAATAAAAAATATATAAAGATATTATAGTTATAATAACTAACATTATAAAGTTTTAGGGTTTCCATCCGCTTTCGCCTAATGCTTACTAAAGCTTTAGTAGAAAACCCTCTTTTTACTCCCATATGGGTAAATTTTTACCGTTAGCAATTTATTAACTTCTAGATTCCCGTGAAGTCAAAGAATTAGTGTGAAAATAACAACGTTAATCCTCATGTGCTATTTGATGACATTGTGCTTTAATAGCATGCTTTTTAATCGGAATTTTGTGTTACTCACATATAATCTATATTTGTAATACATGGAAAAATGCTGTGGCTATCAGGCAAACTTCCAAAATCGAGGTCGTCATGCTAGTATCATTAAGTTGAAGGGGCAGTGTGAAAAAATCTAAAGAATGGGATTAATGGTATTGATGTCTAAAATGGAAACATTTTGTTAAAGACAATACTAGTTCATTTCTATCTAATTAATTAGAGTTGTCAATATGGGCTAGCTCAGCCCAGCCTAGCCCAAGCCATGCGGGCTTTGACGTTGGACGGGTTGGCCTGGCCCACTATTTTGGTGGGCTTTAAAATGGTCAGTCCAACCCAGCGGGCTACGGGCCTCCTCGGCCAGCCCACTATTTTTAAATTTATTTTCTATTTTTTTAATTTAAGTTTTAACTTTATTTTGAAAACTATTGAAAGATATTTTTATCGGATTTTACTTGAACTTGCCTGAAATAAACTGATTTGATTTAATTTATCGGAACTTGGGAAGCATGACTATTTTCCTTTCTAAAATTATTGAAATGAACTAAAATTGTGTAACTCGTCACTATCTTCAGTTCCTTATTTATTATTGTTACTTACTGAGTTGGCGTACTCACGTTACTCCATGCACCTCATGTGTAAATCTAGGAGTTGTTGGACGCGGTGATTGTTGATAGTACCCGCAGCTGGTCATTGGAGATTGCGACATAGCTGCCGGCGTTCGCAGCCCTGCTTTCTTCTTCCCTATCTTTCCTTATTTACTGTATTTGGATAAGACTATGTTAGTCTTGTTACTTTTGAATCGGTTATGTTAGATGTTCATGACTAGTGATACCCCAATGTCGGGCTTTATTTCCGCGCTTATGTTTTGGGGTTCACCCCGTTTTATGTCAAAGATTTCATTTATTTTGAAAGTCTTGTTTTATTTCTGGTCATTGTTGAAAGCGTTTTGGTAATGTCGGCTGGCCTAGTATCATCGATAGGTGCCATCACGACGGGTCGTATTTTGGGTCGTGACACAACATTACATTGCTAACAATAATTAACTAATAATAACAACAACAATTAACTAACAACAATAACAATTAACTAACACCAATAACAACAATTAACTAACACTAATAACAACAATTAACTAACAACAACAACAACAATTAACTAACTAACAACAACAACAATTAACCAACAACGCTAATAACAACCACAACAATAACACTAATAACAACAACAACAACAACGCCAACCACAACAACAACTATACAAATGTTCAATAACAAAATAATATCAACAATACAATCATCATTCAAAACTAGTCCCAACTAAATATTGACAAGTTCAATATTATGTTTAGCAATACACACCATTCAATGAGTGTTTTTTATTGCATCATCTCCATCTTCACTACTAGAACTTTCATCGTCGGCATGGTTCGAAGGATCGCGACGAGAAGGATTAGCACATGGGGTAGGCTTACGAGACCGGAGAATGGGGAAAGCACAACTAGCAAGAAGATTGACCAGCTGACCTTGAAGGAGATTAAATTGTTCGTCCCTCTTTTCTAGCTGAACTTGAAGAGTACCAAATTGTTCATCTCTCTTTAAATTCCTAATAAATTTCTTAACCCCTTCTATAAATTCCTCCCTCAAAAACTGACGATTAGGATAATTCCTATTATACATCCAATACGATATTCCATCTACATAAAGAACAAATAAATTACATGTCTTATTAATCATAATTCAAATTAATTTATAGAATTAAGTTACATAATAAAGTATAATTTATTAGCACACTCAATTAATCTAGCATAATTAGTTAAGCCTAATTTTCTAAAGCAATAAACACTAATATAATAATAAATTAAAATCTAAAATAATAAATTAGACAAAAACCCTATTATACATCCAACTACGATATACACACTAATAAAAAACATTACTTAACATTAGCAACTTCACTGATTATGTGAAGTTACCTTTTGGAATTACATTTAAAGTGACATTGAATTGTAATTTTTTTCACATTGTTAGAATATAAAAATTAAACTCATTTGAAAATATGTAAGAAAGAATCTGATAAATTTTTGGAGTTTCATATAGTACTACTCCAAAAATCATGACCATGTAATCATACTATTGAAATAATCCCAAAATCCAAAATTGTAAATCCTAATTTATACAATTGAAAGAACTTAAATAATTAAAATTAACAAATATAGATAACTAACCTTGAAAGAGAGGAGAGGAGTATGATTTTGGAGCAGTTGTGGGGCGGCCTTCTATGGCAGCGGAAAAATAGTGGTGGCGCGGGAGAGACGAAGTGGGGGATTTGATTTTTGGTGAGAAGAGAGTGGTGAAGTGATTTAGGGGAGGATTTTCAGATGTGGAAGACGGAAGAGAGAAAGAGTAAAGAGAAAAATGGGGAAGAACCCCACTGCAACTGTTCTTAATTAGAAATTTCCGATCGAAGTCGGTCAAAATTTTTTGGTCGGTACTATTAATTATAATTTGACCGTTTGACTGGACATTACCGACCAAAATCGGTCGGAACTGATTTCTAAATTATTACATATTACACTATATATAATATAGTATAATATAGTATAGTATATATAAGCTACATTCGATATCAGATATATGTGTGTGTCTATATATATATATATATATATATATATATATATATATATATATATATATATATATATATATATATATATATATGCAAGCTATATTCGATATTAAATATTGAATATTAAAATTTTGAATGTTAAATAAATTAAATATTATATATACATACATAGATAGGATATAGTGTCCATATAAAAATAATTTAAAAAAACACACACACACACTCACACACGCACACACACACACACATATGTGTGCGTGTGTGTATGTATATATATCAATAGAGTATTAAATATTATTTATTTAAAAACTATTTATATAAAGGTTTACAAAAATCGATCGACTTCGGTCGATATTGTTTGGAAGAATGTTGCCAGTTTTCAAGTAGTGACATGACAAACTAAAGTCTACTAATTAAGAATCTTATTTTTAATAAATAAAAAATATATAAAGATATTATAGTTATAATAACTAACATTATAAAGTTTTAGGGTTTCCATCCGCTTTCGCCTAATGCTTACTAAAGCTTTAGTAGAAAACCCTCTTTTTACTCCAATATGGGTAAATTTTTACCGTTAGCAATTTATTAACTTCTAGATTCCCGTGAAGTCATAGAATTAGTGTGAAAATAACAACGGTAATCCTCATGTGCTATTTGATGACATTGTGCTTTAATAACATGCTTTTTAATCGGAATTTTGTGTTACTCACATATAATCTATATTTGTAATACATAGAAAAATGCTGTGGCTATCAGGCAAACTTCCAAAATCGAGGTCGTCATGCTAGTATCATTAAGTTGAAGGGGCAGTGTGAAAAAATCTAAAGAATGGGATTAATGGTATTGATGTCTAAAATGGAAACATTTTGTTAAAGACAATACTAGTTCATTTCTATCTAATTAATTAGAGTTGTCAATATGGGCTAGCCCAGCCCAGCCTAGCCCAGCCCATGCGGGCTTTGACGTTGGACGGGTTGGCCTGGCCCACTATTTTGGCGGGCTTTAAAATGGTCAGTCCAACCCAGCGGGCTACGGGCCTCCTCGGCCAGCCCACTATTTTTAAATTTATTTTCTATTTTTTTAATTTAAGTTTTAACTTTATTTTGAAAACTATTGAAAGATATTTTTATCTGATTTTACTTCAACCTGCCTGAAATAAACTGATTTGATTTAATTTATCGGAACTTGGGAAGCATGACTATTTTCCTTTCTAAAATTATTGAAATGAACTAAAATTGTGTAACTCGTCACTATCTTCAGTTCCTTATTTATTATTGTTACTTACTGAGTTGGCGTACTCACGTTACTCCATGCACCTCGTGTGCAAATCTAGGAGTTATTGGACGCGGTGATTGTTGATAGTACCCGTAGCTGGTCATTGGAGATTGCGACATAGCTGCCGGCGTTCGCAGCCCTGCTTTCTTCTTCCCTATCTTTCCTTATTTACTGTATTTGGATTCTAGACTATGTTAGTCTTGTTACTTTTGAATCGGTTATGTTAGATGTTCATGACTAGTGATACCCCAATGTCGGGCTTTATTTCCGCGCTTATGTTTTGGGGTTCACCCCGTTTTATGTCAAAGATTTCATTTATTTTGAAAGTCTTGTTTTATTTCTGGTCATTGTTGAAAGCGTTTTCGTAATGTCGGCTGGCCTAGTATCATCGATAGGTGCCATCACGACGGGTCGTATTTTGGGTCGTGACACAACATTACATTGCTAACAATAATTAACTAATAATAACAACAACAATTAACTAACAACAATAACAATTAACTAACACCAATAACAACAATTAACTAACACTAATAACAACAATTAACTAACAACAACAACAACAATTAACTAACTAACAACAACAACAATTAACCAACAACGCTAATAACAACCACAACAATAACACTAATAACAACAACAACAACGCCAACCACAACAACAACTATACAAATGTTCAATAACAAAATAATATCAACAATACAATCATCATTCAAAACTAGTCCCAACTAAATATTGACAAGTTCAATATTATGTTTAGCAATACACACCATTCAATGAGTGTTTTTTATTGCATCATCTCCATCTTCACTACTAGAACTTTCATCGTCGGCATGGTTCGAAGGATCGCGACGAGAAGGATTAGCACATGGGGTAGGCTTACGAGACCGGAGAATGGGGAAAGCACAACTAGCAAGAAGATTGACCAGCTGACCTTGAAGGAGATTAAATTGTTCGTCCCTCTTTTCTAGCTGAACTTGAAGAGTACCAAATTGTTCATCTCTCTTTAAATTCCTAATAAATTTCTTAACCCCTTCTATAAATTCCTCCCTCAAAAACTGACGATTAGGATAATTCCTATTATACATCCAATACGATATTCCATCTACATAAAGAACAAATAAATTACATGTCTTATTAATCATAATTCAAATTAATTTATAGAATTAAGTTACATAATAAAGTATAATTTATTAGCACACTCAATTAATCTAGCATAATTAGTTAAGCCTAATTTTCTAAAGCAATAAACACTAATATAATAATAAATTAAAATCTAAAATAATAAATTAGACAAAAACCCTATTATACATCCAACTACGATATACACACTAATAAAAAACATTACTTAACATTAGCAACTTCACTGATTATGTGAAGTTACCTTTTGGAATTACATTTAAAGTGACATTGAATTGTAATTTTTTTCACATTGTTAGAATATAAAAATTAAACTCATTTGAAAATATGTAAGAAAGAATCTGATAAATTTTTGGAGTTTCATATAGTACTACTCCAAAAATCATGACCATGTAATCATACTATTGAAATAATCCCAAAATCCAAAATTGTAAATCCTAATTTATACAATTGAAAGAACTTAAATAATTAAAATTAACAAATATAGATAACTAACCTTGAAAGAGAGGAGAGGAGTATGATTTTGGAGCAGTTGTGGGGCGGCCTTCTATGGCAGCGGAAAAATAGTGGTGGCGCGGGAGAGACGAAGTGGGGGATTTGATTTTTGGTGAGAAGAGAGTGGTGAAGTGATTTAGGGGAGGATTTTCAGATGTGGAAGACGGAAGAGAGAAAGAGTAAAAAGAAAAATGGGGAAGAACCCCGCAGCGGCTGTTCTTAATTAGAAATTTCTGATCGAAGTCGGTCAAAATTTTTTGGTCGGTACTATTAATTATAATTTGACCATTTGACTGGACATCACCGACCAAAATCGGTCGGAACTGATTTCTAAATTATTACATATTACACTATATATAATATAGTATAATATAGTATATTATAGTATAGTATATATAAGCTACATTCGATATAAGATATATGTCTCTCTCTCCTTCTCTCTCTCTCTCTCTCTCTCTCTCTATATATATATATATATATATATATATATATATATATATATATATTAGCAAGCTATATTCGATATTAAATTTTGAATATTAAAATTTTGAATGTTAAATAAATTAAATATTATATATACATACATAGATAGGATATAGTGTCCATATAAAAATAATTTAAAAACACACACACACTCACACACGCACACACACATATGTCTGCGTGTGTATGTATGTATATATATCAATTAAGTATTAAATATTATTTGTTTAAAAACTATTTATATAAAGGTTTACAAAAATCGATCGACTTCGGTCGGTATTATTTGGAAGAATTTTGAAGAATTTTGCCAGTTTTCAAGTAGTGACATGACAAACTAAAGTCTACTAATTAAGAATCTTATTTTTAATAAATAAAAAATATATAAAGATATTATAATTAAAATAACTAACATTATAAAGTTTTAGGGTTGCCATCCGCTTTCGCCTAATGCTTCGTAAAGCTTTAGTAGAAAACCCTCTTTTTGCTCTAATATAGGTAATTTTTTACCGTTAGCAATTTATTAACTTCTAGATTCCCGCGAAGTCATAGAATTAGTGTGAAAATAACAACGGTAATCCTCATGTGCTAATTGATGACATTGTGCTTTAATAACATGCTTTTTAATCGGAATTTTGTGTTACTCACATATAATCTATATTTGTAATACATGGAAAAATGCTGTGGCTATCAGGCAAACTTCCAAAATCGAGGTCGTCATGCTAGTATCATTAAGTTGAAGGGGCAGTGTGAAAAAATCTAAAGAATGGGATTAATGGGATTGAAGTCTAAAATGGAAACATTTTGTTAAAGACAATACTAGTTCATTTCTATCTAATTAATTAGAGCTGTCAATATGGGCTAGCCCAGCCCAGCCTAGCCCAACCCATGCGGGCTTTGACGTTGGACGGGTTGGCCTGGCCCACTATTTTGGTGGGCTTTAAAATGGTCAGTCCAACCCAGTGGGCTACGGGCCTCCTCGGCCAGCCCACCATTTTTAAATTTATTTTCTATTTTTTTAATTGAAGTTTTAACTTTATTTTGAAAACTATTGAAAGATATTTTTATCTGATTTTACTTGGACTTGCCTGAAATAAACTGATTTGATTTAATTTATCGGAACTTGGAAAGCATGACTATTTTCCTTTCTAAAATTATTGAAATGAACTAAAACTGTGTAACTCGTCACTATCTTCAGTTCCTTATTTATTATTGTTACTTACTGAGTTGGCGTACTCACGTTACTCCATGCACCTCGTGTACAAATCTAGGAGTTTTTGGACGCGGTGATTGTTGATAGTACCCGTAGCTGGTCATTGGAGATTGCGACGTAGCTGCCGGCGTTCGCAACCCTGCTTTCTTCTTCCCTATCTTTCCTTATTTACTGTATTTGGATTCTAGACTATGTTAGTCTTGTTACTTTTGAATCGGTTATGTTAGATGCTCATGACTAGTGATACTCAATTAATCTAGAATAATTAGTTAAGCCTAATTTTCTAAAGCAATAAACACTAATATAATAATAAATTAAAATCTAAAATAATAAATTAGACAAAAACCCTATTATACATCCAACTACAATATTGTGACGACCCAAAGGGTCATCACCGTAGTTCTTCCTTGTTCCACGCTTCCGAGACCTTTAAAACCTCGCATTTAGTTACCTCGTTTTGCGTGCGTAGTTCGGGCGCGTAGTCGGAAAGTTTTTATGTTAGAATATGTGAATTACGTGAAAATTTTGATGGATTTTGATATTAATATGCATAATATTGACTTCGGTCAACATGTTGGGTAAACGGACACGGACCTGTGATTCGACGATCCCGGAGGGTCCGTAGGAAAATATGGGACTTAGGCGTGTGCCTGGAATTAAATTCCGAGGTCCCAAGCCTGAGAAATGAATTTTTGTGTGAAATTATTTTCTGAAATATATTAAGGAAAATGAAGAAGAAAATTGATCGGAAAGCTGTGGTATCAGGCTCGTATTTTGGTTCTGACGCTCAGTACGAGTCTTAAATATGTTTTAAGCACTATCTGTAAAGTTTGGCTAAAAACAGACGTCATATGACGTGTTTCAGACTTAAAATGGGGAATTTGAGTTTTATGAAAGTTGGGAGAAAATCATGTGTTTTGAGGCTTGATTCTATGTATATGATATTATCTTAGCGATTTGATCGCACGAGTAAGTCCGTAAGATGTTTTAAGGTTGTGTGCATGTTTGGTTTGGAGCCTCGAGGGCTCGGGTGAGTTTCGAGTTGGGCCCGGGGGGGGGGGGTCTTAAACTTAAAAAAATGCAGGTTCCGGTGTTGCAGGTTCGGCGCGGCCATTTCCGCGCAGTCCATGCTGGCAGCCACGCGGCCGTGGCACTTCTCTGTGCGGTCCGCGTGGTGGGGTTCAGAGGGGGTAGCCAGGTCGACCAGCGCGGCCGCGCACCAAATCAGTGCGGTCTGCGCTAGGTGGGTTCAGAGAGAACCCACTTCTTCCCTCCCTCGCGCGATCGTGGTACATTTCCGCGCGGTCCGCGCTGCCAGTCACGCGGCCGCGGTGCATTTCTGCGCGGTCCGCTCCAGCCCCCAGCAAAAATATATATATCCGGGATTTTCAGTCGTTTTTCCACTTTTCAAAAACCCAAAACCTAAGAGGCGATTTTCGAAACAACTTTTCTTCTTCAAAACGGTTGGTAAGTGATTTCTAAGTCATTTTCTTCACTTCTTAACATCTTTTAACATGATTTCAACTTCAAAACAAAGATTTTCATGCGGGAAATTGGGTGTTTTGGATAGAACCTAGGTTTTCTACAAATTGAGGAGTTGGACCTCAATTTGGAGTCCGATTCAAAACAAAGCATATATTTGGATTCGTGGGAGAATGGGTAACCGGGTTTTGGTCCGATCCTCGAGTTTCGACCACGTGGGTCCGGGGGTATTTTTGACATTTTTGGGAAAAACCTTGTAAAAATTATTTTCATGCATTGGGATTGATCCATTTAGTAATTATTAATATGATTAAGTAACTTATGACTAGATTCGAGCGGATTGGTGGTGGAATCAAGAGGTAAAGCTATAATTGAGACTTGAGTGATGTTCAAGGCATCGAGGTAAGTGTTTGTTCTAACTTTGGCTTGAGGGAATAGGATTAGGATGTTATTTGCTACTTGCTAATGTGGAGTATGGTGTATAGGCATGGTGACGGTTATCTATGCACCAGAGTCTAGCATGACCGTGAGTTTTAATTGCTTTTAATTCGAATAATGTGACACAATCTCCTGGTTTACTGGATGAGTTTCATATAATGTGAACGATTGAGGTATAATTGTGATTGGTGTACTTTGGAGCGTTAGCTCAAACATGAATGTGTTAGTTGAGGAAGAAGTGATTTAAAAAGAGAATGTGTTGTGAGTACTCCTTTGCCGGGATGTGTAGACTGATATATACTCTCCCTTGTCGGGATATTTTGGGTTGTTAGCTGTACCCTTGCTGGGTTAAAGGTATTGAGATGTTATCCTCCCCTGAAGGGGTTTACTATATGAAGTCAGATATTACATACTATATTATGGGATCGTGTGGCACGCCGTCCACTTATATATGATAATATGGGATCGTGTGGCACACCGTCCACCTATATATTGTTAAAAGGGATCGTGTGGCACGCCGTCCACTTGGTTATTGGCCTCCGTTGCCGGTGACACGCCGTCCACTTATATATGATATTATGGGATCGTGTGGCACGCCATCCACTTATATATGATATTATGGGATCGTGTGGCACGCCGTCCACTTATATATGATATTATGGGATCGTGTGGCACGCCGTCCACTTATATATGATATTATGGGATCGTGTGGCATGCCGTCTACTTATATATTATATTATGGGATCGTGTGGCATGCCGTCCACTTATATATGATATTATGGGATCGTGTGGGACGCCGTCCACTATATATATAAATGTATACATATATTATGGAAACCGGAGTTTCTTCTGTTTATTTCCGATATATCATTTTTATCTGTTACTCCCCGATAGCATGTCCCCTCCCAGCTTTACTTTGTATTATCTTGTTATTGTTTTCTTGCACTCGTTATATATATTTGTACAAGTTAATTGTGGTAGGTCCTGTCTAGCCTCGTCACTACTTCGCCGGGGTTAGGCCAGGCACTTACCAGCACATGGGGTCGGTTGTGCTGATGCTACACTCTGTGCATTTATTTGTGCACAGATCAGGGAGCAGCTTTCGGACCGTAGCAGTAGCACTTTTGGGAGCTATCTTCAGCCCAGGGACTCTCGAGGTAGCCTAGATGGCGTTCGCAGGCCGAAGTCCCTTTCCATGTTTTTCGTTTGTTTATTTTGTATCAGACAAACATGATGTATTTTCCTTTCAGACATTGTTTGTAGCATTCTGTAGTAGTCCGTGAGCTAGTGACACCAAGCTCTAGGTAGCATTTTGGTTCAAACTTCCGCACTTTTGGTTTGCAATTGTTATAAATTTAAAGTCTTTCGCTTAGATTTTGTCTCGCTTATTATATTGTTGAAAGAAAGCAGGAAAGGTGTTTTAAACATTTGGCTTGCCTAGCTCCGTTAGTAGGCGTCATCACGACACCCGATGGTGGGAAATTCGGGTCGTGACAAGCTGGTATCAAAGCACTAGGTTACTTAGGTCTTACAACTCACGGACAAGCTCAGTAGAGTCTGAGGGATCGGTACAGAGACGTCTGTATTTATCCCGCAGAGACTATTGAGTTAGGAAAACTTCACCTTGTTCATTCTTGTCGTGCGATTCTGTTTCTCAAGTACTGATTTTCTTTCCACTCTATTCTTTCACAGATGGTGAGGACACGTGCTTCCTCTTCTACCGCGCAGCAGCTCCTATCAGGGGCAGGGGCGAGGCCGAGGCCGGGGTAGAGCTCAGCCCCGAGCGGCAGTCCTAGAGGTGGAGCCTCATGTTGACTACGACGAAGGGGTTCCAACTCCTGCTATTCCAGTGGGCCCAGCTCAGGTCCCAGAGGGTTTCATAGCCACTCCAGTGCTTCAGGACGCTTTGGTCCGACTGGTAGGCTTTATGGAGGGCATTTCTAGAGCTGGTTTGCTTCCCGTATCTCCAGCCACATCTCAGGCTGGGGGAGGAGTTCAGACTCCCGATACTCGTACTCCAGAGCCGGTAGCTCCTCAGGTTCAAGTTCTAGCAGTTCAGCCAGCCGTGGCAGTTCAGCCAGCTATGGCAGCCCAGCAAGGTATTGCGGATCAGTCCAGTGATGGTGAAACTATGTCCGCGGATGCTTTGTGGAGGCTTGATCGTTTCACCAAGCTTTTCACTACTACATATAGTGGCACTCCCTCAGATGATGCTCACAATTTCATCTTCAGCTGTCATGAGGTTCTACGGACTATGGGCATTGTAGAGACCAATGGGGTCGACTTTGCCACTTTTCTCCTGGCAGGATCCGCCAAGACTTGGTGGAGGGATTTCTGTTTAGCCAGGCCAGCAGGGTCTCCATCATTGACCTGGGATCAGTTTTCAGAGTTATTTCTGGGAAGTTTCTTCCAGTTACTCAGCGAGATGCTCTTTGCAGGCAGTTTGAGCGTCTCTAGTAGGGTCCTATGACGATTACCCAGTATGAGACCCAGTTCATTGATCTCGCTCATCATGCCATTGTGATACTCCCCACACAGAGAGAGAGAGAGGGTGCAGAGGTTTGTCGATGGGTTGGTTTAGCCGATCCGTGTTCAGATGGCCATGAGTGCCGGGAGTGAGATTACATTTCAGGAGGCAGCAGATGGTGCCCATCGGATAGAGCTGGCACTTTCTCAGGGAGGTGGTCATGGGTCAGATAAGAGGCCTCATCATTCGGGTAGATTCAGTGGTACCTCGTCTGGAGGTAGGGATTCTTATGGTAGAGGCCACCCTTCGAGGCGCTTTTAGTCAGCTCTCCAGGTTTCTCATGGTACACCAGGTGGTCGTGGTTCTCAGCTGCAGTATTCTGACTAACAGCTCTTTAGCTCACCATCAGCACCTATTAGTGCACCACCACTTCATTATTCTCAGCAGCCGAGGGCTTGTTATACTTGCGGCGATGTGAGTCACATTGCCAGATATTGCCCTCGAGCTTCCATCAGCTCGCAGCAGCAGGGTCCTCACCCGATGATTCAGGCACCGGTTGCCCCACAGCCTGCCCAACCAGCTAGAGGCGGGGGCAGAGGACATAGAGGTGGAGGCAGAAGCCTTAGAGGTGGAGCTCAGACCTCTAGAGGTAGGGGTCAGCCAGCAGCAGATCGTCCCAGGGATATGATTCAGGGAGGTGGGGCCCATCCCCATTGTTATGCCTTGCCAGCCAGGCTAGAGGCTGAGTCATCAGATGCTGTGATTACAAGTACTATTCTGGTTTGTGATAGGGATGCTTCTGTTCTATTTGATCCCGGATCTACGTATTCATATGTATCGTCCTATTTTGCACCCTATTTGGTTATGCCTAGTGAGGCCTTGAGTATTACTGTATACGTGTCTGCACCAGTGGGGGATTCTATAGTGGTGGACCAGGTTCATCGTTCCTGTGTTTTGGTATTCGGGGGTCTTGAAACCCATGTTGACTTGTTGCTCTTAGATATGGTGGATTTCGACGTCATATTAGGGATGGATTGCCCCGTATCATGCGATCTTGGATTGCCATGCCAAGACCGTGACCTTGGCGTTGCCAGATTTGCCCCGACTAGAGTGGAGAGGGACTCCTGGTCATTCTACTCACAACATTATTTCTTATGTGAAGGCTCAACGCATGGTCGAAAAGGGGTGCCTAGCTTATCTGGCCTATGTTCGCGACTCCAGCGCTGAGGTCCCATCTATTGATTTTGTTCCTATTGTTCGGGAGTTTCCCGAGGACTTCCCTTCGGACCTGTCGGGAATGCCGCCCGATAGGGATATTTATTTTTGTATTGATCTGGCTCCAGGAACTCAGCCCATTTCCGTTCCGTCGTATCGTATGGCGCCGCCAGAATTGAAAGAGTTAAAGGATAAGCTTCAGGATTTACTTGAGAAGGGTTTCATTAGACCCAGTGTTTCGCCTTGGGGCGCACCGATGCTATTTGTGAAGAAAAAAGATGGTTCGATGAGGATGTGCATTGATTACCGGCAATTGAACAAGGTGACGATTAAGAACAAGTACCCACTGCCGAGGATCGACGACTTATTCGACCAGCTTCAGGGTGCGAGGGTGTTTTCAAAGATAGATTTGAGATTTGGCTACCACCAGCTGAGGATTAGGGCGTCTGATGTCCCTAAGACAACATTTCGTACTCGGTATAGGCGCTATGAGTTTTTGGTCATGTCATTCGGATTGTCTAATGCCCCAGCAGCGCTCATGGAGTTGATGAACCGAGTGTTCAGAGCTTATTTGGACTTGTTCGTGATAGTCTTCATTGACAATATTCTTATATACTCCCGCAGTCAAGAGGAGCATGAGCAGCACCTCAGAGCGGTTCTTCAGACCCTGAAGGATAGTCAGTTGTATGTTAAGTTCTCGAAGTGCGAGTTTTGGTTGAGTTCGGTCGCCTTCCTGGGTCATATCGTATCAGCAGCAGGTATTCAGGTAGACCCGAAGAAGATAGAGGCAGTCAAGAACTGGCCTCGACCAGCTTTAGCTACGGAGATTCGGAGTTTCCTGGGGTTAGCAGGTTACTACCGTCGGTTCGTGGAAAGGTTTTCATCCATTGTAGCCCCTATGATTAGATTGACCCAGAAAGGTGCTCAGTTTAGATGGTTAGACGAGTGTGAGGCGAGCTTTCAGAGGCTCAAGAGAGCTCTGACCACTGCACCAGTGTTGGTTTTGCCCACAGGTTCAGGGCCCTATATAGTCTATTGTGATGCATCTCATATTGGAGTTGGCGCAGTGTTGATGCAGGATGGCAAGGTCATTGCCTATGCTTCGAGGCAGTTGAAGGTTCATGAGAAGAACTATCCAGTGCATGATTTGGAGTTGGCAGCCATTGTTCACGCATTGAAGATTTGGAGACACTATCTGTATGGTGTGGTGTGTGAGGTGTTCACGGATCATAAGAGTCTTCAGTATTTGTTCAAGCAAAAGGAGTTGAATTTGAGGCAGAAGAGGTGGTTGGAATTGTTGAAAGATTATGACATCACTATCTTATATCACACGGGAAAGGCCAATGTGGTGGTCGATGCCTTGAGTAGGAAGTCAGCCAGTATGGGCAGTCTTGCTTATATTCCGGTCGGTGAGAGACCGCTTGCTTTGGATGTGCAGGCTTTGACCAATCAGTTTGTGAGGTTGGACATTTCTGAGCCTAGTCGAGTATTAGCTTGCATGGTCGCTCGTTCTTCGTTATTGGAGCATATCCGTGATCGGCAGTTCGATGATCCCCATTTGTGTGTCTTGAGGGAGACGGTGCAGCGTGGAGGTGCCAAGAAAGTGATCTTAGATGATGATGGTGTATTGAGATTGCAGGGGCGAGTTTGTGTGCCCAATGTTGATGGATTCGAGAGTTGATCTTAGTAGAGGCCCACAGTTCTCAGTATTATATTCACCCGGGCACCGCGAAGATGTATCAGAATTTGAGGCAGCACTATTTGTGGCGTAGAATGAAGAAAGACATTGTTGCATATGTGGATCGTTGTTTGAACTGTAAGTACGAGCATCAGAGGCCCAGTGGTTTATTTCAGAGGATTGAGCTTCCCAAGTGGAAGTGGGAGATGATTACTATGGATTTTGTTACTGGACTTCCGATGACTCGGAAGAAGTTTGATGCGGTTTGGGTTATTGTTGATAGGCTAACCAAGTCAGCGCATTTTGTTCCTGTTGCAGCCACCTATTCGTCTGAAAGGTTAACCGAGATTTATATCAGGGAGATTGTTCACCTTCATGGGGTGCCGCTATCTATCATTTCGGATCGGGGTACGCAGTTTACCTCGCATTTCTAGAGAGAGGTTCAACGAGAGTTGGGCACCCAGGTTGAGTTGAGTACAACATTTCATCCCCAGACGGACGGTCAGTCCGAGATGACTATTCAGATCCTTGAGGACATGCTCCGAGCCTGTGTCATTGATTTTGGAGGCTCGTGGGACCAGTTTTTGCCTTTAGCAGAGTTCGCCTACAACAACAGCTACTAGTCCAGCATTTAGATGGCTCTGTATGAGGCGTTGTATGGTAGGCGATGTCGGTCTCCAGTTGGATGGTTTGAGCCGGGAGAGGCTCGATTATTGGGTACGGATCTGGTTCAGGAGGCCTTGGACAAGGTCAGGATTATTCAGGATAGACTTCGTACAGCTCAGTCCAGACAAAAGAGTTATGCAGACCGCAAGGTCAGAGATGTTGCTTTCATGGTTGGGGAGCAGGTATTGCTCCGTGTATCGCATATGAAGGGCGCGATGAGATTTGGGAAGAAGGGCAAGCTCAGCCCTAGGTTCATCGGTCCATTTGAGATTCTTGATCTTGTGGGAGAGGTGGCTTATAGACTTGCCTTGCCACCTAGCTTGTCAGTTGTGCATCCCGTGTTTCATGTATCTTTGCTCTGGAAGTATCGCGAAGATCCATCGCACGTGTTAAATTTCAGCACTGTCCAATTGGACAAAGATCTGTCATATGAAGAGGAGCCGGTGGTTATTCTAGACCGGCAGGTTCGACAGTTGAGGTCGAAGAGTTTTCCTTCGGTGCGTGTTCAGTGGAGAGGTCAGCCTCCTGAGGTATCAACCTGGGAGTCCGAGTCAAATATGCGGAGCCGTTATCCTCATTTATTTTTCGACTCAGGTACTTCTTTCTTTTGTCCGTTCGAGGACGAACAGTTGTTTTAGAGGTGGAGAATGTGACGGCCCAAATGGTCATCACCGTAGTTCTTCCTTGTTCCGTGCTTCTAAGGCCTTGAAAACCTCGCTTTCAGTTGCCTCGTTTTGCGTGCGCAATTCGGACGCGTAGTCGGATAGTTTTTATGTTACAATATGTGAATTATGTGAAAAATTTGATGGATTTTGATATTAATATGCATAATATTGACTTCGGTCAATATGTTGGGTAAACGGACACGGACTTGTGATTCGACGGTCCCGGAGGGTCCATAGGAAAATATGGGATTTGGGCGTGTGCCCGGAATTAAATTCCGAGGTCCCAAGCCTGAGAAATGAATTTTTGTGTGAAATTGTTTTCTGAAATTTATTAAGGAAAATGAAGAAGAAAATTGATCGGAAAACTATGGTATCGGGCTCATATTTTGGTTCCGACGCCCGGTACGAGTCTTAAATATGTTTTAAGCACTATCTGTAAAGTTTGGCTAAAAATGGACGTCATATGACGTGTTTCGGAATTAAAATAGGAATTTGAGTTTTATGAAAGTTGAGAGAAAATCATGTGTTTTGAGGCTTGATTCTATGTATATAATGTTATCTTGGCGATTTGATCGCACGAGAAAGTTCGTAAGATGTTTTAAGGTTGTGTGCATGTTTGGGTTGGAGTCCCGAGGGCTCGGGTGAGTTTCGAGTGGGGCCCGCGTGGTGGGGTTCAGAGGGGGTAGCCAGGTCGACCAGCGCGGCCGCGCGCCAAATCAGTGCAGTCCGCGCTGGGTGGGTTCTGAGAGAGCCCACTTCTTCCCTCCCTCGGCGCGGCCGCGGTACATTTCCGCGCGGTCCGCGGTGGCAGTCACGCGGCCGCGGTGCATTTTTGCGCGGTTCGCGCCAGCCCCCAGCAAAAATATATATATCCGGGATTTTCAGTCATTTTTCCACTTTTCAAAAACCCAAAACCTAAGAGGCGATTTTCCAAACAACATTTCTTCTTCAAAACGATTGGTAAGTGATTTCTAAGTCATTTTCTTCACTTCTTAACATCTTTTAACATGAATTCAACTTCAAAACAAAGATTTTTATGGAGGAAATTGGGTGTTTTGGGT
This sequence comes from Nicotiana sylvestris, assembly GCF_000393655.2. Taxonomy (NCBI): domain Eukaryota; kingdom Viridiplantae; phylum Streptophyta; class Magnoliopsida; order Solanales; family Solanaceae; genus Nicotiana; species Nicotiana sylvestris. The sequence continues at coordinate 169,399,578 of NC_091060.1, read as the reverse complement.
AGAACTTAGGTTTTCTACAAATTGAGGAGTTGGACCTCAATTTGGGGTCCGATTCAAAATAAAGCATATATTTGGATTCGTGGGAGAATGGGTAATCGGGTTTTGGTCCGACCCTCGAGTTTCGACCATGTGGTTCCGGGGGTATTTTTGACCTTTTTGCGAAAAACCTTGTAAAAATTATTTTCATGCGTTGGGATTGATCCATTTAGTAATTATTAATGTGATTAAGTAACTTATGACTAGATTCGAGCGGATTGGTGGTGGAATTAAGAGGTAAAGCTATAATTGAGACTTGAGTGGTGTTCAAGGCATCGAGGTAAGTGTTTGTTCTAACTTTGGCTTGAGGGAATAGGATTAGGATGTTATTTTCTACTTGCTAATGTGGAGTACGGTGTATAGGCATGGTGACAGTTATCTATGCACCAGAGTCTAGCATGACCGTGAGTCTTAATTACTTTTAATTCGAATAATGTGACACAATCTCCTGGTTTACTGGATGAGTTTCATATAATGTGAACGATTGAGGTATAATTGTGATTGGTGTACTTTGGAGCGTTAGCTCGAACATGAATGTGTTAGTTGAGGAAAAAGTGATTTAAAAAGAGAATGTGTTGTGAGTACTCCCTTGCTGGGATGTGTAGACTGATATATACTCTCCCTTGTCGAGATATTTTGGGCTGTTAGCTGTACCCTTGGTAGGTTAAAGGTATTAAGATGTTATCCTTCCCTGAAGGGGTCTACTATATGAAGTCAGATATTACATACTATATTATGGGATCGTGTGGCACGCCGTCCACTTATATATGATAATATGAGATTGTGTGGCATGCCGTCCACCTATATATTGTTAAAAGGGATCGTGTGGCACGTCGTCCACTTGGTTATTGGCCTCCGTTGCCGGTGACATATTGTGCACTGTGATAAAAGTGAATTGGGATCGTGTGGCACGCCGTCCACTTATATATGATATTATGGGATCGTGTGGCACGCTGTCCACTTATATATGATATTATGAGATCGTGTGGCACGCCGTCCACTTATATATGATATTATGGGATCGTGTGGCGCGCCGTCCACTTATATATGATATTATGGGATCGTGTGGTACGCCGTCCACTTATATATGATATTATGGGATCGTGTGGCACGCCGTCCACTATATATATAAATATATACATATATTATGGAAACCGGAGTTTCTTCTGTTTATTTCCGATATTTTATTTTTATCTGTTACTCCCCGATAGCATGTCCCCTCCCAACTTTACTTTGTATTATCTTATTATTGTTTTCTTGCACTCGTTATATATATCTGTACATGTTAATTGTGGTAGATCCTGTCTAGCCTCGTCACTACTTCGCCGGGGTTAGGCCAGACACTTACCAGCACATGGGGTCGGTTGTGCTGATGCTACACTCTGTGCATTTTTCTGTGCACAGATCAGGGAGAAGCTTTCGGACCGCAGCAGTAGGACTTTTAGGAGCTATCTTCAGCCCAGGGACTCTCGAGGTAGCCTAGCTGGCGTTCGTAGGCCGAAGTCCTTTTCCATGTTTTTCGTTTGTTTATCTTGTATCAGACAAACATGATGTATTTTCCTTGCAGACATTGTTTGTAGCATTCTGTAGTAGTCCCTGAGCTAGTGACACCAAACTCTGAGTAGCATTTTGGTTCAAACTTCCGCATTTTTGGTTTGCAGTTGTTTTAAATTTAAAGTCATCCGCTTAGATTTTGTCTCGCTTATTATATTGTTCAAAAAAAAGTAGAAAAGGTGTTTTAAAAAGTAGGAAAAAAATCTTGATTAAAGAATAAGATTACTGACTATTGATGTCTTTGAGAATTTGCTCCTCTGGAATATAGATTTTCTCCAGAGTTTTACCAATCATTTTCTCCCACATAGCCACTAACTCATTGAACGATAGTGTGTTTTTGGGAGGCTTAATATAGAGGGTTTTGTTCAACGTTCTCGGGTCATCAACAGCTTTAATAGTGTAGGTGCCAATGTCATGTTCCTCATTGAACACAGCTGCAAAGAAAGAAAAAAAAGGAAAAGTATGCAAAAATGAGACATTTTGCCATGAACTTGTTTTCTTTCAAATCAATAGAGTCGCCACCTAATAGTGGTGGGCACGAATAAGTTATGTTACTCGAACTCTCTAAAAATATTAGTCAGTACGTGACCACGGGCGGATGTACAATCGCAGGCAATGGCGAAGCCAGAATTTTTACAAAGGATGTTCAAAGTTTAATATATATATATATCTATGAAAAGTAATTTTTGACCTTTATACATAGTATAATTTTTTATATACTTGGTGTAATTTTCCGATGAAGGAAGTTGAACACCCTTCACTCTATATTGCTACGCCACTGATTGCAGGTACGAGTTCAACTGAACCCATAACTTTCAGTGCAGATCATAAGTTTATGTGTAAAACCTTACTGAAATTATAATAAATAGTAGACATGAACCCATAACTTAAAAATATAACAGGTTTAATGCTAAAAATCTTAAAAGTTAAACCCATAAAGTTTAAATCCTGGATCCGGTTCTGCGCGAGGGATCCTTCAAAATTAATGTATTTTTGAAGGATCTGACACGAGTACGACGGTATTTAAAGACTCCGCAAAACATAGTGGATAAGGAATTTTTTTCCACATACCCTTAACGTTTCCATCTCCAGGAATGATGATTTTGTCTCTAGGGGGAGCAGTGGCTTCTGGTTGGACCAAATTTGCTAAGAAAAAACCATCTAAACAGTCGCTGGAGACATAAGTATAAGGAATTCCTTCAGCCTCGGTAGCTCTACGAATTTGGGCTTTTGCATCAACTAAAGACTTTACTGGTTCCACTGTATTGGCCTTATCAACATCCATACCAAACTCTGAAGGGAAAGATCTCTGAAAATTTTAAATAAGATTATTTAGCCCCATGAACATTATGTAATTAAATATAAATGTAAAGAACTACTAAACTTTCAACAAGTATTAAATTCTGAACCCATAAATCCAAAAATTAGTGAATTCAAGGGGTTCGGGGTGATTCCGAATGGCTAACGGGGAGTTTGGAACTTGGAAATACAGCTGATCAACTGCTGTTTCTGGTGTCGTCCGCACCTGCGAAGTAGGAGACACAGGTGCAAGACCACATGAGCGACATAGGAGTTGCAGATGCGGCCATATGGGACTTTAGCTGGAACCGCAGGTGCGAGAAGGCGGGCGCATCTGCGAGACCTGGGGCGCAGATGCGGAAGTAAGGAAGTTGGTTGGTTCCCCAGAAGCGGACAAAGATGCGCAGGTGCGCAATCGCAAGTGCGAGATTTTGCCGCGGATGCGGAGTCTGGATTTTTAAGTGACTTTCGCACCCGTGATGGGAATTCTGGAGGTGCGGCGTCGCAGAAGCAGGGATCTGGACGCAGGTGCGAGTTCACTGGGTAGAAAGTATAAAAAGGAGGCCTCGCGAATTGTTGCTCATTTCCACCATTTTCAAGTTAGATCTTGGAGCTTTTGGGGTGATTTTTGAAGGGGATTAAAGAGTTTTCACTGAGGTAAGTTGCTTGAGCTCTATTATCATTAGCTACGGTATTTTTCCATTGATTTCCCACTTAATTAGTAGGATTTTTGAAGTGAAATAAGGGGTTAAGACTTGGGATTTTGGAGAGAGTAATTTGGAGAATTGAGGGACCAAATAATGTCGGATTTTGATGAAATTGGTATGGGTAGACTCGTGAGTGAATGAGCTTTCTATTTTGTAATTTTTGTCGGATTTTGAGACGTGGGTCCGGATGCCAGGTTTGAATCGATTTCGGGATTTGTGTCTAATTAAGTAATTTTTCTTGTGAAATTGGTTCCTTGGCGTATATTAATTGTATTGTATTACTTTTGGCTAGATTCGGGACGTTTGGAGGCTGATTCGAGAGGCAAAGGCATTGCGGAATAGGATTTTGCTCAAATTGAGGTAAGTAATAGTTGTAAATCTGGTCTTGAGGGTATGAAACCCCGAACATTGTGTGACTATTTTTGGAGGTGACACACATTCTAGGTGACGGGCGTGTGGGCGTGCACCGAAGGGATTGTCACTTGGTACGTCCCGTAGAAACTGTAAAGTTGAACAACATGCTGTTAGCTCTATGCTGCCTATGTGTTATGAAAGATTGACTGTAAATCATGTTAAAAACTATGTTTAGGCTATATGTTGGCAATGTTGGGTCCCGTAGGGGTCACGTTACATGTTGAATTGTCTATTAAATGTTATTTGTACTCAATCATAGTTTTTACTCGTATATCATTTCTCAGTCTCTATATTCTATCTGATACTTCATGTTATTGTTGTTTGGGCTGATTTTTCTGATTTCTGAGAGCCCGAGCGGCTGGAGAGATTAATAACTGAGTGAGGCCGAGGGCCTGATTGTGAGGATATTTATGGGATCAGTCTGAACACCGCAACATGTTTTATTGATTTATGACTGAGTGAGGCTGTGTGCCTGATTGATTTATACCATGATTGGTTTGTTATAGCGCTTGGGCTGAAGGAGTCCCTTCGGAGTCTGCACACCCCCAGTGAGCGCAGGTACCTACTAAGTGCAAGTGTCGAGTGATTGTGAGGAATGAGTGATTGTGAGGTTGGAGTGATTGGGAGGACTGAGAGATACTTATATTATTGATGTACACAATTGCCTTATATCCATATTTTGAAGACTATTGAAAGATATTTTTATCTGATTTTACTTGAACTTGCCTGAAATAAACTGATTTGATTTAATTTATCGGAACTTGGGAAGCATGACTATTTTCCTTTCTAAAATTATTGAAATGAACTAAAACTGTGTAACTCGTCACTATCTTCAGTTCCTTATTTATTATTGTTACTTACTGAGTTGGCGTACTGACGTTACTCCACGCACCTCGTGTGCAAATCTAGGATTTGTTGGACACGGTGATTGTTGATAGTACCCGTAGCTGGTCATTGGAGATTGCGGCATAGCTGCCGGCGTTCGCAACCCTGCTTTCTTCTTCCCTATCTTTCCTTATTTACTGTATTTGGATTCTAGACTATGTTTAGTCTTGTTACTTTTGAATCGGTTATGTTAGATGTTCATGACTAGTGATACCCCAATGTCGGGCTTTATTTCCGCGCTTATGTTTTGGGGTTCACCCCGTTTTATGTCAAAGATTTCATTTATTTTGAAAGTCTTGTTTTATTTCTGGTCATTGTTGAAAGCGTTTTGGTAATGTCGGCTGACCTAGTATCATCGATAGGCGCCATCATGACGGGTCGTATTTTGGGTCGTGACACAGCATTACATTGCTAACAATAATTAACTAATAATAATAATAACAATTAACTAACAACAACAACAATTAACTAACACCAATAACAACAATTAACTAACAACAACAATTAACTAACACCAATAACAACAATTAACTAACAACAACAACAACAACAATTAACTAACTAACAACAACAACAATTAACTAACAATGCTAATAACAACCACAACAATAACACTAATAACAACAACAACAACAACAACAACAACAACACTAACCACAACAACAACTATACAAATGTTCAATAACAAAATAATATCAACAATACAATCATCATTCAAAACTAGTCCCAACTAAATATTGACAAGTTCAATATTATGTTTAGCAATACACACCATTCAATGAGTGGTTTTTATTGCATCATCTCCATCTTCACTACTAGAGCTTTCATCGTCGGCATGGTTCGAAGGATCACGACGAGAAGGATTAGCACATGGGGAAGGCTTACGAGACCGGAGAATGGGGAAAGCTCCACTAGCAAGAAGATTGACCAGCTGACCTTGAAGGAGATTAAATTGTTCGTCCCCCTTTTCTAGCTGAACTTGAAGAGTACCAAATTGTTCATCTATCTTTAAACTCCTAATAAATTTCTTAACCCCTTCTATAAATTCCTCCCTAAAAAACAGACGATTAGGATAATTCCTATTATACATCCAACTACGATATTCCATCTACATAAAGAACAAATAAATTACATGTCATATTAATCATAATTCAAATTAATTTATAGAATTAAGTTACATAATAAATTATAATTTATTATCACACTCAATTAGTCTAGCATAATTAGTTAAGCCAAATTTTCTAAAGCAATAAACACTAATATAATAATAAATTAAAATCTAAAATAATAAATTAGACAAAAAACCTATTATACATCCAACTACGATATACACACTAATAAAAAACATTACTTAACATTAGCAACTTCACTGATTATGTGAAGTTACCTTTTTGAATTACATTTAAAGTGACATTGAATAGTAATTTTTTTCACATTGTTAGAATATAAAAAATAAACTTATTTGAAAATATGTAAGAAAGAATCTGATAAATATTTGGACTTTCATATAGTACTACTCCAAAAATCATGACCATGTAATCATACAATTGAAATAATCCCAAAATCCAAAATTGTAAATCCTAATTTATACAATTGAAAGAACTTAAACAATTAAAATTAACAAATATAGATAACTAACCTTGAAAGAGAGGAGAGGAGTATGATTTTGGAGCAGTTGTGGGGCGGCCTTCTATGACGGAGGTGCAATGGCAGCAGAAAAATAGTGGTGGCGCGGGAGAGACGAAGTGGGGGATTTGATTTTGGGTGAGAAGAGAGTGGTGAAGTGATTTAGGGGAGGATTTTCAGATGTGGAAGAAGGAAGAGAGAAAGAGTAAAGAGAAAAATGGTGAAAAACCCCACTGCGGCTGTTCTTAATTAGAAATTTCCGATCGAAGTCGGTCAAAATTTTTTGGTCGGTACTATTAATTATAATTTGACCGTTTGACTAGACATCACCGACCGAAATCAGTCGGAACTGATTTCTAAATTATTACATATTACACTATATATAGTATAGTATAGTATAGTATATATAAGCTACATTCGATATAAGATATATGTGTGTGTGTGTCTATATTATATGTGTGTGTGTCTATATATATATATATATATAAGCAATCTATATTCGATATTAAATATTGAATATTAAAATTTTGAATGTTAAATAAATTAAATATTATATATACATACATAGATAGGATATAATGTCCATATAAAAATAATTTAAAAACACACACACACACACACTCACACACGCACACACACATATGTGTCTGTGCGTGTATGTATATATATCAATTAAGTATTAAATATTTTTTATTTAAAAACTATTTATATAAAGGTTTACAAAAATTGATCGACTTCGGTGGGTATTGTTTGGAAGAATTTTGCCAGTTTTCAAGTAGTGACATGACAAACTAAAGTCTACTAATTAAGAATCTTATTTTTAATAAATAAAAAATATATAAAGATATTATAGTTATAATAACTAACATTATAAAGTTTTAAGGTTGCCATCCGCTTTCACCTAATGCTTCGTAAAGCTTTAGTAGAAAACCCTCTTTTTACTCCAATATGGGTAAATTTTTACCGTTAGCAATTTATTAACTTCTAGATTCCCGTGAAGTCATAGAATTAGTGTGAAAATAACTACGATAATCCTCATGTGCTATTTGATGACACTGTGCTTTAATAACATGCTTTTTAATCGGAATTTTGTGTTACTCACATATAATCTATATTTGTAATACATGGTTCAGCCCAGGATATGTAGGAAACCTCTGAAGCAAAGGTTCGGTCAAATCTTTTTCAAAAAATGCTTCACACGGAGTATTCGGACGGGCAAAAATCGCTCGCTTTATCTTTGCGCGAAAACCCTTCGTGTCTTCGTGCAAAGAGGGGCAGCTGTAAGCACGTGATTTTTGCTTCACGGACAATCACTCCAAAAGAAATAGTAACAAAGGACCTCGCTGTACAATTTTCAATTTTCCGTAACGTGTGCTGCTAGTCATGTGTGGTTCTGTCCATTTTGTCCATTTTTACATTATTAAACAAAATACAAAATGTGTATGTCCTGGTAATTAGACCATAATTCATTCAGTAAAAGAAAAATTCACAAAAATATTCTAGGGTGCGATTTAACCTATTTAAATATTTTGATAATTATGTTTGTTTGAATTTCATTTTATTTTTAGTTTTAAGATTAGAAAAAAAAAGAAGAAAAGAAAAAGGAAAAAAGAAAGGGAGAAAAGAATGAAGAAAACGGTTTGGGCCAAGGAAATAAACCAAAAATAGGCCCAAACCAATTCGATCAGGCCAAGTCCAAATCCGGTTGCCCAGACACCTCCTAAAACGACACCGTTTCAGGCCAATCCATCTCAGCCGTTCAAACTCTCGATCCAACGGCTCAGGACCTCTATCAGTAACTCGCTTCAAAACCCGACCCAGGAACCAATCCGATCCAACCCCTCACTTAAACCAAACGACCCCGTTTGACTACCAAACGACCCCGTCTCATTTCTCAGCATCAGATCCCAGCCGTTGAGATCATCTGATCTAACGGCTCAGATCCAATCAACCTCCCCATATATAAACTCAGCCCTTTACCCCGCACCCCCTATCCGAACCCCCCCCTTCAGTCATCTCCTTCCCCGAACCCTGAAACCCCCAAACCCTAACGCCGCCCTAGTTTCCCTTCCACCAAAACCCGGCGGCATGAACGCCGGTGGCCACCTCCCGAACACCCTAAGACCCCCTCACTCTCCTGAACATGGATCTGTTACTCCCTAGCCTCGAATCACTTTCGTTCGTCTCGAATCTTCATTTGAAGATTTGAGTCGAACCCGGATCTATGCCAAACCACCCCATCTTCATACCAGACACCCCCCTGACCTTCCTCGTGACCAAACCAAGCTTGGTTTGGTCCGAATCTACCCACAACTCCCAAAAATCCAGATCTGAAAATCCAGACTTTAGAACACATGCACATGGGGAATCCGGCTAGCCTTAACGGGGGTTTGAGGTCTAATAGACCTTAATCAAGGTGTTCTCATGTGAGAACACCCTGATTAAAGTTTGTTCGGCCTCAAAGGGTCAATGTCGAGTCAGATTTGGTTCAGTTTTGTTTGGACATTTTTGGTAAGTTTTCTTTTCCTTTTTGTTTTATTCAACTGCTAGTTAAGTATGTTAGCATGTTCTGTTGTGTTTGTTCGGTGTTTTCTGATACTCTTCTTAATTTCTTCCGTCTTTGTAAAGACCTTTTATTTGGTCAATTGTTTTCTGTGTATGATTTGAATGTATTCTGTGATATACATGTTCGATTAGATTAGTCGTCAAACGAGTTAATTCATATAGGTTCCCAGTGATTGAACAAAGTTGTCTGAAGTCACTCGGGACTCTGTACGTGTTGTTTATATGAACGATTGATTGTTATGTGTTACGACTAATATAGTCGAGTCGATATATGTCGTCAATTAGTTGCAGTCATTAATGATAACAACTTGATTCATGTTGTTTATTTTTGCTGTGATCGTATTTGAATCCCATTAGGAACTGAATTGTATTGCCTATTGATTTTGTTCAAATTGAATTAAAGAACATCTAGGGGAAAGGTTATAATGGCAGATTCAGACTTTGATTTTAAAACACGATGCCATTTGGTTTGGACCGTGGGCAGCATGTGTATGGTTAGCTTTAAGGAATTAAAATAACTGGACAGCATGTGCTGTCAGATTATATTCCCACTGCCCATACTTTTGTTAAATAAACAAGTGATTAGTACATTTTAACAACAAAAGAGAGAGAGGGGCTGTCAGGAATTTGATGGGAGTTTTGTTTATTTAAAAGAGGTGAGTGGAAAAACAACAGGGAGGGGGAATTTGGAGTTGTCAAAAAGACTGTAAAGTGTTAAGGTTAGGCTATAAAAGAGGCAGACCTTCCATTAGAATGGGGGTTCAATTTTTGGAGTCTGGAGAGATCCTGGGAGTAAGAAAAACTAAAAAGGAAAAACAGAAATAAATTTCAGAACATTGTGAATGAGTATTGTCTAGAAGAAACTGTGCAAGAGTCCAGTTTGATCAGGCTTTCTGTGGGGTTTTGCTTTTCCTGTTGTCTGCCAAGCTTTCTTGTGGTTATTGGATTTCTGTTGCTGTTACATTCAACACTCTGGGCTGTTGTTTCCTGCTCTGTTTTTTTTTCTGGGATTGTTCATTGGTCGCTCGACTCCTTGCTGAGCTTCACCATTATCGGCTGTTTATTTGTTGCTGTGTTGTTGCTGTGTCTGTTGCTGCTGTTGATTGTGGCACACTACTCGACTGATTATTCCCTTTCTTCCTTTCCTTTCTATACCAGGTACACACCCAATACACTGTCAGATGTAACTGGAAATTTGAGCATGAATGTAAATGAAAGACCTGAAGAATTTTGTTTATATACGTAGTTTGTCCCTTGAAATATCATGTAATGTATGAAATTTTATGCTTGTTTTGGATGCTGGAGATAGCCTTCAGGTTTGACAACTGTCAATGAATGGTAGTTTGAATGTTAGATTGTGCATATAGGATGGTGATAAGAGTATGCCTAAGGCAACAGGTTGTATCTCAGATTTAGTGCAATAGTGTAGTATAAGCATGTAATGTATGCCAAGCATGAAATTCGTACACTAAATAAGTTCTTTCCTTTCCAATAAATTGCTATATATAACTCTTAAAACCATGTTTTAAGATCAGGAACACAAACTCAGGGCCTCAACCTCACAAAGATCGAGTTCAGGCCAAAACAGGCCAAGCCAGCCTGCTTCGAACAAGCAGTGGCCCAGGTCTGGCCAATCACGCTTGGGCTGGATTTGGGCCCGATATTATTTGTTCGGACAGCCTCGTTTCTGATTTAGGCATTTCTGAATGTTGTTACAATCAACTTGTAAGCATGTAATTAATTAGGACTATCTACTGTTTTACAATTGATAAGGACAAACGCGATAAGAAACGTAGTTGCTATAGGATATCCTTTTAAAATAAGAACGAGATGAGCCTCGATGAAAATAAACAAAACGTGCAAATGCGGGGCCCTTGTTTAAATGTATATTATCGAAGCATTTAGGTTCCAGGACGGGTTGTTTAGCAAATCTCACAACCTTCCTAAAAATAACAATACGATAGACTCTTTAGGACGCGCCTTAATAAATCTTACCTTCTTAAACTCGGGTGCGCATTTATGTGACCCAAATCCAATTCTCAACGGAGCCGAAATGTGTTTCTAATCACGGGTACATTGATTGTGACGTGGTTCGAGATGCATGTCCATGACGTTGCAAATTCATAAAAAATAAAGAACGAGATGAGCCTCGCCAAATAAAAATACAAATTGCGGGGCCCTCAGTAAATATTTGCTTTAAAATTATTTGGATTTCGGGATGGACCGTTTAGTGAAATTCCACGGTCTTACCCAAAATAAGTACGCTAGTCGCTTTAGGCGCGTCTTTAGTAATTTAATTTCCTTAAACTCGGGTGCGCATTGATGTGACCCAAATCCCAATCTCAACGGAGTCAAAGTGTGTCGACAACCACGGGTACATTGATTGTAACGCGGTTCGAGATACATTTTCACAACGTTGCAATTCCTGATAAAAACAGTAAAATGATAAAAGCGGTTAAAAGTTAAATTTTGCACATAAGTTCACACTTGTATAAAATCAGATAATCAAGCCGAATATGATAGTTAAGCGACCGTGCTAGAACCACGGAACTCGGGAATGCCTAACACCTTCTCCCGGGTTAACAGAATTCCTTATCCGGATTTCTGGTACGCAGACTGTAATATAGAGTCATTATTTTCCTCGATTCGGGATTAAAATTGGTGACTTGGGACACCCTAAATCTCCCAAGTGGCGACTCTGAAATTAATAAACCATCCCCGTTTCGATTGTCCTTTAATTGGAAAAACTCCCCTGCGCCCCTCGCGGGTGCGGAAAAAGGAGGTGTGACAGCTCTGGCGACTCTGCTGGGGATCTTTGACCCATAACCACTGGTTCAGGGTTAGAAATTCGAGCTTAGATAAATTGTTATATTTGGTTATATCTGATGTTCACATGTTTGAGCCTAATGTGCTAAATGTTGCTTTTACCGCTTTGATATTATCTGAACTGTATATAAACTGTGCCGAAACCCATCTCTTCTTTCCTCCGGGGAAAGGCTCGCTGGTCGAGACTCCCTATTCTGTTAGTGTCAATACCCGAAATAAGAAAGAGGACGGATAAGTTACGAAGCCGGACGGCCTTTTGGTTCCCGGTAAGTTGCCCCTCCTCGGCTCGAGTTGTCCGCTCGGGTACACTGTCTAGAACACTGACCCAGGTTTTGAACATAGAATAACGTGACTTCATGCCGGATCCCTAGTAGGAACGCTTATTTGCATCATGTTGCATATGACTTAGGGGACTCAACACAGGGGTTGGGTCCGTCTAGGACTAGCAACCTGATATGAAAGGACCATCCTAATGCATCCCATTTGTTTTCCGTGCATTTATTTGTCTCGAGCCCGCATGCTGACCAGCGTTTGAATAATGTGAAATTGAAAAAAAAAAGAAAAAAAAGGGAAGGAATAGCGGTTAAGGAGTTAATTGTTTATTTTGAAAAAAAAAAGGCCAATGCCAAAATACCGTCAAAACTCTGCCGAAATTTTGAGAAAATGAAAAGAAAATGTCTTATTAGTTTTGTTTTATTAAATGCAAAGGAAAAATAGAAAAGAAGAGAAAAAAAAGGGGTCGTCGTTCTGCTTTTATATACTTTTTATAAAAATAAAAAATAAAAAAATACATATATATATATATATATATATATATATATATATATATATATATATATATATATATATATATATATAGTTTGTCCTGTCACAAAAATGAAGATGGAAAAGAGTCTTATTTTTGATATATATATATCTCTACATATATATATATATATAAATATAAATATATGTCTTTATTTGTGGCAAAAATACTTGTTTGGCCAAAAGTCATGGAAGTTTTTAGACCCTTAATTTTCAAAAAAAAGGGTAATAAATGTGCAGGATGAGCACAGTAATAAATGTGCAGGGTTTTTCATAAAGTTTTATAAAAAGTATACGTCTAAATAAAGTTTCATTTTTTTATTCACTTGGCATAATCACCCTAATAAATGTGCAGGATGAGCACGGTACAAAACGAACCTTTTTCAGTAATGACCAAGATCCCGTTTGAATTGCGGTTATGGTGGAACGACTTAGGCAAAGAAGGGCAAGACAAAGTAAGGAAATATCTGAAAGGTCTCCCGGACCTACTAAACGTTCAGCCTCGGGGTGATATCATCAGATCATTGGTCACTTGTTGGGATTCCGCACACAACGTGTTCCATTTTTCGGACTTCGAGCTCACCCCGACGTTGGAAGAAATAGCAGGGTACATCGGGATTGATGAAGCCCCTTTTAGGTTCAAATACTTGATTGCACCTAGAGCTGTCACGGTACACAGGTTTCTGGATTTCCTAAAAATACCTCGGACATTCCACCATCCAGATCTTGCCAAAGGATTCTGCAGTCTCCACCTCATATATGCTAGATACGGCCACGTGGGCGGGTTCAATAAGCCGGATTTCAAACTATGCAGTAGAGGCAACCGACAAAAGTGGGACGAACACAGGCTAGTGGCTTTTATGACAGCCTTTCTGGGTCTTATAGTGTTCCCTAGGAAAGATGGAAACATTGATCTAAAGATAACCGGGGTCGTCAATACTTTGCTTACCCAAGATAAAAGTACTCTGGCGCCTATGATTATGGCTGACATTTTCCGGGCTCTCACTGCTTGTCGAGCCAGGGGCGACTTTTTCGAAGGATGTAACCTACTGTTGCAAATGTGGATGACCGATCATTTATGCCATCGCTCCTCACTTTTGGGTTATGGTTCGCCAGAGAAAACTTGTATTGGAGAATTCTACACGAGAATCAAAGGGCTTAATTTACCTGAGGGAGTCACATCATGGACCGCATTTCTCCGAACTCTCACTGCCAGCCAAATCCAATGGACACTCGGATGGTCACCTATCGAGGAAATCATATACATGCCGGCAACCCGGCCTCACTTTCTGTTGATGGGACTGAAAAGTATCCAACCCTATGCACCGTATCGGGTTTTGAGGCAACTTGGGAGGTACCAAGTGGTACCGAAAGATGAAGATTTGAGTACCCAAGTGATTGAAATCAGTCCGAACGGTCATTTCCCTGAAGAAGAAGTTCGCCAAATCTGGAGTGAATGCCAACATCTGACAGCAAACACTTGTGTGATTGATACGGCAAAAGGGGAAGTCGCCCCAGAATATCACGCTTGGTTTAGAGGTAGCCTGTCCTACGAAAGACCGGCTAAGAGGCCGCATCTCAAAGATTTCGTAGAATCATCCCAAGGGCAATGGAACTGGTTAGCAAAAGAGAAGGGTTATCGGGCAGAGATTGGCGATTTGAAGCTACAAATGGACGGTCTGAAATTCGATAACAGCGTACAAATCGCGGCGGATCGAAGCGAAAAGAATAGATTGATCCAAGAGAATGAAGAGCTTAAGGCCCAAGTCCAAAAATTGAGATTGTCTCTCGATGAGCAGCCCAGAAGTCGATCAGACCAGCGGTTGATAAAGGGTTTGAAAAGAGAGATCACGGAATGGCGAGACAGGTTAGGAGAATCCGAAAAGGTCATGACAGAGTTCAAGGCACGGTGGGGAACAAGAGTAGATCAGCATCGCCGATGTTTGAACCAATTGAAACGTGACCACGAGAAGACTGTGGCCAAAATAAAGAGGGAGATGGCTACACTTGAGTTTAAAGCAGTTAAGCAGGCCGGGGATTTCCAATCGGAGAGTAGATACTGTTACGACTTGTTGGCCCAAATGAAGGAAGAAGTGCGACAGCTGAGGGATCAGCATATACAGGACTCACAGGTATTCAAGACGTGCAGTGATCAGATAAGACACCTACTCATAGAGAAGAAAAAAACCAGAGACAAGATCAGGGCCATTGCCCATGCCATCATCAGAAGGTGTCGACGGTGTGAAAACATGACCTGCGTTACCGTTCTCCCAGTAGTGATGGGTTATGTCAAACAGACCATGCACGAGTTGGAGCAGCTCGAAAGGGATCTCGCACCTAGAACCGCGAAAAGGCCGAACGATGCCTCGCGGGTCCCTAAGTTGGAAAATTAACCTCTGGTCGAGTCTTGTTTTAGTTGAGCTTTGATGTTTTCCCATATATTGTTTTCCATTTTTCCTTCAATCAAATAGGGTCAAAGAACCGTGGAGTCTGTACTGTGGCTATTTTGTTTGAAGCAATGTGTAATAGCAAATTTTGATAATGAAATTAAGTGACTCCGGAAGAATTTCTATGTGTCTTTACTTTGGGGCAGAACTACGCCTGGTCTGATTCACGCGGGGACGTGATACGTAGGCAATCCCCATAAGATTCGACCGCTTTTAATAAATAAAGAAAAGAAAATGTAAATAAAATAAAACGCAGAGTTTCGCAAAATACTTTAAAAGAGACGAATGAACAAGCCGGGATGACGCATGTGGTTTGAAGCAAAGCATGTAGAAACGGTTAACTGCCTAGGTGCATTGCATCCTCTATGTGTTATGATCAAATCTGTTAAGCTCTAACACTAACAAAATTTGTTGTTGTCTGATACCAGACAGTTAGTTGTTAAAGAATTCTGGCAACACATTCATACCAAACCAGATCCAAAGGACCGGTAGCAACAAGCATGACTACTTCAGAGAATAGTAATGAGGAAGAAAGGCCGATGAGCCAGTTGCTAAAAGAGGCAATGGAAAAGATTGAAAGGATGGGACTAGAGATGCATGCAATGCAGCTAGCCCTGGCCAAAACACAAAAGAGCCCTGAGACACTGGGACACATGCCGGAGTACCCTCACTCTGGCCCTTCCACAAGCCGCCCAAATCCCCTCTATCATCAAGAAAGAAGCCCTCATGATTCCCAAGCTCCACCACCCCATCAACCTCTCCCAACACCCAATATTCCCATTTTTGTGGGACCTGCATCAGCCCCTTTGCAGCGAACGACCAGTGAGCCATTGTTTCAGGCTCACGATACACAATACTATCCCCCTGAGCCTACATTCCATGCACCCGAACCACAGGCTTACAATCCCCATCTGGAAGTACCGGCAGAGGTTGAGAAGCCGGTTAAGGCCCCTGAACAGGATGAAGTGTTAAGAAAGTTCAAAAGCCTGGAGCAATCCTTCAGGAACTTGCACGGGCTGGGCAATCAAGTCAGCGTGGCATACAAAGATCTGTGCCCTTTCCCAGATGTCCAACTCCCGGCTGGGTTCAAGATGCCCAAGTTTGATTTATATGAAGGACACGGTGATCCCATGGCACATTTGCGGGGATTCTGTAGCAAAATGAGAGGGGCAGGAGGCAAGGATGAGCTTTTGATAGCTTATTTCGGCCAAAGTCTGAGTGGATCTGCACTGGAATGGTATACCAGGCAAGATTTCAGCAGGTGGTACACGTGGGATGATCTGGCGCAGGCTTTTGCAGGTCATTTCCAGTACAACCTGGAGATAGTCCCTGACCGTCTCACGTTATTGAGAACTGGGAAGAAACCCGGGGAAAGTTTTCGCGAGTTCGGGTTCCGCTGGAGAGAACAAGCAGCTAGGGTCGATCCTCCCATGAGAGAGGGAGAGATGGTAGACTACTTTTTGCAGACATTGGATCCAACCTACTTTGGTCACTTGGTGACAACGGTTGGAAAATCTTTCAACGAGGTGGTCAAAATAGGGGTCATGATAGAAGAAGGTTTGAGGTCGGACAAGATCTTAAACTATTCGGCACTTAAGGCCACAACCCAGGCTATTCAAAGCGGCACGGGAGGTGCGCTAAGAAGAAAGAAAGAAGAGGTTGCCACGATCGAGGCAGGCAGTTGGTCCAGGGCTGGCAGGCCGCATTACAACCAACCCAGGCCTCACAGGTCAAACTACCCATACAACCCACCACAAAATTTCTATCCACCTCGAGAACCACATTGTTCCGTACACCAAGCCCAGGTATACACTCAGCCTCCGGTTCGCCCACAATGGCGCGCACCGGCTCCCCAGAACATATATGCACCACCACAAAACACTTACCCTCCACCAAGGGCATATAGAAATCCTTCAGGGGCAGGTTTCCGGGGAAATCCAGATGCCAGAAATGACAGGTTGCGGAAGCAAAGAACCTTCACCGAACTGGGAGAAACCTACACCGCTGTGTTCCACAAGCTGCGGCAATTGGGTTTGGTTAGTCCTGTCCATACTCGGGAACCAAATCCCCCGCCTCAGAATTTGGATCGTTCAATCAGTTGTGAATACTGTTCAGGGATGCTCGGGCACGATACCGAGAAGTGCTGGAAGTTAAGGCATGCCATACAGGATCTTATTGACACCAATAAGATCGAGGTCCAGACACCGGAGGCTCCTAACATCAACCAAAACCCACTGCCAGCGCACCACGAAACTCACATGATTGAGTTGGTGTGTGAGGGAGGAGAATTAAGAAAACCCTCACAAACAGTGATGATGATCCAAGCTGCCCCAAAAGAAGTCTTAACCAGTGGAGGAACAAATGTACAGTCGCAGGGAGAAGGTGTCAAGCCGGTAGTAATATGGGGGAAGAGCCCGTCCGTCATAGCAAGCAAACCCGAGCCAAGCAAGTTGGTAATACCAGGGATCCTGCCCACACCGGCAGTCATGTTGAAAGGGGTATGTGGAGAACGGGTGACCATAAAGCCGGTGGTCCAACTGCCAATGCTTGACAGCAGGGCTGTGCCCTGGAAATATGAAAAAGCAGTGGTGACGTACCAAGGAAAACAGGTGGAAGAAGTCAGTTGTGAAGCGCAAGGGCTGACTCGATCAGGTCGATGTTTTGCTCCGGTGGAGTTAAGAAAAACCAACCCAGTGGCAACCAAGAAGCCAGTGTCAGAAGAAGAGGCTGAAGACTTCCTGAGGAAGATGAAAGTACAAGACTATTCTGTGGTTGAGCAGCTGAGAAAAACACCTGCCCAGATCTCACTATTGTCATTACTCCTCCATTCCGAGGAACATCGTCGGGCCCTGTTAAAGATATTGAACGAGGCCCATGTACCCAGTGAGATTTCTGTAAACCACCTGGAAACCATCGCCAGCAAGATTTTCGAGGTGAACAGGGTAACATTCTCAGATGATGACCTGCCGGTGGAAGGTACGGAGCATAACAAAGCTCTATACCTAGCTGTCAAATGTGAAGACTCGGTGGTAACTCGAGTATTGGTGGATAACGGCTCAAGCGCCAATATTTGTCCATTATCCACCCTGGACCAGTTAAAGATTGACCGTGGAAGAATCCGGGAGAATAGCATCTGTGTCCGGGGGTTTGACGGAAACGGAACCGCCACTGTGGGGGATGTTGTACTTGAATTAACCATTGGTCCGGTCCTATTTACCATGGAATTCCAGGTGTTGGACGCCACGGTATCTTACAACTTGCTGTTAGGACGACCCTGGATTCATGCAGCTAAAGCGGTGCCTTCCACCCTACATCAGACAGTGAAGTTCGAGTGGGAAAGACAAGAGGTCGTGTTGCACGGCGAGGATACAACATGCACCATGGGCGGAACCATTGTGCCTTTCATAGAGACCACTGATGACAAGGGTCCCTGGGTCTACCAGATTCTCGATACAGGGTCGGCCAACAAAATTTCTGAAGGAGAAATCATCCCGCACCCTAGGGTGGCTGCCGCAACAGTCATGATGGTATCAGAAATGCTGGGTAATGGGTTTGTGCCGGGAAAAGGCCTGGGAGTTGAACTTCAAGGGATAGTCCAACCTGTCTCCCTTCCTAAGAATCTGGAAACTTTCGGGTTGGGGTTCAAACCAACCGCAGCAGACAGGAAGCAAGCGCGAAAAATGAAGAAGAGAGTCTGGTTTCTGCCTAAACCAGTGCCACGCCTCTCAAGGTCTTTTGTTAAAGCAAGTGCCAAGGGGTCAGCGATCCCAAAGATTCGAGGACCTTTGATCGGTATAAATGAAGACCTGAATCAGAGTTTTGAGAGGCTGTTCGCGGATGTCAGTATGGTGGAAGCTGGAGAAGGTTCCAGCAGAGCAGAGATACAATTTGTGGGGCCTGAGGCCAAGACCAACAATTGGACGGTTACTCCTCTTCCTGTCCGAGGGGAGTCTTGGTAGTAGGCTTTGATTAATGTTTTGTTTGTTTGTTTGTTTGATCGGATTATTCAAGGGTGTAATCCAAATTTTACTTTCGTTTTGTAAAAGTGTGAACCCTTTTTATCCCGCAAATTTAATAAAGTTCTTTTCTTTTGTCTCATTTTAATTTTTGTCTTGTTCTTTTTCTTTCTGAACAGTTCTCTTTTTACTGGTTCTAATGACATGGCATGCACAGCGGATCTTCGACCTAGTCTAATAAATCAATCTGAAACCGACTCAATGATGCAAAAGGTCGTTTGTGACGATGAATCTGAATGTGACGAAGGTGAAGCCTTCGAAGAAATAAACAGAGAACTGTGCCAATTTGAAGAGAAACCCAAGCCTAACCTAAATGACACTGAGGCTGTGAACCTAGGAGACGCTGATAACATCCAAGAGACCAAAATTAGCATCCACATTGAGCCGAATGTCAAAGCAGAATTGATCGAAACTCTCAGGGAATTCAAAGATGTTTTTGCATGGTCATATGATGATATGCCTGGATTGAGCACCAATTTAGTGGTTCACAAATTGCCCACTGACCCGGCATACCCTCCGGTCAAGCAAAAACTAAGGAAATTTAAAACAGAAATGAGTGTAAAGATCAAAGAAGAAGTGATTAAGCAATTACAATCGAAGGTCATTCGGGTCACTCGGTATCCCGAGTGGTTGGCCAATGTGGTACCAGTCCCAAAGAAGGATGGAAAAATCAGGGTATGCGTTGATTACCGCAACCTCAACAAAGCAAGTCCCAAGGACAATTTCCCGCTGCCCAACATTCATATCCTGATCGACAATTGCGCTGGGCGCGAGATCGGATCCTTTGTGGATTGCTATGCAGGTTATCATCAGATCCTAATGGATGAGGAGGATGCTGAGAAGACAGCGTTTATTACGCCATGGGGAACCTACTGCTATCGGGTAATGCCGTTCGGGTTAAAGAACGCCGGGGCAACGTACATGCGAGCAATGACTGCTGTGTTTCATGACATGATACACAAAGAAATAGAGGTGTACGTCGATGATGTGATCATCAAATCTTGGCGTCAGGAGGACCATGTAGCAGACCTAAGGAGATTTTTCCAAAGACTCCGGAGGTATGATATCAAGCTTAACCCGGCCAAATGCGCATTCGGGGTTCCATCAGGAAAGTTGCTAGGATTCATCGTCAGTCGACGGGGAATTGAGTTAGACCCGTCCAAAATTGAATCCATCCGAGATTTGCCACCGCCAAGGAACAAAACAGAGGTAATGAGTTTGCTGGGTAGACTCAATTATATCAGCAGGTTCATCGCTCAACTCACAGCAACTTGTGAGCCCATATTTCGGCTGCTGAGAAAGGACGCTGCAGTAGGTTGGACAGCAGAGTGTCAGGAGGCCTTCGACCAAATCAAAGGGTATCTGTCTAATCCACCCGTATTGGTCCCGCCTAAGCCCGGGAAACCCCTAATCCTTTACCTGACGGTCTTGGAAAATTCATTTGGTTGTGTACTGGGGCAACATGATGACACAGGGAGGAAGGAGCAGGCCATCTACTATCTTAGCAAGAAATTCACAGTGCATGAGGTCAAGTACACTCAACTCGAGAAAACATGCTGCGCCCTGACTTGGGTAGCTCAGAAGTTGAAGCACTACCTGTCTTCATATACTACTTATCTCATATCCCGCTTGGACCCATTGAAGTACATCTTAACTGCGCTTCTATTGCACCAACAATATGGCCGAATATGAGGCTTGCATTCTGGGTCTGCGCTTGGCTGCTGACATGGATGTCCAAGACGTCTTGGTCTTGGGAGACTCGGACCTCTTGGTACATCAAATTCAGGGTGAATGGGAAACACGAGATCTAAAGCTCATACCATACCGACAATGCTTGCATGATCTGAGCAAGCAATTTCGATCGGTAAAGTTCAAACACATCCCGAGAGTTCACAATGAGGTTGCGGATGCCTTAGCCACCTTAGCATCAATGCTGCACCACCCTGACAAAATGTATGTTGACCCTCTACACATCCAGGTCCGTGATCAGCACGCCTACTGCAATGCCATAGAAGAAGAAGCAGATGGCGAACCCTGGTTTCATGATATCAAGGAATACCTCAGGATGGGGATATATCCGGAACATGCCTCTGGGGACCAAAAAAGAGCCCTTCGGCGTTTGTCGAATGGTTTCTTCCTCAGTGGAGGAGTATTGTACAAAAGAACCCCGGATTTGGGATTGTTGAGATGCATAGATGCCGGGCAGGCAACGACGGTTATGGCGGAAGTACATGCCGGAGTTTGTGGGCCGCACATGAGCGGATATGTATTGGCAAGAAAGATCCTTCGAACAGGGTGTTATTGGCTAACCATGGAACACGACTGTATCACTTTCGTAAGGAAATGCCATCAGTGCCAGATACATGGAGATTTGATTCATTCTCCGCCAACAGAGTTACATACGATGTCAGCACCCTGGCCGTTTGTAGCATGGGGCATGGATGTCATTGGGCCCATCGAGCCAGCAGCGTCCAACGGTCATAGGTTCATTCTAGTGACCATTGATTACTTCACCAAATGGGTTGAGGCTAAAACCTTCAAATCAGTAACCAAGAAGGCAGTGGTGGACTTTGTTCACTCCCATATCATCTGCAGATTTGGGATCCCAAAAGTGATCATCACGGATAACGGTGCGAATCTTAATAGCAGCTTGATGAGAGAGGTATGCCAACAATTCAAGATTACACACCGCAATTCCACCCCATATCGTCCTAAGGCAAATGGAGCAGTCGAAGCAGCCAATAAGAATATCAAGAAGATACTGCGAAAAATGGTGGAAGGGTCCAGACAGTGGCACGAGAAATTACCCTTTGCTTTGTTGGGTTACCGCACTACCGTCCGGACTTCCATAGGCACAACTCCTTATTTGTTGGTGTATGGAACTGAGGCCGTGATACCAGCGGAGGTCGAAATTCTGTCCCTCCGAATTGTCGCTGAAGCCGGAATTGATGATGATGAATGGATCAAAGCTCGCTTGGAACAGTTGAGCCTGATAGATGAGAAAAGATTGGCAGCAGTGTGCCATGGTCAGCTGTACCAGAAGAGAATGGCAAGAGCGTATAATAAAAAGGTGCGCCCCAGGAAGTTTGAAGTAGGGCAGCAGGTATTGAAGAAGATCCTCCCACATCAGGTCGAGGCAAAAGGCAAATTCGCCCCAAATTGGCAAGGGCCTTATATCGTGACCAGAGTCTTGGCCAATGGTGCTTTGTGTTTGACAGATGTCGAGGGAAGATGTGTCGACATGGCTATCAATTCAGATGCAGTCAAGAGATATTATGCGTAATTTCTTTAAATTATGGCAATTTTGGTTTATTTGTTTGTATTTGGCATTTGTTGAATAATGAGATGACGGAGGCAATTCTTTCTTCTATCCAAACACTTTTAACCCTCGCTTCCCCCTTTGAGCCTTAAGCAAATTCTTTCAATACCCCTCTTTTGGAATCACTAATGGGAAAGATACGAAAAAAAGAAAAGAAAAGAAAGGAAAAGAAAAGAAAAAGAAAAAGAAAAGGAAAAGAAAATGAAAAGAAAGAAAAGAAAAATCAAGGAATATAAAACCGTGGGAACTACGTTTGACCTGATTCCTCAAAGAGGATACGTAGGCGCCTCACGGCTCGGTCATAGTATGCATCGTAGCAAATATAGGATGCATAATGTACATAGTGTGCACAATATAGCACAATGTGCGTAACGCACGTAACTCAACATAAGCGTAAAAAATAAATTCCCCAAGCAAGAAAACTGGGGCAGAGGTTATGTTTTAAGTTCCAACAAAGGTTTGATTCCAAAAGTTGTAGCACATCACCCTTCAAGTTGTTTTCATTTTTATAGCCTTTCTTCAATCCCACACCAAAACCAACATCAACATCCAAAAGACCTCCCGATCAATGTTCGAGAGATGCCAAATCCGGCAAATAAGGCCGAGAATAATACACTGATCCCCAGCAAAGAAGAGGATCGTAAGACTGGGAATTGAGTTGATAGTCAAAAGAATCCCCGGAAGAGAGGGTCGTATCTACAACACCCCGGATCCTCGAAAGAAATAAAATGAGAGAGTCTTATCGGTGAAAACCTTCACAGGCACCGAGAGGCGATGTAAGATGAGGGATATGAAATGAGAGAGTCTTATTGGTGAAAACCTTCACAGGCACCATAAGGCGCCGGGAGATGAGAGAAAAGAGAGAGTCTCATTAGTGAAAACCCCTCGAAGGGCACTATGAGGCGACAAGACAGATCAACAAAAGCTACAACATTCGAAATGGACACTCCATTTATCATCCCCAGCAAGTCAGACCGTCGGACAAATCGATTGATACAAATAGACTGGGTCGGGAATCTATGGTGCACGTCATGATCACGGGGACCAGTTGTGTCCTCCAGATAAGTTCTTTGGATTGTCTCCTCCCACAAAATATTGGTTCAGAAAGTTTTTCTCTTTTCCATATCTTTATTTCTTTTCCTAAAATGTGTCTTGAAAGGATTTTTCAAAGCTTACTACCAGAAACCGAAGGGGAATTCATCCCAATGCAGGATAATACAAACAGTCTTAAGGGCCGGTCCCAGGCAATGCAGTGATTGTGCCCGGAAATTTTTGGAAGAAGTAAGCTCCAAAAGGGAGTGGTTCCGGGAGTTAGAAGCAGACTCCCACATCATGTGTTTAAAGAGAAAGCAGAAAAGGGGATAAATTGAAAACCAATCCCCAGCAGGTTAGAGACCCCCAATAGGCAACTTTGCCCGCCAACCAGTTATGGGAACAAAGAGCAATAAAGGGGGAAGGGAGAAAAACGGCTCGCCAGAAAGGCACCCTCTACCACCACGATTAAAACTGATTAAATCCTTTTGTCTGCTGCAGGAAAACAAAGGATTGATGATGGCAGCAAGATGCACCGCCATGGAAGTCACCAAAAACCGGGGCAGAAAATTTTCTGCCAATTGTCGAAAATTTTCTCGGAAGAACGGGAAAGCAATTTCAATACTTTTAAGTTCTAGGTCGCCCACCAGTATAATGCGGGAATACTTTTAAGTTCTAGGTCGCCCACCAGTATAATGCGGGAATACATTTAAGTTCTAGGTCGCCCACCAGTATAATGCGGGAATACTTTTAAGTTCTAGGTCGCCCACCAGTATAATGCGGGAATACATTTAAGTTCTAGGTCGCCCACCAGTATAATGCGGGAATACTTTTAAGTTCTAGGTCGCCCACCAGTATAATGCGGGAATACTTTTAAGTTCTAGGTCGCCCACCAGTATAATGCGGGAATACATTTAAGTTCTAGGTCGCCCACCAGTATAATGCGGGAATACTTTTAAGTTCTAGGTCGCCCACCAGTATAATGCGGGAATACATTTAAGTTCTAGGTCGCCCACCAGTATAATGCGGGAATACATTTAAGTTCTAGGTCGCCCACCAGTATAATGCGGGAATACATTTAAGTTCTAGGTCGCCCACCAGTATAATGCGGGAATACATTTCAGTTCTAGGTCGCCCACCAGTATAATGCGGGAATACATTTTAAGTTCTAGGTCGCCCACCAGTATAATGCGGGAATACATTTAAGTTCTAGGTCGCCCACCAGTATAATGCGGGAATACATTTAAGTTCTAGGTCGCCCACCAGTATAATGCGGGAATACATTTAAGTTCTAGGTCGCCCACCAGTATAATGCGGGAATACTTTTAAGTTCTAGGTCGCCCACCAGTATAATGCGGGAATACCCTTTAGCTCTAGATTTTGGAATCAGTCACCCCACCCGAAAACGGAAGGGTACAACAGAGAGCCCCGAACGGGAAACAATAAAATCCCAGCACCAAGAAGCAGACAACTGCAGAGGCAAGCGCACAATTCAAAGGGAAGAAGGAACGCGTCTCAAAAGAAGTAGTTTGGGAACGTTGTAGCATGCCCAGTATAACAATTCTGATGAAAAGCCATACCACTGAAGAAACCATTGGAAGATCTAAAGAAGAAAGCCGTGTCCCCAGCAAATCAAGCAAAGTGATGAGAACTGGCATTCAGAAAAGGTGAAGGACCAGCATCATCTCCAAGTTCACAAAATAAAGGCGTCAGAGGAAAGCGTTAGCCGACAAAGAAAGCAAGGCAACAAGAACAAGTTGAAGATGGATGAGATTTCAGGATCCTCAGTTTAGCTTAGCTTCTTGTTTTCCTTTTAGAGCAATGTAATAGGGAGATCGGTTGAGCAGTAGCATCCTACAGCAGCATACAACAGCGCACAACAACAGCAAGCAATACAGTCACACGGTAGTCCCAGCTACCAAAATTTCCCGAACTACATTGACCTGATTCCTGTTCAGCCCAGGATATGTAGGAAACCTCTGAAGCAAAGGTTCGGTCAAATCTCTTTCAAAAAATGCTTCACACGGAGTATTCGGACGGGCAAAAATCGCTCGCTTTATCTTTGCGCGAAAACCCTTCGTGTCTTCGTGCAAAGAGGGGCAGCTGTAAGCACGTGATTTTTGCTTCACGGACAGTCACTCCAAAAGAAATAGTAACAAAGGACCTCGCTGTACAATTTTCAATTTTCCGTAACGTGTGCTGCTAGTCATGTGTGGTTCTGTCCATTTTGTCCATTTTTACATTATTAAACAAAATACAAAATGTGTATGTCCTGGTAATTAGACCATAATTCATTCAGTAAAAGAAAAATTCACAAAAATATTCTAGGGTGCGATTTAACCTATTTAAATATTTTGATAATTATGTTTGTTTGAATTTCATTTTATTTTTAGTTTTAAGATTAGAAAAAAAAGAAGAAAAGAAAAAGGAAAAAAGAAAGGGAGAAAAGAATGAAGAAAACGGTTTGGGCCAAGGAAATAAACCAAAAATAGGCCCAAACCAATTCGATCAGGCCAAGTCCAAATCCGGTTGCCCAGACACCTCCTGAAACGACATCGTTTCAGGCCAATCCATCTCAGCCGTTCAAACTCTCGATCCAACGGCTCAGGACCTCTATCAGTAACCCGCTTCAAAACCCGACCCAGGAACCAATCCGATCCAACCCCTCACTTAAACCAAACGACCCCGTTTGACTACCAAACGACCCCGTCTCATTTCTCAGCATCAGATCCCAGCCGTTGAGATCATCTGATCTAACGGCTCAGATCCAATCAACCTCCCCATATATAAACTCAGCCCTTTACCCCGCACCCCCTATCCGAACCCCCCCTTCAGTCATCTCCTTCCCCGAACCCTGAAACCCCCAAACCCTAACGCCGCCCTAGTTTCCCTTCCACCAAAACCCGGCGGCATGAACGCCGGTGGCCACCTCCCGAACACCCTAAGACCCCCTCACTCTCCTGAACATGGATCTGTTACTCCCTAGCCTCGAATCACTTTCGTTCGTCTCGAATCTTCATTTGAAGATTTGAGTCGAACCCGGATCTATGCCAAACCACCCCATCTTCATACCAGACACCCCCCTGACCTTCCTCGTGACCAAACCAAGCTTGGTTTGGTCCGAATCTACCCACAACTCCCAAAAATCCAGATCTGAAAATCCAGACTTTAGAACACATGCACATGGGGAATCCGGCTAGCCTTAACGGGGGTTTGAGGTCTAATAGACCTTAATCAAGGTGTTCTCATGTGAGAACACCCTGATTAAAGTTTGTTCGGCCTCAAAGGGTCAATGTCGAGTCAGATTTGGTTCAGTTTTGTTTGGACATTTTTGGTAAGTTTTCTTTTCCTTTTTGTTTTATTCAACTGCTAGTTAAGTATGTTAGCATGTTCTGTTGTGTTTGTTCGGTGTTTTCTGATACTCTTCTTAATTTCTTCCGTCTTTGTAAAGACCTTTTATTTGGTCAATTGTTTTCTGTGTATGATTTGAATGTATTCTGTGATATACATGTTCGATTAGATTAGTCGTCAAACGAGTTAATTCATATAGGTTCCCAGTGATTGAACAAAGTTGTCTGAAGTCACTCGGGACTCTGTACGTGTTGTTTATATGAACGATTGATTGTTATGTGTTACGACTAATATAGTCGAGTCGATATATGTCGTCAATTAGTTGCAGTCATTAATGATAACAACTTGATTCATGTTGTTTATTTTTGCTGTGATCGTATTTGAATCCCATTAGGAACTGAATTGTATTGCCTATTGATTTTGTTCAAATTGAATTAAAGAACATCTAGGGGAAAGGTTATAATGGCAGATTCAGACTTTGATTTTAAAACACGATGCCATTTGGTTTGGACCGTGGGCAGCATGTGTATGGTTAGCTTTAAGGAATTAAAATAACTGGACAGCATGTGCTGTCAGATTATATTCCCACTGCCCATACTTTTGTTAAATAAACAAGTGATTAGTACATTTTAACAACAAAAGAGAGAGGGGCTGTCAGGAATTTGATGGGAGTTTTATTTATTTAAAAGAGGTGAGTGGAAAAACAACAGGGAGGGGGAATTTGGAGTTGTCAAAAAGACTGTAAAGTGTTAAGGTTAGGCTATAAAAGAGGCAGACCTTCCATTAGAATGGGGGTTCAATTTTTGGAGTCTGGAGAGATCCTGGGAGTAAGAAAAACTAAAAAGGAAAAACAGAAATAAATTTCAGAACATTGTGAATGAGTATTGTCTAGAAGAAACTGTGCAAGAGTCCAGTTTGATCAGGCTTTCTGTGGGGTTTTGCTTTTCCTGTTGTCTGCCAAGCTTTCTTGTGGTTATTGGATTTCTGTTGCTGTTACATTCAACACTCTGGGCTGTTGTTTCCTGCTCTGTTTTTTTTTCTGGGATTGTTCATTGGTCGCTCGACTCCTTGCTGAGCTTCACCATTATCGGCTGTTTATTTGTTGCTGTGTTGTTGCTGTGTCTGTTGCTGCTGTTGATTGTGGCACACTACTCGACTGATTATTCCCTTTCTTCCTTTCCTTTCTATACCAGGTACACACCCAATACACTGTCAGATGTAACTGGAAATTTGAGCATGAATGTAAATGAAAGACCTGAAGAATTTTGTTTATATACGTAGTTTGTCCCTTGAAATATCATGTAATGTATGAAATTTTATGCTTGTTTTGGATGCTGGAGATAGCCTTCAGGTTTGACAACTGTCAATGAATGGTAGTTTGAATGTTAGATTGTGCATATAGGATGGTGATAAGAGTATGCCTAAGGCAACAGGTTGTATCTCAGATTTAGTGCAATAGTGTAGTATAAGCATGTAATGTATGCCAAGCATGAAATTCGTACACTAAATAAGTTCTTTCCTTTCCAATAAATTGCTATATATAACTCTTAAAACCATGTTTTAAGATCAGGAACACAAACTCAGGGCCTCAACCTCACAAAGATCGAGTTCAGGCCAAAACAGGCCAAGCCAGCCTGCTTCGAACAAGCAGTGGCCCAGGTCTGGCCAATCACGCTTGGGCTGGATTTGGGCCCGATATTATTTGTTCGGACAGCCTCGTTTCTGATTTAGGCATTTCTGAATGTTGTTACAATCAACTTGTAAGCATGTAATTAATTAGGACTATCTACTGTTTTACAATTGATAAGGACAAACGCGATAAGAAACGTAGTTGCTATAGGATATCCTTTTAAAATAAGAACGAGATGAGCCTCGATGAAAATAAACAAAACGTGCAAATGCGGGGCCCTTGTTTAAATGTATATTATCGAAGCATTTAGGTTCCAGGACGGGTTGTTTAGCAAATCTCACAACCTTCCTAAAAATAACAATACGATAGACTCTTTAGGACGCGCCTTAATAAATCTTACCTTCTTAAACTCGGGTGCGCATTTATGTGACCCAAATCCAATTCTCAACGGAGCCGAAATGTGTTTCTAATCACGGGTACATTGATTGTGACGTGGTTCGAGATGCATGTCCATGACGTTGCAAATTCATAAAAAATAAAGAACGAGATGAGCCTCGCCAAATAAAAATACAAATTGCGGGGCCCTCAGTAAATATTTGCTTTAAAAATTATTTGGATTTCGGGATGGACCGTTTAGTGAAATTCCACGGTCTTACCCAAAATAAGTACGCTAGTCGCTTTAGGCGCGTCTTTAGTAATTTAATTTCCTTAAACTCGGGTGCGCATTGATGTGACCCAAATCCCAATCTCAACGGAGTCAAAGTGTGTCGACAACCACGGGTACATTGATTGTAACGCGGTTCGAGATACATTTTCACAACGTTGCAATTCCTGATAAAAACAGTAAAATGATAAAAGCGGTTAAAAGTTAAATTTTGCACATAAGTTCACACTTGTATAAAATCAGATAATCAAGCCGAATATGATAGTTAAGCGACCGTGCTAGAACCACGGAACTCGGGAATGCCTAACACCTTCTCCCGGGTTAACAGAATTCCTTATCCGGATTTCTGGTACGCAGACTGTAATATAGAGTCATTATTTTCCTCGATTCGGGATTAAAATTGGTGACTTGGGACACCCTAAATCTCCCAAGTGGCGACTCTGAAATTAATAAACCATCCCCGTTTCGATTGTCCTTTAATTGGAAAAACTCCCCTGCGCCCCCTCGCGGGTGCGGAAAAAGGAGGTGTGACAATTGTCAATATGGGCTAGCCCAGCCCAGCCTAGCCCAACCCATGCGGGCTTTGACGTTGGACGGGTTGGCCTGGCCCACTATTTTGATGGGCTTTAAAATGGTCAGTCCAACCCAGCGGGCTACGGGCCTCCTCGGCCAGCCCACCATTTTTAAATTTATTTTCTATTTTTTTAATTCAAGTTTTAACTTTATTTTGAAAACTATTGAAAGATATTTTTATCTGATTTTACTTGAACTTGCCTGAAATAAACTGATTTGATTTAATTTATCGGAACTTGGGAAGCATGACTATTTTCCTTTCTAAAATTATTGAAATGAACTAAAACTGTGTAACTCGTCACTATCTTCAGTTCCTTATTTATTATTGTTACTTACTGAGTTGGCGTACTCACGTTACTCCATGCACCTCGTGTGCAAATCTAGGAGTTGTTGGATGCGGTGATTGTTGATAGTACCCATAGCTGGTCATTGGAGATTGCGACGTAGCTGTCGGCGTTCGCAGCCCTGCTTTCTTCTTCCCTATCTTTCCTTATTTACTATATTTGGATTATAGACTATGTTAGTCTTGTTACTTTTGAATCGGTTATGTTAGATACTCATGATTAGTGATACCCCAATGTCGGGCTTTATTTCCGCGCTTATGTTTTGCGGTTCACCCCGTTTTATGTCAAAGATTTCATTTATTTTGAAAGTCTTGTTTTATTTCTGGTCATTGTTGAAAGCATTTTGATAATATCGGCTGGCCTAGTATCATCGATAGGCGCCATCACGACGGATCGTATTTTGGGTCGTGACACAACATTACATTGCTAACAATAATTAACTAATAATAACAATAACAATTAACTAACAACAAGAACAATTAACTAACACCAATAACAACAATTAACTAACAACAATAATTAACTAACACCAATAACAACAATTAACTAACAATAACAACAACAACAATTAACTAACTAACAACAACAACAATTAACCAACAACGCTAATAACAACCACAACAATAACACTAATAACAACAACAACAACGCCAACCACAACAACAACTATACAAATGTTCAATAACAAAATAATGTCAACAATACAATCATCATTCAAAACTAGTCCCAACTAAATATTGACAAGTTCAATATTATGTTTAGCAATACACACCATTCAATGAGTGTTTTTTATTGCATCATCTCCATCTTCACTACTAGAACTTTCATCGTCGGCATGGTTCGAAGGATCACGACGAGAAGGATTAGCACTTGGGAAGGCTTACGAGACCGGAGAATGGGGAAAGCACCACTAGCAAGAAGATTGACCAGCTGACCTTGAAGGAGATTAAATTGTTCGTCCCTCTTTTCTAGCTGAACTTGAAGAGTACCAAATTGTTCATCTCTCTTTATATTCCTAATAAATTTCTTAACCCCTTCTATAAATTCCTCCCTAAAAAAATGACGATTAGGATAATTCCTATTATACATCCAACTACGATATTCCATCTACATAAAGAACAAATAAATTACATGTCTTATTAATCATAATTCAAATTAATTTATAGAATTAAGTTACATAATAAATTATAATTTATTAGCACACTCAATTAATCTAGCATAATTAGTTAAGCCTAATTTTCTAAAGCAATAAACACTAATATAATAATAAATTAAAATCTAAAATAATAAATTAGACAAAAACCCTATTATACATCCAACTACAATATTGTGACGACCCAAAGGGTCATCACCGTAGTTCTTCCTTGTTCCGCGCTTTCGAGGCCTTGAAAACCTCGCTTTTAATTGTATTATTTTGCGTGCACAGTTCGGGGGCGTAGTCGAAAAGTTTTTATGTTAGAATATGTGAATTATGTGAAAATTTTAATGGATTTTGATATTAATATGCATAATATTGACTTCGGTCAATATGTTGGGTAAACAGACACGGACCTGTGATTCTATGATCCCGGAGGGTCCGTAGGAAAATATGGGACTTGGGCGTGTGCCCGGAATTAAATTCCGAGGTCCCAAGCCTGAGAAATTAATTTTTGTGTGAAATTGTTTTCTGAAATATATTAAGGAAAATGAAGAAGAAAATTGATCGGAAAGCTGTGGTATCGGGCTCGTATTTTGGTTCCGACGCTCGGTACGAGTCTTCAATATGTTTTAAGCACTATCTATAAAGTTTGGCTAAAAACGGACATCATATGACGTGTTTCAGACTTAAAATGGGGAATTTGAGTTTTATGAAAGTTGAGAGAAAATCATGTGTTTTGAGGTTTGATTCTATGTATATGATGTTATCTTGGCGATTTGATCGCACGAGTAAGTCCGTAAGATGTTTTAAGGTTGTGTGCATGTTTGGTTTGGAGCCCCGAGGGCTCGGGTGAGTTTCGAGTATGGCCCGGGGGGGTCTTAAACTTAAAAAAATGCAGGTTCCGGTGTTGCAGGTTCGGCGCGGCCGCGGCCATTTCCGCGCGGTCCGCACTGGCAGCCACACGGCCGCGGCACCTCTCTGTGCGGTCCGCGTGGTGGGGTTCAGAGGGGGTAGTCAGGTCGACCAGCACGACCGCGCACCAAATCAGTGCGATCCGCGCTGCGTGGTTTCAGAGAGAGCCCACTTCTTCCCTCCCTCGGCGCGGCCGCGGTACATTTCCGCGCGGTCCGCGCTGGCAGTCACGCGGCCGCGGTGCATTTCTACGCGGTCCGCGCCAGCCCCCAGCAAAAATATATATATCCGGGATTTTCAGTCATTTTTCCACTTTTCAAAAACCCAAAACCTAAGAGGCGATTTTCCAAACAACTTTTCTTCTTTAAAACGATTGGTAAGTGATTTCTAAGTCATTTTCTTCACTTCTTAACATCTTTTAACATGATTTCAACTTCAAAACAAAGATTTTCATGGGGGAAATTGGGTGTTTTGGGTAGAACCTAGATTTTCTACAAATTGAGGAGTTGGACCTCAATTTGGGGTCCGAATCAAAACAAAGCATATATTTGGATTCGTGGGAGAATGGATAACCAGGTTTTGGTCCGATCCTCGAGTTTCGACCACGTGGGTCTGGGGGTATTTTTGACCTTTTTGGAAAAAACCTTGTAAAAATTATTTTCATGCATTGGGATTGATCCATTTAGTAATTATTAATGTGATTAAGTAACTTATGACTAGATTCGAGCGGATTGGTGGTGGAATCAAGATGTAAAGCTATAATTGAGACAACATTTCGCACTCGGTATGGGCACTATGAGTTTTTGGTCATGTCATTTGGATTAATTAATGCCCCAGCAGCGTTCATGGAGTTGATGAACCGAGTGTTCAGATCTTATTTGGACTTGTTCGTGATAGTCTTCATTGACGATATTCTTATATACTCCCGCAGTCAGGAGGAGGATGAGCAGCACCTCAGAGTGGTCCTTTAGACCGTAAAGGATAGTCAGTTGTATGCTAAGTTCTCAAAGTGCGAGTTTTGATTGAGTTCGGTCGCATTCTTGGGTCATGTCGTATCAGCAGCAGGTATTCAGGTAGACCCGAAGAAGATAGAGGCAGTCAAGAACTGGCCTCGACCAGCTTCAGCTATGGATATTCGGAGTTTCCTGGGTTAGCAGGTTACTACCGTCGGTTCGTGGAGGGGTTTTCATCCATTGCAGTCCCTATGACCAGATTGACCAAGAAGGGTGTCCAGTTCAGGTGGTCGGACGAGTGTGAGGCGAGCTTCCAGAAGCTCAAGACGGCTCTGACTACAGCACCGGTATTGGTTCTGCCCACTGGTTCAGGGCCATATACGGTCTATTGTGATGCGTCTCGTATTGGGCTTGGTGCAGTGTTGATGCAGGAAGGCAAGGTCATTGCTTATGCTTCGAGGCAGTTGAAGATCCATGAGAAGAATTATCTGGTTCATGATCTCGAGTTGGCAGCCATTGTTCATGCCCTGAAGATATGGAGGCATTACTTATATGGCGTGACGTGTGAGGTTTACACTGATCACAAGAGTCTTCAGTATCTGTTCAAGCAGAAAGAGTTGAATTTGAGGCAGAGGAGGTGGTTAGAGTTGCTAAAGGATTATGATGTTACTATCTTATACCACCCGGGGAAGGCCAATGTGGTGGCCGATGCATTGAGCAGGAAGTCCGCCAGCATGGGTAGTCTTGCTTATATTCCAGTCAGCCAGAGATCGCTTGCTTTGGATGTTCAGGCCTTGGCCAATCGTCTTGTGAGGTTGGATATTTCTGAGCCTAGCAGAGTGTTAGCTTGCACGGTTGCTCGTTCCTCACTATTAGAGCGTATCCGCAAGCGGCAGTTTGAGGATCCCCATTTGTGTGTCTTGAGAGACACGATGCAGCGTGGAGGTGCCAAGAAAGTAACCTTAGATGATGATGGTGTATTGAGATTGCAGGGGCGAGTTTGTGTGCCCAATGTTGATGTGATTCGAGAGTTAATCTTAGCGGAGGAACAAAGTTCTCGGTATTCTATTCACCCGGGCGCCGCGAAGATGTATCAGGATCTGAGGCAACACTATTGGCGGTGTAAGATAAAGAAAGACATCGTTGCGTATGTGGCTCGGTGTTTGAATTGTCAGCAGGTTAAGTACGAGCATCAAAGACCCGGTGGTCTACTTCAGAGGATTGCGCTTCCCGAGTGGAAGTGGTAGAGGATTACGATGGATTTCGTTACTGGACTTCCGATGACTCGGAAAAAGTTTGATGCAATATGGTTCATTGTTGATAGGCTAACCAAGTCAGCGCATTTTGTTCCTGTTGCAGCCACCTATTCGTCCGAAAGGTTAGCCGAGATCTATATCAGGGAGATTGTTCGCCTTCATGGGGTGCCGCTATCTATCATTTCGGATCGGGTGTACACAGTTTACCTCGCATTTCTGGAGAGCCGTTCAGTGAGAGTTGGGCACCCAGGTTGAGTTGAGTACAACATTTCATCCCTAGACGGACGGTCAGTCCGAGAGGACTATTCAGATTCTTGAGGACATGCTCCGAGCCTGTGTCATTGATTTTGGAGGCTCGTGGGACCAGTTTTTGCCTTTAGCAGAGTTCGCCTACAACAACAGCTACCAGTACAGCATTCAGATGGCTCCGTATGAGGCATTGTCTGGTAGGCGAGATCGGTCTCCAATTGGATGGTTTGAGCCGGGAGAGGCTCGATTATTGGGTACGGATCTGGTTCAGGAGGCCTTGGACAAAGTCAGGATTATTCAGGATAGACTTCGTACAGCTCAGTCCAGACAGAAGAGTTATGCAGACCGCAAGGTCAGAGATGTTGCCTTCATGGTTGGTGAGCGGGTATTGCTCCGTGTATCGCCTATGAAGGGCGTGATGAGATTTGGGAAGAAGGGCAAGCTCAGCCCTAGGTTCATCGGTCCATTTGAGATTCTTGATCGTGTGGGAGAGGTAGCTTATAGACTGGCCTTGCCACCTAGCTTGTTAGCTGTGCATCCCGTGTTTCATGTATCTATGCTCCGAAAGTATCGCGGAGATCCATCGCACGTGTTAGATTTCAGCACTGTCCAATTGGACAAGGATCTGTCATATGAGGAGGAGCCGGTGGCTATTCTAGACCGGCAGGTTCGACAGTTGAGGTCGAAGAGTTTTCCTTCGGTGCGTGTTCAGTGGAGAGGTCAGCCTCCTGAGGCATCGACCTGGGAGTCCGAGTCCGATATGCGGAGCCGTTATCCTCATTTATTTCCCGACTCAGGTACTTCTTTCTTTTGTCCGTTCGAGGATGAACGGTTTAGAGGTGGAGAATGTGACGACCCAAGGGGTCATTACCGTAATTCTTCCTTGTTCCGTGCTCCCGAGGCCTTGAAAACCTCGCTTTTAGTCGCCTCGATTTGCATGCGCAGTTCGGGCGCGTACCCGGAAAGTTTTTATGTTAGAATATGTGAATTATGTGAAACATTTGATGAATTTTGGTATTAATATGCATAATGTTGACTTCGGTCAACATTTTGGGTAAACGGACCCGGACCTGTGATTCGACGGTCCCGGAGGGTCCGTAGAAAAATATGGGACTTGGGCGTGTGCCCGGAATCAAATTCTGAGGTCCCAAGCCCGAGAAATGAATTTTTGAAAGAAATTGTTTTTCTGAAATTTGATATGAAAATTTGAAATGAAAAGGAGTTAGAAAATATAGGTATCGGGCTCGTATTTTGGTTCTGACGCCCGGTACAAGTCTTAAATATGTGTTAAGCACTATCTGTAAAGTTTGGCTAAAAACGGACGTCATATGACGTGTTTCAGACTAAAAATGAAGAATTTGAGTTATGAAAGTTGAAGAAAGAAAATCATGTGTTTGAAGCTTGATCCTATGTATATGATGTTATTTTGGCGATTTGATCGCACGAGTAAGTCCGTAAGATGTTTTTAAGGTTGTGTGCAAGTTTGGTTTGGAGCCCCGAAGGCTCGGGTGAGTTTTGAATGGGTCCCGGGAGGTCTTGGACTTAAGAAAATGCAGGTTCAGGTGTTGCAGACACCAGCGCGGCTGCGGTCATTTCCGCGCGGTCTGCGCTGGAGCCGCGCGGCCGCGATGCCTTTCTGTGCGGTCCGCGTGGCTGAGTCTGAGGGCTAGGGTTTCAGGTTAACCAGCGCGGCCGCGCACCAAAACAATGCGGTCCGCGCTGGAAGGGTTCAGAGAAGCCCCAATTTTTCTCCCACTCGGCGCGACCGCAACACATTTTTGTGCGGTCCGCGCCAGGTCCTCAGAAAGGTATACAAGTTCGGAAAATCTCAGTCATTTTTCACTTTTCAAAAACCCAAAACCTAAGAGGCGATTTTCCAAACAACTTTTCTTCTCCAAAACGATTGGTAAGTGATTTCTAACTTAATTTCTTTATTTCTTAACATCTTTTAACATAATTTCAACTTCAATTCAAAGATTTTCATGGGGAAAATTGGGTGTTTTGGGTAGAACCTAGGTTTTCTACAAATTGAGAAGTTGGACCTCAATTTGGGGTCCGATTTAAAAATAAATCATATATTTGGATTCATGGGAGAATGGGTAACTGGGTTTTGGTCCGAACCTCGAGTTTCGACCACGTGGGTCCCGGGGTATTTTTGACCTTTTTGGAAAAAACCTTGAAAATCTATTTTCATGCATTAGGGATGATTCATTTAGTAATTATTAATGTGATTAAGTAACTTATGACTAGATTCGAGCGGATTGGTGGTGGAATCAAGAGGTAAAGCTATACTAGAAGCGTGAGTTGAGTTTGGAGCATTCGAGGTAAGTGTTTGTTCTAACTTTGGCTTGAGGGAATAGGATTAGGATGATATTTGCTACTTGCTAATGTGGAGTACGGTGTATAGGCATGGTGACGGTTATCTATGCACCGGAGTCTAGCATGACCGTGAGTCTTGATTGCTTTTAATTCGAATAATGTGACACAAGCTCCTTGTTTATTTGATAAGTTTCATATAATGTGAACGGTTGAGGAAGAATGATTTAAAAGGAGAATGTGTTGTGAATACTCCCTTGCCGGGATGTGTAGACTGATATATATATTCTCCCTTGTCGGGATATTTTGGGCTGTTAGTTGTACCCTTGCCGGGTTAAAGGTATTGAGTTGTTATTCTCCCCTGAAGGGGTCTACTATATGAAGTCAGATATTATGAACTATATTATGGGATCGTGTGGCACGCCGTCCACTTATATATGATATTATGGGATCGTGTGGCACGCCGTCCACTTATATATGATATTATGGGATCGTGTGGCATGCCGTCCACTTATATATGATATTATGGGATCGTGTGGCACGCCGTCCACTTATATATGATATTATGGGATCGTGTGGCACGCCGTCCACTTATATATGATATTATGGGATCGTGTGGCATGCCGTCCACTTATATATGATATTATGGGATCGTATGGCATGCCGTCCACTTATATATGATATTATGGGATCGTGTGGCACGCCGTCCACTTATATATGATATTATGGGATCGTGTGGCATGTCGTCCACTTATATATGATATTATGGGATCGTGTGGCACGCCGTCCACTTATATATGATATTATGGGATGGAAATCGGAGTTTCTTCTGTTTATTTCCGATATTTCATTTTTATCTGTTACTCCCTGATAGCGTGTCTCCTCCCAGTTTTTCTTTGTATTATCTTGTTATTGTTTTTCTTGCACTTGTGGTATATATATCTGTACAGGTTAATTGTGGTAGGTACTGTCTAACCTCGTCACTACTTCGCATGGGTTAGGCCAGGCACTTACCAGCACATGGGGTCGGTTGTGCTGATGCTACACTCTGTGCATTTTTGTGCACAGATCAGGGAGCAGCTTACGGACCGCAGCAGTAGGACTTCTGGGAGCTATCTTCAGTCCAGGGACTCTCGAGGTAGCCTAGCTGGCATTCGCAAGCCGAAGTCCCTTTCCATGTTTTTCGTTTGTTTATCTTGTATCAGACAAACATGATGTATTTTCCTTTCAGACATTGATTATAGTATTCTATAGTAGTCCGTGAGCTAGTGATACCAGACTCTGGGTAGCATTTTGGTTCAAACTTCTGCACTTTTGGTTCTCAGTTTCTTTAGATTTAAAGTCTTCCGCTTAAATTTTGTCTCGTTTATTATATTGTTTGGAAGAAAGCAGGAAAAATATTTTATATATTTGGCTTGCCTAGCTCCGATAGTAGGCGCCATCACGACACCCGATGTTGGGAAATCCGGGTCGTGACATCTTGTATCAGACAAACATGATGTATTTTCCTTTCAGACATTGTTTGTAGCATTTTGTAGTAGTCCGTGAGCTAGTGACACCAAACTCTGGGTAGCATTTTGGTTCAAACTTCCGCACTTTTGGTTTGCAGTTGTTTTAAATTTAAAGTCTTCCGCTAAGATTTTGTCTCGCTTATTATTGTTGAAAGAAAGAAGGAAAGGTGTTTTAAACATTTGGCTTGCCTAGATCCGATAGTAGGCGCCATCACGACACCCGATGGTGGGAAATCCGGGTCGTGACAGATATACACACTAATAAAAAAAAT
The DNA here is from genome assembly GCF_000393655.2 of Nicotiana sylvestris. NCBI lineage: Eukaryota > Viridiplantae > Streptophyta > Magnoliopsida > Solanales > Solanaceae > Nicotiana > Nicotiana sylvestris. Next base: position 169,360,879 of record NC_091060.1, on the reverse strand, counting down.
TACTTAACATTAGCAACTTCACTGATTATGTGAAGTTACCTTTTTGAATTACATTTAAAGTGACATTGAATTGTAATTTTTTTCACATTGTTAGAATATAAAAATTAAACTCATTTGAAAATATGTAAGAAAGAATCTGATAAAATTTTGGACTTTCATATAGTACTACCCCAAAAATCATGACCATGTAATCATACAATTGAAATAATCCCAAAATCCAAAATTGTAAATCCTAGTTTATACAATCGAAAGAACTTAAATAACTAAAATTAACAAATATAGATAACTAAACTTGAAAGAGAGGAGAGGAGTATGATTTTGAAGCAGTGGTGGGGCGGCCTTCTATGGCGGAGGTGCAATGGCAGCGGAAAAATAGTGGTGGCGCGGGAGAGACGAAGTGGGGATTTGATTTTGGGTGAGAAGAGAGTGGTGAGGTGATTTGGGGGAGGATTTTCGGATGTGGAAGAAGGAAGAGAGAAAGAGTAAAGAGAAAAATGGGGAAGAACCACGCTGCGACTGTTCTTAATTAGAAATTTCCGATCAAAGTCGATCGAAATTTTTTGGTCGGTACTATTAATTATAATTTGACCGTTTGACTGGACATCACCGACCAAATTCGGTCGGAACTGATTTCTAAATTATTACATTTACACTATATATAGTATAGTATAGTATAGTATAGTATAGTATAGTATAGTATAGTATAGTATAGTATAGTATAGTATAGTATAGTATAGTATAGTATAGTATAGTATAGTATAAGCTACATTCGATATAAGATATATGTGTGTGTGTATAGTATCTAAATTATTACATATTACACTAATTTATTAACTTCTAGATTCCTTTGAAGTCATAAAATTAGTGTGAAAATAACTACGGTAATCCTCGTGTGCTATTTGATGACATTGTGCTTTAATAACATGCTTTTTAATCGGAATTTTGTGTTACTCACATATAATCTATATTTGTAATAGATGGCAAAATGCTGTGGCTATTAGCCAAACTTCCAAAATCGAGGTCGTCATGCTAGTATTATTAAGTTGAAGGGACAGTGTGAAAAAATCTAAAGAATGGGATTAATGTGATTGAAGTCTAAAATGGAAACATTTTGTTAAAGACAATACTAGTTCATTTTGTTAAACTTTTGATATTGTTATAATGGATTACTATAAAACACAAAATAAGAGGACAATATTTCATTCATTAAAAGTCAATTCTTAAAACTAACTACTCAAAAATATTTTCAAGGTGCTCATGACATATCCAACACCAACAAATCATCTTTATCAAGTACATTGGAATCCTCTTCTAAAACAGAGATGTCTTAACATCTTTATTTTCATCTAACTCTATAATTATATGCAAAATTAATTAGTTAAATATTAAGAAATAAACAAAATTTTAAGAACAAAAAATATTTAAATTCACATAAAAGATATTATAAGTTTAAGACTGGACTACTCATCTTGTTATTTTTAGTTTCCTGTATTTTTATATTTTTAATTAAATATGTTTATTAAGCCACGGGGCACCCCAGCTCAGCCTCGGTCAAGCCTCATGGGCCACGGGCATACTTGGGCCGGGCTTAAAAGCCTCATTTTTAAATGGGCTCAAAAAATCTTAGTCCAACCTTATTAAATCACGGGCTGGGATGACCCATCAAACCAAGCCCATATTGACGACTCTATGATTAATATAAGCGGAATACACATCTGAATATTAGAATGTGTTAATAGATTAAGATATTTGAATCCTAATGATTAAAATTCGATTCTAAAAATAAATAAATTTAACGACTAATATATAAATCTTATTTTGTCACTTTTTTCTAACCATATCATCTTTCACGAGAAAAAAATAAATAAAGTGGAGATTAGGGTCGTCAATGAAGCACAGGAAACACACGTTACTCACATATTTTATCTGATTGCAGGATCTTACAAACTAGTATAGGAATTTGAATAAGCGAGCATCACATAAAAGACAAAAATGTTTTATCATTTTCTGTAATTTCATTATAGTACTCACAATGGATGATAAAAACCATTCTACATGGCTCAGTTAATACATGTCTTTATTAACATAGGTGACAGACACTTATAATTATTGATTTTGAGTGATCGGAGACATCAAACGTGTGAATATTAGACAAATTGAACAAGGTACTCCTCCGCAGTGGTGTACTTGACATTTGGATAAAGTTCCGAAGCCTCAACCCCAAACGCTGGCTCAATCACAAAATTAGTTAGATCACCCTTTACAAATGTTAAGTGGTTAAGCGCCAAAGCGACATTGTTTGGAAAAGGAGATGCTGCAATAGTATACAATATACAACGTCATAATTAATTACCAAATCTTAATTGAGAAAAAAATCTTGATTAAAGAATAAGATTACTGACTATTGATGTCTTTGAGAATTTGCTCCTCTGGAATATAGATTTTCTCCAGAGTTTTACCAATCATTTTCTCCCACATAGCCACTAACTCATTGAACGATAGTGTGTTTTTGGGAGGCTTAATATAGAGGGTTTTGTTCAACGTTCTCGGGTCATCAACAGCTTTAATAGTGTAGGTGCCAATGTCATGTTCCTCATTGAACACAGCTGCAAAGAAAGAAAAAAAAGGAAAAGTATGCAAAAATGAGACATTTTGCCATGAACTTGTTTTCTTTCAAATCAATAGAGTCGCCACCTAATAGTGGTGGGCACGAATAAGTTATGTTACTCGAACTCTCTAAAAATATTAGTCAGTACGTGACCACGGGCGGATGTACAATCGCAGGCAATGGTGAAGCCAGAATTTTTACAAAGGATGTTCAAGTTTAATATATATATATATCTATGAAAAGTAATTTTTGACCTTTATACATAGTATAATTTTTTATATACTTGGTGTAATTTTCCGATGAAGGAAGTTGAACACCCTTCACTCTATATTGCTACGCCACTGATTGCAGGTACGGGTTCAACCGAACCCATAACTTTCAGTGCAGATCATAAGTTTATGTGTAAAACCTTACTGAAATTATAATAAATAGTAGACATGAACCCATAACTTAAAAATATAACAGGTTTAATGCTAAAAATCTTAAAAGTTAAACCCATAAAGTTTAAATCCTGGATCCGGTTCTGCGCGTGAGGAATCCTTCAAAATTAATGTATTTTTGAAGGATCTGACACGAGTACGACGGTATTTAAAGAGTCCGCAAAACATAGTGGATAAGGAATTTTTTTCCACATACCCTTAACGTTTCCATCTCCAGGAATGATGATTTTGTCTCTAGGGGGAGCAGTGGCTTCTGGTTGGACCAAATTTGCTAAGAAAAAACCATCTAAACAGTCGCTGGAGACATAAGTATAAGGAATTCCTTCAGCCTCGGTAGCTCTACGAATTTGGGCTTTTGCATCAACTAAAGACTTTACTGGTTCCACTGTATTGGCCTTATCAACATCCATACCAAACTCTGAAGGGAAAAATCTCTGAAAATTTTAAATAAGATTATTTAGCCCCATGAACATTATGTAATTAAATATAAATGTAAAGAACTACTAAACTTTCAACAAGTATTAAATTCTGAACCCATAAATCCAAAAATTAGTGAATTCAATAATAATAAAAGGCGAAATATATCAAATTTATATTCTGAATCCGCCTGCAGCGAACCAACCTTAATATTGCCAGCTTCTTTGATAGCAGCAATGATCTTGTCTTGATCAGCCAATTGCATATGACTTACTGCTGATATTACAACATCCACTTGCTTTATAGCCTTCACCAAACTCTCATGATCATATAAATCACCCTGTTCAAAACAAGAAATTTACAATTACTTGCATGTAAAATTTTAATTTCAATTATTTTTCCTCATTTTACAACAAACAACAACAAGTCCAGTGTGATCCCATGTGTGGAGTTTGGGGAGGATGGAATATACACAAATCTTACCCCTACCTTGTATTAGAAATATTCGTTTTCCACATTTTGTTTTGCATAAAAAGAAAGAATTAATGCACTATATATACATACATGAAGAATAGTGACACCCAAATTCTTGAAATTCTCAACAATTTTACTCTTAACAGGGTCAGAAAGTGTGCTCTCTCTAACCAAAGCAAAGGTGGGGTGTCCAGATTTTGCACTTGCTTCTACTACAAATTTTCCAATATATCCAGTTCCTCCAATGATCAGAACTTTGCTTTTCTCAGCCATTTGAAAAGTAGAGATTAATTTCAGTGGGTGTAAAAGTGAAGTTGAATGAGCCTTCTCAAGAATTTGGTTGTGGCATCAAAGCATGCTGAGGCAACATCATTTTATGCACCGAGCTAGGTGTGTGTAAGTACCAAAATGACCTCGGTGTTCCAACTAACCCTCTAACTAATTGTCTTGCTTTCTTTGAGGGGCAATTATTCACGATTTAGATAGTGTAAAGTTTTTTTTATATGTAAGTGGATTATTCACGACTTAGGTTATTAATTTCACTCTTTGTAAAAGTTATTTATAGTTATTTTTTAGGTAACCTGTGATATAAAAAAAATGTAATTTCCACTAGAAAATCGCATTCAAAATTTTAAAGTATGCGTATAATTCTATTCTCTATGTTTCAACATATGTGGCATAATATTTTGAATTAGTAGGAAAAATGATGGTCGCTAACGTGTTGCGACCGAAATTAGTCAAAAAATTCCGACCGAAAACTGTCGGTTTATTCAATGCGTTGACTGACACCAAACTGCATTTACCGAACGAAATCAGTCATTATTAATTAAATTTTTTTATTTAATTTTCAAATGCCGACCGAAATCGGTCAGAATTTTAAATATATAAGTTCTTAGGCTTGAATCTGACTGTAATTTGGTGTTTTGATTTTGTTTTGAGTGATTCGAAGGTTCGACTAAGTTCATATGGGGTTATATGACTTGTTGGTATGTTTCGTTGAGGTCCCAAGG